>NC_083700.1:75881171-76601171 GCF_033118175.1 Dama dama | reverse complement strand
AAGCCTACATATATCTTCTAGACCTCACAGTGACTTCCACATAAACTTATATCAGGTTAGCAGATTTTAGTCAACTGATAATTTTTTAATAATTTAAGCACAATTTCCCCCCATAATTTAAGGACCCATTTTGGAGCTTTTTCATTTGACCAGCAAGTATTTCCTGAGAGTCTGCTGTATTCCCAGTCTGTAAAGGTTTTGGGAGACTGAATCAGAGATCATGGTCCTTAGGTAACATTTATGCTTCTTGTAGCTGTCATTCTTGCTCCAGCGTATCCTGAAGTAAAGCAGACTCATGATATCTCCATGTCACAGAGGAGGAAGCTGAGGCCCAGAGAAGTTTAGTGACATGCCAAGATCCTCAGTACTAGTGAGCAATAGGGCTGAGGCTACATCGCCAGTCTTTTTGCCACTGGAAAGTATTCTTTTATTTTAACTACACCAGATTACCTGCCCATTTCAAAAACAAGGGAGATATTAGAGAAAAATTTCTGCAAACACCTAAGTGTGACCTCATGATAGATTAATAACAATGAAATGAAAATGTTAAAGTTCATTTTAAGTGCTACCTAAAACTAGGTCGGGAGTGTATTCCATAGCCTTTCCTCCGCAATGACATAAATAAGTTCCTTTCCCAAATGACAGGTTTGGTTTTTACACCCATGAGTTACAAAGACCTTTTTCTTACAGGGATCCCTGCTCAACTTCTCCTAAGGAATGACTATATGAGAGAAATACATGTAACAACTTCACTGGGTTTTTATAACTTGAGAGAAAGCTCCTGCTAAAGTTTGGCGCTTACTACTCATCCAACTGATTAACTTTGTCTGGGAAGTGATCACCCAGAAGCAGGGAGAGATTAGGACACAGCTTCACTGGGTGAAAGTGCGGAAGGCTAAACTGCTTCCAGATTGCATTTCACTGTCCCTGTACTTGTTTCTGCAGAACTTGAGAAGGTCCTGAAACAGAAGGGACCCTTTGACTTTGGAGGCAGGAGTTGATGGAAATGCACAGTTCATCCGCAAGCCAGACGCCCTTAGCATCACCCCCTAACTGGGTGACACTTACGGTACTCTTCCCCATGGGTTTCCACATTTGTCAAGTGAGCAAGAAAGACAAAGAATTACAGATTGCCCAGTTTCGTAAGTTTCCCTGAAGGTCACCTTGTTGTGTTAGGGGCTTCCCTGGTGGCTCAAATGGTAAAGAATCTGCCTGCAATGTAGAAAACCTGGGTTTGATCCCTGGGTCAGGAAGATTCCTCTGGAGAAGGAAATGGCAAACCACTCCTGTATTCCTGCCTAGAGAATCCCATGGACTGCTAAATATTACGTGGGCTGTGGTGCCATGCAGCCTGGGAGAATCTAAAACTCTGGTCTTTTGGCTCTTGATCACTGTATTTGATTTATTTTCAGCAGATAACATTAAAATTAGCTTGTATTTGCTGAGCCAATCTGGATGGGCAACGGTGGGTGGAAACAGGGAGTGGCCCGGGCAGTGGCAGGAATTAGAGTAATAATCCTTTGCATTTTAGAGATTACAAAGTGCTTTCCTACACATTGTGTCATTGAATTCCTGCAAGTCTTTCAAGGGCATGTATTCTAAGCCCAATTTGACAAATGAGAAAATTGATGTTCTGAAAGGTTAAGGAATGGCCAGAGTTCACACACATACACATACACACACACACACACCAAATGGTAGCAATAAAAAAAGTAGAATATTCATGTTGATTCCCATAACATTGTAAAGTAATTAGCCTCCAATTAAAATAAATAAATTAGTTAAAATGAATAAAAATTAACAAAAAAAAGTCCAAAACCCTTGTTCCCTTATGCAACATACCAGAGAGTGATGGGAACCTACCAGAAAGATTTGTAGCTGTATTCAGATATATGCAACTGTTTATAGCATATTATCAACATGGGGTGTCCTTTGTGGGGTTTTAGAACGTCATTTTTTGGTTTCTCTCCGCTATTTCCTCTTGATCTGTGTAGCTCTTTCAGTTTATCACTTCAGTACCACTTCCTTCAAGAAGTCCCCAAGACTTTGTTAGGTGACCATTCTGTAGTCTTGCATGGTACCCAGTGATTATCACTACTTCATCTTCATCACTAAAATTACCCATAATGGAATATAACTGTCTAGGCACTAAAGCTAGTTATTTATAAGTCATTCGCTAATGTTTATTTTTTTCACCATTTAACCTCAACATAGCACGATAGACTCTTTCTGGATAAATATTTCTTGAATAAATGCTGCATCATCTACTGTAGCCAAAAGGGAATTTTGCTTCTACATTACCCTCAGGGTAGAAGGAGATGGAAAGCTCTTTTAAAGCCATCTAAAACAGTACCATTTCCAGGAGGAAGCTCTCAGGAAACTAAACTCTAGCCATTTGCCTAAAATGTTTGGTTATTCCCAGAAGTAAGACTTAGAGTTGGGTGAGGACTAGAAGTGTGATAAGGATGGAAATTAGTGTTTATGTAACTATATGGGGAAAGAGGTGAAAGGGGTTATTTTGGGAGTTACTGGAAAACTTAGCCATGACACCCTGCCTGCTCATATGTCTGGTGCTATTGCTGGGAACCAAGGTTCATACCAATCTACTAACCGTCAGATATCAGTTTCTGAGAAGAGACTTGAACTTGCTGTGTGGTTATTTATAACTGTATCTTCCTGTTCTCTGCCAGGTTAGAAGACCCTACAATACCACTGATTTATGTTATCAGAACCACGTATAGATAGAGTATAATAAATATGATAGATGATGAGCAAGGTCTAGGACTCACAAGTGATGTAAATATAGAACTCAGCACTTTAACATAGAACCTGTATATCCCAAATCCTTTCAAGTATCTGGGAATTAATGAATGCCTAAGTGTAATCATCATAGAAAATGAATTAGTTGAGTCTTGGCAATGAGGCCATTTCTGCAATGGCAGAATCTTAAAGGACTCGTAGTGCTTGATGAGAGTTGATATTACTGACACAGTGCTAAAACTTTCAGTGAAAGCAGTACTAGGCAGTGTGTAAACAAAGGGGCATGGCTGTGTTCCACTTAAACTTTATTTATAAAAATAGGAAGTGAACTGTGTTTGGTTCCCCAGAGTTTCCTGATTCTGATATAAATTATAGCTAGTAATTCCTAGTTTTACAATTTTATTTCCTTCTAAAAAATTCTTCCTTTATTCTCCATTGTCTACAAGTTGCAGGACAAATCCCTTAACTCTGTTCCAATCTGAGCAGTACTTTTATGCTACCTGATAGTTTATGTTCTTTTTCTCCTCATTGTGCTCCATTCACACTGTTCTGTGCTAATAATACCATACTTGATGCTTTCTGCTTACCAAATCCTATCCATCTTTTGTGGAAGAAGTTCTCAAATAGGGTAGAGGGATTATATTAGAACCATCTGGAGAGCCTTTTGACATTAAAATCTACTGTGGGCAGGAATGCCTTAGGAGAAATGGAGTAGCCATCATGGTCAACAAAAGAGTCTGAAATGCAGTACTTGGATGCAATCTCAAAAATGACAGAATGATCTCTGTTCATTTCCAAGGCAAACCATTTAGTATCATGGTAATCCAAGCCTGTGACCCAACCAGTAGTGCTGAAGAAGCTGAAGTTGAATGGTTCTATGAAGACCTACAAGATCTCTTAGAACTAACACCCAAAAAAGATGTCCTTTTCACTATAGGGGACTGGAATGCAAAAGTAGGAAATCAAGAAACACTTGGAGTAACAGGTAAATTTGGCCTTGGAGTACAGAATGAAGCAGGGCAAAGGCTAATAGAGTTCTGCCAAGAGAACGCACTGCTCATAGCAAACACCCTCTTCCAACAACACAAGAGAAGACTCTACACATGGACATCACCAGATGGTGAACACTGAAGTCAGATTGATTATATTCTTTGCAGCCAAAGATGGAGAAGCTCTATACAGTCAGCAAAAACACAACCGGGAGCTGACTGTGGCTCAGATCATGAACTCCTTTTTGCCAAATTCAGACTGAAATTGAAGAAAGTAGGGAAAACCGCTAGACCATTCAGGTATGACCTAAATCAAATCCCTTATGACTATACAGTGGAAGTGAGATATAGATTTAAGGTACTAGATCTGATAGACAGAGTGCCTGATGAACTATGGACGGAGGTTCGTGACATTGAACAGGAGACAGGGATCAAGACCATCCCCGTGGAAAAGAAATACAAAAAGGCAAAATGGCTGTCTGAGGAGGCCTTACAAATAGCTGTGAAAAGAAGAGAAGCGAAAAGCAAAGGAGAAAAGGAAAGATATTCCTATTTGAATGCAGAGTTCCAAGGAATAGCAAGGAGAGATAAGAAAGCCTTCCTCAGCGATCAGTGCAAAGTAATAGAGGAAAACAACAGAATGGTAAAGACGAGAGGTCTCTTCAAAAAATCAGAGATACCAAGGGAACATTTCATGCAAAGATGGGCTCAATAAAGGACAGAAATGGTATGAACCTAACAGAAGCAGAAGATATTAAGAAGAGGTGGCAGAATACACAGAAGAACTGTACAGAAAAGATCTCCATGACCCAGATAAACCATGGTGTGCTCACTCACCTAGAGCCAGACATCCTGGAATGTGAAGTCAAGTGGGCCTTAGAAAGCATCACTACGAACAAAGCTAGTGGAGGTGATGGAATTCCAGTTGAGCTATTTCAAATCCTGAAAGATGATGCTGTGAAAGTGCTGCATTCAACATGCCAGCAAATTTGGAAAACTCAGCAGTGGCCACGGGACTGGAAAAGGTCAGTTTTCATTCCAATCCCAAAGAAAGGCAATGCCAAAGAATGCTCAAACTACCACACGATTGCACTCATCTCACACTCGAGTAAAGTAATGCTCAAAATTCTCCAAGCCAGTCTTCAGCAACACATGAACCATGAACTTCCAAACTGTTCAAGCTGGATTTAGAAAAGGTAGAGGAACCAGAGACCAAATTGCCAACTTCCGCTGGATCATCAAAAAAGCAAAAGAGTTCCAGAAAAACATCTATTTCTGCTTTATTGACTATGCCAAAGCCTTTGACTGTGTGGATCACAATAAACTGTGGAAAATTCTTCAAGAGATGGGAATACCAAACCACCTGACCTGCCTCTTGAGAAACCTATATGCAGGTCAGGAAGCAACCGTTAGAACTGGACATGGAACAACAGACTGGTTCCAAATAGGAAAAGGAGTACATCAAGGCTGTTTATTGTCACCCTGCTTATTTAACTTATATGCAGAGTACATCATGAGAAATGCTGGGCTTCAAGAAGCACAAGCTGGAATCAAGATTGCCGGGAGAAATATCAATAACCTCAGATATACAGATTACACACCCTTATGGCAGAAAGTGAAGAGGAACTAAAAAGCCTCTTGATGAAAGTGAAAAAGGAGAGTGAAAAAGTTGGCTTAAAGCTCAACATTCAGAAAACTAAGATCATGGCATCTGGTCCCATCACCTCATGGGAAATAGATGGGAAACAGTGGAAACAGTGTCAGACTTTATTTTTCTGGGCTCCAAAATCACTGCAGATGGTGATTGCAGCCATAAAATTAAAAGACACTTACTCCTTGGAAGGAAAGTTATGACCAACCTAGATAGCATATTAAAAAGCAGGGACATTACTTTGCCAACAAAGGTCCATCTAGTCAAGGCTGTGGTTTTTTCAGTGATCATGTATAGATGTGAGAAAGCTGAGCGCCAAAGAACTGATGCTTTCAAACTGTGATGTTGGAGAAGACTCTTGAGTGTCCCTTGGACTGCAAGGAGATCCAACCAGTCCATCCTAAAGGAGATCAGTCCTGGGTGTTCATTGGAAGGACTGATGCTGAAGCTGAAACTCCAATACTTTAGCCACCTGATGTGAAGAGCTGACTCATTGGAAAAGACCCTGATGCTGGGAAAGATTGAGGGCAGGAGAAGGGGATGACAGAGGATGAGATGGCTGGATGGACAGAATTTGGGTAAACTCCGGGAGTTGGTGATGGACAGGGAGGCCTGGCATGCTGCGATTCATGGGGTCGCAAAGAGTTGGACTCGACTGAGCGACTGAATTGAACTGACTGATAGTACTTATCAACCACCATAAATTCTGATTGGCCCAGCAAGGAGGCGGAGAGGGCTTAAGAATGGATAGCTTAAGAATGTTCCTAAGCTTATCAGGTGATATACACCCTCCCCCAAACCACTGTTGAATGGCATTTCTAAAATCCCACTTCCTCCAAGAAGTCTTTCTCACCACTTTATCCCACACTCAGCTTTCTTCTTTTGGAGCCCATTAGTCTTCTTTGAACAAAAAATTCATTTTTAGCACTTACTGTATTTTTGTTTGTTTGTTTAAGAGTTTCATACATCTGCTGTGATTGTCCTAGGTGCTGGATTATAGCAGTGAATGGAATAGTAAAGACCCTTCCCTCTGAAGAATACAGTCTAGTGATAGAGAGAGGCAATCACCATGTGCCCAGAAGAGTGGAGAATATACTTGCAGATAACGGAAAGAAAACAAGCTAATGGGGTAAAGAGTGACCAGAGAGGGCAACTGGAAAGATAAGAAGGTGCTATGTTCCACAGTTTATTGTGCTAATTTTCCACAGTTTATTGTGATCCACACAGTCAAAGGCTTTGGCATAGTCAATAAAGCAGAAATAGATGTTTTTCTGGAACTCTTTTGCTTTTTTGATAAGAGAGTCAAAGGGTTTTACAGCATCTATAACTGAACTAAAATCTGAGTGTAGAGACCTTGGGGAAAGGAATTATAAGCCAAGGGAACAGCATTTTATCTTTCCTTTCTCTGAAAATACTATTGAATGTATGATGTTGGAATAGTCAGCCTCACAGATAGTTAAGAACAGTTCCCTCATTTAGGGCTGCCAAACAAAATGCAGGATTCCAGCTAAAATTGAATTTCATATAAATAACAAATAATTGTTTAGTATAAGAACTAAAAAATTACTTATCTGAAATTGAAATTTAACTGGCTGTCTTTGTTTTGGGGTTTCTTTTCTTTTTTATTTGGTTAAATTGGACACTTCTACATTTTACTCATAAGAAAAGTAATCCAGGGCAATTTATGTTTGATATCATCCAGTTACTTGGAGCCAAGTTGGAACAAACTGAATCTAAAGCAGAAGCAATTCAATTTGATGGTGATACGTTAGAAAATCTTATATTGCTTCCTAATTGTCTCCTTGGGTAGTAATTTGTCTCCCCCACTACTCCTTAAGGGCATGTCTCCTGTGATTTTTATTTTTTTGTCATACACTGAGTACAATATTAAATACTTAATTCATCCTTTTATCCCCCTTCTATTGTGAGCCTGCAATAGAAATACTGATCTGAGTGCAAAGGGGGCATGGCCTCTGCTGTACAGACAATAGGAAAAATGAGTTTATATAAGTCGCTTTTAATCAGCTACAAATATGATTGAGGGTCACCAAGAATGTGATGTCACTGCCATCTGAGCAGGGAGAGAGGGCTTCCAGATGTGTGATTCAAGGAAGACTTAAAGTAGAAGGTACCATCTGACTTGGGGCTTGACTGATGGCAAGGATTTCAATTAGGGATTACAGAGAATATCTTACAGGCAGAGAAAACAGCTCAAACCAAGACAGAGTAGTGAAAATAACAGTACTTATTTGGGGAACAAATCAATCTCTGTGTTTGCAGCTGAGATTTAGGTAAAGGAGAAGAGTAGTAGACTTGGGTTATAAAGAACTCTGAACATCAAATAAAGGTATTTGGTTGTAATAGAAAAATCATGGGAGTCATTAGAGATGTTTGAGCTGGTATTTGATGTAATATGAGCCATATGTGAAGAAAATCTATCTTTTGATGGTATAAAACATGGAGACCAGTGAGAAAGTGATTACAAAAATTCTGGTTGGTTAAACGAGGGCTTGACTATAATTTATAATGAGAGAAAGGAAAAGATGGACTAGATGCAATAGATATTTTTGAGGTAGAACTCACTGAATCTGCCAACTGGCGGGTTATAGAAATTGAGAAAAAAGGACACATGGGAGATAAAGCTGAGATTTAAAATTTAGATAACTACTAAATGGTGGTACCATTAATTAAAATATAGAAGTCAGGGAAAAGGGCAGATTGTAGGTAGGAAGAAGATAATGGCTTTATCTTTTTAAACATAGCATTATAGAATTTCACAGCTATGAAAGTCATTATGATTATGCCCAATCCCTTTGTCTCATTGAGAAGAAAATCCAGTAAGAATAAATAGCTTGCCTATGATTGCTCTGTAGGTTAGTGAAATAACCAGTCTGGGAAATCAAATGCCCTGAACAGTGTTTATTCCATAAAATGACCTATTTTATGGTAAGTTTGAGTTTGTAGTAGAATAATAATGTGGTAAGTGGCATTAGTCAATTGGAAATGTAGATGTGGCACTTCAGTAAAAGATCAGGGCCAACAATTTGGGAACTATCAAAATGAAAATAACATTTAAAGATGTTGAACTAAGTGGGATCGCCAAAGGAGAGATCAGAGTTGCAAAGTTAAGTGTGACATGTCCATGGATACTAAGGAGTACCCACTAAATTTCACATTTAGGGGGCCACTGGTTCTTGAGAGAGAACACAGTTGCCGTTGAAAGACAGTAGAAGCAGGACTACAAACATTGAAGTTTGATGGACTGGTGAGGAAGTGGAACTAAAACTTAAAGTTATTTCTCTGGAAGGTGGCAATAAAAGAAAGTTGGGATAATGTTGAAACAGGACCTAAAGAAAAACTTTTATGTTGTTGTAGGATGAGTGAAACATAAATGATCACGTAGATAAAAACAGTGAACATCATGGAGAACAAATGCTAAAGGTGTGTAAACGAGTGAGAGTAAGACTAAAACTGGGCTGGCTCAGTGGTAAAAAATTCACCTGAAATGCAGGAGATGTGGCTTCGATCCCTAGGTGAGGAAGATTCACTGGAGAAGGAAATGGCAACCCACTACAGTATTCTTGCCTGGGAAATCCCATGGACAGAGAGCCTGGTGGTCTACAGTTCATGGGGTCACAAAAAAGTTGGACATGATCTAGCGACTAAACAACAACAACAAAACTACAACACATAACTGAAATTAGCAAGGTCCTGGGCGGGGTGGGGGGGAATTGAGATTGAAAAGAAAAACAAAACAAAAGGAGGAGGAACACTAAAATGGATAGGTAAACATGAAGATAAAGAAGCCTCCTGAGGCATAAAAAGGGTGAAGCTGGTGGAATTCAAATTGACCTTTATCTTACCAGTGAAGTAGGAAATTGGATCTTTGGTAAAAGTGAGAGGGTAGATAGATCTGGGAATGGAAATTTGTAAGCTGTGGAAATGTTTTCATATACAACTATGGGAAATCAGTAGGGAGATGATAAAACTGCATTTAGAACCCTGCTGAGATTAGAGTAAGGCATTTGTGGTAGATTTAATTAAACTAGTGTGGATGCTTTTCAACTATAGAAGCAGAAGAGAAAATATAGACAATGGGAATTTCCCAGGAATTCCCAGGTAGTGGGGAATATTGTTGTTTTTTTTATTACTGTTGATGGGATTCATGTTAGATGAAGATTCAAGCAGAGTGGGCAGGGTGGGGATGAGTTAAGGGCAAAGGTCAGATTTCCAGGATTGCCTTTATGCTAGGATTTCTAATGGCTTTTTCACTCATTATTTCATCTAATCCTCATGATGAGTAATCATAACCTTTTGAAGCAACCTTATGAAGCAGCCTTTATTTCCCCAGTTTTACAGGTAGAAATCCTTAAAGTCACACTAAACAAGCAACTGCTCAAAGATTCACAGTTGTAAATGTCAGCCTTTTCTTCTTCAAGCCATGTTGGCTTTGCTCTCTGGTAGCCATGAAAAAATACAAAACTGGGCAGATAAGGTTGAGGTTAGCTGAGGAATTTCAGAATTAAAGGTAGAACACTGCCCACTGAGAAGTTTCAAAGGAAAATAGAGTGTTAGTTGCTCAGTCGTGTCCAACGCCTTGCCAACCCTGTAGACTGTAGCCCACCAGGCTCCTCTGTCCATGGGATTTCCAGGCAAAAATACTGGAGTGGGTTGCCCTTCCCTTCTTCAAGTGGTCTTCCCCACCCAGGGATCTAACCTGAGTCTCCTGCATTGAAGACAGATGATTTATGCTCTGAGCCACAAGGGAAACAGACGTGATGGAAAAAACAAGATGATAATGATAGGTGTCAAGGCCCAAGAAGTTAGAGAGTTATTTTTCCCCAGAAACATTTTATTGAAATGCAATAAAAGTACACACATCACAAGTGTAGAAGTCAGTGAATTTTTATAAAATGAGTATACCCATGCAGTCAGTATCCACAACAAGAAATGCATCATTGTCAGACCCACAAAAGGCCCTCTCAAGTCCCCTCCTAGTCACAACCCCCCCAAGGTAAGCACTATCTTGACTTCTAACATCACAGATTCATTTTTGCCTCTTGTGAACTTTATATAAATTAACTCATATTTTTATGTGCTTTTTAATATTTTATTTCTGTTGTTCAACATTTACGTTTATGAGATTCATCCCTGTTGTTTCATGTGGCAATTGCTCTGATTTAAACACCATACAGCCTTGCAAACCTTGTACCACCTTCTCTGGTGGTCAGAGAGTCTGATTATGTAAGACTTAGAAACAAAATATTATTTACCTTTCTTTTCTTTTTTTAAAAAATTTATTTATTTTAATTGGAGGCTAATTACAATACTGTAGTGTTTTTGCCATACATTGACATGAATCAGCCATGGGTGTACATGTGTCCCCCATCCTGAACCCCCCCTCCCACCTCCCTCCCCATCCCATCCCTCAGGGTCATCCCAGTGCACCGGCCCTGAGCGCCCTGTCTCATGCATCAAACCTGGACTGGTGATCTATTTCACATATGGTAATATACATGTTTCAATGCTATTCTCTCAAATCATCCCACCCTTGCCTTCTCCCACAGAGTCCAAAAGTCTGTTCTTTACATCTGTGTCTCTTTTGCTGTCTCCCATATAGGGTCATCATTACCATCTTTCTAAATTCCATATATATGCATTAGTATACTGTATTGGTGTTTTTCTTTCTTTTTTTTTTTTTTGGTGTTTTTCTTTCTGACTTACTTCACTCTGTATGATAGGCTCCAGTTTCATCCATCTCATTAGAACTGATTCAAATGTATTCTCTTTAATGGCTGAGTAATATTCCATTGTGTATATGTACCACAGCTTTCTTATCCATTCGTCTGCCGATGGACATCTAGGTTGCTTCCATGTCCTGGCTATTATAAATTGTGCTGCAATGAACATTGGGGTGCACGTGTCTCTTTCAATTCTGGTTTCCTTGGTGTGTATGCCCAGAAGTGGGATTGCTGGCTCGTATGGGAGTTCTATTTCCAGTTTTTTAAGGAATCTCCACACTGTTCTCCATAGTGGCTGTACTAGTTTGCATTCCCACCAACAGTGTAAGAGGGTTCCCTTTTCTCTGTACCCTCTCCAGCATTTATTGTTTGTAGACTTTTTGATAGCAGCCATTCTGACCAGCATGAGATGGTACCTCACTGTGGTTTTGATTTGCATTTCTCTGATAATGAGTGATGTTGAGCATCTTTTCATGTGTTTGTTAGCCATCTGCATGTCTTCTTTGGAGAAATGTCTGTTTAGTTCTTTGGCCCATTTTTTGATTGGGTCGTTTATGTTTCTGGAATTGAGCTGCATGAACTGCTTGTATATTTTTGAGATCAATTCTTTGTCAGTTTCTTCATTTGCTATTATTTTCTCCCATTCTGAAGACTGTCTTTTCACTTTGCTTATAGCTTCCTTTGTTGTGCAAAAGCTTTTAAGTTTCATTAGGTCCCATTTGTTTATTTTGACTTTTATTTCCATTACTCTGGGAGGTGGATCAAAGAGGATCCTGCTGTGATTTATGTCAGAGAGTGTTTTGCTTATGTTTTCTTCTAGGAGTTTTATAGTTTCTGATCTTATATTTAGATCTTTAATCCATTTTGAGTTTATTTTTGTGTATGGTGTTAGAAAGTGTTCTAGTTTCATTCTTTTACAAGTGGTTGACCAGTTTTCCCAGCATCACTTGTTAAAGAGATTGTCTTTTCTCCATTATGTATTCTATCTCCTTTGTCAAAGATAAGGTGTCCATAGATGTGTGGATTTATCTCTGGGCTTTCTATTTTGTTCCATTGATCTATATTTCTGTCTTTGTGCCAGTACCATACTGTCTTAATGACTGTAGCTTTGTAGTATAGTCTGAGGTCAGGCAGGTTGATTCCTCCTGTTCCATTTTTCTTTCTCAAGATTGCTTTGGCTATTCGAGGTTTTTTGTATTTCCATACAAATTGTGAAATTATTTGTTCTAGTTCTGTGAAAAATACTGTTGGTAGTTTGATAGATATTGCATTGAATCTATAGATTGCTTTGGGTAGTGTACTCATTTTCACGATATTGATTTTTTTCCAATCTATGAACATGGTATATTTCTCCATATATTTGTGTCCTCTTTGATTTCTTTCATCAGTGTTTTATAGTTTTCTATATATAGGTCTTTTGTTTCTTTAGATAGATTTATTCCTAGGTATTTTATTCTTCTCATCGCAATGGTGAATGAACTTGTTTCCTCAATTTCTCTTTCTGTTTTCTCATTGTTAGTGTATAGGAATGCAAGGGACTTCTGTGTATTAATTTTATATCCTGCAACTTTACTATATTCATTGATTATCTCTAGTAATTTTCTGGTGGTGTCTTTGGGATTTTCTATGTAGAGGATCATGTCATCTGTAAACAGAGAAAGTTTTACTTCTTCTTTTCCAATCTGGATTCCTTTTATTTCTTTTCATTTTCTGATTGCTGTGGCTAAAACTTCCAAAACTATGTTGAATAGCAGTGGTGAGAGTGGTCACACTTGTCTTGTTCCTGACTTTAGGGGAAATGCTTTCAATTTTTCACCATTGAGGATAATTTTGCTGTGGGTTTATCATATATGGCTTTTATTATGTTGAGGTATGTTCCTTCTATGCCTGCTTTCTGGAGGGTTTTCATCATTAATGGATATTTATTTTGTCAAAGGCTTTCTCTGCATCTATTGAGATAATCATATGGTTTTTATCTTTCAATTTGTTAAGGTGGTGTATCACATTGATTGATTTGCAAATGTTGAAGAATCCTTGCATCTCAGGGATAAAGCCCACTTGGTCATGATGTATGATCTTTGTAATATATTGTTGGATTCTGTTTGCTAGAATTTTGTTAAGGATTTTTGCATCTATGTTCATCAGTGATATTGGCCTGTAGTTTTCTTTTTTTGGTGGCGTCTTTGTCTGGTTTTGGTATTAAGGTGATGGTGGCCTCATAGAATGAGTTTGGCAGTTTACCTTCCTCTGCAACTTTCTGGAAGAGTTTGAGTAAGATAGGTGTTAGCTCTTCTCCAAATTTTTGGTACAATTCAGCTGTGAAGCCATCTGGTCCTGGGCTTTTGTGTGTTGGAAGATTTTTTATTACAGTTGCTATTTCCATGCTTGTGATGGGTCTGTTAAGATTTTTTATTTCTTCTTGGTTCAGTTTTGGAAGGCTATAGTTTTCTAAGAGTTTATCCATTTCTTCCAAGTTGTCCATTTTATTGCCATATAGTTGCTGATAGTAGTCTCTTATGATCCTTTGTATTACTGTGTTGTCTGTTGTGATTTCTCCATTTTCATTTCTAATTTTGTTGATTTGATTCTTCTCTCTTTTTTCTTGATGAGTCTGGCTAATGGTTTGTCTATTTTATTTATCTTCTCAATTAACAAGCTTTTAGTTTTGTTGATTTTTGCTATAGTCTCCTTTGTTTCTTTTTCATTTATTTCTGCTCTAATTTTTATGACTTTTTTCCTTCTACTAACCCTGGGGTTCTTCATTTCTTCTTTTTCTAGCTGCTTTAGGTGTAAAGTTAGGTTATTCATTTGATTTTTCTCTTATTTCTTGAGGTAAACTTGTACTGCTATGAACCTTCCCCTTAGCATTGCTTTTACTGAATACCATGGGTTTTGGGTTTTCATGTTTTCATTTTCATTCATTTCTATGTATATTTTGATTTATTTATTTTTTTAATTTATTCTA
The DNA here is from genome assembly GCF_033118175.1 of Dama dama. Classification (NCBI taxonomy): domain Eukaryota; kingdom Metazoa; phylum Chordata; class Mammalia; order Artiodactyla; family Cervidae; genus Dama; species Dama dama. The sequence goes on along the minus strand of NC_083700.1, from coordinate 76,587,065 downwards.
TTATTTGTCAGTTATTCAGCAGTGTGTTGTTTAGCCTTCATCAGTTCAGTCGCTCAGTCATGTCTGACTCTTTGTGACCCCATGAACCACAATACGCCAGGCCTCTCTGTCCATCACCAACTCCTGCAGTCCACCCACACCCATGTCCATTGAGTCGGTGATGCCATCCAGCCATCTCACCTTCTGTCGTCCCCTTCTCCTCCTGCCCTCAATCTTTCCCAGCATCAGGGTCTTTTCGAATGAGTCAGTTCTTCGAATCAGGTGGCCAAAGTATTGGAGTTTCATCTTCAAAATCAGTCCTACCAATGAACACCCAGGACTGATCTCCTTTAGGATGGACTGGTTGGATCTCCTTGCAATCCAATGGACTCTCAAGAGTCTTCTCCAACACCACAGTTCAGAAGCATCAATTCTTCGGTGCTTAGCTTTATAGTGCAACTCTCACATCCATACATGACCACTGGAAAAACCATAACCTTGACTAGATGGATTTTGTTGGCAAAGTAATGTCTCTGCTTTTTAATATGCTATCTAGGTTGGTCATAACTTTCCTTCCAAGGAGTAAGCGTCTTTTAGTTTCATGGCTGCAATCACCATCTGTAGTGATTTTGGAGCCCAAAAAAATAAAGTCAACCACTGTTTCCACTGTTAGTGATGGGACTGGATGCCATGATCTTTGTTTTCTGAATGTTGAGCTTTCAGCCAACTTTTTCATTCTCCTCTTTCACTTTCATCAAGAGGCTCTTTAGTTCTTCTTCACGTTCTGCCATAAGAGTAGTGTCATCTGCATATCTGAGGTTATTGATATTTCTCCTGGCAATCTTGATTCCAGCTGGTGCTTCCTCCAGCCCAGCATTTCTCATGATGTACTCCGCATATAAGTTAAATAAGCATGGTGACAATATACAGCCCTTATGTCCTCCTTTTCCTATTTGGAACCAGTCTGTTGTTCCATGTCCAGTTCTAACTGTTGCTTCCTGACCTTCACACAGGTCTCTCAAGAGACAGGTCAGGTGATCTGATATTCCCATCTCTTTCAGAATTTTCCACAGTTTCTTGTGATCCACACAGTCAAAGGCTTTGGCATAGTCAATAAAGCAGAAGTTTTTGGCATAGTCAATAAAGCAGAAGTAGATGTTTCTCTGGAACTCTCTTGCTTTTTCAATGATCCAGTGTATGTTGGTAATTTGATCTCTTGTTCTTCTGCCTTTTCTAAAACCAGCTTGAACATCTGGAAGTTCATGGTTCATGTATTGCTGAAGCCCAGCTTGGAGAATTTTGAGCATTACTTTACTAGCATGTGAGATGAGTGCAATCGTGTGGTAGTTTGAGCATTCTTTGGCATTGCCTTTCTTTGGGATTGGAATAAAATTAACCTTCATACGCTTGTATTTTTAATAGTTTTTTTTTTTTCCCCTGTAGTTGATGTCTAATCTTACTGCTTTGTGATCAGAAAAGATGCTTGAGATGATTTCAATATTTTTAATATACCAAGGCTAGATTTATGGCCCAGGATGTGATCTATCCTGGAGAATGTTCCATGTGGACTTGAGGAAAAGGTGAAATTCATTGTTTTGGGGTGAAATATCCTATAGATATCAATTAAGTCTACCTGGTCCATTTTATCATTTAAAGTTTGTGTTTCCTTGATAATTTTCTGTTTAGTTGATCTATCCATAGGTGTGAGTGGGGTATTAAAGTCTCCCACTATTATCATGTACTGTTAATTTCCCCTTTCATACTTGTTAGCATTTGCCTTACATATTGTGATGCTTCTATGTTGGATGCATATATATTTATAATTGTTATATCTTCTTCTTGGATTGATCCTTTGATCATTATGTAGTGTCCTTCTTTGTCTCTTTTCACGGCCTTTATTTCAAAGTCTATTTTATCTGATATGAGTACTGCTACTCCTGTTTTCTTTTGGTCTCCATTTGCATGAAATATCTTTTTCCAGCTCTTCACTTTCAGTCTGTATGTGTCCCTTGTTTTGAGGTGGGTCTCTTGTAGACAGCATATATAGGGGTCTTCTTTTTGTATCCATTCAGCCAGTCTTTGTCTTTTGGTTGGGGCATTCAACTCTTTTACATTTAGGGTAATTATTGATAAGTATGATCCCATTGCCATTTACTTTGTTGTTTTGGGTTTGAGTTTATAAACCTTTTCTGTGTTTCCTGTCTAGAGAAGATCCTTTCCCATTTCTTGAAGAGCTGGTTTGGTGGTGCTGAATTCTCTCAGCTTCGTCTTGTCTGTAAAGCTTCTGATTTCTCCTTCATATTTGAATGAGATCCTTGCTGGGTATAGTAATCTGGGTTGTAGGTTTTTCTCTTTCATCACTTTAAGTATGTCCTGCCATTCCCTTCTGGTCTGAAAGACCAGAAAGATTGGCTGTTATCCTTATGGGAATCCCCTGTGTGTTATTTGTTGCTTTTCCCTTGCTGCTTTTAATATTTGCTCTTTGTGTTTGATCTTCATTAATTTGATTAATATGTGTCTTGGGGTATTTCACCTTGGATTTATCCTGTTTGGGACCCTCTGTGTTTCTTGGACTTGGGTGGCTATTTCCTTCTCCATTTTAGGGAAGTTTTCAACTATTATCTCCTCAAGTATTTTCTCATGGCCTTTCTTTTTGTCTTCTTTTTCTGGGACGCCTATGATTTCAATGTTGGGATATTTAACATTGTCCCAGAGGTCTCTGAGGTTTTCCTCATTTCTTTTAATTCTTCTTTCATTTTTCCTTTCTGCTTCATTTATTTCCACAATTCTATCTTCCACCTCACTTAACCTATCTTCTGTCTCAGTTATTCTACTATTGGTTCCATCCAGAGTGCTTTTGATCTCAGTTATTGTATTATTCATTATTGATCAACTCTTTTTTATTTCTTCTAGGTCCTTGTTAAACATTTCTTGCATCTTCTCAGTCCTTGTCTCTAGTCTATGTATCTGTAACTACATTTTGTTTTCAAGATTTTGGATCATCTTTACTATCATTATTCTGAATTCTTTTTCATGTAGACTTTCTATCTCCTCTTTTGTTTGGTTTGGTGGGCATTTATCATGTTCCTTTACCTGCTGAATATTTCTCTGCCTTTTCATTTTGTTCAGATTGCTCTGTTTGGGGTGGCCTTTCTGTATGCTGGAAGTTTGTGGTTTCTCTTTATTGTGGAGGTTGCTACCTGTGGATGGGGTTGGATGAGTGGCTTGTCAAGGTTTCCTGGTTAGGGAAGCTTGCGTCTGTGTTCTGGTGGGTGGCGTTGGATCTGTTCTCTCTGGAGTGCAATGAAGTGTCCAGTAGTGAGTTTTGAGGTGTCTATGGGTTTGGTGTGACTTTGGGCAGCCTGTATTTTAATGCTCAGGGCTATGTTCCTGCATTGCTGGAGAATTAGCGTGGTATGTCTTGCTCTGAAACTTGTTGGCTCTTGGGTGGAGCTTGGTTTCAGCGTAGGTATGGAGGCTTTTGGATGGTCTCTTTTCGGTTAATGCTTCCTGGAGTCAGGAGTTCTCTGATGTTCTCAAGTTTTGGATTTAAGCCTCCTGCCTGTGGCTTTCAGTCTTATTCTTACAGTAGCCTCAAGACTTCTTCATCCATACAGCACTGATGATAAAACATATAGGTTAATAGTGAAAAGATTCTCCACAGTGAGGGACACCCAGAGAGGTTCACAGAGTTACATGGAGAAGAGAAGAGGGAGGAGGGAGATAGAGGTGACCAGGAGGAGAAGAGGGGAAATCAAAAGGGGAGGGAGCAATCTAGTCAGTAATCAATTCTCTATGTGTTTTCCACAGTCTGAAACACCCAGAGAGGTCCACAGAGTTACATAGAGAAGAGAAGAGGGAGGAGGGAGATAGAGGTGACCAGGAGGAGGAGAGGGGAAGTCAAAAGGGGAGAGACCAATCTAACCAGTAATCAGTTCCCTAAGTGTTCTCCACAGCCCAGAACACCCAGAGAGATTCACAGAGTTAAGTAGAGAAGAGAAGGGGGAGGGAGGAGATGGAGGTGACCTAGGAGAGAAAAGGAATAGTCAAAAGGGGAGAGAGCAATTAAGCCAGTAATCACACCCCTCCTTTCAAAGAGAATGGGCTGCCTTTCTGGGTGCCTGGTGCTCTCCGCCAGTGTTCAGAAGTCGTTTTGTGGAAGTTGCTCAGCATTCAAATGATCTTTTGATGAATTTGTTGGAGAGAAAGTGGTCTTCCTCTCCTATTCTTAGGACCTCCTCTTTTTGCCTTTCTTTTCTATGTGCTTTCTTGGGGTATATAGTTGGGAAGACTTGATAGATATGTGTCTGATATAGACAAAGTCTTGCTAAATTGCATTTAGATGTGATTTGTATAAAACATATAAGAAAGTTCTTTATGATCTATTCCATAGCACTGCATAGAGTCTTATCCTCAGAAAAGCAGGCTCAAAATGTTCTATGAAGTTTACAGAAACATTGTCAACACAGTAAAGAGGATAGGGTTCAATGAATGTACTGGCATTTTGAAAGAAAAAAAAATGTATTATTATGAGGATTGGGATTCACTGGACTATTCTTAGTTGTTTGGAAATTACTTACACTGAGTCCTGGAAGGAGATTTAAGGAAATACCAGTTGCCATTTGGTCGTTTCTCTCCGGGAAGGCCCTATGTTAGCCATGCTGCAATCCAAATATAAATAACTGGATACATGACACAATGTTCTGAAAAATAATGCCTCAGAAATTTAGATGAGTATGTGATTAGCATGGCAAGGAGGTTTGAGAAAGCTCCAAGTTACTCACTTCCCTTGAGACTCAGTTTTTTCTTCTATAAAACGGAAATAATGCTCCATCTCACTCTCTGGCTGCCATGAGAATCAGATGATGGATTTATAAGAAAGCACTTTGCAAACTGTAAGGTGAGTATTTGGTATGATTTGTACAGGTCATTTTACAGCCTCTTCAGTTGCTCATTGCATGCTAAAGAGAAAGAAGGATACCCAGATTGGAAGCATCACAGATTATATAGCAGGAGAATGAAGGGTTATGCCTTTAGGGTCAGACAGTCCTGGGTGGGAGTATAGGCTCTGCCCTGGACTGGTTGCCCTGTGGCCTCAGGCAAATTATTTAACCTTCTCCACCCACAGATTCATCTCTAGAGTAGAGGTAGTCACACTGCTTACCTTTGGAAAGAGGAGTAGATAATTGTCAGCAAAACACTCCTCGTGGCACCTTACGCATAGAATACACCCAGTAAATAGTCAATTATTGTAATTCTATAACAACAGCATAAGAATACTATAACACCTTCAAGTAGCTGGTTGGTGCCATGGATGTATACAAGGCATCTTTAAAATGTTGATCTCTTGGGATCCTGGTTTGTGGTTTCATTAGTTAGAGGCACCTCTGCAAGGTTGAGAGTAGAGAACAAGCAGGGGACCACGAGGCTGGTGGGCACTGGCAGGATTCAGGTTTCAAAGGCACCTCCTATGGGATGACTTCTGATGAGATGAACCACTCTCTCCCTCTCCAGCCTACTGCTCCAGGTAAGCTCATGTCCTCTACTCCTCACGAGTCAGAATAGTAGAATATCAGAGCTAGAAGAGGCCCTGGATATCATCTGTTTCAACACGGGATTTGCTACAGAAATGGAACTGAGAGGTTGAGGGGCTTACTGGGCGAACTGGTGATAAAACTCGGACTGGAATCCAGAGCTCCCTGCTCCCAGTTCAGAAGTCTTTTTTCTACCCCATACCACTCTTAAGAAGTGGTTTCACCTCCCCTCTCAGTGCAAATACAGGATTACCTCCTTCAGAGTTGGACCTGAATCTGTTTCCTCATGGAATCCCCAGATAATGCTTTGCATGTGATAGTTACTCAGAAAAAGTATTTTAAAATGGTAGCAATTTTCTGGGATGCTCTCTCCTCGTGTTCAGTTTTTAGAATCAGGGATCAAACTTAAAGATCATCTTTAAATGACCTGGTCCATTCCTCTCTGCTGCTATATATGCACATATCCACTTTCTAGGGAAAGTGTCCTTCTCTAATTCTTCTGGGCCTACAAGCCATCTTTCCTCTGTTCTTTCACTGCTCTGGCCTAGAGTGCTATGCTTGTGCTTATGGTGACAAAGCACAGCAGAGTGGCCAAGAGTGTGAGATGGGGAATTAAGGCAGAACAGGGACTGGCTACAAATTACAAGGTACTTAATGACTCTAAAGTTATGTTTCCTTCCCTGTAAAATAAGGAAGATAAATGTCTACATCATACGATGTTAAATGTTAATCATATAGTATATAGCACAGAGAGTACTCAATAAGTGTCTTAGTTTTAGGTTGTATCACAGTTTGCACAATGAAGTGTCTGCCTCCCCTGCCAAACTATGCTCTTCTTCAGGTCCAGAACCTTCCTAGTTAACTTTATATCCATGGGGCCTTGGACAATGTTGTCTGGTACATAGTAAATACTCAGTGTTTCCAGAAAGGAGAGAGAAAGAGAAGGCAGGGAAGGAGGAGCAATTCTGAGATGCAGATGAACTCCCAATCTTAAGACACTGAAGACCTGGGTTCTGGCCCAACTCCTCCAGCTTCAAGCTATGGAGTGTTAGCCTAGTCACTTAGTGCCTGTGAAATTCAGATCCTCCTCCACAAAATGGTATTTGTTGTTTGGTCGCTAAGTCCTATCCAACTCTTTTGCAACCCCATGAGCTGTAGCCCACCAGGTTCCTCTGTTCATGGGATTTCCCAGGCAAGAATACTGAGTGGGTTTCTATTTCCTCCTCCAGGGGATCTTCCTGACCCAGGGATCACACCCATGTCTCCTGCATTGGCAGACAGATTCTTTACCACTGAGCCACCAGGGAATCTCCAGCTAAATGGAAGTTTGCTAATCCTCACTGCATAGCATCCATAAGTGGATCATTTGAGACCATGTATGTTAGGATGTTTTGTACATTGTAATGTACTTCCCAAATTTATGGTGAGAATTCTTATTGCTGTGAGATCTGCCTTCACTGTCTCCTGGCTTTTACTATTAATCAGGTAGCCATTGGGCAGGGACTGGGCTATGGAGGAGAAGGCACTGTGTCAGCTGCTTGAGGAAGTCTTTGCTTTCAGGATGTTTGCAGTGTGGAAGGGAGGTTGGAACCATGGCCTTCCCCCACACCACGGAAGGCAGTTTGAGAGGGCTCTTGGGCAGAGGCCCTTGACCTCAGTTGACCTACCTCTGTGAGTGCCCAGCAGTGGTGGTTGTGTCTAAAACGACCCCTCCCAGCACTGCCAGGCCTGCCCGAGCTCGTCTTTGGCTTGCTGCTTCCTTTGTCAAATGCCATCGGCATCATGTTCTCATTTCCCTCATAACACACATTTCAGAGCAGCAAACTGTATTCCCTGTGACGTAAATGGTACAGTGGCACAGCAGAGGGCAAGGGGGTGGCCCGCTGCGGGCAGAATAGAAAGTCAGGGGCTGATGTCTGACAACCCACTTCCCCACTCTGAGCTTGCATACAGAACCTGCTCTGGGACTTTCACCTACACCCTCACACACACAAGTTCTCTTTCCTGAGGTCTACATCCCCAAGTGTATAAGTCTGGGAGCCCCCGGAGAAACACAAATCAAGGGAAATTTTGTTACAGTGCCTCCTGTACAGAGAGCCATAAAGCCTGTTTGGTATAAAAGAGGCTCCTTATTCTAGACACTCCCTGAAGCATTGCCTAATTGCCCCACATCCAAATCCAGATTTCTTTAACCTTCCCTTTTCTTTTAAATGAGGCACTGAAACGGTTGTTACACCTGAGTTCTTAACTCTGGAGGCTGGAGAGTTTCTCCACAATGTTTAGAAGGTTTAGCTCACGTGCATATTGTATTAGTTATCGACAGCCTTTGTAAGAAATTTCACAAACTTCATTACTTAAAAGGTTTTAGCAAGGATGTGTTCCTCTCTGGAATCTCTAGGGGAAAATCCATCTTCTTGCCTTTTCCAGCTTCTAGAGGCTGCCTGCATTCCTTGGCTCCTGGCCCCCTTCCATATTCAAAGCCAGAAGTGGTCAGTTGAATATTTCTCACATTCCATCATTCAGACACTGACTCATCTGTCTTCCTCTTCCACATTTAAGAACGCTTATACATTAGGCCCACCTAGATAACCTAAAATAATATTTTTATTTTAGGGTTAACTTGTTAGCAGTGTGTGTGCTCCATCATGTCTGACTCTTTGTGACTCCATCGACTGTAACCTGCCAGGCTCTTCTGCCCATGGAATTTTCCAGGCAAGAATACTAGACTGTGTCGCCATTTCCTAATCCAGGGCATCTTCCCAACCCAGGGGTTGAACACATGTCTCTTGCATCTCCTGCATTGACAGGTGGATTCTTTACAACTGTGCCACCTGAGAAGCCCATTAGCAACTTTATTTTCATCAAGAACCTTAATCCTCTTTTGCCGGGCAGTATAGTATATTTGTAGGTTGCAAGGATTAAGATGCATGCCTTTGTTCTTTCTCCCATAGGTGATGTCAGTATCTCAGGATGTCTCTGCAGTAATGATTGGCAAATATGACTCGTGGGATGGATACTTGTTTTTGCAAATAAAGGTTCATTGGAACACAGTCAAATGCATCTGTTTTTGTATTATCTGTGACTGTTTTCATGCATAAATAGCAGAATCTAATATTTGCAACTCAGACTATGTGGCTAACAAGCCTAGAATAATTACTATCTGGTCCTTTTTAAAGTTTACTGACTTTTGCTCTCTAACACTTCATATATCTCTTATTCTAACTATAACTCTAGAGAATATCACTCAGGGGCCTTGTGGATGTTTTCTTCATGTTTTTCACTTCCCTACCCCCTCTAAACATACTTTTAAAATTCCAAGCAGTGCTCTGCTTGCCTCTCCTGCTGTTCCCTCTCTCCCTTAATTATGATAAAACTACTAAACTCTTATAGTAATGCCAAACAGTGTATTGTATCATCTCTTTACTTCCATATATGCTATTCCTTTTGCTTATAAAGTATATTTCTTTCTTTTTCTATTTCTTGCCAGGCAAACTCCTATTCATCCTTTAAAACCTTGCCAAGGTATAGCTTCCTCCCGGAAGCCTCCTCTACCACTCCTACACAAGGAAAAGCAGTTACTCCTATTCTCAAAACATTCTTTCTTTTCTGTAAGTGCCTCAATGTCAGTGATTACTCTATTTACCCTTCTGGCATCCTCTGTGTCTAGCATGGGGACTGACATCTGTTATGTATCCATAAATAACTAGTTTAATTGAATGGTACTTTAACTGTTGCCAGTCAGAGATGAGACACAGTAAAGTGGTAACAATAGGTTCTGTAAAAATTCAAAACTGGTCCCTGCTGTTTCACAGAGGGAATGGCTGCATGATCTTCGAGATGTCAGTTCAATTCTCCTGGCCTCAGTTTCATCACCTATGAACCAAGGAGTTGGTTTAAATATGTTAGGTCTCTTGGGCCTCTTCCAGCTTTAATGGTCCTCTCTGTGGAGAACTTGGCCTTCTACCTTGCAGATGTTGAGAAGAGAGAAATCTCCTGCTTTGGGCTTATCCCTTACAGAACTAGAAATCACCCAAGACTTGTATCACTCTTTGCTTTGACTGTGTTGCAACTGGGAACTGAGGAGATGGGGGAGGAGAAAGTGGAGGAGAGCAAGGAGTTGATGAGATAATCTGGAGGAATCTTATATTTGTTACTGATCTTTCTCTAGGAATCAATTAGAAGATAGACACAAGCCCTGGAAGGTCATGGACAGGGAGTGTGTGCTCACAATTCCCAGCTCATAATGCTTGGCAGCAATCCATGCTTGGAGCTTAGTCCACATCCCAAGTCCTTACAATTATATGAGTATCACATCAAACTCCAAGCAGTCCAAACTAACATTTCCCCACCTAACCTAACTCCCTCATATCAGTCATTGGTTCTGTTCTTATGTCCACTCTAAGAATAGAAACTGTAGCTCCACCTTCCTCTCCCTGGAACCTTTTGAACACCTTCCTCTCTCTGGTCATCTCTTATTGAGAACAACATACATTTTTGCCTTATTATGAATGGTATATATATACATATACATATATATATATATATATATATATATATTTTTTTTTTTTTTTTTCCCTTCTTTTCCAGACGTTACTTAGAACTCATCTGTTCCATTCTGTTGTCACTACCTTTTCTAGCCTTGATTGTTTTCAATTTATATCCCTACAATTGGGTCTTCCTGGGATCCCTAACTCTAGCTACTTCCCATTGAGAGTCATCTTACATATTGTTGGCCAAATTGTCCTAAATTCCCTCTTTTCCTCGTGTTTCTCCCCTCCTCAAGAGCCTCCAGGAGTTCCCTGCTGCTCCTACATCAAGTCCAGAGTCCTCCACTTCACAGTCTGCTCCCCCTTACTCTCTAATCATTTTTCTTCAACACCCCCTGCATTTCACTTTGGACTTCACATATTTTCATCGATGATTACCTTTATTTGGCTTTTAACTCAAATAAGTGCAGCATACTACCGCAAACCTATATTAAGCACCTGCTCTGTTCAAAGCACAAGCAAGCCTTTGCTGCCCCAACTCCTCATTGGGTAATCGAGCCCACAGCCCACAGTGCGTCCTTGCTGGTTGCCTTCTGTACGTGAACATCCCTGCTCCCCTCCCAGATCACACATTCCTTGAGGACAACAACAACAACCTGTCTTTTGCTTCTTTGTGCCCCAACTGGGGCCTATTATTGAGCTCAGACGCTCAGGCCACCTCTCCAGCCTCATTCACCATTTCCCTGTTCTGTCACCTTTACATTGATGGTAATGCAATTCTACCTCACAAGCTTGTTTTGAAGATCAGAAATATTTTGTTCAGGCAGACTCTCAATTGGTGGTGGCTCTGATTAACATTATCCTTATCCATCCTTCCCATGATCCTCAGTTTTTGATGCATAAGCTCTTGAGTATTTGGAGTTAGAGAAAGTAACCAAAGGAATTTTATCTCAATGACTAGACGTAGAAATTGTTCTTGAGCCTAGGTCTTAATCAGAACATTCCACAGTGAATCTATAAATTATTATAGGCTATCACACTTCATTTTACTTGTTTATAAGGCACACATTTATTAAGTGCTTGTTGTTTACCAGGCTCTGCTCAAGGCTTGCCGTTAGCAGTCTCAGTGGCCATGTTTGTAGATGAGTCATTCCCTCTTCCTCATTTCAGACCCAGCCCTCTGTACGTAAGAGGAAGTGTGGTATAGGAACATGCAGCTTGAAGTCTTCTCTGCAGGCTTGGTCCTGAGCTCTGGCCATGTGAAATTCACTCACTCCCCACCTCTCCAGCCCTTCTCTTGAGGCTGTGTTGCCAGGTGCCAGCTGGGGCCGTCTGTCTGCTGGCTGCCCAGGCTATTCAGTTTCAGAAAAATAATTTCACATCCAAACTACAACCATTTGAAATTCATTCAAAGTATAGCAGTATTTCATTCATTCAATAAATTCAATCAGTGAATAAATTCAATTCAGTAAATGTTTACTAAACGAAAGCAATCACTCAACAAGACTGATTTAAGCTCAAAATGTCTGTTGTATGTTTCTGCAAATAAATTTTGTGGTATAATCTACTTTGTAAAAGATCAGTATTCCCTTGTTTACTATTTCAAATAATACTAGTTGTCATAATTCAAGGAAGCCTTTTAAACTAAATTACATGACAGTGTGTGATAAATGCTAGAAGAACCACCAGAGCAGAAACAAAACAAACTACAGGAAACCTCAGCTAATAGGAAAACAACTTCAAAAAATTAACATTGGAGTCAATTACCCAGATTATACCACTTTTAAGACTGTTCTGAACCTGTGTTAAATGGATACATGTGTGAAACTGGCAAAACAAGAGTCCAGAAATGTCAGAGTGACATGGAAAACATCTACAGTCCTTGTTTGTAAGTGTGTGTCCAGGGGGAGATTGAGCCAATATTTTCTACCTTGCCTGCGCATTTATGTTGGCGGGATTTCCCTGGTAAATATTGGTTTTTACCAGACACTGAAATCTTTAATCACATTTAACAAACACTGCATTATACTGCATTAGACACTCCATTAGAAAAGGAGAAATACGGAAACACAACTGATAGCTACAATCTTCCAAGAGTCAAAAGGAAAAAATTGGAATCAAGTAAAATTCTTTAGAGGCAGAAATGCCAAAAAAACCATTGCTGAAATACAACATTTTGTTTTTCTAAAGTCTGGAGCTGAGTCCAGTTAAGTGACGTAGTTTACAAACCAGGGGAAATTAGGGTAGGAACGGAAATACTGCTAAATTAGGAGAAATTGGTCAAAGGAAGGCAGGATAGTTGTGACACACACAATGTTGGCTTCTTTCTCAGATTCTCAAACAATTCTTGTTTGCTACTGTGTCCAATTGGGTTGCCATGAAACCTGAGGCCTAATTTTATATTTGTGTGCTATTCAGAAGTTCTGAATCTGTCACATAAAGCAACTGCTCATCTACCTGCAAACGAGGCTGCAGAAAACACACTGTTAACTTTCCTACCACATATGCATATGAGCATGCCTGCGTGCACATACATACACATACACACAACCCCCGTCTCCCCACGCACATACATACACACAGCCCCAACCCCTAAGAGTCACTTAGCTTTATTCCCTTTGTGCCTTCATTCACATCCAGTGATTCTTATGGAATCTTCCAAGAATCCATAAATCACCTAGGGAGCCTGTGAGTCTCCCACTACATTCCTTCTTCCCATCCTCCCCACCTCTACACTTCCTAAATCCCCACCTCTCTCATTTCAGACACAGCCCTGAACTATTTAGATGTTTCTAAGGATGTCTTCAGGAGGACTGGTTGTTTTTATCTCTGAAGCCTATGATTATGTCTGCTTAATTAAGTCATTGCCTCCCACCTTTTAGGGCAGATGATGATAAGATTTGAAAGAAGCAGGGACCCAGGGAGATGAGTAGTCTGCCCCACTGAAGTAGCCTAAGGGAAATACTGTTTTTGTTTGTTTGTTTCCTTTTCCTTTTTTCCTTTTATTCCCCTAAGTTTTCATCAGCTCCCAGGAGAGACTGAAGAGGTGAGACACCCAGGAAAATGAAAAACTCAGATAGGGTGGTTATCGCCAAAGATGGCCAATGATGGGGGTCACCTGAAGCAATTTTAAGAACAAATTCCCAGAGCCTACCCCAGAAAGACTGGTTCAATACCTCAGGGTATTTGAGGTATTGAGGTATTTGAGGTTTCACCTAGGGAGCACCCCCAAGGAGATTCAGGTGAAGCTCTTTCACAAACTGGCCTAGTGATGGAGTATCAACTTTAGGTTCAGGCTGGATTATGAACTGAGTTCCCCCGTGTCCCTAGTGTGACTTTGGGCAGGTTGTGCAGTCTCATTAAGCCTCAGTTTACTCACCTATAATAAAGGATTAGTAACTATTTAATGGGGTTGTTGCAAAGATTAAATGAGATAATATTTAAAGTCTCTCATATGCAACTTGACTTATAGTAGGTCACAAATAAAGTGAAGTCAATCCAAATGTCTCCTTGGGACTTACCCAACTGAGGCAGCCACTAAAGCCTTCCAAAAGACGGTGTGTGCGCGCGCGCGCGCGCATGCACTCACTCAACTGTGTCTGACTCTTTCCCACTGTAGCCCTCCAGGCTCCTCTGTCTGTGGAATTTTCCAGGCAAGAATACTGAAGCAGGTTGCCATTTTCTTCTCCAGGGGATCTTCCTGACCCAGGGATCAAACCCGTTTCTCTTGTGTCTCCTGCACTCCAGGCAGATTCTTTACCACTACAGCACCTGGGAAGCCTTAGAGGCAGACTAAATCTGAATTTTGACTCCACTAAATCTGTGGTTCTCAGGGAGCTACTGCATTTCTCTGTTTCTCATCTGCAAAATAAAATGATCTATTACATATATAAAATAATGGGTCATGAAATTATGATAAGATTAAAGTAGTTCATGCATGTATAGTGCTTAGAAACTTTGGGAGTGGATAAATAATAACTACAATCATTATCCTTATTACCACCTCTTCTAAAGTGAGCATTTGGGCGGGAATGAATGTTGGCCTTGGAGTATTCAAGTAGTGGCAATAGCTTTATGGTCTAGAACAGTGCTATCCAATTGGTGTTATATATAATGCAAAGCTCATTGATAATTTAAAAATTTTTAGTAAACACATAAAAAGAAATAGATGCAACTAATTTTAATAATATATTTTACTCAATTCAATATATCCAAAATATGATAACTTGACATGTCAAATATAAAACTTTATGGAGATATTTGACATGACTTTTCTATACAAAGTCTGAAATCCAATGCCTTTGTTATACCTGCAGCACATCTCCCAGCAGACCTAGCCACATTCTGAGAGCTCAATAGCAATACATAATTTGTAACTACCATACTAGATGGTGCAGACATTCCAGATTCTCAAGCAAGTCCCCTCACCTTGATGAGCCTCAGTAATCCCATTTGTAAAAAATGAGAGAATTTCCATGACTTTGTTTCTAAAAGAAAATGAACACACTTGAAAATTCTTTGTCAACTAGACAAGACCATATGTAGTAGGCTTGGGATCTCTTTTCTTCTTACCAACTAGCTTTTTCTGCAAATAATAATCCCTGATAATAATAATTTATCAAGTGCTTATTCTCTTCTCCATCCTACTATCCTTACAATTTACATCTATCAGATCAATAATTCATCTTAAAGGCTGCACTGCAGTAGCAAGAGCATGGAACTTGAGACAAAAAGCCTAGGCTCAAATCCCTGGGTTCTGTGTTTACTACTTATAGGACTTGGAGTGAGACATTTAAACTCCCTAAACTTCAGTCTCTTCCTGTTAAAACAGAGACCATACATCTCTCAAAAGGCATGATGAGGATTTAAAAAGACTGTACGGCTGAAAAAGATCTATAACTGCAAAACATTACACAACTGGACTTCGGTATTGAGATACTTATAAGCCACTGTGTGCCACTCTTCTGTTAAACAGTTTTCAATGGCTCCCCACTGTCGGACAAATAAAGTCAGATTCCTTAGTCTAGCATAAAAAGCTCACCAAGATCTGGCCCTGACCACTATACTTTTGCAAATCTATTCCACTCTGCATCCTTGCTGAAACCCAGGGTTCTAACCAAATAGGACTATTATACTTGTTCTCCCAAACAGGACAGAATGGTGTGGCATGGTTCTAATTTCATACCTTAGTTCATGCTGTTTATTGTCTTAACCTCAGTTTTTCCATCTCTCAGAATTCCATCCATTCGTCTTTACCTGGCCTCCAAGTCTCTCCTGGTCTTCCTTCCCCCTATGTCTTTAAGATCTATCTGTGCTGCCTCTGAACTTTATTTGTACCTTCCATACAACAATTGTCAAAAGCAATTTGGAATTCTAGTTTTCCTTAGTGTACCGACACCTGCAGCTGTTGTTTTGGGGTTAAATAACTAATTCTGCACGTGATTTTGCAGAGATCCCTTTGACAGACAGAATATCCCCTATATTAAAATAAGCCAGCTAGAAATCTAATCAAAATATGCATGCAAAAGAAATGGAGCTTATGCATTGGGGTTACATTGATTAAATCAGCAAAAGGAAGGTGGTTTGTTTGGAGACTAATTAAAAAGGAAACAAGAACTAGAATTCCTGATATACTTCTCCAGTAATATTCAGTAGGCAAGACCCCATTCCTTTGGGCAGTGGATATCCCATCTATTGATATTTTGGGCAAGTAAGCAGTTCAAGCAGTATTCTTTTGAGCTTCTGCTCAGTAAAGATACACTGTGCTGCATTAAAGAGCAGCCAAAAAGATATGTTCCTTGCTCTCAAGAAGTCATGGGTGAAATAAGCCAAGAGAAAGAATTCTAATGACATGGTCAGTTGGAAATAAGAGTCTTGAACATGGTAGTTGCAAGAGCTGAGAGGAAGGGAGCTTAATCCAACCTCAGAAAATATGGGAAGCTTTGTAGAAGAAATAACTCTAGGCTGAATCCTAAATGATAAGAGTTAGCCAGGTGGACAGCTGGAAAGAGCGCGTCAGGCCAATGGAAACGCTTGAGTTAAGCGTGTCAGGCTTGAGTAAAGCAGACCTTTAAACCATCCAGCCAACTCCCCTGCTCTGATTTCACGTTTGCCAAGCAATCTTATGATTAGAACTTGGTCTCCTATGTCAAGGAATGTGTAACGACCAGAGGGTATGAAAAGCTTCCTTTAAATTATTGTTTGTAAATGAATTCATTGGTCTCTGATTTCTCATTGTACTCTTGTGAGTTAGACTTATATAAGAAAAATAAA
The DNA here is from genome assembly GCF_033118175.1 of Dama dama. NCBI lineage: Eukaryota > Metazoa > Chordata > Mammalia > Artiodactyla > Cervidae > Dama > Dama dama. The sequence goes on along the minus strand of NC_083700.1, from coordinate 76,570,792 downwards.
GTTAAAATACACTGGCAGAAATCACATCTGATCTGAAAAGCTGAGATAACAGAGGGTTTTGATCATCAACCAATTACCACTATCCTAGGGATCATATAGTTTCAGCTCATAAATATCTCAAATACATTTGCCTCTCTCCATCTGCAATGCTACATTGTAATTCTAGCCATCACTATCTCCTGCATAGGTTAAGGCAATAAAAGAAGTTATTACTAGCAACTGGCATGAATACTTTCGAGGCTGGTTACTGTTCTAAGTGCTATAATGTGAATTACTTCACTTAATCCTCATAACCACCCCACCAGAAAGATACACATCCCCCAATTTTAGAAATGAAGAAATTAAGACTCAGAAAAATTAAGTAACTCACCCAAGTTCACACTGCTAACAAAATAAATGACAGAGCCAGAAAGCAAACTTAGCTGTCTTCCTCCATATCCTGAGCTTTTAAATACTATTTAGCTAGCCTTCTTGCAGTTATTCCCATCTTCAAGTTCATTCTCTAGGTTGCACGGAGAGTGATATATTTTACATGCAAATTTGGCTAGGCCACTCCAAGTTTCTCTCCGTGGCCTTCCATAGCTATGTAAAACCTGATCTAAACTCACGTCAGTCTTTTTCTTTTGGTGTGTTCCTGCCACATGGACAGATCTCAGTCCATGGAGCATGCCCTGATGTTTTTCCAGCTTGGAATGCTTTCTTTCCACTTGGCACCTAATTCTTATTCCATCAAATCTTGTAAGTTATGCTTTCCCTAAACTTTCTATCACATCCCACTTCTCAAACTTTTGAGTCCTGTTATCCTTGTTATAAATTCTTAGAACACTCTAAAAATTTCAGTAACTTCCTTTCCAATTGTAATTCAATAAGTTTTTGTATAATTGTCTCTTCCTGCTAGAATCTAGGCTTCAAGTAAGCAAAAACTATGTTTATAAAATTCACCATTGTACCCTTGGAGTTTCATGCTGCGCCTATAACATGATGTAAGAAAGAAAGTGTTAGTCACTCAGCTGTGTCTGATTCTTTACAATCCCATGGACTGTAGCCCGCCAGGCTCCTCTGTCCATGGAATTCTCCAGGCAAGAATACTGGAGTAGATTGCCATTTCCTTCTACCACATAATAGGTGCTCAAAAAATCCACTCATTACATAAATATTTGTTGTCTCATATTCAACAAACAATAGCCAACATTTATCTGGTACTTATACCATGGACTGTCTTAAGCACTTTACATTTATTTATTAGTTAATTAAAGACTACAATCCATTATATAAACATCATTATTATTCTCATTACATTGGTGAGGAAACTGAGGCACAGAGGAGTAATTTCTCTAAGGTTAGACAAGGGAATATGAACCCAGACTGTCTAGTTCCAGAGACCAAGCTTTTAACTTCTACTCTAAAATCTTCATACCAGGCTTCCCTGGTGGCTCAGCAGTAAAAAAAAAAAAAAAATCCACCTGCAGTTCAGGAGATGCAGGAGATAAGGGCTTGATCCCTAGGTTGGAAAGATCCCCTGGAGGAGCGCATGGCAACCCACTCCAGTATTCTTGCCTGGGAAATCCCATGGACAGAGGAGCCTGGTGGGTTATGGTCCATAGGGTTGCAAAGAGTAGGACGCAACTGAAGTGAATGAGCACATATTCTTCATAAATATTTCTTGTATTAGAAAAATAATTGGACACCAACTGACCTCTATGACTGAAGGCTTTCTTGTATCATTGCCTTTAACACTAACATGGGTAGATAATTAAGTTCCTTGGGCACCCTTTCACATTGGTGGTATATGTTGTTACCTGAATGAGTACAGATTCTCATTGGTAAGTAAAGCCAAAGTCAGAGTCCTTCTGGAGATCAGGCTTTGGCAAGGGTAAGGACACTGAAAGGGAATGAAGTTATGAGGCTGGCACGTCAGAGACAGTTTCTCCTTGTGCAATCTTACCTGGGGTGAAAGAAGAGAAAGTTGGGCCATTTGTTTGTAACAGACCTCATGGCTTAGCCGAAAAGATCCTGGAATTCAGAATCAGAGAACTTTGGTTTTCCTTCTGCCGCCTTCCTTTCTCTGTTCTCTCTCCCTCCCTCTTCATCTCTCATCTCTTTCTCTCTGTCTTTTATCAGATGATTTTGAGCAAATTATTTTTTTTTTAGCAAATTATTAAACATCTCCAGGCCTCAAATTTCTCACATGCATAATGGAAAATCTATGTCATAATAATAATGCTTTCTATCTCATGGGGTTTATTTTTCAAGGAAAAAATAAGATCTGCAAGTGAAAGCACTTGGTAAACTGTCAAGTTGTATATACAAAAGCTAGTTGTGACTGGTGTTTTTTTTAACTCATAGTCTTAGAGGAGTTTGCTAAGGAGATCAGCATCAAAATGACCTACTTTTCACTGTGCTTTCCCTTGAGGGCAGTGAACCTCTTCTTCCGTGAATCCACCCAGAGTGAAATCCCTGTCACGTGCAATTGCAAAGTCCCTCATATTTATAAAGACACATTAACAAAGTCCTGCCTAAAGAAAGGCCATTTGGGGCTCACAGATAGCCTTTGGAAGAACTGTGTGAGTGTTCTCCAGTTCCTGGGGTTTGTTCTAAGAATGTTTTATTCAAGTTTAAATCAACAGCCTTCTGGAAAAGTTGCACTCTGACACAAGTGCATGTCATTTACCAAAGAGTGATCAAAAGAAAATATCTACCTTTGGACTTAATGAAAAGAAAAGCTATTGTTAATTGTGATGTTTAGTTAATTCATCTAACCAAGACCACTAAACAAATAGGCTTATAGCCCTAACCAAACTGTTTTAAATAAAAAAAGAGGCTCATTTCACTCATTTCATATGTGAAATATTTTTACATTTTAATGAATAATTATTGCATTTTGTGGAGGAACCAAGGAGTGAAATAAGTCTGCTAACTTCAAACCCCTTGGAATCTACGAAAGACATATACAGGGCTAGAGTCTTATGGAAAAAGCTAGTTATTAGCTGGATGTAGAGAATCCAATTCATACACACTTCTCACTTCCAAGAATTAGAAGAAGGTTTTTTAGAATTTTCTCCATCAAGGACTCCTTTAACATTTTTTCCCAAGGGAGCCCTTGCTTTAGAAATTTTATCTACGAAAATTGCATTTAAACATAACAGTGAGTCTACCAAATTAATTTTATTGTTATTTTATGGAGGCTTGCTTAATGTTATTTCAGTTATTTAATGATATTCTCAATGTGGAGGTCTTGGGATGCTTTCCTTTCAACATGAAGAGTTTACTTTGTTTTGAGGTTCAAAGTGCAGGCTTTGCTGTGACCAGGGCAAGCTTCACGCTAGCTTGCCCTGACATCCATGTGCCACTGGATCATTGCAAAAGGTCATTGTGTAGTTTGGGTACTGATCAAAGGTACACAGCGTGGTGGTGAAGGGAGCTGAAATTCAGCCCTTGCCTCACTTCCCAAGCTTTCTGCTCAAGGGCTATGTCTGCTAAGAGAAAACAAGTTTTTCTGATTTTCACAAAGGCACTGTACAAGCTAGGGGTGGGGAGCAAGGGAGAGAAGGAAGATGATAAGGCACCCAGTTTTACAGAATGAGAGTTTTGAAGATGGAAAAGTGTGCAATGAACACCTCTTCTTCATTGCTGTGGCCCTAGCAGGAAGCTTTGGGGTGTGCTAGACACTCAATGCATATTTTGTGGAATAAATGAGTGAACAAGTGAATTTCTTATACAATTCTCGACATCTAAATGTCCTCTAATTGGGTGTGTCAATTGGGATTGGGTGAATGCAGAATGACAAATTCGGCAAGTTCTTTATTTTAGAAGTGAAAACCAATAAGCTCTAACCTATTAAGAACCAGTTTCCTATCTAAGATCATGCATCTAGAGGCAGACTTTAGGATTTCATGGCCATTTTATATGTCTTCCCCTACCACTAAACCCCAGGGCCAGAGCAAAACTCTACCAACTCAGCTATCAAATATATGGGCATCTACTCTCAGCAACAGGCTTCCCAGGTGGCTCAGTGGTAAAGAAACCCCCTGCCAATGCAGGAGACCCAGGTTCAATCCTTGGGTCAGGAAGATCACCTGGAGGAAGAAATGGCAACCCACTAGAGTATTCTTGCCTGGAGAATTCCATGGACAGAGGAACCTGGCAGGCTACAGTCCAGGGAGTCACAAAGAGTCAGACACAACTGAGTGACGGAGTACTCACACACCCTCAGGAAAGTGGCCAGGACAAGGTAGAGGCTTGTGGGCAGTTGGGGTAGAGGAAAATGTTCCTGGCAGGTACTAAGCTCAATATCAAAGCCTTGGCATGCCTTGCTTCACTTAATTCTCATAGCTAGGTCACAGCACTAGTAAATGAATTGTAGAGTCAGGCTCTGTAGACAGCCGGGCCAAACATCAACATCTTCCCCTGAATTTTGAGTTGGTAAGAGCATCCTGGTCTATGCAATGTCAAAACCAATATCCTTTTCAGCTGCGTGTGATTTACTCAAATTCTGTTTCTACCCATTGCTATGGTTCAATGAAAGGAAAGGAAACATGCTTTTTAGAAACCCTGTTCCTTTTTATTTTTTTTAAAACTGGAGTTTCCCTAGGTGAGCCTATCTGTTGAATACATACACAAAACATCAAGAAGACAAGGAAAAGTACACAAATCACAGGTGTAGAAATCAGGGAATTTTCATAAAGTGAACAGACTCTTGTAATTAGTATCTAGACTAAGAAGTACATCATTGCCAGCCCCATGGAAGTTCCCCTCCAGTTCTTGCCTGGTTGCTAACCCTCCAAGGGAACCACTATCTTGACTTCTAACATCATAGATTTATTTTTGCCTCTTTGGAATTTTATATAAATTGCATCACATTTTATGTGCTTTTTAACCTCTGGTTTCTTTTACTCAACATTTACATTCATGAGATTCCTCTCTGTCTTTGCCTGTAGCAATTGTTCTGATTGATCTAACCACCACACAATTTTGAAAATAGTACCACCTTCTCTAATGAAAAGAGTCTGTCTATGTGAGGCAGAGAAACAAAACTGTGAAAATCGCTCAGTCGTGTCCAACTCTTTGCAACCCCATGGACTGTATAGACTGTATAGGACTGTATAGTCCATGGAATTCTCTAGGCCAGAATACTGGAGTGGGTAGCCTATCCCTTCTCCAGGGGATCTTCCCAACCCAGGGATCAAACCCAGGTCTACCACATTATAGGCGGATTCTTTACCAGCTGAACCACAAGGGAAGCCCAAGAATACTGGAGTGGGTAGCCTATCCCTTCTCCAGGGGATCCTAATGAACCCAGGAATCAAACTGGGGTCTCCTGCATTGCAGGTGTATTCTTTACCAACTGAGCTATCAGGGAAGAGAAACAAAAGGTTATTTATATTTCTTTTCTATGCCCTGTGTTGGGGTAGAAAGTCTCGGAATCTTGACAGACTGGTTTCTGATATCTGCAAAGCTGTGTTAAAATTGCATTTAGAATGATCCCTTATATCAGGAATCTGAAATACTCAAATTCATATAAGCTGAGGGTAGTAGTTACCAGGGGCTGGGTGAACGGGGATTGGAGAGGTGTTGATTAAAAGGTATATAGTTTCAGATCCTCAAAGTGAATAAAATCCTAGAGACCTGCTATATAGCATGATACCTATGGCTAAGCATACTGTATGATATATGTAAAGATTAGTTAAGAAAGATCTTCTTTAAATGTTCTTATCACACATGTGTACATACACACACATACACAAAGAAGGAGGGAGGAAACTTTTAGAGGTGATGGTTAAGTTTATGAGATTATTTATGGTGATAGTTTCATAGGTATTTACTTATCTTCAAACTCATCAAGATGTATACATGAAACATGTCCAGCTTTTTTGTATGCCAATCATATCTCAATAAAAAACAAACTGCATTTAGATATAGTTTATAGAAAATTTATATTGGGGGTGTATTGTGATGCTTTCATCTGCTAATTATATGAATTTGGGACCTCTCTGAGACCCAGTTTTCTCATCTGTATTGAGAAACCCTCATTCCGAGGGCTTCTAAGCCAAATGATATAATTATGTAAAGGCCCTCCATCTTGATTTTTTCCCAGAGATCAGTAATAAGATCCTGCTTTCCTGCACAGAGTGTGGGGCCAACTTTTAGGGCATCTGAAGTCTGTTACCAGCTGGACCATTGACTTCATCACTGCTCAAAATCTGGTTCCCTGCTTTCCAGCTCTGAGCAGCTTGCTATTTGTGGCCAAGCTGAGGTTTCTCATTGCCCTTTCCTTGTGCCCTTCTCTACGTCTCTCCCATCCAATACCTCTCTTCTAGCACACATAGACATACGCACACATGTTCTACTGAATTTGCATGAAAAAAAAAAAACTGGGAATACTGAAATATGAGCTAAATATTAGCTGAGCTGGAAAATTATTAAAGCAGAAGAGGGGAGATCATTGACTAAAAAAGAAAAATGTTACACAACAGTTTGTACAATGTTGCCTATTTTCCTTTCTTTTTTTTCTTTTTGGCCATGCTGCATGGCTTGTGGGATCTTAGTTTCTCAACCAGGGATCAAACCCTGGGCCCTTAGCATTGAAAGCATGGAGGCCTAACCACTGGACAACTGGGGAATTCCAAGTGTTGTCTATTTTTGACTATATACATGCATACATGAAAGGGTATACACAGGGGAATAACAATAGTATTATCATTTCAAATATTTTGCTTCTCTATAGTTTTCTAGTTGTCTCCAATGCACCTATATCCACTCTATAATAATAAATGTGATACTTATAAAATGTGCATTAAACTTAAAGGTAGAGTCTGGTTTTGTGTGAGTTCTCCTATTTTAGCTTCCCTGTGAGAACAGTGTAAGTATTCTTCTTGTGTTCACTTTCCAGATAGAAAAATGTAGTCTCAGCAAACTTAGGTAACTTGCCTGAGGTTACCCACAGAAACAAGAGGCGGGACCAGAACCAAGCCAGTCTTCTGAGTAAATATTGCACAGTAAATATTTTGCTAATAGCTGTGTTAGGTGGATCAGAAAAGGGAAGAAGAGACTCGAGAAATGACAACATTCAGGAAAGCAATTACACAATTTGAAATAGAAAGACCCAAGGGTAAGATGCCACTGTAGACACAGCAATTTCAGGAATGCATGGATTTCCAGTCCTGTAGTGAATCCTCTATTTTATTGACCAAGATATGGTCTTGCCCTGGAAATCTTGCTCTGTTAATTTAGCCTGTGATTTAGGTTGTGCCTTAAGGTGCATTAGAGATAGTCATACCTCTTCAGTGTTTATTACACAGAGATGTTGCAAGGATTAATGGGTAGTATGCCTGGCGCTCCTTTGAGGAAAGAGCTTTGAGGAAACATGAATGCCATGTTTATTTACCAGATTAATATTAATTATAATTATTCATTCATCCTTTCTTCCTATTTCTCAGCATCAAATGAAATACTTATCAGACCCACAGAAGGAAGTAAATCTTTTGTCATTCTTGTTGAAGTGAAAGAGGAAAAGAAGGGAAACATAGAAGGGAGGTTCTCCCAGCTCCTTCTTCCCTCTGAAAATTCTTGACAAGTAGGGTCACCCCATGACCATACATGGTCCCATTACCTGCTCTTATCCTCTTGAGACTTGCTTCTGAGGTGCTAAGCATCCTTCCTTCCCAGAGTCACTTTTGTAAGAAAAGGAACATAACCAGCTTTGTGGGCAAGTGACCCACACAGCTGCACAGGGCTCCTCACTCACAAGGACCTTATAGTCTTGAAACTTGTGACGATTTTATCTTCATCTGTTTCGTGAGTAAAGTCTGATGGGAAAATGGAGCATAGATTCTGGTGACTTGGAGCATCGGCTCATGCTGTGCCCCATCTCCTGCCACCTGCCCGTCTCCCCTGGCAGTATTCTCAGCACCTGTTTCCCTGATCCTTGTCACCCGGGGGCTCCTCCAGCACCCCTCCCCCTCCCCCATCCCAGGACCGCTGCTGCTGTCCAGTCCCAGGGAGGGCCTCTCCAAGTGCAGAGAGGCTTTGAGCTGGACATGGATGCCTTGCAACGTCTTAGGTGAGGCATGGGAGCAGCCATCCCTGCCCTTGGCCAGCATGGTGGTACCTCAGGAGACAGGGCCCATGTCTTGATCCTCTTGTCCACCCCAACCAAGGTATCTAGTGCATCCTTGTGCAGAGGTTGTAGCCTGTTTTCTGGGGCTTGGGGCATTGGCACCATGGCAAAGGGAAATGTCTTACTTCCCCAGAGCCTGCCCAGGCCTGGGGCATGAAACACAGTTTGGAAGTTGGCAGGTAGGTGCCCTCCAGCAACTGGTAAGCTGTGCATGTGCCCTAAGTCAGAGGCTGCAGGGTCTCTGGGGTCCTACAAGGGTCTGCACTCTCCTCCTGATATCCCTCTGCCTGAAGTAACATGATTTTAAAGAGTAAATGAAACATACTATGCCACTCATTAATTGTGACAAATGTGCCATTTTAAGATATTAACTATAGGGAACCCTGGATATGGGGTAGATACAAAGTATCTATTATCTCTGCAATATTTCTGTAAACCTAGAACTATTTTATAATAAGCAGTTTACTTAGAAAAAACAACAAGACCTCCACGATAGGTTGAGAGAGAGCAACTTCAGAAAAAAGAAAAAAGCTTCACATTTTAAGACCTTTCACAGCACTTCTTCCTGCTTTTTGAACAAGGGACTGTGCATTCCATTTTTCACTGGGCCCAGATAATTATGGAACTGGTTCGGACTATAAAACCTCTTATTGAAAGTGCAGTTCTTCTCTCTCTCTTTTCTTTCCACCCTATCCTCACAAACCAGGTTTGGGGGGGGGGGGGGGAGGTTCCTTTGATTGTCGCTAATAATTATACTTCTGTGTACTGATTACCTACTAAGAACTGGTTATCCTCTGAGATGGGGTCCCCTGGTGGCTCAGATGGTAAAGAACCTGCCTGCAATGCAAGAGACCAGGGTTCAATCCCTGGTTCAGGAAGATCCCCTGGAGAAGGGAATGTCCACCCACTGCAGTATTCTTGCCTGGAGAATCCCATGGACAGAGGAACCTGGTGGGCTACAGTCCACAGGGCCACAGAGAATTGGACATGACTGAGTGACTAACATATACACACACACATCATGGAGATATTTTATATACTTTATCTCATTTAGCCTCTTTATAACTTTATGAGATAGATATTCTCCTTATTTGAAGATGTGGGAAATAGAGTTCCAGGATCATGCAGTAAGTGGTAGGTAGGAGAGAAAGTCAAAATGCCTGAGGTTCACTCCAAAGCTGGTGCTGTTTCCTCAGTGCTCCAGATGTATCCTCAGCCTCCAGACACCCAATATCTGCATGCTGCTTGGGCAGGCACTTTGGTTTCCATTCCTCTGAGTATCTACTGAGAGTCTCCTAGGTACCAAGCATGAGATTTGGTGCTGGAGCCACAGAGTTCTAGTGTGGAGGCCAGCCTGAGCTGCACTGATCCTTTCCTTTGGCTGTACCGATAAGTAGCTGGGCTGTGATGCCCCCATCCTTAACCCACTCTGACATCTGTGCCTCCTGCCTTAGTTACTGGGATAAGAAGGCTCTCAAAGGAGGCATAAAGAAAGCCTTGACAATGGATGAAGAATCTGGGAAGGAGCAAATTTTCATTTACTTCAAAATTTAACTTTTTACCTAAAAAATATCGTGAATGACCAGAATAAGAGAAAGCAGGGGAGTAAGATCCTGCCATATCCGTTGGCCAGTCACTGGCACCTCACTATTTTTTTTTCTAATATTTATTTTTATTTATTTGGCTGTGCTTGGTCTTAGTTGCAGCACCCAGGATCTTCAGTCGCAGCATGGGAACTCTTAGTTGCAGCATGTGAGATCTAGTTCCCTGACCAGGGATTGAACCAGGGTCCCCTGTATTGGGAGCATGGGGTCTTAGCCACTGGACTACCAGAGAAGTCCCTGGCATCTCACTCTTGTCCCGACTCTAGGAGCATGTATGTGCTCTTTCTGTATAATAGACAAGGAATGAGTTGTGGAGATGGCACTTACTTGGTAGATCATTGAAGAGTTTTCCTCTTTCTTCAGGGCTTCACTTCTATCCTTACTATTTTTCTTTGTGAGTGGACATCTGATCCCTTTTTTCCTCTTCCTGAAAGAGAAATGTAACTTACCATCCCACAGTTGTTTTGTACATCAGTCTATTCAAAATGCTCCACACAAGCTGCTCAGCTCACTCCCCACCATCCTCATGAATGTCTAATCTTAATTACTGAGAACCACGGGTTGTGATGTGGAAGATACCAGGGTGGTGAAGCCTGAGGAATTAGGAAGTGGTTGGACTTTTTTACAAGAGGTCTGGAGGGAGAACGGGAGAGTTCTGTCACTTCAGGAAGAGCTTCCTTAGATGAAGTGCTTTTCTGGAAGGAAATAGAGAAGAGGGGGTGTTTCAGACACACTATAGAGAGTCAATGAGGAGGTGCTTTGTGTTGAAGCAGCTTGGCAAAATTGAGGAAGAAAGGAGGGAAGGCATGTGTGAGTCTGGCTTGAAATGAGTTTTACTGAAAACACCTCAATTCTGGTCTGCACATTTCTGAGGAGTGTGAAAAAAAAATGGAGGAAGTCACCTCCAGTGGTTTTGTGGCTTTTTAAGTGTGACATACAGGATATTGAAGTTTAACCCCTGGTTTCCCTGAAGGGTAACCATATGTGGGGGATAAACAAAACACCTATTCTTTGAAATGTGCATCTGCGCCAAGTGGTTCTAGCCACTTGGAATCTCTCTTCTGTTTATTCCCCTTTCTGCTTCAAGTGTGAGTGTCACACATAAAATTACTCAAATAATAATAATAATAATAAAACTATGTGGTCTCCCTAGGAGTTCTGTATGAACATATAAAAATGTATTCTAAATATGATAGGAATATGTGAGTCTTTTCTTTATAATAGAATTTCATGTGAGATTTTTAATTTTCTTAGTGTCTACTGTGTGCTTCCATTCCAGAAAGCTCTGTAGACTTAAAGGATGTTTTTCCCTTTAATATAAGTCACGTATGCAGGAGAGCCCGAATAGTTTCTATAGCTGTCTGTAGCATCATTAGTTCATCTAGGATTTATAAAATTAATTTCAGTGTTTACTGAGATAGGGTTCTTAAGTCAGTAGCCTTACATGTTAGCTTAGACTCACAAACTTTTGGGTATGGAATGACATACTGCAAACACTTAAAAAGAGTTTCATTACCCAGCAAAAATATGAACTTAAAAGCAATGCTCTATTTTTTTTTCTTAACAGACCACTGAGAAATATTTACAGAAAGCCTAGATTCCTATGGTAACAAATCTGAGCCCCCAGCTTTCATCAAAAAATCTGCCACAGTCACATCTGGCTCCACCTAAAAGTCCGGTTCAGAATTTCCCTGTGATCCTGGGAGTTGCAGAAGAGAAGTTTTAGCTTTGTTTAGTATAACAAGAACTGCCTAGACTCCAGGGCCAATAAATGTGTTCACGTAAAACTCCAGACAGTGTCTCCGAGACTGAAGCCTTATCGGGGAGACCTCCTTTTGCCTCGACTTAAAGGGAGACTCAGAAGAGAGGAGGACTAGCCTTCTCCCCTCGCTTGCGTGGGTCAGTGTCTGCTGAATTGAAAGTTATTCCAATATTTGCACATTTCCCCGGAATGAATGAATGCACAGGCCTTCCAATGTAACTGTCAGTTTCCCCCTCCACTTGTCGGTTGTACGTTTCATTTAGAAGAAAAGCCAAATGAGACAACGCTTTCCTCATTTCTCCTCTAGATTGCAAACACTCAGAAATGACATCACGCACCCTAAAGAATCCCGAGATGACTAAGGCACAGAGAGCCTGAGAAAACTGACTGCTTCTGCCTTTAGTTTTAGGACTCATGTATGCAGATGAGCTTTTAAGAGCCGGTTCCCCGCCTTCTTCCTCAGAGGAAGTTTCTTGGTAGATCGCAGACACCTCATCTAGCCCGGGGGCGGGGGGGCGTGAAAACTTGGCACCAGCCATCCCGGGCAGAGCACCACGGTGATTTGTTCTCCTGGTGGAGAGAGCTGGAAGGAAGGAGTCGGCGCGCAAATAATGAAGGAGCACGGGGCCACCTTCAGTAGCGCCGGGATCAGCGGCGGCAGCGGTGACTCGGCTATGGACAGTCTGCAGCCGCTCCAGCCTAACTACATGTCTGTGTGTTTGTTTGCAGAAGAATCTTATCAAAAATTAGCAATGGAAACGCTAGAGGAACTGGACTGGTGCTTAGACCAGCTAGAGACCATACAGACCTACCGCTCTGTTAGTGAGATGGCATCTAACAAGGTAAGAGATGACCGTTTTATTCATGAAAGTGTTACCGCGCGGGGAGCTGTGGACTCCCCTGGCCTCTGCCAGCTGCAGAGGTGCATGGGGACTCGACTGTCAGCTTTGTTGATCTGCCTCCGATGATTCTGTTTGAAAATGCCACAGTTCGCTTGTGTCTTGATGCTTCAGCCCAAGCTATTATCCTCAGTACAATTCCCAGAAACCAAACCTTTTTCTTATTGATGTCTTTTGGAATGTGTTTAAGGTGAGAAGTGTTTGTGAAGTATACAAATCACTATACAAGCGAAAAAAAATTTTTGTTTTGTATCTGAATGAATCCATAGGTGAAATTGTTGTGTTGCAATCAAGTGTTATATATGTTTTTTGAACAAGAAAATAATGCAACTTCTGTATAGCATTGGCGAGAATGATTTACCCTGAAGTTTCCTAAATTCTGAAATTCTCAGAAGGACGTTCTGGGATTCTCAAACCTTTCTTTTCTGATGCTGGTATGACCTAAGATTAAAAAAAGAAGCAATATACTTTGTCTCCAAAAAATAAAATTACTTTTTAAAAGTTTGCTGCTTTGCATAATGGAATCGTTTGAAATGAAGTTCCACTCATATTGCAAAGAAATGGTTTTATGTACAATGCCCAGACAAAATTTAGTGTTGGGGAGCTTTAATTATCTACCATTATATCATTTGTTTAAGTAACACCTGGATTTAGAGTGCTGATTTATGAAGTGAGAGTTGTTGCTTTTTGTTTGTATTTTTCTCTCAGAGAATGTTAATTATATACATATACATATGAATGTATGTGTATTTGTCTATTATTTTAATTGAAATCTTAACACTGCACCCTCATAAATACACATTTCAAAATCCCCAAACTTCCTAGCCTGAGGTATTATCTTTTGTTTTAAGAGTTCTGGGGATGGGAAGAGACTTTGCTTCACACCTGCCAAATGCCCTTTCCAGCTCTGAATGTGCGTCCCTGCTCCTTTTTCCTGGGGTTAAAAGGATTGCCTTCCTATCAAGACTTGCTGGCTCCTGCTCAAAGGATCTGAGCAGAGGAAGCATCACATCCCAAAGTTTAGTGGGGGTGCACAGAGAGTGGACTTTTCTTACTCTTGTTTGTTGGTTAATGAAAGGGCAAAGAAAAAAAATGTCTCTCTCAAAGTCTAGTTCAGATTCAAGTTGGAAAAAAAGAGGTTTGAGGTTTAACTATTTGTTGACTTTTCTCTGAATTTCTCAATTGAAGCTAAATTCTGGTTTTTTCCAGGCTGTTGTAAATCTCAACCAACTGCTTCCCCATGAGAAGGGCTTAACTGTGTAACTTCTCCAAACCACACTGGAGTCCATGCACACAGAAGGAGTCTCACACAGGCTCTAGCCCCCTTTGAAGAATTCATAGAGTCTCTGTTCTTTGCATTTTGTGATCATTGATACGTATGCAAGATGTAGATTCGGTGTTTAGGGGTAGTTTTTTTTTAGCAAGTTTCACCATAAAGGATACTTTGAACTTTCTTCTAGAGTCACTAAGATAAAGTAGGCACCTAGCTTTAGAGGCAGAAAAAGATTACTCATTGAAAAACTGCAAATTGCCATGAGTTTTATTTTTGAATGTTGATGCCTTGTGGATTCTACCCGGTTTAGTGTCTGGAGTGCTGAAATTAGATATTGTGTGTCTTGCAAATTTATTAAAAATAATTTCATATTCAATGTATAGTTCATGAGACACTGGCACCAGGGACCATGTAGGTCCTAATGAGAATTCTAAATGCTTTGGGCTTCCGCTTCTCTTTATGGTGTCATGTGCAGGAAGCAATGAAAGTTGAATAGAGCTAACCCTAAAGAAAGGGCTAAACCTTAATGTTGACACAGTTAGCTTAAGTAGAAGGCATGCAGCTTTACCTGTTTCTAGAGCTACATTGGAGAGGTTATAGGGCAAAGCAATTACCCTGTGATGAATAATGCCCAGCTGACAGGAGAAGTCAATTTCAGTTTTTACAAAGATCTCTCTCTTTTTACTTAGCCACTTACCCCCAACCCCAAAGTCTTGATTATCCAGATAATCATCTCAGGTGAAGCTTAAGTCATAGTACATATAATGTAATATAATGAGAATATTTTTATGGCCACCAAAAAGAACTTGATTTATACCAGTTTAGGGGGAACTGAATTATCTGTGGTAAAATTAAAATTCCATTTTCAGTTTTAAATATTGTCAAAATTATTTGAGTATTTCATCTGAACTGCTGTTTAAAATTATCATCATCATTATATAGTCTTTTTTGGTCATCTTTGGCTTACTCTCAGTGAATAAAGGAACTGTGGCAAATCTCTGAGTTACAGACTTGGAAGTAAGTGTGAAGATATTCTATACTGGAAGTATGTGAAAAGCATTGGATTTGGAGTCAAAAGATTATGGTTGAAATCCTGTTTCTGTCATTTATTAGCTACTTGGCCTTGGCCAACTTACTTAACTGCTCTAAGACTTAGTTTTCTTCTGTAAAACGGGATAAAAGTGGTATACCTATCTTGCTGAGGTTGTTGTGAAGACTGAGATTATCCATCTGAAGCACTTAGCAAGGCCCCTGATATGTAGGAAAAGTTCAAGAAGTGATAACTTATTAATAGCATCCACTGTTGCTAAGTGTGCTAAGTGGCTTGAGTCGTATCTGACTCTGTGTTACCCTATGAACTGAATCCCCAACAGGCTTCTCTGTCCATGGGATTCTCCAGGCAAGAATATTGGAGTGGGTTGCCATACCCTTCTCCAGGGGATCTTCCCAACCCAAGGATTGAACCTGCATCTTTTTGTCTCCTGCATTGGCAGGCGGGCTCTTTACCATAAGCGCCACCTAGGAAGCATCCACTACATCTTTGCAAAAACAATATGTGTCTCTAGTTGTGATCAGCTAAGTGACTGCTGAGTTTTGTTTGCAGCTTCTGAACTTACGTAAGAGTGGTGATGGGAGAGCCAGTGTTTTGCTTTCGTGTTTGGAGATTAGACATATGCCAGTCTACATGCAAATGGTAGAATATTGACTGCATCTAGTAGAGGAAAAGCAAGTGTCTATATCAGTTCATCTGGCTTGGGATGTATTTGTTTGTTTATTGTTTTTTCTTAACCTTTTTGAAGAAAGCTGTGACTCAAATATTCCAACTATCCCAAGTGAACTTCAGGGCTCAGAGAGTTAGATAAGAAACTGTTTCTATGACTTCTCCTTAGCCCAAATCTCCCTCATCCTTTAGGCCAAATGGACTTCCAGAATTACAGAGAAAGATGCAGCCAGGTGGCTCAGTATTGTAGATTATTTTCCCCCCAAGAATTACAGCAAGATGGAACAGATTAAGCAGGAGTTTTACGAGGCAAAGACATTGTCTTTCAAGATGAGAAGAATGTCTAGTGAACCTTCTGCCAGCAGCCCAAGTTCAGCTAGATGTGTGAGAGCTGTTTTCTGTAACCACAGCTTGCCTGATTACATTTATTCATTAATTTTTGTTTTAACTTTTATCACCTCCTGAATTAGAATTGTCTTGCACTTCAGTGAAATGCATCAGAGCCTGAGTTCCTCAGTGGCAAAACAGTCAGATGTTTTGAAAACAGGATGCTTGGGCTCCACATTAGAAAAAGAGGAACGGAAAGAGAAACAGTATAGAAAGGAAGAAAGCAAATAACCTCAGCAGGATCCCCAGCCCAACAACGGCATAAACACTGACCTATCTTCCTGACCTTCACTGTGGCTCAGTTCCTGACCTCGTGTCACCAAAGCCAACCGACGTCATTGGAGGAGGAGAGGGGGAATGGCGCAGCTGCTCTGAGGGTGACTAGAATTTCCTGTCTCCTTCCTGACACACGCAGGCAGAAAAGTACAGAGTTACAACAGTGGCGGAGGAAGGACCGACACAGAACGGTCCCAGTGAGGTGGCGTTGTGACTGGCAGAGAAGAGGGAGGTTTGACTGGGAAGCAGAGTTTCTTGCCTAAAATTTTCAGGTGAAAAATGTCGAAGGGGTCATTTGTACCTGACATGTTGAATGTTTTTCAAAAGATGAACAGACTGTGATATGCACTAAGGAGCTATGTTCAAGCAGTTGGTCGCTGATCTAACTTTCCCCTAAAGTCCCCCATTTCTGAACCAGCTTTGCTCTGGGGCTGTTTTATGTATAGTACAAGATTTGAGCCTTATCTTTGAAAACGGAGGTTCTCCTGTTATAAAGAAAAGACCTGAATAGTATCAGACTTCTTTACAATGGAGCATCAGGACCCAGGCTTTCAGTAAATATTTGCTAAGGAAGTCTGTAAGACGGCAGAGGGAGATAGAGGGACTTTATTCTTTAAGGGCACCAGAAAGTCTTCATACTACAGACAGCATCACAGGGGGAATGAGTCCTCTCGGCGAGGCAGGTTTATTTTCCTGCTTCTTCAGGTGGGGCTGTACTATAGCACCAAATGTGAAGCCAACTAATTGCTTGTGCCCTTGGGGCGGGAGGGATTAAAATCATAGAATTCTTCCAGCCTGGAGCCTCCTGGGACCCAAGATGCATGTCACTGAAATATGACCATGGTAGGTTGATTTCCTTACCGTTGGTAGTCATTCTCTATCTGCTTGTATAGTCAATAGGATGGGAAATGTTGGATCTAGCAGAACTGAAAAAGAATAGACCTTATTGGTCAACAAATTCATCTCACACCTCTGTTAGGAAGATGATAGGCCAATGACCATTTATTGAAAGGGATTAATTCCACTTTGCCCCAAATCAAATGACATGATTAGAAGAGTGCCCCTCTTGGGGCCGGAGGAGTCCTCTTCCTAGACCCTGTGCTTATAGAGAGCCTAGTCTGGTCTTCATCCAGCTATGCTCTGCTCCAGGGGGTGAAGAGGCTGCTGGGTCAAGGTAGCACCTGTGTTACCCCTTCCAGTCTATACTGCATCCACTAGACTCCCACATTTCTGCTCAAATGGCTTTGAACTTACTTCCACGGTCTATTCAGGCCTCTTTCCTGGATGTGCTGCAAGAAAGCATAACTTTAGGTCCAAGGAGTGGCCAAGAGGCAGCAGTTTGGCTTGAGAGAGTTGTGTGGGAGAAGTTTAGACATGCTGGCTGTCCAAGCAGAGAGTGTACTTATGGGGGTACCCACATACAAGGCCCCTGACAGTACTGGGACATGGAGAGAGAACGGGGTAGGGCATGGTCCACAAGCTGGATCCCCCTGCACTACCATATCCAAGACATTCAAGATTTCTAAATTCAGTCTGATCTTCCATAGGAAGGGATGTCTCTTAAGGTAGGAGTATTGGAGGTAGCTTAGTTTATAGTCTTATATATTTAAACTTATGATATGTGACCCCACAAATGTTAGAGATGACGTTGGATTAGAGGGCAGAACACAATAAAAATCAGTTCTTGTGGCCAAGCGGGGGACTTATACATTGTTTTGATACAACTTTTCTTTCTTGCTTGCTCAGATGTATGTAAGTATTGGGGGCAACAAAGTGGAAAGAGCCTGGGAATAAGCCATGAGTTTGAGTTCTAGCTCTGTCTTTATTGAGATGTATTATCTTAAACAACTGAATCATTTTGAATCTCTGCCTTTTCTTAACAACAACAAAAACATTGTTGGAGAAGACTATCTCCATGGTCTACTTCAGCTGTAGTGTTTATTGATGGAACAATAATAGTAAACAACCAGTCTACTTTTTTAAGTGAATATTTTGTGTGCAGACACTGCTAATCTATCAATACATTCTATCAGTAATACTCATAGAAACTTTTGAAATAGGTACTGTTCTTATCCATTATACAGATGAGTAGAGTGAGGCTTAGAGAGTTGAAATAAATTATCTGGTAAAGATTAGAGCCAGGATTCATACCCAGGGCCATCTGACTCACTACTCATGATCCCAATAGGACAGATAAATATAGAGATATAGAGATACTGAATTACTCTTACAAGGAAATGTTATTGTGGTTTCTGGGAGGTGTTACTCTTCCAACTCTAGCCATCACTGATGGTAATTCTGATTCAAAATTCTAATCTGCAGATACCATATTCTGGGCTTGTGAAAGTGTTAGTCACTCAGTCATGTCCAACTTTTTGCGACCCATGGATTGTAACCCACCAGGCTCCACTGCCCATGGAATTCTCCAGTCAAGGATAGTGGAATGAGTAGCCATTCCCTTCTCCAGGGGATCTTTCCAACCCAGGGATCAAACCCATGTCTCCTTTACTGCAGGTGGATTCTTTACCATCTGAACCACAGGGAAATCCACTGGGCTTGTAGACCAGCCATTAATAACCTCCAGCTCTTGGCTGGGAAGCAGTGTCTGTTAACATAAAAAAGGGGGAAGAATAATATAGTTGTAGAAAATGGTTGTAAAGCACCCAGAAAACTGTAAATAATGATATTAAACTAACCTACTGCATCAGTTTGCTAAATTCAAGATCTCTAACATGGCCTAAGAAAGATAGTAAAGTTTTGTTTAAAGGACTTTAGCCTACCCTCTAATTCCCTTTTTACCTACTCTCCCCCAAATAAAAAGAAAATGGAGAGAGGCTATTATTGGTATATTTAAATTTTTATTATGATTAAAATAGGGCTTCCCTGACAGCTCAGCTGGTAAAGAATCCACCTGCAATGTGGGAGGCCTGGGTTTGATTACTGGGTTGGGAAGATCCCCTGGAGACCCTGGGATAAGCTACCCATTCCAGTATTCTTGGGCTTCCCTGGTGGCTTAGCTGGTAAAGAATGCACCTGCAATGTGGGAGACCTGGGTTCGATCCCTGGGTTGGGAAGATCCCCTGGAAAAGGGAATGGCTACCCACTCCAGTAATTGGGGCAATTTCATCCTATACAATGTCCTCTCAGTGCATGCAGTATGACCATAAAACCGAAGAGCATTGCTTCTGTAGCAATAATTAATACAGGGAAATTTCCTATAAGTAACATGGAGACGGTCTTCCTTGGATTTGTTTTCATACAAAGATGAAATAGAAATTTAACTTGTTTTTTCTTTATCCAATATTATTTCAGTCATTCTTTCTTTGACAAAATAGAGTTGTATTATTGAGTTTAATTCAGTATTCCACATTCTACTCTAATTAAAACGTAAAGATTTGGGAAGTTGTTTAGTGCTTTGTAATAAATTCAATCTGTAATCTATTTCACTTAATTTAGATATTTCTGCATTGATATTTACAGAACCATTTCCTTCACTGAATTCTAATCCATTAAGTTTAATCTTTCTGCTTAACTCACTTGAAAGTCCCCAGGTGAACACATCTCTAAAAAACAAGCAGAAATGTGATGCACCTATTTTCAGGGCAGCAATAGAGAACAGATTATGAGCACAGCAGGGGAGGGAGACAGTGGGATGAATTGAGAAAGTAGCATTGACATATACACACTGCCATGTGTAAAACAGATAGCTGGTGGGAATTTGCTGTAGGACGCAGGGAGCTCAGCCCGGTGCTCTGTGACAACCTAGAAGGGTGTGATAAAGTGGGAGTTGGGAAGGAGTCTCAAGAGGTAGAGGAAATATGTATGTGTATGGCTGATTCTTGTTGGTGTCTGGCAGAAACCAATACAACATTGTAAAGCAGTTATCCTCCAATTAAAAATAAATAAATTAAAAAAAAACACAAGCAGAAATGAAGTGAAGGAACATTATCTTTGAGTGGTGTACCTCTGGCTAGCAGGTGAGATATTCTCAAAATAGAATAAAGAAGTCATTTTAAGGGGAATCTTTCTCTCCATATTAAAAAATAATAATAATTATATTTAGAGTACAATTTAAATCTAGAACACTAGTTTTGAAAAATATAAGTACACTATGTCAATGGAATAAAGCTCTGTTTTACATCTTTTTATACTTATTTCTCATCTATTTTTTTTTTCCTTTAGAGTGTGTGCCAGTCTAGAAGGTTCCCCAAATCCATACCATTGTTATCTGTGAAATAAAAGGCCAAGGGTGGAGCTTGCTTTTGTGCTATTCTCCTAAAACATCTTCCTTCTAAGTAAAAGTGTGCTCAGCAAGTCAAGATAGCTCAGCCCTGGAAGCTAGGACTTACCAAACCAGAAGATGCCAGGACAAACTTGTGCCGTGGTCAGTGGATTTCACACTCCAGAAGGCTCTATGCCAGTTGTTGATGTGCATCTCTGCACATCCCTCCACGTTAGCATTTTTCCAGGGAACTGCCAGCCCCTCTCTGTCTTGCCCACTTGTACGTGATGTTTCCCTCAACTGGTGCCAAGCTGTTTAGTCTCTTGGATATTTTACTGTAACTTCCTTTGTTTGATTTACTTTAAAGTAGCCAAGTATTTCCACAAAGAAAGGGCTGTTACGTTATTTAGAAATGAAGAAGACAGTAAAACTCCTGTTTCTTTTGTTTCTGTTGTGGGAAGTGACTGATAATCTTTTTCTCTTTAGAAAGTGCTTGATAATTTTTTTTCTCTCTGTGAAAGTAGAGTTTAAAAGCTATAAATCAGGCAGTTCCACCCGTGAATCACATGTTTCCTTCAGTTAATTACTTGCCATTTCAAATGCTTCAGAGATTGAAGTTTAGTGAACTAATTGAAAAGAAAATTCATCTCCATGACTCAATTTCATCTTTTGTTTTTTTTTTTTTTCTATTCAAGATATGGTCATCTTAAAAACGGTCATTTAAAACTCTCTGTGGTCTAGTTCCCTTCACTCTTTGCTAACAGCATAGTGCATAATGTTATAACCCTCAGCAAATTATAAAAATGAAATTTGAGTACAGATACTAGGAGGTAAAATGATGTATCCAGTTTTAAGAATTTACCTTTAAGACAAGAGGTTTTGGCATTTTATATCTGATAATTTTAAATAGTTGTTTTGGGCACAGTAAGAAGAGGTATTGTTGTTAAATAAAGATGTCTGTCTAACCCTACCACATAGGCTGTATGATAAAATTAATCAGACAGGGTGAAGTGGAGTGTTAATTTGGCAACTATCTACTGTTTTTGGTCAGAATGGATGGTAAAAGTTAATAAACCTAACCAAAAAAGATCTGAATATATTCTTTTTTGTTATAGTCTATGTGGTTGCATTTGACAAAATTCTAGAACCTTGAGCCCAAAAGGACCCATAGATATCTGTCTGAAGACTTCATTTTATAGATAAGGATTATTAAAAACTGAGGATTAAATATCCAATATGCTCCAAAGATCTTTGAAAAATGTAAAACACAATCTAAATGAAGAGTAATTTTATTATGGCATTACTTCTCCAGGGTCATCAGGTTAATTAATGGAAGACTGAGGTACAAAATCCAACTTGCTCTTCATCTTCAGCAAAAAGCTGATTAAGCTTAATAAAGACATGGGACATTCCTTCCTTAGTTTGCATTTGCATTGATTTTTAACCTTCTCATTGTCTTTCTCATTACCTTTCCTGAGTAAAAGCTATCCATATCTTAATCATTTCAAATAAAGAGAACTAATTTAGTATTCCTGAAACTTTTGTGATCAAAATCTAGCAGGAAATAGTTGGAGCAAGTTACTTTAAATGCCCCTAACATTGATTGTTTTGTTATGCTTCTCTTTGTTTTTTGCTCTTTCAACTTCTGAATTATTATGAATAATAATATATCTGATTTAATATATCATCAGATAGAAAAATCTCATTAAGGCAACCAGGATTAACATTTTTATTTTTGTGAAACTGAAATGGTACCCCACAGATAATTTATTTTCAATTTTTTCAGTTAACATAATCATGTATTTCTTCATTCTTTTCTTAGATTCCCATATATGAAATTAATGGATTAAAGGACAATATTTTTAAAACTTTTGATACTCATTTGCTTTTCCACTGATCCCAATGCCAAAGTTTAAGTAGTAAAACCCCTGTGATTTGCATAACTGCCCTCAGCTTCTTTCTATTTCTTCCTTTCCTCTCTCTGAAATTGAAGGTGATAAACTGGAAAGTTTTACCAACTGGTGAAAAAATAGTCAATGTTTCAATTCTCTCTGCTGCTTAACAGAGCTATTAGTTTAGGAAGTAGAAATGAAGACAGTTATCTCAGATTGACTCTATCCCTGCACCCCAGAATGTTTCTGCCCAGTGGCCCAAATTATGCAAAGCTGTCTCAACTCAAGTATGCTTTCTGGATTCTTGAGTTGTGTTACCAACATCTTGGTGAAGCTGGTTTTAACAGTGTTGGCAGCTACATATTTACAAACAGTATTGATGTAATTAATGCTTTGTCAACATTTTAAATCAAATAAACCTCACTTATAGTCGATAGAGATACATTTTAATTTGTCTAGGTAGCTCAAAATGAATTTTGATGTTTGTAGATATCTGAATTTAGCAAATATTGCAAATATCTTGCAATAAAACATAGATGAATTTTAAGCTATTAACCTAAATCCTTAAAATGAGAAGATGCAGGAAAAAATGAAGGGAAAATGACTTGGAAAGAACTGATCCTCTGGCTTGTAGTAG
Source organism: Dama dama (assembly GCF_033118175.1). NCBI lineage: Eukaryota > Metazoa > Chordata > Mammalia > Artiodactyla > Cervidae > Dama > Dama dama. The sequence continues at coordinate 76,548,004 of NC_083700.1, read as the reverse complement.
CCCCACCACCCTATTTGTGGTTTTGCTTTCTACTGTTTCAGTAACCCGTGGTCAACAGCAGTCCAGAAATATTAAATGGAAAATTCCAGAAGTAAACAATTTATAAGTTTTAAATTGTGCGCTGTTCTGATTAGTGTGGTGAAATCACGCACTGTCCCACTCCACCCACCCAGAGGCACGTGATTCACCCCTTTATCCAACATATCCTGCCCATAGGAGGGCCATCCGATCAACTGTTCTGATATCTCAGTGCTTGTTTTCAAATGGCCTTTATTTTACGTTTTACATAATAATGGTCCCAAATGCCTAAGACAAGTCATAAAATGTGCTTCCTTTAAGTGAAAAGGTAAAAATTCTTGACTTAATAAGGAAAATAAAAAGAATTGTATCTGAGGTTGCGAAGATCTATGGTAAGAACAAATCTTCTATTGGTGAAATTGTGAAAAAGAAAAGAAATATTGTGCCAGTTTTACTCCTCAAGCTGCAAAAGCTACGGCCACAGTGTGATAAGTGCTTAATTGAGATGGAGAAAGCACTAAATTTATACAATATTTCGAGAGACTGCATTCACACAACTTTTATTACACTATATTGTTATAATTGTTCTATTTTAGTGTTATTTACTATTGTTAATCTCTTACTGTGCCTAATTGTAAATTAAAGTTTATCATTGGTAAAAGAAAAAGCATTTTATGTTCAGAGTTCAGTACAGTCTTCGGATTCATGTATCTACCAGGAGTCTTGGAACATATCCTCCACTGATACAAGGGGACTACTGGATAGTATTTACTAGGGGAAATTATTCCATGCCTAAAATATACTTAATAGTCTAACCTTAGCTCTTTTGATATTTACTCATTGCTAACCATTACTTATTAAGTAGGACAGAGTGAGTATGTAATGTAGGAAATGAAATTTTCTAACTCTTGGATGAATAAGAAAGCTTAGTTTTTTGGCCATTGTTATAAGATACAGGACTTGAATTTGAAAACTAAAAAAATGTAAAAGATTTCATTTCTGGAGGTGAAAGTGGGGAGAAGAGATTATTTAATAGCCAGGATAATCATTTAAGTATAAGAAAAGAACTGACAGAGTTGAAAAATATAGTCTAAAATTTGAGTAGCACTTGTTCACAGCAGTGAACTTCTAACTTCCTCTCTGCCCTCTATCTGCTCAATATCAGCAGACCTAGTGAAAGTAAGGAAGTTTTATGATAACTTGAGAATGAAGAGATGTAGGCTTTACCCCTCTTTTGGTATTTTGTTGCCTAGAAAACCTCACTTGGCTCAAATACATCATAGGTCTGCTAGACTTCTTGACTTACTTTTTTTGAAATCCTGCCTTAGCTACTTTGACTTGAATCAAATTTTCATAGACCATTCTCTTAGCTATCTTACCAGTTAATATCATAGCTAACATTTTCATTATCTGGGGTTTTATTTATGTCTGTTTCAAACTGCTAGCTCTTGACTCCTGAAATTGTGCTTCAAATTTTTGAGGCTTCATGTTTGCTTAGGGTAGTGGGGCTAAAAATTATCAAGGAGACATAGCTCTACTTCTGTCTTATGGTCAGAACAGTAGTGAAAAGCAAATGAAGGCTTTGACCAGTTGATGGTAATTGGTTTGGTGGTGGTTTTCTTTGGAAAAGCTCTCTGCAGTTCCACTTGATTTGGTCACTTAGGAAATTTGTTGGCTTGAAGAATTTTGATAACTTAACGTGGTTTTGACCAACACTAGGACAGGTAATGATTTCACTAGTGGGCACAGCACTTTAAAGATGGGAAATTTTTTTTTGCATTTTCAAAAACTTTAAATTCATGGAACATGCTTCGATTATCCAGGGGTAATGTGTATTTCTGGTATCCTTTTGCATACCAGTTTGATTTTGAGAAGCTAGGGACTTTCTGATGGGTCACTAATGAGATGGACTCCAACTCCTGCTGTAATAGCCCAGAAGGGTCAGTTTCACTGGTCAGATGCTACCCATCTACCAAGATGAAAGGGTACAGTGCCTTCTTCCCTCTCTCAGCTCCTGTCCCTTGTGATCGCTGATACTGGCTCCGTTCTGTAATTGGTCAGAATGATTTAGCTAGATCTGCGTTTATTGATGCAATGGGTATGTTTTTTTGGCAAGGACCAGTACATTACTTGTGTTCTTGACAAGATGAACTGCCACAGAATTTTTTCCTGCTGCATTGTAACACACTCAGGATCTAGTTACACAACATTCATTTGCATCTTCCTTACCAATTGCATGGGAGCTTCCCTGAACGTATCTCAAGATTAATCAGTATTGTTTTTCAAACACTTTACAATCAGTATAATCTAATTTCAAGGCATTCATTTTGTTTTGCTTGCAATAATTTAAAATGCTCCTTTACTAGTAATCTTCTTTTATGTGTTTGAGGCATTAAGGTAAGGTCATCGTTGAATGCTATATAAGTAAAATATTAACAGTAAAATTTTCAAACTAATAAAGGTCATAGATTGCTTTTCAAAAAAGTCTTTCTAGGGCCCTTGATAAATTGTAAAATTGGAGAACTTTGCCAAAAATAAACAAACAAAACACATGACTCCTGGGCAAGAATGGATTCTCTTTATTTTTCGAATAAGATAAATATATTGAGTAAAAAAATGAGCTTTTTCATAAAGGTAATGAATAAGGAGGAGTTTTAGTAAGTAATAATTCAAGGGAGACTTTTCTTCTTTGACCACTTCTTTTCAAATCTAACAATGTGAGCCAGGACTGCCCTTTCCCAAGAAATCTGGTTCTGCCTGAGTGAACATTAATTATGGGGCCATGTAGAGATTTTTAAGGACCATGTCTTCACTTACAGCTTATTTGCTCTTAAATCTTCCTGAGGTACCAGGATAGAGCATTACATAAGAATCCACTCATACACATACATAAGTGTATAGCTGTTTGATATCTTTGTGTTATCAGATCCTAGATAGCATGGTAAGGAAAGCTATCTGAAGAGCACTTTGCTTCTTACACAGCACTGTCATCTATGTTTTCTCATCTGATGATCACCAAGGAAAAAGTATTATTATATCTCCATATTCAGTGTGAAACCAAGATGCAAGCTGATGTGTCCAAGATCCTCAGACACTAAATCATGATGCTTTGAATCAAATCTATTCTCTTTGCTTCAAAGTCAAATGACTTAAAAATAATAATTAAAGGGAAATTCACAAGGTTACTTATTTTATTTTTCTATGACTTGCTAACAAAACATATAATCAAAGAATTTTAAAGTTAGCATTCAACCAATCCTCCTTATTACTGTTCAGACCTCAGCTTAGATGGTATCTCTTTAGAGAGACCATTTTTATTATGATTATCCTAACTCAGTAGCTTATTTGTTTTACAATTTGCTGTCACAATTTATGATTTTTTACTTTTGTTGTTGTTGTTATAGAACTTCTTTTTTTTCACTAATCCCCTGTCTTTGACTCTAATGTTATTGGTGACATGAATTGTTTCTACCTAGTTCATTACTATAGATCTGGCATTTGGAATAGCTCTAGACATGTGGTAGGCGTTCAAGTAAATATTTATTGGATCAATTGCGCGAAGGCTGGGCTTCCTTGATGTCTCTGGTGGTAAAGAATCTGCCTGCAATGTGGGATACCCGGGTTCAATTCCTGGGTTGAGAAGATCCCTTGGAGAAGGGAATGGCTACCCACTCCAATATTCTTGTCTGGAAAATTCCATGGAGAGAAGAGCCTGGTGAGCTACAGTACATGGGGTCCCAAAGAGTTGGGCATGGCTGAGCAACTAAAACTTTCACACACTTGGAAACTTAATTTGTTGAGAACTAGCTATGTTATTTGTAGCAAATCTATTAGAATTCAAGAATTCTGTTTCCTGTTGCACTATACCATGCTACACATAGGTGCTTCCTATAACCAATACTAGTTTTCCTAATTGTTAGCTTTGTTCAGAGGTCCCCATCTGGTTCACAGTGACTCTTCAAAGTACCCTCAGAAGCAGGAAAAGTTTGTACAGGAGCCTTCTCCCAAATCAATCAGATAACAGAGAACAAAGTCTTAGAAATATTGCTCTTTCTTTGTAAGCAGAAATATGAAGCACATTTTTATTGTTGTTTGGTTTGACACTGGAGTGTTCAGCTTATTTTTCTTTTGGAAAATCTGCATTCTGTGAACAAGAATATAAACTCTATAGAGACTGACATTAGTCATTGCATACTCAATTGGGAGCATGTAGGTGAATACATGTCATGTCTAAAATACAGCCATATCTGCTGTGTCTAAAGCATAGCAGCTTAGTCCTTACGCCATTATTGGTTGTACTTTTCCTTCCCGACATATTGCTGATACTCCTCTTATCCCTACCCTGGCCATATATTCAATTCAGATGTGCTGCTGGATTGACCTCACCTGTGGAAATCTGAATAAAATCCATATTTAGTGCAGTTATCACCTTATGTCAGGCAGTCAGTCTGTGGCCATTCATAGCTTCTGTTTAATACTAGATAACTTCTGAAGTCTCTAAATTTCACAAAATTGGCTAAGTCATGAAATCATGAAAGGTTAGATTTAAAACAGCTGGACATCTCCAAAATAAACCTTCTGACGGTATGGCTTTAACACAAGGCCATGTTGAGTTACAGCTTCATCTGACAGGCTTCATCTCTCTCTCTGGCAATTCTGGTTTGCACTCCTTAGACTAGTGAATAATCTAAATGTCAACCAGCAAGCCAGAACTTCTATGAGTAACTCATGGGTCACATAATCTGTATGACATAGCACTGCATCACACCTGCAGCAGCATATCAGGGGAATTCTCTAGTTAATTTCTTGTCAACAATGAAAGGAGTTTAGGTGCTGAAGAGCCAACTGAAACCTCCACCCAGATGCAAATCAACTGAAAAAGATGCCAGGAGTTCAGATTCTTTTAAAATTCAGAGACAAAATTCAGTTTTAAGTGCAAATTCTACAAAGGTCTCATACACTTTGGCAACCACTGTATATATAATTTTCTAACCTTCTCATTTTAAAGGTAGAATAACATTCTCCAAGAAGCTCAACAACTTGCCAAGTTTCTCAGTCTAAGTTACAGTATAGGATTTTATTTTCAGACCTAGTTGGATACTCAGCTGATCCTATGTCACGGTATTATGATGTTGAGTCTATTGTTAGAGTCTTATTTATGCTGTTAGACCCCACTGGTAAAGCCATCCTATAATCAGAACCCTTTCTAATTCATGTGTAATCTATGCATCCAACTCTGAAACTATTTTTATAAGCCTTTCATACTCCAACAAACTTAAACATCTGGGAGTGCACTGTATGGACACTTGTTCAAAGTATCCATTCATCTTTTACAAATTTTAGTCGCTAATAACAGAAAAGACAAAATGTAAAACAAGTTGACTATCTTTTTTGAAGATAAATTACTTAAGACAATTCATCCTTTAAGGTTTAAAAATATACTCAAATCTCTAATCTATGGCAGATTCTTCTCAATTTGCAAGTACATATTCTAGTATAGGGATTATCAAAATACTAAAACAGTGTATATTTATTCAAGGAAGAAAAGGATATTTCAGTGTCATCTGGGGATTTTCTTTCTTTATTTGATGGCCCCTAGAGTTAATCTTGAAAATTTCCAAACTAGGGGGTTGTCCCAAACCTGGGAAGCAGTGATTCCCTGGGCAAATTTTGAAGTATCCTGTTGTCTTTTATCTCAAAGAGCATATGACAATTGGTAGCAGAAATCAATATAATTAACATTAAACACAATATGTGCCACATAATCTGTTTAAAATAGGTATAGTAGTAATCTCAAAAATTAGCTTTGGTAGATTTTTATGGCTGCAAAAATACTGAAAATTTTAATAAGGCAATATTTAACACAGGACTTTAAACAACACAGAGAATGTAATAAGATAAAATTGGAAATCAGTTCTTAAAGAGAGTCATGACCAGTCCTTATGGGGATGATTTTCTTGTTCTGGGGTATTGCTTTCAAGTTAAGTATGAAGGGCTTCAAGCACATATCATGTTTTCCGCTAGTCAAGAGAGGGCATTAGACTGAACTGTCCATGGGTCTGATCCATGGTAAGATTTCTAATTTAAAAAATGTAACAAGTTGTAGAACCTCTGGCTCTGAGATGGTTCAAAAGAAACCTTGGTCATCTACTTTGGAATCATATTAACATCCCATGGCCTTAGAACTGGCTTTAGAAGCTTGAGGTTAAATATTAACCATCTTGCACAGAAAAAGTGATAGAAGGCTTAAATGTAAAAGAGTAACTAAATAGTGTACCTTGATTCCTCAATTTTTTCAATTGCTACAGTGATTTTTATCATCTGTAAAAAAAAAAAAAAAATGAATAAATAAAGCCTATGCTGTATTTAGTTATCAGGCCAGCATCCCAAATCTGCCATAGCCCCTTTTTTATGGGGGGTGGGGGGTGGGGGAGGGAGTCTGTCACTATTAACAACCAGATTAAAAGGGAAAACTCAAGTACATAAATTGAAATTACGAAGCTCCAGTAACAGTTGCAGGTGTTTCTCATCAGAAGGAAAGACTTCTATCAAAAAGAACAAGTTTGAATATTTTAAATTATCTAAGAATACACAATACCTCCAAACCTGACACATTATGAGTGTTATGACTTTGAAATCCAATCTCTTTAAGAGATATTTGGGACATGTAATATCTGGTACATATTTATGCTAAAAAGAAACATTTGTTGTTTATCTGAAATTTAAATTTAACTCAGTATCTTGGATATTTATTTACTAAATCTAGAAACCCTACATATGTGAAAGCATAAATATGCTCATATACTATATTTATAAGCTATAAATTATAGTTATATAATTTATAGTTAAATGCATATAAGTTATAGTTAAATGCATAGTGAAAATATGTCTTTAGATACAAAAATAGTGTCTTTTGTCTATTTAATTGTGTCATTTAGTTACTCTCAGAGTTAGGGGAATGTTAGTTCATGACAAATTTCTCTAAATATTTTTATGAGGATTACTTTAGGTCTAGGAAAAGTCAATTTTTTAGCTTCCCGATAATATGTACCAAATCTCCTCTTGAAAAGTTTTTAGAAAATCTTTAAAAACAAAATCAAGCAGCAAAGAGTATAGATAAACAGATGGGTAAGAAGAAACAACTAATGATTTTGAGAACTGTTCAAGACCTAGTATAAAGTTGTAGAGCAATTATATACAAAGTTATATTTAAATTCTTTTCATGTTTTTCAGTTCTACATATGAAAGTGCCAATGGTTTCTCTCTACCTTGACTTTTAAAACATCACTTGAACAGATACTAGTCCTCTAACCAGCAAATGGAATTTACTCCATTTTAGCTTCATCCTATATGCCAGTGTTTTGCTACAAAATTATGGTAGAGGTTTCCATGATTGTTTTTCATTGCATACTTATTTATTGTGGATTATGATGTTACTGTACAGTTAAGAAGAGAATCACTCAATTCTAATATGTTTAGATGTTTTTCTTTCTGATCTGGCACATGGACAGTAAGAATGACTTAGCTATATTCCTTGGAGCACCAGGGATTTACTCCAGGTATTAATACAGCAGTATGTGTCTGCTAGAATGCCCAATCATGGAATTGTCAACTTAAAAAAAAATTGCACAACATCAAAGATATGAGTTAAGTTTTATTTGAGACTAAATGCAGACTGCACCTAGGGAGACAATACTTCAGATAGCTCTGGGAAACTGCTTCAAAGAAGCAGGGGGAAAGGTCAGTATACATACATATGTGATTTTGTTGAAGGGGGAATACATACAATTGAGCACATATTTTTCCAGAAAGTTTCTGCTTATCCCATGAAGTTTTCTGCTAGCCATGAGAAGCAGTCATCACTCTGAAGGATTTTGGTGCTTTTATAGATATGAGGAGATACAAGAATTGGGCTCATAAAATCAGCTCCTGAAAATCTTTAACTATCTGAAGACCTGTCCTGCCAAGTTTTCCCTAAGCACAGAGTGCCTCATTTCTGCTGTCACCCTGAACTCCCTTTAGGGGGTATTGAAGGTCACCAGCTGCAGCAGCACGTGATTTAATCCTGTAGAGGTAGATGGCAAGTGCCAATTTGTAGTTGACAAACTATATAGTCTCTAGTTAAGTAGATATTAATGGACAATGGCAGATTATTCCTTTCTTAACCCCATTACCAACTCACTCAGTTCAATTCTATTTGCCTCTTAAATAGAACAAACATGTCATCAAAGAAACTGGACAGCAAGTTTCAAACAGCTGATAGAGTTCATAGGGAAAGACAAAAAGGACCCAGGAGATGAGATGCACATTGTCAGATAATCTGAAATGTGAAGAACTGTGGAAACTGTGAGTTTATAAAGAGTTTTAGAAAAAGTACACTGTATTCCCATTTTTATTGTTTTTTAAATCAGATTTTGCAAAGAAAACTGTAAGTGTTTAGGAATCAGGTCCTTCACCTTCTTTGGGTCTTCTTCATTTTTTTCTCATGTAAAATTAGGAATATGGAAGATGCAATTTTTTTTAATCAAGAAGAACCTGAGAAATTCACCATTTTACAACTGCAGTAATTGAGCACCAAGAATTTAATTCATCTTTACCCAAGATCATACATCTGGCCAGTGCTAGAACTAAAAAACAAGCTTGTCTTACTTCCATTTCTTGCTGAGCTGGGGCCCAGTTTCAACTGCCTTCTAACTGCTAGCATCCTACTAGCATTCCATCATTTCAGGCAGAATTTTAAGCCTCTTCACTTTTCCTGATGCCCGGGAATTCTTATTAAGTTATGACTAACTAAGTGTAAAATATGAGTCAAAATTTAGTCCCTAATAAAGTCATTGTGACTTTAATGACTTTGGCAGTTGTTTCATACTGCAAAAACAGGAAGATCTCACACAATAAGGCGCCTGTCTCACAGATGGGCTCCTGCGCAGACGGCCACCCACAAGGGTGACTTTGGGGGCTGTCTTCCTCTCTGGAGCACCGTTGTTTCATCTGTACAATTTCATCTACTTACTTTATCTTAAGGTTGTCAATGAGAACAAAGTACCTGGTTTATCTAGTCTTTGATAGGCTGAAGAGTATTTTTGATCACTAAAAACTCACTCTTAAGTGACTTCTAGGTCCCCCTAACAAGCTGAGATTAGTTTTAAAAGTAACCCACTTGTGCTTGATACTAGCCTCTTATATTGTTACTCTCCTAGATGGTTTTATACTCAGAAAGATAGAATCACCAAGTTTTAGAACAGGGATGAATTTCTGAGATCATTCTAATCCTGCCATCCTGTGTGATCAATTTAACTAAGAGCTTTTCAAGAGAGTTTCTAGCCTGCCTGTGGATCTTTGCACAAAGCCCAAACTAGTCCTCTGATGAGAAATATAGTAAAGTGATGAAGTGTTCCATCCCTTAAGGAGAAATTGGCTTGGAAAAAAAATACTCTTTGTATGTAGCATTGAAGCTAAAGAAAAATTGAAGCCATGAAACCAAATGTTTACATCAAGTGTAATTGAATTTCAGCTTTTGCTAGTCTATATATTTTAAATAACTTCCTATTATAAAGCTATCCTACTCAAAAAAAAAAAAAATCACGTATGATTTTACAGAGGAGATATATACTAGGCAAACAATATCAAATCATTTAAATTGAGAATGCTATCTTTTCCTTTTTTCCAAAAATATCACTGTAATCTCTGGCAGCGTTCATGAATCTAGTGTTGGGTGTAAGCTTAAGGAAGCATGGGAGGAATTTGGATTACTAAGGGTTCATTCACAAAGTTTGCTTGTCTGTGTTGCAAAGAGACTTTGCCATTTCCTCTGGGACCTTATTTCTAGGTGAGCTCTAACAGGGTTCTCTTGTGAAGGCAGATTCTTAACAGAAAACTATAATAGGATCTGTGTACCTTAGGTTGTAGAGACACGTTTGTCTTTGAAATAGTGTGCTTCTGTTTGTGGATTTCTCTATTCCATTTGTTAAAGTAAATAATGGCTAATTCCTTTTCAATCTTGTAACTCCTGGGGCCACAGTGTCCCTCAGGAACTATTTAATCTTCTTATCTGGACTGAACAATCAATTTGATAAGGAGACAGGGAGACTCCAAGGGTCTTGGGATATAAAACCATGGAGGGAGGATAACCACTTCTCTTCCTTTGTTGGTGACTTTTTCTTAAGGACTGAAGCATTTCCGATTTGGGTTGTTTTTCTCAATAATGTTAAGAGAGTTTTGTTTTCTGGGAAATTTTGGTTGCTGGTAAACCAAGCTGCTGTCCAGACTGTAGGAGGCAGCCACAGAATGCATCATAGGCTCTTGACAGGTTTGGGCTGAGATCCTAAAATCATGCATCACTCTCATTTTGTATATAAGAGCTAAGGTGACTTCACCAGACTGCTATCTGTTATCAAGAGCTGAGAATGAAAGTCTGGATTCATCTACTATATAATAGCTGCCTCTGGCTCAACAGAAACAACTCCCATGTGGGAATCAGATGCTGAAAATCCCACTAAGCCAAGCTCCCTAACTCTCTCCCCAGCCTAAACCCCAAATATAAGCTATTCCGTTCCTTGATGTGTCTCATCATGCAGTCCAGCTCTTATCGTACTCTGCATTACTAGAATGTAAGAGATACCCCCTGTCTGCTCCTCCATGGCAATGTCTGCCTTAATTTGTACCCAGCTCAATGTAAATGGGCCATTCATAAATGCTTTTTGATGAGAGCAGTGATTTCCTTTAGTCGAACCCTCCCTTAGGAAGGAGAGAAACCAAAGACTGTTGCTAAGCAGTATTTAAAGGATGGGGTCAGTTTCTAATACTGAGTGACCTCCATCTGCATACTTCATCATTTTGCGTGTTTTATGGCTGCCTTAAGATGACGTTGGGTTTTGGTGGCACTGTCATGCCCTTAGCAAGACGCTCATGTTGTTCGTTGTTTAGTCACTAAGTCTTGTCCAACTCTTTTGTGACCCCATGGACTGTAGCCTGCCAGGCTTCTCTATACATGGTATTTCCCAGGCAAGAATACTGGAGTGGGTTGCCATTTCCTTCTCCAAGGGATCTTCCAGACCTAGGGATCGAACCTGCATCTCCTACGCTGCAGGTGGATTCTTTACCACTGAACCACCAGGGAAGCCCTAAAGGCTCACTGAAGAACCAATTTAGGCAGGAGAAGGAGAGAGGCCATTTTCACCTGTTACTTCCATGAGTTCCCGGACCCTTCTGTGAGCTCTGCAAGAAAGGTGAGGAGTCTGGTTTATTCTCAGCCCTATATCTTAGAGCCACCTCCCTGTTCCCACGCTGGGACTGATTGACACTGTATAGCAACAGGATCCTCTGGCAATGAGAGGAAATAGGAAAAACGTAAGAAGGGAAGTCTCTCCTAGTCTATTATGATTGAATTTCTACCTGCTCTTATATTCAGAACTGAGGGGGGCAATGTGGCCAATAAAGAGTCGGCCCCACCCTCACCTGAAGTTAACTGCGGTGGTTAAGGAAAAGGCCCTAATATATCTGATTATTTCTACTCGGGTGAAACTGATTCAAAGCATGAAAAGTGTTTTTTGTTTGTTTGGAGGAGTTTTTGTTTTTGTGTTTTTACTGCTATATCCTCAGTGCGTTGCTTGGCATGTCTCGGGTGTCCATTAAATATTTATGAAATACATGGGATGAAACAACATTATTCAACTAGTACGAACCTGACTGATGCCAAGATCTTCCTAAGTTTTTCCAAGAGATTAAAGGAACCAAAATGAAGATGACTGTGTGAATGTTGCATTTGGCTAAGTCTAGCGCAGAGACATAATTAAAGATATCATCTGTCTCTATGTTTTCTACAAGATATTTTTTGCAATGCTCCTAGTAAAGTTTGTTTCTTTGCCAAAATTCAGCTGATCCATCAGAGCACAGAAACCTGTCTTTTTCAGTTTCTAAGTCTTTAGTGTAAGTGCCTATCTTTTGAGAACTGAAAATGAGAGGCTATTATAACTGAATGGTTGTGTCTTAAAAAATGAAGAACTTAGAACTTACACCTGGAAGTTCTGATTCACTTGGAGTTCAAATTGCAGAGTGGTTCAATAAGTAAAACACACTAGCTCAGATGATTAATTCAGAGATTTCTGGTGACTGTCACTAACATTTGTATCATGGGAGGGAAGACCCACACATCCATCAGGAGGGTTCCCCAGAAAGAGGACAATAGTACATGCCTTTTTGAGGACAGTTCCTAGAGCAGTGAGCCAGAGGACCACAATACTGACTTGCATTGGCTTCACCTCGAAAAGCTTGGTATCCTGGGCACAGGCAGTGGTGTGAAGTGGGCCTGGATGCTTGATGCGAAGCCATTGCTAGTGCAGGATGCTCATTTGAAAGGGGAATACCTCACAGGAAAGAGAGCCAATTGCAATTGCGTGCAGGGGCTGTTGCCATGGTGCTTCGCTATTGCTTTAATATGCTGTACTTGAACTCCTGGAAGTCCAGGGGGAGGAGGGGAGTGGGATGGGCCTGGGTGGGGAATCCCACTGCAGAGCTCTAGTCTCTGACTTTCTTCATGCCTGTGATCTTTCTGAAGCTGACAAGGTGAGAGAGAGAGAGAAAGAAAGAGACACTATAGGAAAGAATTTCTCCACACGCTCCATATTGCAAAAACAAAATAAAGATTAATTTAACTCTTAAATATTTTTTTCATGAATTAGAAGATGTAACACTGAAATACCGAAACAGCACAGTCATTCATAACCCCGAATAATTCTCCATTCATGCAGCAAATGATAGCTTGTATTTCCTAACACACTCCAGATCCTAAATGGAAAGGTTAAATGTGTTTAATTCATTTGTCGAATGCAGTCTCATGTGCATATTAATGAGCGGATGGCGGACAGAGAATTGCATTCTGTGTACGAAGTACTTTTAAAATTAAATAGATTAATTCCCAATCATTTCATTGTGAAAGAAGTCTAAATGCACTGGCCTGCCATTGGTGTGCAAAAAATCCCCGGAAAAGCTAGCTTAAAAAAATATTCTTGTATTCTGAAAGTCTAATTTCAAAACCAGCCACAGTTTTAACTTTTTCAACGTTCAGAAATAATAAAACACACCATCACTTGGAAACCCTTAAATCGGCTGAGCTCTATGCAAAGGCTGTGTCTGCAATGTCCGGGTCTCCGCAGTGGAGAGGGTTAAGAACACCTAGATGAAATGGGGGAGGGTACAGACTTCGGATTCCTTAAATATTCATGGAGCTTCCTCCATTTTAATCTTCTCCTTTTAAAAAGATGGCTGTGTTTCCCAGCCTGGCATCCCCTCAGGAAAGAAGAATTGCTCCTTCCTTGCAGAGTTCAGCTGAGCAGGACTAATCTAGAGTGGAAACCCCTTCGGCCACCAGGACTATTCATAATTCATAAGTGTTGCAAACCAGCCAGCTGAATGCATTTGGACAGGCTCTTGCTCCTTCGTGCAATTCCTGATTTCATTACTCCCTCTGCCAGGAAAGAAGCAGGGAGCACAGGCGAAGATGGGCTTTGTTTGGATTAGGAAATGCCCTAAATTTTGGAGGCTTTGTCTTTCATAAGTTTTGATTATTTCACCACTGAATCTGCAAGGCTTTCCCGGTCCTGTTGGGACTGCTCTCAGAACTGTGATTCTTTGAAAGGGATTTGTGGACTGTGGCAAGGAGTGCTTTCCAAAATGCCTGAGGCAAACTATTTGTTATCTGTATCTTGGGGTTACATCAAGGTGGGTTAATTTGATTCCATTATCTTTGGTAGCATGTGAAACCTTTATAGCTGTATGTTTTCTGTGAAGTAGAAAAGCCTCTGTAATGATTTAACTGTGTTATCACTTAGCCTGCTGAGGCGGCTTATTGTGAAGTAAGGACATGTTATATTGTATTTAAATAGACTGTGCAGTATTTTAACCCTGTTCCTTTTACTCATCTCTATTTTTAAAGGATGCTTATCTTTTCTTTTGTCTTCCCTTGAATTTTTCACATTTAATCACCTCTTACTGTATAGGTTATTAAATTATATTTTAGAGTTAATTTTCAATAAATATATTTTAAAATATGGTTACATTTTTAAGTGAAATTATCTTAACTTCTATTAAAATTCCTTTTCCTATGTTTACATCTTCAAAGAAATCAGATGTTAATTCTAAGACATCCTGAGAAAAACCTCTTTTTTCTAAGGTGACGTTGGAACAATTTCACATTAAGGGAATATTGTATTTTGTAGAAACAGAGTTATTTATATAATGATATCTGCTTACCCGGCCTCTTGGTTCTTAATAAAGTTGGAAGCATCTACAATAATAATTTGCTATTTTTTGGGTGGTTAATACATTTTTGTTCTTTATAAACAGTTCAAAAGAATGCTGAACCGGGAGCTGACACACCTTTCAGAAATGAGCCGATCAGGGAACCAGGTGTCTGAATACATTTCAAATACTTTCTTAGGTAAGATATTCACCAAGAAAACTGTTCCATAACTGAATTTTTTTAATATTAATTTCTGCCACCTATCTGGGAATATTACTATGTGAGTTTGGAACTGGGTTAAGTCACAGAAAAGCAAATCCATTTAAAATAAGAACTAAAGACAGCCTTTAAGGTAAAAAAAAAAAAAAAAAAAGAAAGAAAGAGAGAATAGAAAGCAAGAAGGTTTTGTTTAAAAAAATGAATTAAAATATCCATCAAAGAGAGAAGGTTATTATGGGCTAATTGAATTTATATAGACCTCAGGTCACTCTTTATCTACCCACCCACCTTCATCTGTCAAGACCTCTGAAAGGGTGGGAGTGGGGGGTTGTGATCATCCAAACCTTAGGGACAATTCCAATTGGCTCCTCTGATGTGGTATTCTTTCAATTCTTCCAATAACTGGGCTTTGAGCAAAAGGTGATTTGACCCATGATAATAGGCTTTGGAAACTGACTATTGCTTTGCTAAGGTGTTTCTTAAAGATAAATTGGAGGAGGGCAGAAAGAATCATCACCTCTATGAAAGACTTGCCCTTCTGCAAGCAGCATGCTTATCTCCCTGATTTCGTACTTAACCTTTTATCCTCTGCCTTCACATTGCTAGTATTTAAAACATGGCACTGACAGGAAGGGTTTGCAGCCATGCCTGGTAACTACTGTCATGCATCCTGTTTGATTACTAGGAATTTCTAATCTTGTGTTTAAAGCCATTCCATTGCATATTTTTCTTAAATCACACCTGCAGGATCTGCCCATCTGTACTTCAAAGTGAATGGGTAGCATTTAGACTCTGATCCTGTTGACTTTCAATTACCACTGTACTATGCTTATTTAGCAGAATTCCATTTTCCAGGGAAATGACCTGTTCTTACAGTTGAACATTACACCTCCCTTCTTTTTGGCATTGCTACATATGCTTACATCAGTGAACATTTGCCTGGACATCTTATGGAAACACATACCTCTTCTGGTTTTATTTTAAAAAAACATTTCTATTTCCCTGACACCAAAGCAATTCCTGCTATCAGCAGATCAATCTTTGATCAGCCTAATACAAAGCTCACAGCACTTCTCTGTGGCCAGTAGGCATTGGCGTGATTGACAAGTGCCTTTCCAACTATTTCCAGTATGTGGGTGTCTGCAGCACCTGGCTTTCTCCAGCAGCAGTTGCAACAACCTTTGTCAGAGAACAGAGAAAAGATTTTTTCATATAGCCTAGCTTCAAGAGGAGCTAGAATCTAATCGAAAAGAAAGCATTATATACTGATCCTTATCTTCTCCATTATTCCCACTTTATTCCTTTGAAGACAGGCATCTTCTCCTGTCCATTTTAAATATGCTCTGCTCTGTGAAACACCCAATCATTTTTCATAACCTAGGGACTGTTTTAGGGACATTTTACAGGTTAATGACTATGGTAAAGAAGAATAAAATCAGTAGGTGCAAGAACTCATTTTTGTTTGTGTAAACATTGCATGTTAAGATACCAAGGTTTGTCTGTCTTCTCAAAAGAGACTGAGCACTGGAGTAAAGCTGCAGGAAGTCTCTGAGCCTGTCATCACCCAAGGTTGCACCTAAGCAGTCCTCTTTACTTGTCGCTTCTTTCACTAATGGCTTGCCAAGGACCAGGAGAATATTTTAGTATACCAATTATTCTTATTTTAGCATCGAAGGCTATCAAGTGAGAAAGCTGAGAAGATAATAAAAATGAGTTCTCAGTCTCAACACTGCATCTCAAGAACTAAGAACTGTCAATTCTGTTGAATATTTCATTTGCTATTGAGGCGTATCTCTTGAGGAAAGCCTATCATCTGGCTTCTCATTATTCCAAAATTAAATTATCAAGAGCAGGTTGTTTGAGGAAGGCTGTTAGTATCTCAGTCCTTACACACCTAGCATTTGGAGGGTGTTGAGTGTAAGCATGTGTTTGTGTGTGCATTTGTATACATGAATGTGTGCATATACAAGGTAGGCCTGGTCAAACTAGACAGATGGATAAAAATTTTAAATATTCTTCAGAAAATTTAGGGAGAAAAAAGTCCATCATATAAGCAAAAGATTCATCAGCTACCTCAGTTGTAAAATGGGAATACTGGAGTAGATGACATCCTCAGTTCATTCCAGTTCTCACTTTCTGTGACTCTGGTATGGATGGAGTTTATTGTCTTGCTAAGACAAACATGGCAACCCAGACTCTCTGGAATGGATTGTAGGCTTATAGTTTGATAATATTCAAAAGCAAACAAACCTTGTTTCCAAATAGCAAGCGCAAGACATGGAACTCTACTTTCTGTCCTGTGAGCATGGTGTGTATTCCTGGAGGACTATGAAGTCTCCCTCATAAAATGTCAGATCTGAAAGGGACTTTAATGGCTTCATCTAGTTTCCTCATTTTCCAGGAAAGAGAACTGAGGAACAGAAGGCAACCTAGCTCGACCAAATTAATTTGTTGGCTAAAATGTTCCAGAGTTAGAACTAGGACTTTGCTCTCTTGACTCCTAAATCTAAATACCTGCCACTTCTTTGGGAAAGAAGGTTATTAGGCTGTCAGAACATATAGAAGAAAATCACCTTTAAGTAATAGATGTATTCTTTGGGGAAAAGTATTTAGGAATCAGGTTGCTGTACCTAATGATAAAATATTTTATTAACAGATTCCAGTAATATAAAAGGCTCTTAGAGCACAGATCCAAGAGTCAAAAATGATAAGACCTTATTGATTACAGTTAAACTTGAAGAGCAATATTGCAATAAGAGTCATTGAAAGTTACAATATGTCAGCCAGGACAAAGGGAAATCCCCCACTGCAGGGATCTGTGAAACTTGTGTTGTTTCATTTAAGAGGATGGTATCCAGATGAACAGCCTGGAAGGCAGGTGAGAGACATTCAGTGCAGGCACTCTGTGATGCTGACATAGGATAATGGGCTCAAGTTGCTGGTACAGAAGGAAGTAAGGAGTCAGGGGGAAGAAGCATAGATTAAAGCAAGATCCTTACATATGATATTACAATTTAGTTAGTATTGCTACAAACAGAGCAAAGTCAGCCCTTTAAATCCCTGACTTACTGTCAGGGATTGAAAATCTTTCCTACATCTTGAAAATCTTGAAACAGAATTTAGGAATTTTGCAGGATTAAATGCTGCAACCTAGCTAATAAGGCACCTCCAATGATGTCATTATCAGAGTTTTGATGTGACCATTTCTTGCTTCTGTTTATTTACTTATTTATTTTGTACAGTTCCACTGTTTCCGCATTGTAAGCTGATCATTCTATAAATGTAAATTCAAGAAGTGTTTATTATGATTCTTTGAGTGTCTGTTTCAGGTTATTTCCGTGTGGCACTGGCTAAGCATTTAACAGAGGAAATTCAGAGTAGGGAAACCCATCAGTTGTTCCAATGCCTGCATAGGGAAACACCCATTAATGTCAAAATGGTATTCTCTGTGGGTAATGGGTTTCTTCTTTATTGTAACATTCCAGACAGAGTAGTGGTTTGGCTCAATGACTCGCTGTTGCAGGGAATCTTTAATTAAACACAGAGAAAAAGCTGCTAGTTTCACTACAGATTTTTGTATCTGCATTGGCACAGAAGAATCCAACAGCTTCTTTAACCAGAATGGTAAAGAATGACATTAGGAGAGGCAGGGGCTATAGTGGCCTTTTAGCAAAAGTAGTCGTTATTAAGAGTGAGGTGACAGGGAGAAAAGTAAATTCAAAAACAATGCCATATATAGTTTTATGCCAAAAACTGAAAGACCAAAAAGAGATTTTAATGGGAACCTTAAGGGGCCTGGGTTCTATGCTATTAAATCACTGTCTGGAACAAGGTAATTGCAAAATAAATATCTGTTGAATAAATTGCCCTTTGAGCTTGGGAAAGTTGCTGACCATCTGAAAAATGAGTGTGTGGGATTATTATTGGTTCCCAAACCTGGCTCTGACCATCAGAGTCTCTTGGGCAGCTTTTTTAAAAAAAATTGGTTCAGTAGGACTGGGTGGGGCTCATAAGTCTGTATTTTTCAAAAGTTCCCTGGGTGATGCTAACCATGTTGGAAACCCCTAAACTAATCAAGATGACCACTAAAATTCCTCCCTAAGGTAGAGTCATAGGCTGATGAATCGAGGAGTTGGGGGACACCCAGAGACAGCACTGAGATTCCAGGGATAGAGAAAAGCCTTTCTCCAGCCCTGCAACCAGGTGCCCAGGGTCCAGAACAGCTGCTTCCGTGTCTGTCTCTGGGCTTGCTTTGCTCTGATGAGTTGTCCACAAGGTCCTGTGAGCAGGCAGAGGTCTCTAGGGAGAACATGTGACTATCCCATCAGCTGCCAGAGTTGAAAGCAAATCGTCTAGATCCCAGCAGGCCATCTGGAAACGTGTCATTTTCAAATGGGGAAGTTGTCTTTGGATTCATTTTCGCTGAAACAAGTAGAGATAAATGTAGGAGCTTTTGGAAGCTGCATTAACTCTTTCAGCCACAGTGTCTCATTTAGTTCAGTGACGTAGCTGTCGAGTGCTTTAATAAATGATAGCTTCGGTGCACCCACAGGCATATCTGTGGCCTGAGAGAGTTGATGCGTTTTGCAGAAGAACTCTCAGGATCCATCCATCCCCCTGTGAAGTGAGATAGAATATTTGATTGCTGATGTTTTTAATCTCATGATTTAGAAGAAAGAGCTTCTGAGCAGGTAGACATGTTTCTGTCACTAACCCTAGCTCTCCTATTATCTTGTTGTAGCAGAATTTTTTAATAGATTAAATGAGATGATTATAAATATTTAACATGCATATTTTAATAAGTGTAATGCCTGTTACAAATGAGAGGCATTATTATTATTTATTCCTGGGATTCATAGATTCAAGGCATGAAGTAATACTGAAAGTATTGTCTTTGTCTAAACCTCAAATGGTAATAAACCAAAGCTTCAATCATTCAAAGATTATAAACCATTCATTTTTCTAATATATATGCCACTCATCTAAACTGAACCCAGCTACAGTTATATAGATCTTTTAAATTAAAAAAATAAATACAAATATAAAAAAGTTAGCAAAACATAAAGCCTGTGCTTTATTAACCTGGGCTTGGGTACATGGAAATTTTTTATTATATACACAGACAAGTTATGAGAAATTTACATATAAATGTTGATGTCACACCTTGAAAATGTATGCGTGTAATTCCCCCAAATCACCCTGCAAACAGAAGACCTGGGATTGAGTTCCACCTGTCATTCTTGAACAAGTGGTTTAGCTCCTCCGGACTTCAGTTTGCTGCTTTAAAGATTAAATCACCTATCACAGGATTGTCCTGGAGGTCAAGTGAGATAGTGCTAGGACAGCCCTTCCTAAGGTGTGCTATCCATGACAGACCATTAGAAGTTGTTTTGAATATTGCAGTGGGTTTTCACTGGCACACAGGGGTTCGCATTGGCATGCAGGGACTGAAAAACCTATTTTTTTGTTGTTGTTGTTATTGCAGACAAACAGAATGACGTGGAGATTCCATCTCCCACCCAGAAAGACAGGGAGAAAAAGAAAAAGCAACAGCTCATGACACAGATAAGCGGAGTGAAAAAACTGATGCATAGTTCAAGCTTAAATAATACAAGCATCTCACGCTTTGGAGTCAACACGGAAAATGAAGATCATCTAGCCAAGGTGTGTACAAGCTGGGTGTGTGCATGTGTAGCACTGCTTTACAACAGACAGATGTCCAAAACCTCCTATTAGAAAATGGTAGTGGCCGCTTTTGCTTTATTATTAAATAGTATGATGAGGCTGATGTACCCTCTTTTTCCATTGCTGTACACCTAAAGACCCTTTTTTTATACCAAAAGACCAAATTTTGCCCTGAGTTGGGTCCATTAACTCACAAATGGAGAATCTTGTTGAACACATATTAGGAGAATCCAAGGTAAGGGCAGTAGGCAGGACTGAATTATCCCAGAGGATATTTCAGAGACTATATGCCAAGGATCAGTAAGAAAATATGCACTGATGAGCAGAATTGGAGAAGAAATGAGAGAAATTGACAGCATTGACTCTTGCTTGAGCCTAAAACCTAGTAGTGGAGGAAGGCTCAGAAAGAATTCATACCTCCTCTTGGAGGCTATACAAGGTGACTTTTCAGCCTTGTGAGAATACGAAATGAGATCAAATGAACATTCAGTGAGGGGGCAGGTGAACCATGTCATTAGAGGAAGGTTGATTACATGTTGGGCCAAGACTCTGCAGAGAGCCTGTATCCCTAGTGTGTGCATGCTAAGTCGCTTCAGTCATGTCTGACTCTACAGCCCTTTGGACTGTAACCGACCAGGGCTCCTCTGTCTATGGGATTCTCCAGGCAAGAATACTGGAGAGTACCCTCCTCCAGAATACCCTCCTCCCCCTGTATCCCTTACTCTGGGCAATAATTAATAATAGAATAAATTGCTCCTTTAATCAGATAATCTTGGAATAATTCTACAACACAGGATGGAATGATGTTTCTTCCAAGTCTTTCTGTAGCCAAGAAGCTCTAGGAGATAATGAGTGACTAGCATCTTCATGACCTTTTACACTAAGTTAGGGTTGATTCACACACATTCTAGCAGCTAAGTCTCCTTGACCTGGTTCTCAGTGATAATTACCAAAGGGCAGAGGAGTTTTCTAGCTGAGATTGTTTTCTAGTTGGTATTGATGGACCAGTGAGCAGAGAAGGGGAGCTATAGGGAAATAGGGCCAGGATGACCTCTAATGTCTTATACCTACTTCTGAAAGCAACATTGGTTGAGGACTGACATGGCAGAAAAATTATAGGCCAGCAGTCAAATTTACAAATAGACACACACTCTCCCTCTTCTGAAAAATATATACAAAAACATGTAACTAGCATGAAGAGGACACCCAACCTCCTAGACCATTCCATTTTCAAATGTTCATGTAACTGGAACACTAAGTAGATACTCTATAGACTTAGTCAACTTGTGCCCCCAAAATAAAAGAAAACAATGAGGCCTGCTAACAAAAGTGTTTTTGTTTCTAAATTTCTCTCATTTTGATGACAGGAGCTGGAAGACCTGAACAAATGGGGCCTTAACATCTTCAATGTGGCTGGATATTCACATAATAGGCCCCTAACATGCATCATGTATGCCATATTCCAGGTGAGTAAACAGGAGTGAATGTTGGTTATCCAATTGGCTGTTCTTTATGTTTTTTTTTTCCATCCCAGTTTACCTTTCTGATTTGGCTTTTCTTCATTTTTGGACATCCACTTATTTATTTTCTAACCCATTTTGCTGTATAGGAAAGAGACCTCCTGAAGACATTCAAAATCTCATCCGACACCTTTGTTACCTACATGATGACTTTGGAAGACCATTACCATGCAGATGTGGCATATCATAACAGCCTACATGCTGCTGATGTGGCCCAGTCAACCCATGTTCTTCTTTCTACGCCAGCTTTAGATGTGAGTAGTTATGATCTGTTTTGCATACCTTGCCCATCCTCTGAAAAGTACTGTAGAAAGTATGATATATTTAGAGAAATAATGTAATTAGATGATTGTACATACTTGAACTGGCTCTTTATATTATGTATAACATGTATCAATCAGGTTATTAATATA
Organism: Dama dama; assembly: GCF_033118175.1. NCBI lineage: Eukaryota > Metazoa > Chordata > Mammalia > Artiodactyla > Cervidae > Dama > Dama dama. Next base: position 76,525,910 of record NC_083700.1, on the reverse strand, counting down.
AATGGATGACATTTCTACTTGCTTTCTGGTATTAGAGTAGCCTTTCCTTTGCCTCTTTCACATTTGAAAAAATATTTAATTATCAAGCAGGTAGCAGGGAGCTTTATTTTTCATTGTGTTTCCAGTACCTAATAAGTGTCTAGTTTGAAATCTAGTGTATAGTCTGTATGTGCTGATCTGAACTGCCACACCATCCCAGGCGCTGTGAGAGAAAGCACAGAAATATAATATAAAATGTTACCAATAGTTCCTATCAGGCTTCCCTTGTGGCTCAGACAGTGGGTGAAGAATCTGCCTGCAATATGGGAGTCTGGGTTCAATCCCTGGGTTGGGAAGATTCCCTGGAGGAGGGCATGGCAACCCACTCCAATATTCTTCTGGAGAATCCCCATAGACAGAGAAGCCTGGTCTGTTATAGTCCATGGGGTCACAGAGAGTCAGACACAACTGAGTGACTAAGTACATAGTTCCTATTAGTAATAAGCATAGGCTTATTATAAGCATATATATAATATATATTCATATATAATTATAATATAATTGTATAATTATATTATAATTAAATAATAAGTATATCATTATATATTATATAAATTAATAATTATATATAATAATATTATATAATATATATAATATCATAATGTATATATAATATATATAAGCATATATATTATGCTTAGTATAAGCATAATAATAAGAATAGGCTTAAAAAAAAAAATAAGAATAGGCTTATTCTCCTAAGAGTTTGTAAAACTGATTCTATGTATTGAAGGAAAAGTAACTGAAAATCTCGAACTGAGGAATTAATAATGCTGAAGCAAATAGAGACAGCATTGCATCTTGTCTGATATCTTGCTAGAGGGTGGCTGTGGCTGCTTCCCTCACTGACAGTACATTTATATATATCAATATATGCAGCCAGGGGGTCCAGCAGGCCATACTCTCGCTTGACAGATGGCAGTGGTGGTTAGGTATTTCCAAAATGTGCAGGCTCACCCAGGAAGGGACTGTCTATGCCCTAGCCCAGACCACTTTTTCAGCTTGGAGGGTGAAGAAAGATTAAACTGACCCCTGCTCTATTGCTTGGATTCCATATATTCTGAGAAATGTAGTCTGAGAAGTTAAGACTGTTTTATTTCCCTGAAGGAAAAGAGCAATATTATTTTTATGTCTGTGTAAGTATCACACGGTGGGACAACAGTTTATCAACTATCTATTGCTGCTGTTACTATGTGGCTGGGGCTTCCCTGGTGGCTCAGTCAGCAAAGAATCTGCCTGCAGTACAGGAGATATGGGTTCGATCCCTGGGTTGGGACGATCCCCAATATTCTTACCTGGGAAATCCCATGGACAGAGGAGCCTGGCAGGCTACAGTCCATGGGGTCACAAGTATTGGACACAACTTAGCAACTAAACCACCACCACTGTGTGGCTAGAAATTAATTGTGAGTGCCACAGATGTTTAGAGAAAGAAGAGCTCGATGTGTGCGTGCATAATTTGATTTGAAGGATCAGAGATGTAAGTAACCCCAAAGGATAATGAAAGACATTTCAGCCAGAGGAAGACATTTTAGCCAGAAGCAAGTTATACCTAAATAAATACTAAGTTTAAATCATTGTGTACAGATGGGGCAGACGAGGCTTCACAGGAGTTGAGTACTGGGCATCAGGTCTCACTTTATTAGAAATGTTCTCTTATTCTGTCTAGAGTAAACACTGAGTGGATAGGTATTTATTGAATGTATGAATGAATAAGTGAGAAAGCTTCTGACCACACTACAAGATTAGTTTTTAAAAAACAACTTATTGGCAGTCTTATAAATCTGGAATTTGGCCTTACTCAGCCTGAAAACATACAAAGGTTTTTATGTCTCTGGGCGGAGCCAGTCTGACTTGCTTCTTTGACCTGTATGTGCTTGTGTTACATAAGCATTATCCTGCAGTACCACTTATCCAAGAAACAAACATCAGGTACCACCTCATCTTTTACCATAAGCATTCCCCGAGCCACGGCCTGCAGGCTTAATGTGCATATTAAGAGACCTGTGATGATGGACAGAATCTGCATTTAATTGAATTAGTATATTGAGAGATTATGTAAATCAACAAACCACATGAATGAAATGGGGTACCTCAGTGTGAAACTGAATCAGCAGGCTAGGCTAATGGAACATGGAATTCAGTGAGCTCATTTTGCTCTGCAGGCAGTCTTCACAGATTTGGAAATTCTGGCCGCCATTTTTGCAGCTGCTATCCATGACGTTGATCATCCTGGAGTCTCCAATCAGTTTCTCATCAACACAAGTGAGTTCACCATGAGAATAGTCATTCAAGATAATTGTATGATTCACTGCTTCATTTTTTTTTCCTCCTGATGTTTTCATTATGGATAATAATAAGAGTAATAATGAGGTCATCCTTCCATTCCACTAGACTAGTTAGACCTTTCCTGGATACTGTGTCCAGTCTAGCAACATCATTTTGAGCTGCATGGAGACCTTGGGAAAGGTCAGAGGGGACCCATAAAAAGCACTCAATGTTTGGAAAATACAATATGTGAGGAAAGAGTAACTGATGTGGAATTATCTAGCAAGGACAAGGAAAGGCTTGGGAATGATGTGGTAATGATTTTCAGGATTATGCAGTGCTCTCACAGAGAGCATGGTGTCCCACTAGTGTCCCTTTCTACAGAAGAAGCAGGTCCAAATGTTGGCTCTGAGCATGCGAGCCTCCAAATAGAAATAAGACTCCAGAAAAAGCACTGGAATAGGCTTCTACAATTCAGGGTGGACGGCTGGGTCCTTAAAAGTCTCCCACCCTCTATTCCAACTGCAAAGGTTTGATTATGGACTGGTCAGTAATATGGCTTGGTCTGACTTAAGTGACCTTCAGGGTTGGTCCAACCTTAGGATCCCAAGCCCTGCTTGAAGCTTTTATCATGCTCAAAACATTAAGTATCCATGCTAATGAAAACCCATCATTTTCCCCAGCATTTCTGAATGCTGAAAACCTAAGTACTTTTCTCTTCTGAGAATATTGTTATCTTGTTGTGGTCAAGATTAACATCAAGTGCTGACAGTTTTAAGAAATGTCGGAGCTACTTGTTGTCAAAGAGCCCTTATCATCCTTTATCATCAGAATATTTGAATGACTAGGTATGAGGTGCCTTGTTTATTTTACCTCATTTTTCCATTGAAAGAACACAAACTTTGGGCAGCTACTTGTCTGTGTAGGTTATATCAGCTGGTGTATTGTGGCATCGTGAGTCATCCCATATATAGGCCAGTTCACACAGAAAAATGGCCTTTCTGCCAGAGCCATGTACAGCATTACAATACAAAAAAGCCAGCTTGCAGATCTAGGCCCTTGATCACAGGATGAACAAGGCAAGAGTGCTGAAATGACTTCACATTTCCCACCACCTTTTCTGAAGATGTAACTCAAAGCACAGTTAAAACAATGATTATGACTAACAGCACCTACTGCTAGTAACATATTATCATCCCTTGACTACTATTCTTGATTAGGAGAAAATGTGGCTTCATGAGTTTGATGACGGTGTTCTCAACAACAGATCATGGCACTGTTCAAAGGATGCCTGTGATTTTTCTGTGTGAAAGGCAGGCTAGAAGCTATAGTTTAGGTATCCAGATAATGCAATTTCTGGCATTATAGGGCCCTAGGGCAGTTAGCATCACTGACTCGATGGACATGGGTTTGAGTAAACTCCAGGAGTTGGTGATTGACAGGGAGGCCTGGCGGGCTGTGATTCATGGGGTCGCAAAGAGTCGGACGCGACTGAGCGACTGAACTGAACTGAACTGAGGGCAGAAAATGGGACATCAAGATTGCTGTAAAAAATTATTGTTTTGTTACCATATTTATAAAAAACCCCAAAAAGCTATATTATTTGGATAAAGTAAAAGTTTAAACTCACACCATTATCTTCTTCGAAAATCCAAAACTCACAATTGACAGAGGTGGGAAATATATCAAAAAGTGAAATAATGTGAAAAATTGTAATGCCTTGGATAAAATTTAGTGACATTTTCAGTCTATTCTTTTCTGAAGTACAAAATATGTGAAGACATGAAGTTACAAACTGAGATTAAAATAGGATTTAATTGCTTGGGAATACCCTTACCTAAAATGTCAATCTTCAACTGAAGTGAAAAAGAGAAAAAGGATTTTAAAAATACTATGACTTTTAATCAAAAAGAACATTTATATGCTAATATCTACTAGAAGCTTTTTTTGTTGTTTAGAAACTGATTCTTTTTAGAGGGAGACTCTTTCTTTAAGGGAAAATGACATATAGGGTCTTGGTTCTTGAAATCATTTGGAGAGAACTTGCTCTGATTTCATACTGAGGTAATGTCACTGTTTGAATTGTATCCCTTTTCATTAAATCATCATTTTTCCTTGTTTACTAGATTCAGAACTTGCTTTGATGTATAATGATGAGTCTGTGTTGGAAAACCATCACCTTGCTGTGGGTTTCAAACTGCTCCAAGAAGAACACTGTGACATCTTCCAGAATCTCACCAAGAAGCAACGTCAAACACTCAGGAAGATGGTTATTGACATGGTAAGACTTTGACCTCCCTGTGATCCTCACTTACTTTTACTTCTGTGGGAAGAAAAAATCCATTCTCCTTGATAAACTGAGTTAGTTGAGAGTTTTCTGTTCTTTTCTTTTTTTTTTAACCCCAGGTCTTAGCAACTGATATGTCCAAACACATGAGCCTGCTGGCCGACCTGAAGACAATGGTAGAAACAAAGAAAGTTACAAGTTCTGGTGTTCTTCTCCTGGACAACTATACTGATCGTATACAGGTATTGGATGGAAGCCTTTGATTTAGCACAAAGCCACACCAAACTAAATGAAACAACAACTAAAAAAAGAAAACAAATTTACTTAGTTGCATGTCCTAGGTTACTATTACAATTTCAGGCTTATTTTAAGAACAAGCAAAGGAAAACGGATATTCAAATTGATCCTCTAGTTTACAAAGAAAAACAGAACTCTACTTATTGAGTTGCTTAATTCTAAAAATAAACAGCAAAATCTCATTGTAATAGGGTGTACGTGACTGCTGATCCCAAAAGCTCGTGTTTGGATATAAATCCCACTGACTTGAACTTTGTCAGGTCTGTTTTGGTTATACAAATTGCCCTCAGCTGGTCTCCTCTTTCCACAAGTGGAAAATATGAAGACATCTACTTTGAGTAATTCTTTGCATTTTTTCCAAACTGAGGAAAAGAAACTATGGCATCAGTATCTGACCTCTCATGTCCCTTCCAATTTTTAAATTCAATGACTGTCAATCAAAGAAGACACATTTTCCCTTTTGGGACACTAATAATGGCAAATAACAAACTCTGGCCAGCACCATCGTAATCTTGCTGTTTTGGTGCAAACACCATAATTATAATGCAACTAAAATGTTCTTAGGTTTGGTACCAAGTGTACTAGTACAAGAGGGATAAGATGTTCTACTAGTATTTATACCTAATTTTATGGGATTTTAAAAACTTGATGATTTCAGGTTCTTCGCAACATGGTACACTGTGCAGACCTGAGCAACCCCACCAAGTCCCTGGAATTGTATCGACAGTGGACAGACCGAATCATGGAGGAATTTTTCCAGCAGGGAGACAAAGAGCGGGAGAGGGGAATGGAGATCAGCCCCATGTGTGATAAGCACACAGCTTCCGTGGAAAAATCCCAGGTATCTAATATAAGGTTTTTAAGGTTTCTGTAGGCTCTGCTGATGTTTGAACTGGAGGACTCTTTCTAGCTATTTTCTCTTAAATATATATATATATATATATATATAATATGTGTATTATATATAATATGCCTATGTAAAATATGTATATTATATAAAATATGTATTTATACACACACACACACACACACACACACACACATATACATGGACTTCCTGGGTGGCAGCACTAGTGCTAAAGAATCACTTGCTAATGCAGGAGACACAAAAGACATGGGTTCAATCCCTGGGTCAAAAAGATTCCCTGGAGTAGGAAATGGCAACCTGCTCCAGTATTCTTACCTGGACAATTCCATGGGTAGAGGAGCCTGGCGGGCTATATTTCATGGGGCCACAGTGAGTTGAACACAACAGAGCTACTAAGCAGCATATATAAATATATATGTGTATATATATATACATACATGTATACATATATATGTGGGTGTGAAATTATAAGGAAGCAACTACTTATTTAGTTTCATTATACTCGTGGCTCATTTGCCTTCTCCATTATACTCAATTTAACAGTGAGGAGATAAAGCGGTCTTCAGAAAACCCATCAAAGTTTGGATGGTGTATCCTCAGTTTAGATCAGTATCTATGACCCTAGCAAATCCAACTGAGTTAACTGAATGCTGCCATCTCCATCCCATCCCTCCAGGTTTCCCCCAGCTCCGTCTTTACCCTTGTTTCCTGAACTTGTTTTCACTGTCCAGAATCATGCACAGTGCCACCATCACCAGAGGTGGCGAATCTCTTTCCTACATATCTCTTCTGCCTCATGGTCAAAGTCCTGTGCTGTGTCCCAAATATGCATATTTTATACACACACACACACACACACACACACACGGGCTTCCCAGGTGGCACTAGTGGTAAAGAATCCACCTGTCAAGGCAGGAGACATAAAAGACTTGGGTTTGATCTATAGATCCAAGTTTGCATCTACACTTCTTAGAATAGGCTGACATCTTTTGGTTGCATGCAAAGTTACAAACTCCCTCTGTGCTGGAGGTACATTACACTGTAGTCAGGGAGATGTGGAGATGCCCCTAGAGGAAAAATATGTAGCACTAGAAAGTATCGATATCCTTACTAGGCTTCAGGGCCAGCTGAGATGCTATTTTTTTCAGAAACAAATGACCTGAGCCAGGCAGTCATGATTCAGATTGTGTCTCTAGGCTGCCCAAGGCCTTTATCACAAAATCACTCAGACTATTTTTTGTTAGCGTTTATCCTCTTTCTCTACTACTTTCTACCCCCAAATTTGCATGTAGTTGTAATATCAGTATATAATTCCTTTGCAGTTATCACTGTGTTGCTTTTTTTAAAAAAACCAATCAAAATTTAAAGTCTATAAAAGTGTTCTGTAAGTCTAATATGCCATAAAAACTTGTCACATTAAGTTAAGGCCAATTCAAAATCCTCATGCCTTAATTAGAATAAGCTATTTGTGAATTAGTTAATTAATTAGCCTACTGTCCTTTGATTAGCAACAGAGGGGTATGGTATATATGTGATGTTCTGCTGTGTGGTTTTCCACAAATTTTTATATACATTGTCCCATTTGAACCTCCAAACAGCCTTTTGAGACAGACATAGCAGGTATTTTTGCAGGCTGTCAGGTGAATAAGCTAGCCTCTTGGTTCAGTTCACCAGCTCATCCCTGCCCTCCACCCAAAGCACTCTCCATCACTGTGAACAGGTTTCCCTGTTTCCATGACATTGTGGTCCACCGTGGCATTTCCCACAGATGGGCTTTGCTGAGCATTGTCTGTGTAGACTGGTAATGAAACCCTTGACTAGGTGCTCTTCAGATTTGTAGTGTTCTCTCACCCCAGGGTCTAGGAAATAAGCAACTAGAAGCTGCCTTTCTTATAAATGCTGAACATTTGGCAAAAGCAAAACAAATGAAGAAAGAAAATGGCTGCACTGTAGTTCAGCTGATTGAATTTTCTCCATTGCCGTGAGCTTTTTTTTTTTTTCAAGTCCCTGGAAAACATATTGAAAATAGTATTTAAAAACCCTTAAACACACGTAAAGAATTAAAAGAGAGGAAAGAAGAGTGGGTGGAAGAGAAATATTTGAATCATCTACAGTCGGTCTTATAACCAATGCAGATCAGAGATCCCCTGACTTTGGTGTGAATTCTGTTAATGCTAGGGAAACACCAGAGAAAAGAATGAAAGAAAGAGAGAGAGAAAGAGAGGAAGGAAGGAAAGAAAATAGGTAGATAAAGAGTCATGTATGGCTAAGGTTCTTTGATATGGTACAACTTGGATGTATGAAATAACTGGCCCAAATCCAGAATGTTAACAAAGAGGTTTCCAGCAGTGTGGAAAGTTAGCTATGTAATGCCCCATGGGTGCACAGAAGTTGCCCTTGCTCATCTACCCCTGAATCCCGACCCAGCATCTCTCCAGTTCCTCAGACCATAACAGGGGAATTCCATTGCCTCATTCAACTAGTGCCTGTTCTTTCTCTCACCCTGCTCCCACCCCCAGTGTTTCCTGTTTGTCCCGCAGTGGACGGGTCAGCATTAGGCCACAGAGCCAGCACATGCAGGATGCATAGGCCCTGTGTAAACCATAAAGGAACCATAAGCTTCATGTTTCTTCACAGGAACACTAGCAAAGGAACTGCTTAATTGTCCTTATTTTTTCCTTCTTTCTCCCAATGGAAATGATGGTGTGCCCTCTGGATCTAAAACAATTGCAGACATGTCCACAGAGGGGATATTTATTTGTTTAAGAGCTTGAAGTATTTTCAAGTGTTTTACCTACGTCGTCTACAAACCAAAAGCATTCCACAGGACTTGAGACATGCCAGAGTCATCCTGGGCTGGCTCCCTTTCATTTTAAAACCGCGGCATATTTTAAAGTTATCAGGGAAAGAATGTTGAGTCAGAGCTCAGTGGACCAGGGGCTTCCTTCTTCAAAGAATGACTCACAGAATCCAAGGAGTGACAAAGTCATTCCCAGCCAGGGTTATATCCAGACTTCTTATTTGGCACACATCAGAGGAAAAGTAATCAGTTCTAGTGAGACCAACACAAGGCTTTGGAATCAGACAAAGTTGGGACTGAGTCCCAGCTCCACCACTTACTGGCTCTGTGACCTCTGACAAGATATTTCTGAACCTCAATGAGTCTCACTGAACCTCAGTGAGTCTCCTCAGTTTTCCTTTGTGAATGGTGAATATCCATTCTCAATCTGGGATTAAGAACTATAATGCATATATTGCCTTCAGTGCAGGATGTACCATATAGTAAATGCCCAAATAACAGAATCTGGTATTATTTGATCTTTGCTGGGTTGTTGTGTGTGTGTGTGTGTAATTTTTTTTTTTCCTCTTGCAAAGCAGGGCAGCTTGTTTGGTTTTCCAGGGCCCATCACAATAACAGAGATGTAACTTTATTTTCCTTCAGGTGGGTTTCATCGACTACATTGTCCATCCCCTGTGGGAGACCTGGGCGGACCTGGTCCAGCCTGATGCCCAGGACATTCTGGATACTTTAGAAGATAACAGGAACTGGTACCAGAGCATGATACCCCAGAGCCCCTCCCCACCTCTGGACGAGCAGAACAGAGACTGCCAAGGCCTGATGGAGAAGTTTCAGTTTGAACTAACCCTCGAAGAGGAGGATTCTGAAGGCCCCGAAAAAGATGGCGAGGGCCACAGCTATTTTGGCAGCACAAAGACGCTCTGTGTGATCGATCCGGAAAATAGGGGTCCTCTGGGAGAGACTGAGGTAGATATCACCACGGAAGACAAGTCCCCGATCGACACATAATCTCCCTCTTCATGCGGAGATGAACATTCCACCCTTGACAAGCATGCCAGCTATATGGTAGGGCCAGCCCACCATGGGGGCCGAGGCCCGCACGGGACAAGGGCCATGCGGCCTTTCCAGTTACTTGAGTTTGGAGCCAGAATGCAAGACCGTGAAGCAAATAGCAGCAGCCCAGGAAGTTCCACAGTTGACTTGCCTTGCTTGCAAGCTGAGTGGAGAGCTGAAGCTTTCTATGGTTCTGGAGGCCAGCTGTGCATCACGACCGAATAGCTTGAAAGTGGAAGACACCAAACTGAGAGATTTTTCTGCACTATGTTTTGGGCATCTGTCCCCTCTGGTGACTGAACTGACTAATAATGTCATTTCTAAATCTGCTTACCTGTCCCCTTGTCTGCCAACCTGTGTGCCTTTTTTGTAAAACATTTTCACGTGTTTAAAATCCTGTTGAATACCTAGAATTTAGTATCAGCTTCTACACAGATAAGCATTACAAGCTGACAAAAACTTTTTTGACTCTTTCTGAGGGGAAAAAAAAAGGAAAGTAAATTGTCTTCCTTCTTTCTTGGGCAATATCTTTTACTCAACTACAGTTACTTTTGCAAATAGAAAGGCTACACTTCTAACCACATTCAACTTCCTTCCCCTATGGTCCCAAACAACTCCTCAGTTGCCCTTATAACAGATCTCTGCCTGCCTGCTCTGAACAGTACTTTTTCTCCTCTAGAATTGCACTTCTTTGCTGTAAATGGAATAAAGTTGAACAGACTAAGGGGTAGGAATGGGTAGTTGTCTTGTCCACAGTAACAGTCTGTGTAGAATTCAGCTTCACAAGGCAATTGCCCTGCTGGGTCCTGAACCCCTGTGCGGCTGGGGTTGCACGATCCCCATCCTGTTCTCTTGTTCCCCTCTTCATGCTCACACCAGTTACACTGTTTCCAATTTAATGCTGCCGTCTTTCTCTTGCACTGCCTTCTGTGCTAACACCTCCATTTCTGTTTATAACTGTGTATTTATTACTTAATGTATATAATGTAATGTTTTGTAAGTTATTAATTTATATATCTAACATTGCCTGCCAATGGTGGTGTTCAATTTGTGTAGAAGACTCTGCCTAAGAGTTGCAACTTTTCTTGTAACGTTTTGTATTGTGTATTATTATATAACCTGAACATCACTGAAGAGATGTCCCCCTCGCCAGTTGGGTCTGCCCTTTTCCTGGTCCGAGTTGCTAATACTGCTCAACTCCTTCACAAACTGGTTTTGAAAACAGGATTCTCACATTAGATACTAATGGTTTCTACTGAGCTTTTACTTTTGTATAGTTTGATGGGGCGCCGGGGCAGTGGGCTGTGGTTTTTACCCCTGTTCTATTCAGATCTGTACACACTGAGTTGAGTTTTAACTGAGTTCTACTATAATTGAGGCTTCAGTTTAACAAGAAACACTACATTTGGTTTAACAAGCAACTCACCAATCATTCTTCTGAGAGTCCCCAAACTACTGACTTTGAAGAGAAAGCTCCCAGTCTGCCATTAAGCAGGATTGTCAATGTTCCAATTAATTACTAAAGCAAACAATAAAACAATGTGAACTTTACACTGAAATGTGAACTGACATAGTAAATTATGCAAATGTGAAGCTTCTGATAACACTTGTTAGACCTCTGACTGGCTTCAGTCTCTGTAAAATCTATTTCATGCTTTCAGTTCAGCATTGTGACTCAGTACTTCAAGAAATGGCACAAATGTGCATGACCAATGGGTTTCTATGTCTATGAACACTGCTTATTTCAGGTGGACATTTTATTGTTTTCCAAAGTTTCTCACAATGTATGTTATAGTATTATTATTATATATTGTGCTCAAATGCATTCTTAAGAGACTTTTATATGAGGTGAATAAACAAAAGCATGATTAGATTGTAGGCCCAATTATTTCATGGTTAGTTCTGACTCATTAAAAGCAGATATTTTTTTCTCTTCTCTCCTACCATACCCCACAAAGAAAACCACCCAGTTAGCTTGGCCAACATCACACCTAAAGTTTCATAATCTGTGTCCAAAAAGTCCCCTAGCTTGGAACATTTACTTTTTTAGCAACTGTTCGACAAGGTCGGTGGCGCAAGAAGGGAGATGGTGAACTAGAAGAAACAAAGCCCCTTTAATAATCTGAAGAGTTTAATCTGCTAGATGAATAAAGGTAACCTCCCCCTTGGTTGGACCCTCTAGAAAAGTGAATCCTAGACTCACAGAACGTTAGCTTGATGTAGTCAGATAGTCCTATTGATTCGTTTGACACATGAAGAATCTGAGGCCCAAAGAGTCACGTTAAAGCACAATGCAAGGAGTGCTGACACTCATGGTCACCTCAGTGATCCATGGAGTCTCCTGATGACCATATGGTTATGCTTTTCTTTCTGGAAAGAACTATGTAAATATCATAAGCAAAATAACACTTTGTTGAAAAAGTCAACTTAAAAAAAATTTATCCTGAGAAAGTTGTGTGTGTGTGTTGACAAAGGCTGCAAATAAGAACCAGTGGTAGCCCATGATACTTAAACCACAAAGGGAAGTGGTTGTGAACTAGGAAGGGGGTCTGCTCTAGAAGAACTCCACTCAATAAACTGAAATTACTGTATTTCTTTTTGAAGATGACTGAAGGTGACCACTGTTGCAGAACCAACTTGCCTGCTGGTTCCAAGGTAGTGTTTATAGCTCTCTGCCACCATCCCTGATTTCTGATTGCACCTGTCCATCTCTAAGCTTTTACAGATTGAGTGACAAGTGAATTGGTTAGAATAGCCACACGTGTGACTTCAAAATATCTAGAGCTATAAATATTTATAAATATTTGCAGGTCTGTTCCTACAGAGTAGTTCCTAACCTTTGGTTCAAAATTAGAATCATCTGGAGAATAAATATTTTGAAAAATACTGATGTTTGAGTTCCATTCTCACTCCCAGATTTCTGTTTGAATTGGTCTTGGGTGGAGCCCAGGTCATTGGATTTTTTAGTCTCCCCAGGTAATTCTAACATATAACCTGAATGGAGAATCAACTGCTTCAGAAGAGAGAAGCACGGTTGTAGATAAGGCTTTTATCTCAGTCTGTTCAGGCTGCTGTAACAAAATTCCAGACTGTGTATCTTAAAAGCAAGAGAAATTTACCTCCCATAGTTCTAGAGGCTGGGAAGACAAAGATTAATATACTAGCAAGATCACTTCCTGCTTCATAGCTGGTGCCTGCTCACTTGTGTCCTCACCTGGTGAAGGGGCTGGAGATCTCTCTGTATCCTCTTTCACAAAAGGCACCAATCCCATCCATGAGGGCTCCACGCTCATGACTTAGAGACCTCCCAAAAGTGCTACCTCCTAATACTATTATCTTTGGGATTTTGGATTTCAACATTTAAATTTTTGGGAAACAAACATTCAGAAAATAACAGCTTTCTCTCACCCCAGCTGTCTTCAGACACTCTGCACTCACCATGGCCATGCTCTGGTTCAAGTACAGAAACAAGGGGAGGGATAAGAGATGAGTAAGCTCTGCACTTCCAGAGCTGACAATGTGCTGTTGTTTTGCTCATCACTTGCCTTCCAGATCATAAAATCATAATCATGTTCTCAGGAAAACCACAGTGGAGGTCAATCTAAAAGAAAGTTCATCTTCTGATTCCAAAACATAGACCATAAGTGTAATTGTCCTCCCACTTGATGGCCGGGAGCTACTGTAGAAGCAGAAGTTACTGAGGCATCTTTGCCAAGGCTGAGAGTGATAACTTTTGCTTAACAAAATGCACATGAGCTAAAGACTGATTTACAAACTTAGGAACTGTCAGAGTTGGAAACACACACACATACACGCTGGATGGTGTTTCCCTGACTTATTCCCACAAGCTTATTTTGATATAAATAAATTGGAGGTCATTGTAATTCTCAGTCCACTAAAGGAAGCCTAATGGAGTCCACGTGAAGGGAGGTGGTTTATTGTATTGATTCTGGAGCCAAGTGACCTGGGTTCAAATTCTAACTCCTTCATTTATTACCTGTCCTGCCATAAATAAGTCACTTACTCACTGGGCTGCAGTATAATGGGGATTATAAATCTGTCAGATGGGGATAATAAACCCAAGGCTTTTTCTACAATTTCATTGCTACTTCTCTGAGCCCCATGTTGTTCAAGAATGATGAAATCACTGATTGTATGAGCTTTAAAACCTATGAGCCAAGATGGACAAAGATGTCTGGCAAATCCTATTTATCAACCCATGATTTGTGCAGCCTATGCCCCTTACCAAGGATTCTGCACCCTAGTTTTCTCTTACATCCTTCAAGATTCATATCAGGTGACCTCTAACAAGACACTTCGCTGATCCCTAAGTTGGGATAAGGTCACTTTATCTGAGATTCCAGAACATCTCGTGCTTTGACATTAATTAACTGTATAACCCTGGGCAAGTTCCTTAACTCCCCTGTGCCTCAACTTTATCATCTGTTAAATGGAGATAATTATAATGATACCTAGCTCATAATGGATTATGTGAGAACGATACGATCTGATATACATAAAGTTCTAAGAAATGTTTTAACTATTAATACCTATTACTGTATATTTAAGTTAGGTTTTTGTCATTCCCTAAAGACTATAACTCATTGATATCAGAAGTTGGATCTTATTCCCTATGGAACTTCAAGTACCCAATCCAATTTCTGGAATAAACATACATTGGGCAAACTAAAGTGAATCAAGTAGTTTTGTGAAAGAGTGAAAGACCTGGAAAAGGTCTCAGGCTTTCCAAAACCAAAAGCCTCAGGCTTTCCAAACTAAAAAATGTATTGATCTCAGAGCCCTGAAATTATCAGCTATATAATTTCAGAACCAAAAGTTCCTTTTATAATTAAAGGAACTGAGGCCCAAAGGTGGCCAGTGACCTGCTTGAGATAACAGAGTATGTTAGTGTCACAGGTTTGCCATAACCAAGTACCACAAGCTGGATAGTTTAAACAATTGAAATGTTTTGTCTCATAGTCCCAGAGGCTAGAGGTCCAAGGTCACAATGTCAAGGTCAATTTGTGTTGAGGACTTCGAAGGAGAATCTGTTTTTGCCTCTCCTCTAGCTTTGGGCGATTTGCTGACAGGCTTTGGCATTTTTAGCTTGTAGATGCAGCACCCAAGTCTCTGCCTTCATGTTCACATGATGTTGTCTCAGTGTGCACATCCATGTCCAAATTTCACTTTTGATAAATCACCAGTCATAACACGTTAAGGGTCCACTCTGCTGCAATATCACTTTAAGTAGCTATTACCTGCCAGAACTCTATTTTCAAACAAAGTCACATTCTGAAGTATTGGAGTTGGTCAAAAAGTTCATTCTGGTTTTTCTATAATGTCTTAGGGAAGAATCCAAATGAACTTTTTGGCCAATGCAATACTAGGGGCTGGCCTTCCCCAGTGGCTCAGCGGTAAAGAACCTGACTGCAATGCAGGAGATGCAGGAGACCCTGGTTCGATCCCTGTGTGGGGAAGATTGCCTGGGGAAGAGGAAAGGCAACCCATTCCAGTATTCTTGCCTGGAGAAACCCATGGACAGAGGAACCTGGTGGGTACAATCCATAAGGTCGAAAAGGGTGGGACAGGACTGAAGCAACTGAGCACAGAACAGTAATACTAGGGGTTAGGACTTCAACGTATAAATTTGAGGGGGATGTAATGCAAACCATAACATACAGTTGCTCACTAGAAGGTTTCCTGATTCCTTCCAAAGGGATATTTCTGCAACATCATGGAATCTGAGGGTCTTAGACATCCATTTGATTTCTCTGCATCTTTGTTGTTGTTCAGTTGCTCAGGCATGTCCAGCTCTTTGCAATCCCATGGACTGAAACATGTCAGGCTTCCCTGTCCTTCACCATCTCCCGGAGCTTGCTCAAACTAACATCTATTGAGTCAGTGATGCGAACCAACCATCTCATCCTCTGTCGTCCCCTTCTCCTCCTGCCCTCAATCTTTCCCAGCATCAGGTACTTTTCCAGTGAGTCAGTTCTTCACATCAGTTGGCCAAAGTATTGGAGTGTCAGATTCAGCTTCAGTCCTTCCGATGAATATTCAGGGTTGATTTCCTTTAGGATTAACTGGTTTGATCTCCTTGCAGTCCAAGGGACTCTCAAGAGTTTTCCCCAACACCACAGTTCAAAAGCATCAATTCTTTGGCACTCAGCCTTCTTTGTGGTCCAACTCTCACATCCGTACATGATTAGTGGAAAAACCATAGCTTTGACTAGACAGACCTTTGTCAGCAAAGTGACATCTCTGCTTTTTAATTCACTGCCTAGGTTTGTCATAGCTTTTCTTCCAAGGAGCAAGCATCTTTTCATTTCATGGCTGCAGTCATCATCTGCAGTGATTTTGGAGCCCAAGAAAATAAGGTCTGTCACTATTTCCATTGTTTCCCCATCTATTTGCCATGAAGTGATGGGACCAGATGCCATGATCTTCATTTTTTTAATGTTGAGCTTTAAGCCAGCATTTTCACTCTCCTCTTTCACCTTCATCAAGAGGCTCTTTAGCTCCCCTTCAATTTCTATCATTAGGTGGTGTCATCTGCATATTTGAGGTTATTGATATTTCTCCTGACAATCTTGATTCTGGCTTGAGCTTCATCCCCCGCCCCCCCACCCCCAGCATTTCATATGATGTATTCTGTATATAAGTTAAATAAGCAGTGTGAAAATAAACAGCCTTAAGGTAATTCTTTCCCAATTTTGAACCAGTCCATTGTTCCATGTCAGGCTTATCAGGAGGCAGGTAAGGTGGTCTGGTATTCCCATCTTTCTTAGAATTTTTCACAGTTTGTTAAAGAATGAACTGTAAATTTGAGCCACTACTGTTCAGTTACAAAAAGTATAATTTCTTGATATGAAGGTGTTTTTGTTTTCTTAAGGTTTTTCTGAGTTCTCCAAACAAATTAATCATTTTCTTGGTGTAGCTTGATGCCACATGGAAAGGCCATGGAGAAGGAGAAGCAGAATCTTGGAGTAGAAGGACAAACACAGTCCTGTAGTTAAGAGCTTAGGCTCCAATAGTAAACTGATTCCAGTTCAAATCCCTGCTCGTCAGCTTCTTAGCTATATACTGTAGGTAACTACTTAGCTACTTCAAGCCAAAGTTTTATCCACATTAAAGTGAGGATTTTGTAAAGACTAGTGAATAATGCATCTAAACTGCATGTGTCAGCCATTGTATCACAGATATCAGCTAAGGTTCATTTTTTCTACAAATATTTATAGAGTGGCCAGTTGCATGCCAGGCAATGTGTGATGAACCAGACAGACAAAGGCCCTGTCCTTATAAAGTTTATATTTTAGAGGGAGAGAAAATAAAAAATAAATGAAAAGATATATAATATAGTATCGGGTAGCTTTGCATGTCGGTGAGTGACAGTGGTTAAGAGCAGTGTCTTTGGAGTTCAACTACCTGGTTTGGAATCCCAGCTTCTCCCATTATTAATGGTCTGGATTGGGGTACAGCAAATACAAAGGCCGTGAAAATACAGTGTGCCTGCTGCTGCTGCTGCTAAGTCACTTCAGTCGTATCCGACTCTGTGCGACCCCATAGATGGCAGCCCGCCAGGCTCCTCCGTCCCTGGGATTCTCCAGGCAAGAACACTGGAGTGGGTTGCCATTTCCTTCTCCAATGCAAGAAAGTGAAAAGTGAAAGTGAAATCGTTCAGTCCTTTCGCACTCTTCAGGACCCCATGGACTGCAGCCTACCAGGCTCCTCCGTCCATGGGATTTTCCAGGCAAGAGCACTGGGGTGGGTTGCCATTGCCTTCTCTGATAGTGTGCCAGTCAACCGCAAAGAGCAGCAAGAAGGCCAGGGAGGGCAGAGGAATAGAAAACAAAGTTGGAAGCCAGGTCACAGGGAGCCCTTGTGCTGTTGTAAAGATTTGGGTAAGTCACTGGACAGTTTTAAGCAGGGAAGTGAGATGACTGGACCTACATTTCTACAAATTAATTCTGTGTGGAGAATAAACAATATTGAGACACATGCAGAATCAGGTAGACCAACTAGGAGGCTCCCGAAAGTGTCTTCTGAAGTGACAGGAAACTTAACAAGATTAGTAGTGGTAGAGGTATTGAGTTAGAAGATTTGGGGTAGATTTTTATTTTTTTAAAAATTATATAGCCTGGTATTAGTGTTATTATTTTATTTTTTGCCATGCTGCATGGCAGGTAGGATCTTAGTTCCCTGACTGACCAGGGATCAAACCCATGCTCCCTGCAGTGGAAGCACAGAGTCCTAACCACTTGACCACCAGGAGATTTCCTGGTGGTAGATTTTCAAAGCAGAGCCATCAATACTTGCTTTCGGATTTGAAACTGAAACCACAGAGAAGTGAAAAAGATCCCATAGCCAGCAATCCACTGAATGCTGGGAATATTTCCTGTAATAGGGAGCCTCTGGGGAGGAAGAGATTTAGGTGAAGGATTCTTGACATTTGAGGTGCTTTTTTCTCACCCAAGTGGAGAGGCAGTCAGGTGTATGCATTTGAAGTTCAGGGCAGGGTTCCTGAGAATCCTCAACGCTGAGTGCCCTGTCAGTGAGGAGGCTCCCAGTCCACTTGGCCTTGTGTCCATCTAGGATAACTCTGTTTTACCCCAAATTATCCTTCACCCACAATGTGACCTCTTGCGTAGCTTCTTCAAGGAAGCTGCCCATACACAGTATTTTGTGATTTCATAGTATTTTCTAGAAACTACAGGGTGTCTGGGAGGTCAGTTCCAATAGCACACTGCTTTCTCCTGCCACAGAGCTGCCTCATTTCTCCTTTCCACTCTCTCTTCCAACTCATTGAACCTCCCTCTCAAGAGCAAAACCAGTTATTTTCCCTGGCTTCTGTCCCATGGTCAGCATTCATATTTTATGGGTGGAGCTTGATTGGGGGGAATCTCACCACCCAAACCAAAGAGCTTCCGATCGATATTTTATTTAAAAAGGTATTTTGTAAAAATACATACATTGGTCTCCCAAAAGAAATTCAAATATAAGAACCTTTCTGCCTCTTGTTATTTCCTCAAGTAAAAATGGGAGGGCTCAGTCATAGCCTTTCTGAGAGGTGCATGAGGAGAAGACAAAACTCAAGCATCTCCTTGTAGCACCAGCGGCTCCCCACCTCAAGCCCAACCCTGCCCACACGCTTGACCAGGTTTGCATGGATGCTGAGCTTTGTCCTCTGGCATTGCTCGGTAGTTGGGACTTCAGAGTTCTGGGTAGTGATTTTTACCAGATCTCTTTCTTTTTCCCCTTCAAATTTTACCTGATCCCTGTGTATGAGTGCTCAGTCACTCAGTTGTGTCCAACTCTTTGCAACCCCATGGACTGTAGCACACCAGGCTCCTCTGTCCATGGGATTCTCCAGGCAAGAATCCTGGAGTGGTTTGCCATTTCCTCTTCCAGGGGATCTTCCCAACCCAGGGATCAAACCCAGATTGCTGGCATTTGAAGGCAGATTCTTTCTTTTCTTTTTTTTTTTTGAAGGCAGATTCTTTACCACTGAGCCACCTGGGAAGCCCACCTTATCTCTACCAAGTCATCAAATTATTCTTCGTGTCTTTGATAGAAAAATTCATTGTTTGTGTGAATGTTCTTTGGGTCTCTTGCTTTGCCCTAAGCAGCTCTGACATCTCTCTGTAGTTCAGAGCCCTGAGAGCAGGTGGAGAGAGTAAGCAGAGACGTATATAAATGCTATCCCTTCCCTCAATCTCAGATCCTGCTTTGTGTTTGTTGAGTACTGTGTTTAATATCCCAAGATAGGATTTTATTGTACAGCATGGGCCCTCAAATCAAGCCCATTGTCTAGTGCTTAGAAAGAAAGAAAAAAAATTTTTAATAATTTGTTATAACACCAGGGATTAAAAAAAAAAACCTTGGCCATTCTGGATGCTTTGAATTACAGCATGTCATGTCAGATAAAGCAGATAAAGTTATTATCAACAGTAACCATGTATGTATTTATTTTATCTTTTAATCAAACATCCAAGTAAGACATGACTCCATAGTTTCTCTGGTTTCCCACATGAAAATCCCAAGAAGAGCCAGGTCAGAACACATGAGATCAGGCAGCTGGAACCTCTATGAGGGCAGAGACAGTGTTGGTGTCTTGCCCTCCTTTTCCAGAGTGCACTGCACTGTGCCAGGCACAAAGTTGATGTTCAAACAATTTTTGAATAAATTTGATGCTGAGGACAGTAAAACCACACTTAACAGGAAGATGAGACAAATGTGCCCAGAAGGCAAGTTGACTCTGAATCTCTAGTGTGAACTACTTGTGTGTGATGCTGTATTTTCAGATCTGTCTGCCTACTCAGCACTGAGTCTCTCAAGGTAGGAAAATGGTTTTTTTGTTTGTTTGTTTGTTTGCTTCATTTTGTCTTCCTCCCCAACAATCAGTCATTTCATTCCAAGTGAAAGGAGTGTCCTGTGATAAGGTAGAAAACTTTATTACTGAAATTATTTCGGAAATACTTCCGTAGGTTTTAGGGAAGATGTAGAGTACCCTGGGGAAAGCAAAGCTTGACAAACCTGTGTTCCAGGCCTTGTATGCCCTCTCTTAGCTGTGGGAATTTGGGCAAATCTTTTAAATTTTCCAAGCCTAAAGTTTCTCCTAATTAAAAGGAACGCACAATAGGCAGTCAAAAACAGAATCAATATAGCATTACACATAGTGGGTGCTGAACAAATCTTTATTGTCTGGATGTGTGTCCTCATGGATGGAAGGATTAAAAATCATCTCTCTTTGAAAACATAATACAGCAGTATGCTCTGATTAAGGTTCAATAAATCAAGATTGGGTTAATCGAGATTTTTCCAAACATAATTTATGATTCCATCCAAACATAGTTTACAGTTCTAGAAAGATAAATGCTCTCACTCCAACTCACCAATAGGGGATTGTGCAGACACTGATAGACTCATTGAAATGGAAAGAATTGTAGAAATCACACTAGCCTACATTCTTCCAATGCTGACTGCAAGCTTGCAGAGAACTTAGCAAGATTCTTCTGAGATGACATGAACTGTTAGGTTTTTGAGATGGAATCAAATTGTACACTTCTAGAGCACTCACTCTGGCTTACCTTTTCCTTCTGTAGCCAAATAATGTGTATAATTTCTCTTCTAATTTCTTGTTCCAATTGAAAATAGGAAGCAAACTTTCAGCGTCTGTGACTATGTGATCTTGGGAAAGGTTATATAACCTCTCTGTGCCTCAGTTTCCTTATCTGTAAAATAGAAACAATAACAACAGAACCTGTGTTGAAGATAACTATGAAGTTTAAATGAATGGAACTGTAAAATATTCAGGACAGTGTCTGTTCTGTAGTATACATTAACACATAGTAACTGTATGTAGTGGGAGGTAGCATGGTTTCCTATATTGTAGTTCCTTCAAACACATTCCTTGTGACTTAAATTCATCATTCGGGTCTGATCATCCTGGGTTTGCACACATCCACCGTGTTCCCTGAGGATGAGTGTCCAGAAACACTATATTCCAGGCTCAATGGAGCACGTGGTGACTCTTGCCCTTCTTTGTTCTGGGCACAGGTCCACAGCCCAGATCGTACTCATTTGGGGAGAAGTCAGTGACTCACCCTGGTGATTCACAACGTGCTTACAGGCAAACAAGCCCTTCACACCTTTTCACAGGAACCACAGCGAAACCGTGGCTCCTACTTTCTGTGCTTGTCCAATTGAGTTTCTGCAAGTTGGTGCATCATTTACACTTAGATGATAATGTTTTATCTGAAAAATCAGTGAGTTAAAGGAAAGAGGGTTTTCTGTTTGGGCGTCAGACTGACCTCTGTGTCAATCCCAGCTCTAGTACTATGTTTTGAGAACTTAGAGAAGGTACCTATCTTGTTTGATCTTCAGTTTCCTTTTCTGTAAAATGGAGGAGTGATAGCCATACCAAAGGATGATTTAGAAAGACATAGCTAATGCAAACAGTCTGGCACATTCAGGCATGCCAGAAATGAGAATTATTAATAATACTAATACCCTATTATGGTGGTTAAATGAGACAATATATATGTGGGGGAAAAAATCTGCATGTTGTAGGTTTTAATCCCCAAACCAAATTACTTTTAACCTAAAAATAATTTTGAATTCTGATTCTGATCACCTATTAGCTATGGGCCCACCCTAGCCCTTGCAATTGTAATCTACATCATCAATAATCATGTATTCTATATTTTCATTTACATTGTTAGTAAAAATGTTAACCAGAAATACATACATGCTCAGTCGTGTCCACCTCTTTGTGATCCCATGGACTGTAGCCTGTCAGGCTCTTCTGTCCATGGAATTTTCCAGGCAAGAATATTGGAGTGGGTTGCCGTTTCCTCCTCCAGGGAATCCTCTTGACCCAGGATTTGAACCCATGCCTTTTGTGTCTCCTACATTGGCAGACAGATTCTTTACTTCTCCATCACCTGGGAAGCTCCAAAATGGAGGTGTGTTAAGCCACAAACAGTCTTCCAGATCAGCACTGATCCATTTGTCAGTGTTTCATAGGTGGTCAGTCAATTATAAATTCAGCTCTGTATACCATTTATCTATGTTTAAAAACATATCAGAAAAATGTGATCAAACTCTTATCTGAAATTCAGACATATTTTTTCTAAAGCATTTCCCTCCTTGGTGCAATCTACTAAACCCTAACTAACTGGGAGAAGTGATTATTACAGAATGACATTCTTAAGGGACTCATGCTAGTCACTTTCCTGTCAATGTCCTACACATATAATTCTTAATTTATTATATGTTCTACATATAATTCTTAACTTATTCTAGAATTTTTCATACAATTGATGTCATACTCAGCAATTTGTACTGATGGGTTCTATCTTTCTTTGTAATGATTGAGATAATATCTGTCCACCACACACCCCCAGATGCCCAGATGCATGACATATTTTGTGTTCTCTCTGATTTCTCAGAGATCACCAATCATGAGTCAAAAACACATTGGTAAGGCCTTTTAACATCCTGGGAAATCATGTACCTAGAGACATGAAACCACTTAACAAGAATGTTCTTCTAATACCTCTGTGCTTCATTTGGCAGATCTAACAGAAGAACATGGGGAAGAAGGGCAGGAAGGGTTTCTGCCAGGAGGAAGGAAGAGCACAGGAAAAGAGCAGAGGTACGAAAAGGTATCGCTGAAGCTCATCCATATACTCATTCATACCACAAGTATTTATTGAGTGCCTGCTATTGGGCCAGATGCTGTAATAGACAATGGAGATACAGAGAAATTTAAACAAATAAAAGTCCTACTCACATTAAATGAAAAAGAAATCATCTAAGCCTTCTTGTATAGGAAGCTTTGCGTGATTGTAAAAACAATTTGTGCTAAAGCCCTGGAGCAGGAGAGAGCAGAGTATCCATGAGGACCTGAAAGAAGGCCAGTTTGACTTGAGATGGTGGCTGGTGAGGCAGGCACAGGCCAGATCTCACGGGGCATTTTAAGGATTTTGCTCTTCCTTAAACACAATGGGAACCATCAAAAATTTTAAGTAGAGAGGCAATACATTCAAACTTGAATTTTGGAAAGATCACTGATGACAGATTATCTGATGACAGATCCTGAGAGGACAATAAAAATGTGGGAGATAAGTTAGCAGGTGACTGCAGTAGTCCAACAAAAATGAGATGATGTCTTGGCTTAGGATGAGACTGCAGAGATGGATAGAAACGCTTGAATGTGGAGCAATTTAGGCCTTGCATTTACAGATGCTGGTGACAGATGATATGAGGGAGAAAACTGAGCGACTGAACACGCACTCAAGGAAGAACAGTTTTGAGGAGGCATGACTCTAGGTTGGGGTGTGTTGACTTTTAGTTTGGTTGTCTTAGTGATATCCAAGTGCATGTGAAGTGGATAGTTGAGTATGACAGCTTGGAACTCAGAAAGCCTGGGCTAAGAGGTACCCATAAATCATCCATATGGTAACTGAAGCCATAGGCTGTCCTAGGAAAACAGTGTATAGTGAGAAAAGAGGGCTGAAGGTAGCATTAATCTTTGAAGAACTCTGTTATTCAATGAGAGACTAAAAAGGATATGCCTGTAAAAAAGAATAAGAAAGAGAAATCAAAGAACTGGGGAGTGTACGAAGGGAATCTGGTGTCTAAGAAGGCTAAAGAAAAAGAAAGTTTTAATAAGGAAGTGGTCCACAATATTGAATTTTGCTGAGACAATAAGCAGAAGAAGTAAATAAACAAAGAAAAATGTTTATTTTATTTAGAATTGGGGGTATTACTGGTAAACTTAGATTATTTTCAGTGAAGTGATAGCCTCGTAGCCAGTTTTCAGTGAATAAAGAATAAGGAGGAAAGTTTAAAAAAAAATGAGGACAGTGAGACCAGACAAGAACTCTCAGAAATGAAGAAGATTGAGAGGGACTGAGCGAAGAAAGAGGGATCATTGATAGTGTCTTCTCAGGAAGGCAGAGTGGTGCGGTCCACAGTACTAGTGAAGAGATCAGTCTTAGAAGAAAAGCCACTTTGTCCACTACACCAGAAAAGGAGGGGACAGGTATAAGTGGATTTGTGAGTTCAGTGAAGGAATTGTTAAAAGATTTTCTTTTTTCTGGTAACTTTGATTTTCTTTCAGCAAAAGAACATTGTCCTTTCACACCAGCCAGTTATTTTAACCAAAAGGAACATTTAGTCAAAATCAAGTATATACACTTTCAGAGGATACTAAAGGAACTCAACCATCCATTTGTTGGAGGAAAACCAGAATATTGAGCCTGAAGAAATGATAACTCCACTTGGAGAAGGGAAATAAAGGCAGTGCTTAAATATGTAAGTAATTTTTATGTAAAAAGAAAATGAGTTTGTTCTTAATTACAGTAAGAATGGGACCCAGGTCAATGGAAGATATAGAAAGTCTTGTTTGGGCTCAGAATTATGATAAGCTGGATTTTCTAATTGTTCCTGTTGTCCAAAGATGTAATAATATGATCAAATGTGGTGAGCTGAAGATACTAGAAGTGGTTTCTCAAGGAGACTTTGACTTGTTGGGACTGATGCAAAGGGACTGATGTAAAAAGGAAAATTCAAGCCTGAGATGGGAGACTGGATGTTGAGAGTTTCTCTTTCTTTGACTGTTTTTCTCTCCTTTACAACATGAAGACCATTTGCTATCTCCTTCTTCAGCGTTACATTTATTCTCCCTGAGAAGACAGAAAAATAGGAAAATAGCAAAGAAAGAGAAGATAACAAAGATAGAAAGCAAGAAGACAGCAAAGAAAGAAAGTGACAATTATTAAGCTGGAGTTTTCCCGTAATTTATAATATGTCCAAACTATTGCTGAGCTCTAAGACTTCCTGTCCTTCCTTGACTGTGTGCACATCTATGTGTGTGTGTGTGTGTGTGTGTGTTTTATTTGGCTTGATTTTCATCAGATCTTTGAATACTCCCTTAATTTTCTATCTAGCTTATTCTCATTGTTTTCTTGCTAAGCATATATCCACATTCAACAAGTGGCTTTCTTGTCTCTTCTCTTGTGGTCTCAAACTTTTGTGTTCATCCTGGGAAAGCTGTTCCTCTTTCTAACATTCTTTATGCCTATATACAAACTGAGCTCTTCAGAGAGCACCTTTGTGAAGTCACATTAGTTTTTCTCATTTCCTTTCTAAAATCCAAGAATAATGGCCATTTGTATAGCACTTGATAACATTACAGTATCCATCCATAGCCATCACTGCAGTTGATTATTACAAAGACTCCTTGAGATACAAGTTATGTGCCATCCAGCTCCAACAACATCACCTCTACTGTGGTCACCATTGTAATAATCTTCACCAACTCAGTTTTAAAGATAGAGGCCTGGAGAAAATTAGGAATGTACCTTAAGCCATTTGACTGAACCAACGAAAAGCAGATACTCAGAGATGTGCATGATCCATAAAGTCTACACTTTTTCTTTACATAAAGCTGCTGCCCTAGGACTGTGTCCTCAGCTAGGGTAAATCTGGAGTTGGCATGGTCACTTTCTCCAAAACTGCCTGCTATTTCCTCCTTAGCATGTTCTTTCTCTTTGCTTGTAATTACGTGGAATTTCAGTTCTCTTCCTCACTTCCTTAATTATAAAGAATTTATATTGAATTATTGAATAAACTTTCTGGGACAGTCTCCTGTATGAAATTCTCTTGAATATTAACATTTCTTAGGTAGTCTGAGCCATCTCCTCTGAGTCAAATTATTCTGCCCCTTTGAGCTCTCTGTGTCTAAATTACCCATCTTAGTTGAATAGAAATACCTACCTTGACAGTGCATCTAACCTTTTAGTCTGTTGGTCAGTCAGTCAATCAAAAACTATTTACTGAGTGCCTGACACATGCCAAGAACTATCCAGGCTCTTAGGGTACATTGGTTAAAAACCAAAGAAATACATAACCCATGTAGAGAAGCATTAACCAAATGATTGCAAAAATAAGTATAAGTTATGTGAGCATTTGTTTGTCTTTTAGTCCTTTGTTAGCTTTTTAATTTTTTCCTTTGTTAGGTCTTTTGCACTCAATATGACAAACCTACCCTAGAAACTTCTGTCTTTAATGTACTTTTTAACATACCACTTTTCTACAACATACCTTGCTCTCTTAGAAACCATCTTACCCATTTTATCAGCACAAAGAACTTTAATTAGAAGGCAACTTTGAAATTAGCCAGGCTGGTATTTCTGAAACTTGAATGTGCATACTAGTCTGTTGGTAATCTATTAAAACACAGATTCTGAATCAGTAGATCTTGGATGAGGCATGAGATTTTGTGTTTTTTAGCAAGCTCTCAGATGCTGCTGCTGCTGCTGGATAGCACTTTGAATATCAAAGATCTAGTCCTCTGGCATACAATGAGGAGTATCCATCAGAATATCTTGCTTTTGCAAAACACAGATTCTGAGTCAGACTTTTGCTGGAACTGGTACATATGAAATTTGAAAAAGCAGTCTTAGACTTCCACTTCCAGTTAATATAAATTAACTGGGCTTACCATCTTGTCTGAAACAACCAAAAGAAAAAACAACTGACAAATTATGATACAATGATTTTCAAAACTCTGGATATTAGTCAATGAAGGGGAGTGTCTCTGAGAAACAGGAAACAAATGAGGTTAGCCCAATTGTTTCCCTTGAAAGAATTTCCAAGATATGTAACCCAAGCAAAGCCCAGCTGACTCCCCAAGTTGAAGAGATAGAACCAAGAGCCAGAGGAGAACAAGGTGGCTAGAGTTCTTAGGAAGGAGCACCAGAAAAGAGGGGACTTCATAGAGAACTTCAGAGGTCTACAGAAAGCCCTTCTCAAGTATATGGCAGAGTACTGATCACCACAGACCTGTGACAAAACAACCCAAGTCAAAGGTAAGATTTATTGGAATGGATAAGAGATAATGGTCCCCTGTGTTCACACAGAGTTGGAAAGAATGCCTGTACCTACCCACTAGATTGAAAAAGTTCATGATTCATGGGGCATCAGTTAGAGTACTCAGGAAGAACTGTCTCTGGTAAGGAATAATTAGCCTCAAATAAAGCACTATTACAGTCTCATTTAATAAATCTTAAAAGATCATAGGATCACAGTATTGCCAAGTAAATTAACTGCATCGCAGAATAAAGCTCAAGAATGTTAACAGGAATACAAATTATCCAGCACCAAACAAGGTAAAATTCAAAATGTGTGGCATCTAATAAAAGTTTACCAGACATGGAAAAAAGAGAATATAACACATAATGAGTGTAAAAATCAATCAAACAAAACTAGCAGAAATGTTACAGTTAGGAGATAGAAATATAGTTGAAACTGTATTCCTTATCTCAAAATATTAAGGAGAGGTAAGAAAGATATTGTTGTTCAGTCGTGTCTGACTCTTTGTGACCTCATGGACATGACTGAGCGACTGAACTGAACTGAACTGAAAAGCAGCCAATGAGGGTGGAACAGGGAATTAGGTAATGTACAGAGGAGCAAAGATAAACATGTTAACAGATTTCTTGTCAGAAATAATGGAAGCAAAGAGATAATGGAACAACATTTTTAAAGTACTGAAAGAAGAACTGTTATCCTAGAATTCTATACCAAGTGAAAATACCTCTCAAAATGAAAGAGAAATAAAAGATTTTTTCATATATACAAGAGGTGAAAGAGCATATGGCCAGCAGACTCATTCTATAAGAAATTTTAAAGGAAATTCTCAAGCAAATGAAAAAAGAAATCATATGGAAACTTGAAGCTATACCAAGAAATTAAGAGCACCAGAAATGACAACTATACCACTAAATATATACTTTTTTATTTTTAAAAATCTCTTCAAAAGATAATTGACTCTTTAAGCAATAGTGAAAACAATATAGCATGGAGTTTACAAGATAATCCATATAAGGATGCTTACATTGCTAAAAACTTTAGATTCAATGGGTAATACTAACTAAAATGTATTGAAGTTTTACATATAATAACTCATCTATACCCTACCATAACCCAATGTGACAGATGCCTATATGAGCCCAATTTTATTGATGAGAAAACTAGGAGACAAGCTAATGAAGAGTAGAGATAGGACATAAACCCAGGAGTTCAGAGCTGGAGTCTTCACGCTTAGCCACTGTACATACAGCCCTCTCTTTTTGTTTGTTCATTTTCATTAATTAGGGATTTACTCTTTTTAAGATCTTCTAAGTTAAAAACCTTTTGACCTCACTTAGCACATCTAAGGGGTCTTGATTGTTCTTCTCAAAATATTATTTGGGGTTTGGGCTTACCTTATTCTTTACACACACACACATATGTAGTACTAGGAAAATAGAGATTTAAAAAGCAATCTTTGAGTTCACTGAGCCCACAGTTAGTGGGGGCAAAGTGGGGGTGGGAGGCAGGTAAGAGAATCTTTCTGCCGTGGAGAAAGTACATGGTTAGCAGAAAACAGAGGATATTTTGAAATCAGAGGAAGAAGCTTTTGCTAGGTCTTCTAAGGAAGCTGGAAAAGCTGTGGCACGTATTCTTGGAAGAGCCGATTAGAATTCTGCAGTTGCTTCACAAATTAGTCTGTCTTTTAAGATTTGATTTAAATCATGCATGTCTGTGCTTGGCGAGCATGTACACGTGTGTGCGGCTGCCTGACACAAGGGATTGGCAAAGAAAAAGTACCGAAATATTTGATAAGTCAACAAAATTTGCACACACACATGTCCATTTAACCCCAAAAACTGTCTTTAACTTTTTATTTCATGCCTCTGTTTCTCTCCACACTTTGCGACACCCGCAGCTGCCATGGCTTGCATCTGATGGTTGAAACTTCTTAACTCAGTCGGCTGCTGCTGCTGCTGATGCCAAATCGCTTCAGTCGTGTCCGACTCTGTGCGATCCTGTAGAAGGCAGCCTACTAGGCTCCCTCGTCCCTGGGATTCCCGAGACAAAAACACTGGAGTGGGTTGCCATTTCCTTCTCCAGTGCATGAAAGTGAAAAGTGAAAGTGAAGTCGCTCAGTCGTGCCCGACTCTTAGCAACCCCATGGACTGCAGCCTACCAGGCTCCTCCATCCATGGGATTTTCCAGGCAAGGGTACTAGAGTGGGGAGCCATTGCCTTCTCCATAACTCAGTCTGGCTTACAAAATTCTTCCCAACACACCTGCCTTTGGGGCTATAATCATTTTCAAGGGCTGCTGTAACAAATGGCCACAAACTTGGCCACTTGCAACAGTGGAAACTTATGGAAATTTATTCTCTAACAGCCTGGATGCCAGGATTCTAAGATGAAGTCATTGGCAGGGATGTGCTCTCAGGAAGAATCTTTCTTACATCTTTCAGTTTCTGCCCTCTCCTTGATTGTGGGTTTATAACTCCGGTCTCTGCTTCTCTTTACATGGCTTCCTCTTCTGTGTTGCTTTCTCTTCTCTCTTATCTGGACAACTGTCTGTGGATTTAGGACCCTGATAATCCAGGATGGTCTCATCTTGAAATCTTAATTATATCTACAAAGACCCTTTTCCCTAATAAGGTCACATTCACAGCTTCTGGGGGCTCAAGGTGGTCATAGTTTTGGGGGGACCCACAATTCACCTCACTTTAGAGGCATTTGCAGCAGGGCCAGGACTAGAGTGAAGAGAGTGAGGCACTCAACTCAGCTGCAAAATTGAAGGGGGCACCAAACCAAACTCAGAAAGATAAATAAATTAATGATAGAAATAAATATTTCAATATAACATCTTCCCCCAAATCAAAATGAAAGCCAAAAGTCAATAATATAAAAATATTAATATTTTAAATAAGGACAAAATCAGTGCTTTTTTATTTTCCTTTCAGGTTTCTAACATGGCTTAGCTTGCCACTCACTTCCAGAAACAGACAAGTCTCTGATCCACAGCAAGGACTAGCTGAGCCAGATCCACCATTTCCCCCCGTCACAATTTAGATCACGCTTCCCAGAAACACCACTCCCGGGAGCTTTACTCTGGAGACCAGGCCACTAGGCACTGGGCTTCTCACTTTTAAAGCAGGCTTATTTGTCTTATGAATTGTGCAAACACCTCCTGAGAAGCTAATTAAAATGGAAGCCCATGCTGCCAAATCCGGGAAGCCTCCAAATAAGTATGGTGAGGCTGCCAGAAAGTGTTATTAATACACACACCCAACCTCTCACTGTGGCTTAAGGGGGCAGAGGACTCGGAAGGACAAACTCAGAAAGGTGACTTTAAGGGGGGAGCTGCTGAGCCCCACTGTCAAGCACAGCACGAGGCGGAGGGAGGGGCACTGGATGCGTGAGGAGATGAGTATCAGTCTGCTGGTGGGTGGATGGAGTTTAGGAACAGGAGTAAAACCGAATCCCCTGCTCCCTAGCGCCAGTGAGAAGAAAAAATGCTATTTCCACGTGATTTGTATGCTATCACCTCAAGCTAAACGATTACTATTGATTATGTAACACTAAGTGGAAACAGTCATGTTTAATGCTAAATAATCAGAGTGAAATGATAACCACAGAAAACATGTCATAAGGAGCAAGGGGAGAATGGATACCTCTAGATGTATGGCCGAGTCCCTTTGCCGTTCACCTGAAGCTATCACAACATTGTTAGTTGGCTAAACTTCAATATAAAATAAAGTCTTTAAAAATATGATCACATTACAAGAGTATAGAAAAAGTACTTTAAAATCTGTAGGAACATACTTAAGAAAAAATAGACAGGAATTATAAGGAAAAAAATAGGAACTTAAGGGCATCAAGGAATACTTTCCTCAGTGACACTATTTATACTCCTGACTGATAAATTCGGTATCATAAAAATCTAAATTTACCTCAAATTCGCATATGAACTTAATGTAATTTAAAAAAAGAATCAGTGGTAGTTTTTTGAAGGAAGTTAGAAAACTGATTTTAAAATTCATCTGAAAGATCAAAGCCATGAGAATAGCTGAAGAACTTTTGAAAGAAAAAGTATAGACAACATGAACTTCCAGGTAATTAAAGTGTAAAACTGTATACTATAATATAGTAATATCACAGTATATAATATTAATATATAATATATATGGTGTATGTAATATATAAAACTGTAATAATTGAGACAAGGGACTGTGTTACAGGATAAGAAAATGGACATGTGTAACAGAAGAGAAAGTCTAAAAACAGAACTGTTTATGTATAAAATTTCAATATGTGATAGAGACTTCATATCAAATCAGTTTTGAAAGGAAGTCTTGAGTAATAATGTTCAAACCTGGAGCTATTTATTTTGGATAAAAATAGACTCAAATTCCATATTATGTATTATTTATATATTTTATAAATTTAAATTTGTTATAAAATTAAAGGTAGAAGTGAATTATAAGAAATTACAGGAAGCTCTCTGATCTCAAGGTGGAGCTAGATGTTCTATGCCTAAAAACAAGGAAAGAAACTATAAAAGAAAAGATTGATCAGTTCTTCTCCACTAAATTTAAAATATGTGTTTTCAAATTTACTATAAACAGGGAATTCCCTGGCAGTCCAGTGGTTAGGACTCCAGGTTTTCACTGCTAAAGGCTGGGGTTCAATCTCTAGTCAGGGAACTCAGATCCTACAAGCACACGGCCTGCCCCCTCACCCAAAATTACCATATACAAAAATAAAGGAAACAATAAATATAGATAATATATGTCACATATACAAAAGGCAAAGAATATAATTCCTTATGTAATAGTCTTCCCAAAGATCAATAAGGGATGGTTTTTATACTCAAAATCAATAAGCAGTTCTCAAAAATCAATAAAAAGAAATGAGAAGTACCAAAAAAGTGAGTTAAACTCATAATAATAGAATTCATTTTAAAAAGAAAATAAATGGCCAGTTATTATGTGAAAAATATTAGCCTTACAAGTAACAAAACAAATGCAAGTTACAGTAACAATGAGATATCATTTCTCAAATTGACAATTAAAAAGAATCAAAACCACTGCTTGATATTGCAATAAAATTAGTACTCATATTGCCATATACTCAATTCTGGCAGAAGCAGCAATCAATACAAGTCTTCTGAAAGGAATCTGGGTATGCGCTAAGTCACTTCAGTTGTGTCTGACTAGGTGACCATGTAGCCCACTAGGCTCCTCTGTCCATGGGGATTCTTCAGACAAGAATACTGGAGTGGGTTGCTATATCCTCCTCAGGAATTTGGGTACTATATATCAAAAGCCTAAAAATAATTCTAATCCTTTAATTTATCAATTCTGTTTTTAAATAGAATTGACTAAGGAAATGATTTAAGCATACCATAGATTTAGAGATATTCATTCTATAATATCACATATAACCTATTCATTGTAATATTAAATTGGAGAAAAGCTTAAAATGGTCTCAACATCCAACACTATGAAAACAATTAAATGATGGGATTCTATGATGCCATCAAATATTATCAAAATTAAATATTTTGAAAAATATTTAATTATATAATATATTTATGTTTAAATTTATGAAAAACTGTATAATGAATACATAAAACAACAGAAAAACATTAAACACACAAAATATACAATAAAAAAAGAATAATTGACACCGATACATGAAGTTTTTCTGAGGGATAATATTTCTATTGACTTGTTGTACAATTTTCTGTTATTCAGATTTTCTACAATTAGAGTGCACTATTCTATAATCAGAAAAAAGAAGAAAAGGATAAAAAATATTTAAAGATTCTTTCTCATCAGCTAATTGGATGTTAGCACTTAAAAGGGCATTAGCAAGAACCAGATCCAATTCCCTCATTTTTCAGATAAAGAAAACAAACACCCAGAAAACTGATAATTAGAGAGGCAAGCATGTCTGAAGCCCAGACTATTTCAGAGGGTCGCTTTGCAATCACGTTTCTCTTGGGGACTTGCAAGGCCAATGGAAAATTTCCCATTCATCTCTATCCATTCCTGAGAGATACATTAAGACCAGAAAGTGGAGGGTATAACCACAACCCATGGACTGTGAGAAGTCAAAACCAGGGGTGGACAGTGGAGGGAGGAGGAAATGAACAATGCAAGGCCCAATCCCTGACAGAGGATGAGCAACTATTGACCAGGAGAGGGTGAACCGGCCCATGAATTAGCCGCAGATCCTGGGGGACCATAGCCAGAGATATCAAATGCCTCCAACCTCAGGCCCAGGCAGCCCGGACAGTCTCAGTAGGAAGATCTGGATTGCCAAGACCACATTCCAGCCCTAGCTGTGCATTTCCTCCTTGCATGTCTGAGGATGGACAGCTAACCAATATATAGTTTCAAAAGAAAAAGTTGAAACTGAGACTAAACCAGGAAAGGAAGTGACAGAACATTGCTGAGAAGAATTCTCAACTATGAGGAAAATCTTCCGGAAAGGCTAAAAGGAGTCCTGGTTCACAGTGCTTGGTTGAGAGCTACCACCTCAGCTCATGGGTGTCAGATGTGCTTGGGTGGTAGATGAACTTAGAACTGGAGGACTGTGTTCATGTTCCCACTCCACCGCTTCCTAGTGATGATGGGCAAGTTACTTATCCTTGCCAAGCCTCCACTTTCTCATACATAAAATGAGAATAAAAATAATCCCTATCTTGTGGGGTTATGATGAAGATAAAAATGAGATACCACATAAAGCATGAGAAACACTGATCTATCATTATCTTTTCTTTCTCTTTTCATCTTCCTGGAGGCCAGATCCACGATTTCCATCTAGTCAAAGCTATGGTTTTTCCAGTATATGTGAGAGTTGGACCATAAAGAAAACTGAGCACTGAAGAATTGATGCTTTTGAACTGTGGTGTTGGAGAAGACTCTTGAGAGTCCCTTGGACTGCAAGGAGATCCAACCAGTCCATCCTAAAGGAAATCAGTCCTGGATATTCATTGGAAGAACTGATGCTGAGGCTGAAAGTCCAATACTTTGGCCACCTGATGCAAAGAACTGACTCATTGGAAAAGACCCTGATGCTGGGTAAGATTGAAGGTGGGAGGAGAAGGGGATGACAGAGGATGAGATGGTTGAATGGCATCATTGACTCAATGGACATGAGTTTGAGTCAATTCTGGGAGTTGGTGATGGACAGGGAGGCCTGGCGTGCTGCAGTCCAAAGAGTCGGGCATGACTGAGTGACTGAACTGAACTAGAAGAGGGGAGTAAAGGAATAAGTAAACAGCTACTTACTGAGTCTCTGCCCTGTGTGCTACACTGATTGCCCTCTTAATCTTCCCCAGGACCCCTGAGAAAGGCATTAAGATTTCTCATTTGCAGAGAAGTTATAACTCAGAGAAGCTAGGATGCTTGTGTAAGATCTAACTTGAGGCAGAGAATTCTATTTTCTTCCAAAATTACTGCACAATCCAGCAGTCAGCCTTCCCCCAGCCCATATTGCCTTACCACGCCCTAATCCCCACAAACTCCATGCCACGGCCCCTACACACCTGCTGCCATGGGAACAGGGCTCCTCACCCCTCATGCACCCGGACCTGGAAGACGGCCCTGGTTTTACTGGCCGAGCTGACCCAGGCCAGGACAGAGCCAGACATGCCATCCCTGAGCTCAGAATGGCTTGCGAGTCACAGGCACCCTGTTGACAGAGAGACACCACACCCAGAGTCCACAGCCTAGGAAAATACGGGGGTTCAGAGGAAAGCACTGATCAAAAAACTGCGTGTGTGCTTCTAGCCCACAGGAGCTGAAGGAAGCCTGTCAGGGTAGAGAGAATACAGAGGAAGGAGAGGCTAGGAAGGATGTTTGTAAGTCAGGATGGCGATCTGTGTGTGTGTGTGTGTGTGTGTGTGTGTGTGTGTGTGTGAAGTCCGTGGTGGGGTGGAGAGTTGGGAGAGACCTCCTCGTCAGTGAACTAAGTTCCCACATGCCATACAACATGGCCAAAAAATTAAAAAAAAAAAAAATGACTCCCCAGCACGGCTTAGCCCTTTCACTCTAAGTAGGAT
Organism: Dama dama; assembly: GCF_033118175.1. NCBI lineage: Eukaryota > Metazoa > Chordata > Mammalia > Artiodactyla > Cervidae > Dama > Dama dama. Next base: position 76,490,870 of record NC_083700.1, on the reverse strand, counting down.
ACTGAGGTTCAGACATGCCAGAGAAAGGCTGCATTGCATGGTGGAAGACCTGGGCTTGTCATTCTCTGAGATCTTTGTTCCAATTCTAGTTTCTTTACTTACTTTGCTGTGTGAACTAGGTCCTAGATTGGAGAAGAAAATGGCAACGCACTCCAGTATTCTTGCCTGGGAAATCCCATGGACAGAGGAGCCAAAGAGTCGGGCACAATTAAGCACTAGGTCCTAGATGTGTACCCACACTACTACAACTCACATTCATGGAGTGCTTACTAAAGAGTAAAGCCCTGCCCTAAGCTCTGAATATTTGCTACCCAGCTGAATCCTTAGAATAACCCCAGGGATAGGATCCATTACGCACTCCCTTTTGTGGCTGAGACTAAGGCCCTGTGCAGACCCCCACCCGCTCTTGGGGCTCAGAGTGCTCAGCATATATCCTGAGGCACCTTGGGTGAACTCTTGTCGTTTATAGAGCAGGAAGAGTTTGACAATCAAAAGGCCAAGGTCAGAAAAAAAATTTTTTTTTCTATTAAAACCACTTCTCTGGATAAAGCTGTATGAAGGAGGTTCCTAGAGGGACATTCACAAAGGTTCTGAAGCCCAGTCTGCTAAATCTGGTCACCAAGACTCCCTCCTGTTCATAAGAGTAGTGCTCTCCTCCCCCAGGCTGGGCTCTGCATTTCCGGAACCTTGGGCTCAGCTCTCTCAGAGCCTCAGAAGTGTTGAAACTCTGTAGAATTCAGGGGAAGTCTGGGCTGGGTCAGAGCCTGTGTATTTATCCCTCTGGGAGTTTCCAGCTTTGTGTGGGCTCAATGTCAACAATTTTTATCCGAGAAACTCTAGAGCTGGTTAAGGGCCAAAGTTCTCTTTACCCAGCCCAGGTTATTGGCAAGAAAACTCAAAGCTTACATTTTTATGAAAGAAAGAAATTTGATTGTCATGAGAGGAGGAGGCCAACATTTGTCTGATGCCAGGTGTGTTCAGGAGTTTTACATTCGTCCTCTCACTTGGCTCTCATCCTGGAGGCTGAGGGTGGGGGGCACAATACCCATTTTAGACAAGGGAGAACTGAGCTGGCCGGGTCACCCAGGGAATAGTAAAACTGGGAGATGTTTCTCTTTCCAAAGCTAATGATCTTTTCACTGCCTATGATTTCTTTCTACTTTGTCAGCTAACAGACAATAACATGTAGTGGTCTAAGAGTATAAACAAACTGGGTTTATGATGATAGTTAGCTATGTGACTTTAAGTTACTTCACCTCTCTGAACCTCAGTTTCCTCAGATGTAAAATGAAGCTGACAATACTCGTGCTTTCTTCATAGGGCTCTTACAAGTTTAAAATAGATTAATATAGGCGGAATGTTTAGACTGTGGTCTGTAACATAGTGTCAACCATTTTAATCTTTTAACTTGACTGAAGGAACACACTGCTGTTTCCCCAGCTAGGTAGTGTACCCTGGGGGAAGGAAGAATTCTCATACAGTAAGTGAGTCTCTGTGCTGGGAGGGTGCTTTGGATTCATTAACGCATTGTGCCTCCCCAGGAATCGTGTGAGTGAGGGATTTTACAGATGAGGAAATTGAGGACTCGAGGAGTTAAGCCACGTGACAACTGCTGCACAGCTACCGAGTATTAGAGCTGGAACTCACACCCTGGTCCCAGCACTTCCACTTTCTCCCTTATCACTCTATCCATGCCTCTGGATGGAAGTGGCATAGTCCAGCAAGAGAGCATGTGTGTGTCCATGTGACTAGGGGCCTGCCGGGAAAAGAGGGGTGGTCATTTGCCTGGTGTGGCCCCAATTCACAAAAGCATTATTTCCTGACAGAGCCTCTGCATGTTTATGGGAAACTGGCCATTTAGGAGACTCCTGTAATGATTTGAAATTTGAAGACCCTGCACTGTGTTTGCTTATTGTCTGCCTACTATGTGTCAGACACTGAGTCTATGAAATTCAATGGAGAAGTGATAGAATTGATTCAAAAATGCAATGAATGCATAGTCATAAACCATGGTAAGTTGCATGAAATAAAGTTCTAGAGTGTTAAAAGCAGTAGATGGCATGGGGGTCTGACCTGATCTAGCTGGGGCTCAAGAGACAGCATACGGAGATCTAAAGGAAGAGAAATTCACCAGGTAAAGGAGAGGATAAATGTTTCAGAGAGTAAGAGCAGCATATGCAAAGGCCCTGTGTGGCAAAGGAGCAGGAACTCTTTGAAGAAATGAAAGATCCCTATGTGCCCAGAGGACAGAAATAGAGGGAAAAATAGACTCAGGATGAGGTTGTAAAGCTAGGAAGGGGCCAGAGTTACAAAATCTCAGTGAGCACATAGAATTAGTTTGTTCTAAGAGAATGGGAAGGAATTTAGTTAAAAAGAATTAAGATTTTGGGTGGAACTTCCCTGGTGGTCCAATAGCTAAAACTCTATTCCATGTTCCCAGTGCAGGGGACCCAAGTTCAATAGGGAACTAGAAAGAATTTTCATGCCACAACTAAAGATCCCATGTGCTGCAAATAAGACCCAGCACAGCCAAATAATAAATAATTTTTTTAAAAAGAATTAAAATTTTTGATAGATTGTAAAGATTCCTCTGTTGAGGATATGGTTTATGTAAGAGCACCCATCAAACTGTGAAGAGATGACAAAGTCTTCTGCTTGCCTGCCAGCTTTAAGAGGTAGTGAGCGGCCATGGGAATAATGTGCTGGAGACACTGTGGGTGTATCTGAATCCAGGGGGAATAAGTATTGCCAACCACTAATGATGGAAGCCTGGGGTAGCCCAGAGCTGGCTGCTCTAACTTAGGAGGCTGTATAAAGCACAGTACCCACTCCAGTGTTCTTACCTGGAGAATCCCAGGGACGGGGGAGCCTGGTGGGCCACCGTCTGTGGGGTTGCACAGAGTCAGACACAAATGAAGCGACTTAGCAGCAGCAGCAGTAGCATAAAGCACAGTGGCTCAGACTGACCCAGGTTTGAATCACACCTCTGCCACTTGCTGTCTGTCAGAATGTAGGCAGCTTACTTAATAACTCAGGAGCTCTGCTTCCCAAGCTGTAAAATAAACAAAGCAGCACTCACCTGCAAGAGATTTTGTGAGGATTATAGGAATTAAAATGTTAAACAATCCAGCTCAAGATGGACTCCATAATACTAAGCTTCCTTAGTATATAAAGGAAATTGCTGAGTATAATCATGGAATAATAAAAGTTGAAATTACCTTAGAGTGAGAAAAAAGGAAAAAAAAAATAGAAAGGCCAATTTATTTCATCCTTTCACAACAGATTTTTGATCTGTTTTCTGCGTACTGTGAAAACTCTTAGCACAGGGAACTGACAACCAACACGTAGGCTGTGTTGAATCAGGCTTCTAGGATACAGAAGAAAGTTTTGGAGAATACAAGTTGGCTTCAAGTATGAATGCTGTGCAACAGATCTTCATAGAAAAAACAAAGCGGGCAGTTGGGTTCATCTGTGTTCATTTACCGGGTTTGATAAATGGGACGTAAACCAAGGCACCAAAATCTTAGACACTGAAGCAAATGTGTCTGTGCACCCAGAAGGCCAGCAAACAGGAAGTAGACAGGAGACTGTTGGATAACTTAAACACACTGAGAAAGTAAGAGGTTGGGGATGCCGAAGAATTAAGAGGGGATTAGTGAAGAGGATTTCTTCAGAGAAAGCTGTTAGTAAGCTGTCAATGCCTGCCACCCCCAGGGTTTCCAAATATATATAACTGGAAATAAGCAAGGACTAGAAAAAAGAGCATAAAGTTTAACTTCCTGCCTTTCAAATACATAAGTGTCATATCCCACAGAGTTGAGAAAGGTTGCAGTTCTGAGGAGGGAGCCATGTTTCTACGATCTTTGACAAGCATGGAGCAAGGTTCCATAAGACTGGAGATAAGCAGTTTCTAATTTTCCAAAAGTTGAATTTTGAAATGATAAGACTATGCCTCTGATTTGGGCAAAACCCTAGAGTATATTTCTAAACATTTAGGCATGACAATGATCATCACTAGAAGCCAGCACTTGCCTGAGAGGATTACTGGAGGAGCCTGGCCAGGAGCATGCTAAAAAATGTATTCTGATTTTAGAGGGAGATTTGACAATTAGGTTCATTATCGAGACGTCAGTGTAATGATAAGCCAGGGTCATAGCTGATAACCACTTTACTCACATACCTTCATGGCTTATTGGTCTAGAGGAGTAACCTTGGACTCACAACATAGGGCTGTGGTTCTCAGTCCTGGCTGATAGTTAGAATAAACTGGGGAAGTTTTAAAACACGTCAATACCTGGCTGTACGCTCAGAGACTCAGAGTTTGCTCGCCTATCATTGCCATGAGTTATTTGCATGTATCAACAACTCTCTAGCATTCTAATGTACAAAGGTTTAGCTCTGCTTCCTTAGTGTTGTCTTCTTGGTCATAGGATTCACAATATATTTTAAAAAAACACATTGAATGAAGACAGAGAAGCCAACTGTATTATAGTTCTAAGTTTTTATTTGCTTATTTTAAAGTTAATTCCATAACTTCCTATGTTTAAAGTGGTGGAATTAAGTTTAAAATAAGCAAATAAATACTCTCAACAAGCTAGAAAGTTAAGCAGAGAAGAGACCCTAACAAAATGAAATGTTATAGAAATAGCATGCAAATAAAATGAGTCAACACATGTAAAGAGCTTAGAGCAGAATCAGGCACATGATAAGTCCATCGCTCAGTATCGCTGCAACATCCAACCCTCTTATTTTATGAGGTCAGTGCTATCTCCCTGTTAGAAAAACTGAGGCCCAAAGAACACACCATCCTGCACCAAGGTCATGAGGTAAGTGGCAAAGTGAGTAGGAGTGAAACTCAGTCCTGACTGACTCCAGTGCCCAAGCTCTTGTTTACTATCCTAGGCATTAGAGTTCAATTTGATTTTAGGGCTGAAAGAGGTGTTTTCACTTTATATCACTTTATATATTTTAGACACAGAGGTTAATTTTGCCCAAGGGCACATAGACAGTAGGAAAGTGAGGACTTGGAAATAAGTTTAATTTAAACACACACACAAATGATGGGAGAAAAAAAATGAAGGGAGAGAGGGAAAAAGGAAAGGAAGGCAGGCAAGAAGGCAATTCCCGTGTTGAGGGACCTTGCCAGAGCAAAAGAAATCTGGGAAGGTTTTGGCTTATCCCACAGAAATGGAATGCATTAGTAAAGAGTTCTGGCTCTGATTAAGGAAAGCCCAAGGAAGCTTCTGGGAAGTGAAAGTCGCTCAGTTGTGCCTGACTCTTTACGACCCCATGGACTATACAGTCCATGGAATTCTCCAGGCCAGAATACCGGAGTGGGTAGCCTTTCCCTTCTCCAGGGGATCTTTCAAACCCAGGGATTGAACCTAGGTCTCCCGCATTGCAGACAGATTCTTTACTAGCTGAGCCACAAGCGAAGCCCAAGAATACTGGAGTGGGTAGCCTATCCCTTCTCCAGTGGATCTTCCAGACCCAGGACTCGAACTGGGGTCGTCTACATTGCAAGCGGATTCTTTACCAACTGGGCTATCAGGGAAGCCCGAAGCTTCTGGGAAATGCTCACAAAGAGGTCCTTCGATGTGCTCATAGACAATACTGGATTTTTTCTGAACTGAAAAGTTCAATTAAACAGGTGAGTGCTCATTTCAAGGAGAGTGTTAAGGGGTAGGAGTTGAAGTTTATGTTCATTGGCAGAGCAAAATTCCAGCCCAGAGTTATGGAGATGGATATTGCAAATGTTTTATCGCAAAACACCAAACCTCTGACAAGGAGTTAGTTCAGAAGAACTACGTAACATGAGCTGTGGCTAGTGCCTGCCTCCACTTGTTAAGGAAGAATCTTTAGGCCCCAGAGAGTATACCCTAAGGGTTAGGAGTCCCTGGAGGGGATCCCACATCTACTCATGAATGAGGGCTTTTTTGGGGGGAGGATTACCATGTTGCTTCTAGGCCATTTTTCCTCTTCTCTTTCAGTCTTTTTCCATGAGACTTCCATTCTATGTGATGGAGTTGCTTTATTCACTAGTGAGTATGTAGATTAAATGAGATGACACATAGTAGGCACTCGACAAATTAAAGTTAGTTATAATAACAGCATCAATAATGGAGAAAACAATTCTTCTGAATCTTTCTACTGATTTAAACTACAAGGCCACAGAAATTAGGAGAGACCTGTAGAAGCTAGTTTGGAATACTGGAAGGAAAGATAATTCTTTCCTATTGATGATGGTGATTCAGTCCACAAATGTAGGAAGACAACCCAGTCAGGATACAATAATGATTCCAGGCATGAGTCACTATAGGAACAGGGTCTCTTAAACAGACTCCTGGTGGACACTTGATCTAGAGGTCAGATTCCTCCAGCCTGCCCTTCTCAGCTCCAACCACCTTGGAGAATGAGGTTAAAGATAGCAATGCTTTAGAGGGTGTGTGCTGAGGGTCAGTGCCTGAGATAAGTGCTGTAGGCATACATGTGACCTCACTTAGGTCTCACAGCAGCCTGTGAGGCCAGAACTCTTATTATCACCCCTATTAGATAGAGGGGAAATAAACAGTCTATGGAATTAAAGAAACTGCCCAAGGAAGAATCAGTTTTCTGGTCCCAAGATATGCCTTTAATTCCTTTTGACACCTTAGAAATCTCTGGCAGATACCAAGTACCCAGACCTGTAGGAGATTCTCTTCCTCCTCCCCTCACTGGCTCAGACCCAAGACCATCCCTACATCTTGGCCCCCTCCAGTTCCAGCCAGGGTGATTTCCCTCTTGTGTGAGTCTTTGTGAAGGACAAATTTAGCTTCCTGCCCCTACATCTTTGCTTCTGAGCCAGATGGAAGACTCATATGACTCTGAGCCTCGGGTCCCCAGGGAGAGCGTGTGCAAACACCAGCTGCCACTGCAGCTCCTTCTGCACACGCAGTGTTGGAGGGGCCCAGATCCGTGCCCTGAAGAGCTGAGCACCCTGGTCCCTTTTGGGTGCAGAAGTGACATCTGGAGGTCATCCTGCCTTGGTCAAGGTGACTACTTCTTGGCATGAAAAGGCAGAGTCCCTCTCAGCATTCCTAGCACATGCATGCTTGCCGTGTTACTTCAGTCATGTCTAACTCTTTGCAACCCCCTGGACTGTAGCCCACCAGGCTTCTCTGTCCATGGGATTCTACAGGCATGAATACTGGAATAGGTTGCTGTGCCCTACTCCAGAGGATCTTGCCTACCCAGGGATCAAACCCAACCGTGTATCTTATAGCTCCTGCATTGGCAGGCAGGTTCTTTACCCTAATGCCACCTGGGAAGCCCTATTCCTAGCACAGATAGGCCTAACATTGGGGGGGAAACTATCAGCAAGAGGTGGTGCAGCCGGATGGTACTTACTCTCCCATCTCAGCTGATTTTCCTAATTTCCTTTCTCCGGGATGGAGGCAGCATCTACAAAAGTCAACTCCTCCTACTGGCAAGAAGCTCAGCAGAACCTGCACATGCACTTTGAGGAAGAAACTTTGATCAGTTCCCCAGGTTTGAGGTGAGATTTCCCCTCCAGTTTTCCATGTAGGTCTTTGAAAAGCTTTGTCTAATTGAGTTGCCCTATGTGTGTCTCAAACTCCCCAATCCTGCATCATGTATATAAGAGGAGGTCTGCCACTCCTCTGAATCCTCACGGCCTTCAAGAAAATATGTGCCTTGATCCCATGTTACTTTAAAATTTCCGTGGAGAATTCCTAGAGTCTGTATTAAGGATTTCAGAGGAAGATAACTTTGATCTTTTAAAGTTGGGAACTAATCCAACAGTTCTGTAATCACTAAAGTGGGCTCAAAGGCGTACAGAGGACAGATGGAGCCCTGGAGTCCATAAATGCCATCTTACACTGAGGGTCCAAGACAGTTGGCCTGTCTGAGTCAAGATCAATTTTATACTGAAAGATCAAGAGCATCCTATTCTCTCCTCGAGTCTGGGGACTTTGCCCACATGACAGCAAGCTTTGGATAGTGTCTCAGGTTTTCTTGGTAGAGGAATCATACAGCCTCTGCAGATCATTTCTCTAATTCCTTGAAGTTCTGTTTTTCTTGAGCTCAGGCTAATAGCTGACCCACTTCTGTCAGGAAATTGCTTGATCGTGGGCGTCTGCAAACAGTGAGACGAGGCTACGTGACCACTGCTCTGAGACTCCATCCTCCTTCTCGTTCCTGCTGCCACCAGATGGTCCTGAGATAATGCCACGTCTTTCCTGCAAGAAACAACATTCATGAACCATCCTGCCAATCCCCACTGATCGTTTTGGGAATGCAATTCCTCAGCCTCTCCCCTCTTGTCATGATTTCCCCTGTCTTATCTTCAGAGGGCTGGGGGACCTGAGCTGGTCTCTTTCCAAGGAGAATCAATCATCTCATGTCTGGCGCTCAGGGGTCTCACGTAGCTGATATAAATGTGCAGTCTGGGAGTTCCGGCTTGCCCATGGAGGCTTACAATGTGCGTGTGACTACGCTATCATTCTCAAAATTATTTATGATACCAATCTTACTCCTTCTATCTTAAGATTCATGTTCTTTAGTCAAACAAATCAAACAAGTAGAGTTCTTGCCTCTCACAATTCCCCTGGGAGACTAAAAACAAGATGATGTTAGCTCATAAACCTGGCTTCCAGCCAAGCTTTGATCTCTGATCCCAGCCCTTCCCTTGGTCCTCAGCATGACTCTAGCCACAGTTAGACAACATCTCTTTCTAGCTCTGCTAGAAAGGCAGAAGAGGCAAGGAGTGGAGCTTATTGAATCAATAGTTACTGTTCCTGGATATTAATTAGTAGGAGAGAGAATAAGACCTCAGAGGTGAGATCATTGTTAGCTGGAAGAAAAAGCTGGCAGAAATAGATGGCATAATTATCCTGTATCATTCATCTTTTTAAGTGTAAAACCAATGGCTGACATTCAAAGGCCCGAGGGTTTCAAACCCAGAGACTATGGAAGATACTTTGAATGCATGGCTTGACATAGGCGAATTTGGGCACTTGTAGCTTTCATATTTGAGGTTTCAGTTATTTTCATGCTACCCTCCAAAGGCCGTATTATACCACCATTTAAAATTTTTGCCAAGGCACAAATTCGGATTACACTATGAAAAGCAAGTCATCTAGCAAACGAGTGAGTTTAGCTGATGGCCTGGCATCAGATTCTCTATGGTGCTTTATCTCCACTTACCACATGATTTCACTACATTCTCACAAAAAGTCCTGCTGGGCAGATATTATTACCCTTCTTTCATAGATGAATGTATAGGAGACTGTGGGCTGTGGTAAAACTTGTGAAGATGAAGATTTGAGAAAATTTCAGAAAGTATCTCATTTGCATGTCAAGAATCTTCTGGGCTAACTTTCTTCTTCTCTACTTGAAACAATCCAGCCAAAAGAAAAGACATAAGTGCAATCATTTGGAGAATGTCTTATAACTGAAGCATCAACTGAGGCTTCTGTAGACTATAAAATCTCATTTGATCTGCTACAACCTTACATTCTGCCATCCACAAGAGCTTCCTCCCAGAGTTATCTGCCAGCTCTCTGTGCCTTAGGCTCATATGATCAGCTCCCCTGAAGACAAGTACTACCTTTATTACTTTGGAAGTATGTCCTGGCCAACGGCAACCCACTCCAGTGTTCTTGCCTGGAGAATCCCAGGGATGGGGGAGCCTGGTGGGCTGCCATCTATGGGGTCGCAGAGAGCCGGACACGACTGAAGCGACTTAGCAGCAGCAGCAGCAGCAACCCTGTCAAAGGTTTCTGTAAAAATCCAAATGTTTTAGGGTTTTGTAGACTTCGCAGAATTTTTTTGGGGGGGGGGCAGGGGATGGTAAAGAAGAGATACATGAAGAAGCACACAGTGGGCCACCATTTCACTCACCCTCCCTCCTTTCCCCTTTTTTGTAAGCTCATTCTCCAAGTCCTCTGAGAGCTACAAGTCATTCTCTCTCTTACACAATCCTTGGTCTTTCTCTCTAAAACAGCACCAGCCAACTCTTAGACCACAAGAGGCTTAGACTGCCCTCATGAGAGGCTATCAAAGTGTTTTCCTGTGAAAATGTTCTTGTATCTGCTGCTGAAAAAATAAAACTTTCCCCCTTTGGTGATTTGACCATGAGAATGGTCCTAAAATGGAACAAGTTGCCCCAGGAAATAGGGAGATTGATTTCTCCAAGCCAAACACACGAGAACTATTTAGGGAGACATGAAGAAAGATTTAGATGGATGATTACACCAAGTTATCTTTAAGATCCTTCCAACCCAGAAATCCTTTACTAGAAAAGCTCTGGGCACTTCCAAACTCTGACAGCAGGGATTCGAGTCCATGCTCATCTCTCACTGGCTGCAGGAAGGTGGGTACAGCATTTAATCCCCTCCACTACTCATTCCCCACAACTGTAAAATGTTGGTGATAATTAATAAATGACAAGAGGTTTCTCAGTTACTTAGCACAATGCTGCTACATCATAAAAGAGGGCTGCTGGTATTATTTGTATTTCACTGTCACTAATGTTTTGTTTGGTTTGGTTATCCAAGTCAAGGAGGCAGTAGAATTTAATGAAAACTCAATTAAGAGTAAAAAGAAAGAAACTCTAGTACCACATTTGCTACTTATAACCTGAGTGGTGTTAAACAGACCATGTGACTGATCTGGGCCTCAGTTTCTTCTTTGAAACTGTAGGGGGGTGATCAGGATTCTCCCTGACTACTTTGCACAATTGTTATGAGAGTGACAGGAGGAAATTCAGGTAACTGTGTCCCAAAAACTTTAATTACCTTAAAAATTGGTCCAAATGACAGAGTTTGCCCCATCTGCCTTAGATATCTGCCCCAGAGTTTCTGAGTTCTTTTATCCCTGGTGCTTGTCTCGGACCCACCAAGGCATGCCAGCTAATTCATGGTCTTTGAGAAATAACCCCAAATCTTCCCTCAATCCCTCCTTCCTCACTCCCTTGAAAAGCTTACTGTTCAGTGGTCCCCACTCTCTGCTGGTTCAAGAACTTATTAAAGATTTTGCAAGCTACCATTCTCTGAGAACAAATTTGCATTTTCAATAGGAGTCTTCTAGAGGCATGATCAGAGAAGGCAATGGCAACCCACTCCAGTACTCTTGCCTGGAGAATCCCATGGATGAAGGAGCCTGATAGGCTGCAGTCCATGGGGTCGCAAAGAGTCGGACATGACTGAGCGACTTCACTTTCACTTTTCATTTTCATGCATTGGAGAAGGAAATGGTAACCCACTCCAGTGTTCTTGCCTGGAGAATCCCAGGGATGGGGGAGCCTGGGGGGCTGCCCGCTATGGAGTCGCACAGAGTCGGACATGACTGAAGCGACTTAGCAGCAGAGGCATGATCTCATAAGCCAACACGAAGTTAAAGATGGAATTATTTTAGAGAAGATGGATCTACTGGGTCCGTGCTAAAAACAGACTACTTCATCTAGAGGTAAGTCAATTTCACTCTGTTTTGTGTCCTACTGGAACTTCCATCCAAAGGCTCTGTTGATCAGCTGTGAGATCCACAGACTCTCATATCCTTGGAACAGCTTTCATTTTATACCAACCTATCTCTTCTTTATGGACAGAAGCAGAGGCATGGCCAGATGACTGTGAGACTTCCCTTCTGATTCTTGGAATTGAATATCAAAGAGATCACAAGCAAAGTAACTACAACTCTTTCTCATTTCTTCAACAACAAACATTCACTAGAACTCCTACAGTAAACCAGGCACACTGCCAGAATCTGAGCATGCAAAGCTGAATAAATGCAAACATAGCCTTAACCAGGATGCCAACCTTTTGACATGAAACTAAAGGAAATGAAACTAATTTCTAATATTTGAAAGAAAAAAAAAAAGAACTATAACTTTTTACATGCAGTTTCTCATTTGTTTTTCAAATAACTCCATAATCTAATAAATGATCTTTCCATTCAATGTAGGAGGCATCTGAGGCTTGGAGGACTTGAGGAATTTGCCTAATGTCAAAAAATCATTCAACAGCAGAGCTGGAATTTGAGAGGGCAGGTACATTAAGTGAGTCACTCCTCCTTAGTCTCTGCCATTCATCTTTGGGATTCTGGGCCTGTGTAAATCATACAAATCACACTGGCTCAAACCAGTGTGAACCAAACAAAAGTACATGTTATATGATCAACTCACCCTAGTCCATCTCATATATCAGATGCCCTCTGTTCTTAGCTCCTTGCTCTCTGCACTGTAAGCTAGGCTCACGCAAATGCAAAGTGTGGCTTTGCATGCTCAAAATACTCAGTACAGACCTTGAGGGGTATGTTACCTGCTTGCATCATTATCTTCCTCTTTATCAAAAGAATCCTGATTTCACAGTACCTTTTAGAACTAAAATGGGGGAGTCATGAATAAAACCAGAAGTCTAGTATTAGAACAGTCTTGAAGCTCCTCTTAACTAGAGACAATAACTTAGTCAGAGGACTTTTAGCTCCTCATTCAGGTCCAGAGAGGACTGTAGCTATCTGCAGTTTCCATGACAACCAGTTTCTATAAGTAGATCTGCCCCAAGCACAAGAGAAGCTTGTAATCAGTTCCTAATAAATGTTCACAAATGGCTGATTGATGACTGGAAATATATCTGTCATCTCCAGTGTGCAGTTTACTCACTCCCAACAGTGAGTTCATAAGCATTTCTTCTATATTAGAGGGAAATTTACCCTAGTGTCCATGGACACTAACAGAAGCAGATTTAAATAAGCTTTGCCTGTGCTGTTATTATTCAACTCTTTCTTAAAATAGTCTTTCACTAGAATTTCTTTAGCCCAACCAATATTTCCATATCAAAACAGTATATCTTTGGTTCTTCCTCCCCAACTCCACCTGCTATTGCAGTAGTTCCAGTTTCCTCAGACTCCTCTCTGTTCATTCTGGGAGTCCCCAGGATGTTGCCCATCTCATGTAGTGCTCTCGGCTACCCTTTTCCTGTTTTCCTGTTGAGGCTTGTAGCACGGCTGTCTTCTGCCATGACCAATGCCAAGGACTCCATACCATGATTTTGTTTCTGGGCATGGTGATCTCTCCCTTCCAGAAGTGAGCTGACATTGGCTTGGACAGTAGTCCTTCATAGGGACATGGGGGGCCCAAACCCCTGGTCCTCCATATAAGCCTGGAACTGTGTCCTAGGACAACTGCACCTTAGACTGTCAAGCTGCAACCCTTGCTATTGCATTAGCATGTGGCTGTGTACACACTAGTCTGGATTTGACCAAAGAGATGATGCTAAGTGTGCAGGCAACATTTGGGTCTCTTTCATTCCTGGTATAAGTAGTTAAGCTAATGCTACTACTCATTCATAGAGTGATTAGAGGAAGGAGAACTGAGCTTATTTACTCCTTCTCCTTGTAAAAGGAATTCAGAGCCTTTTTCCAAATTGGGAGCCTGTTTCCGAAGTGGGAGACAGTCCCTTGGGGACCTGAGGGGCATAATTTCTCTACCAGACGTTGAGACAACACATCTGACAAGTGAGTTTATAAGGGCAATGGAACAGATTATTTGAAAGGAAGGTTCTTTCAGATGCCACATGTATTTGTTATTCCCTGCCTTGGTCCATATAGCAGTTGATGCATCTGTTAGGGATATTTTAAAAGAGTAAAAGAAATTTAAACAAGATGCACATATAAATAAAAAAGGCAGGGACTTCCCTGGCCATCCAGTGGTTAAGATTTTGCACTTCCACTGCATGGGGCAAGGGTTTGATCCCTGCTCAGGGATCAAAGTCCCACAAGCCTCAAGATCCAGCCAAAGTGCAGAATAACTTTGGAATTTCCTCATGGTCCAAGAGTTAGGACTCTCTGTGTTTATCCCCAAGGTCCAAGCTCAATCCCTGGTCGAGAACTAAGATTCCATAAGCTATGGTGTGGCCAAAAGTAAAAAAGACAAACATAATTGGGGCATAAAATGGAGTTGAAATGAGGCTGAAGCAAAAATGTCACTCAAGAGGCTTTAAGTTTCCTAGCATTGATACACAAAAACAAAACCTAACGTTATGGGATCCCTAGATTTCTCAGGGATTGTTTTAAATTTCTTAAGAAAAGATGGCTATTCTGATACCTGATATAAATAAATTGCTCTCAAGAGATTTTGTCAATAGAGCTGCATGAGTAATTCTAGAAAATGCAGTTAAGGAAACCAAGAAAACCACTCTATGGGCAAAGGGCGATTGTAAGCACACAAATCACAATGCGTGATAATGGAAGATGAAAGGAGTCCCAGCCAGAGACTGTAGGCTCCACCCTCTTCTCCCCACCCCCTGCAGGCCTCTCCCCCTCATGTTTTTCCCTTACCATCTGGCACTCCTCTTTCTAACCTCCCTTTCCCCTACATTTTTTTTTTTAATGTCAGTGGCTCTACCCCTCCACTAATATCCTTCTGCTTCAGTGAAATTGCTTCCTCTTCTTGTCCTAAAGTTCAGGAAGGATGTTGCAAGTTATGTGCCTTAAGGCTTTGAGTCAGACCTATGTTTCAACTCAATCTCTATCCCTAAATATTTAGCAAGTTTACTGAGTTCTAGCTAAGGCTATCTCATCTAGTCTTCAGACTTGAAATTTCAGCTGTATACTCATCTCCCACATTTGTACATCTGGTCCTGACCTCACCCTGAAATTCCAACTCTTACATCCATCTATCCAATGCTTCTCAACATCACCTCTCAGATCCAGGTAGTCTCTCAAAATGTTCATATGCAAGTACCATGAAGTCTAAGTCTTTCCTCTGAAGGTCTCCTATCCAAGTCTTGTGTACCTCATGAAATAGTATCTCCATTTACCCAGTTACCCAAGTGGAGTTGCTCAGTCGTGTCCGATTCTTTGCGACCCCGTGGACTGTAGCCTACCAGGCTCCTCCATCCATGCGATTTTCCAGGCAAGAATACTGGAGTGGGTTGCCATTTCCTTCTCCAGGGGATCTTCCTGACCCAGGGATCGAACCCAGGTCTCCCACATTGTAAGCAGATGCTTCACTGTCTGAGCCACCACGGAAGTTACCGCCCAGTTACCCAACTCATTTCTCTTCCCATCCCCATTTGAACACATTTGGAAACCAATCTGCTTCACCTTCAAAACAAACCCCCAAATTCAGCCATTTCTTTTTATCCCCGATACCCCAGCCCAAGTTCTCTCTCCTGTTTAACTGCTAAAATACCTACATAACCTCCCTATGTCAAATCTTCCTCCAGCCCCCGGCTAACTTCCATACAGCCGCTAACATAATCTAGTTGAAGCTAAAGCATATCATGGCATTCCTTTCAAAACCCCTCAGTGCTAGCAAGCATGCTGTCACCTCAGTGGTTGTGTCCAACTCTTTGCGACCCTATGGACTATAGCCCACTAGGCTCCTCTGTCCATGGAAATCTCCAGGTGAGAATACTGGAGTGGGTTGCCTTGCCCTTCCCCAGGGTATCTTCCCGACCCAGGGATTGGACCTGAGTCTCTTGTGTCTCCTGCATTTTTTTTTTCCATTTATTTTTATTAGTTGGAGGCTAATTACTTTACAATATTGTAGTGGTTTTTGCCATACATGGACATGAATCAGCCATGGATTTACATGTATTACCCATCCCGATCCCCCCTCCCACCTCCCTCTCCACCCAATCCCTCTGGATCTTCCCAATGCACCAGGCCCGAGCACTTGTCTCATGCATCCAACCTGGGCTGGTGATCTGTTTCACCCTTGATAGTATACTTGTTTCAATGCTGTTCTCTCTGAACATCCCACCCTCGCCTTCTCCCACAGAGTCTAAAAGTCTGTTCTGTATATCTGTGTCTCTTTTTCTGTTTTGCATATAGGGTTATCGTTACCATCTTTCTGAATTCCATATATATGTGTTAGTATACTGTATTGGTCTTTATCTTTCTGGCTTACTTCACTCTATATAATGGGCTCCAGTTTCATCCATCTCATTAGAACTGATTCAAATGAATTCTTTTTAATGGCTGAGTAATATTCCATGGTGTATATGTACCACAGCTTCCTTATCCATTCATCTGCTGATGGGCATCTAGGTTGCTTCCATGTCCTGGCTATTATAAACAGTGCTGCGATGAACATTGGGGTATACGTGTCTCTTTCAGATCTGGTTTCCTCGGTGTGTATGCCCAGGAGTGGGATTGCTGGGTCATATGGCAGTTCTATTTCCAGTTTTTTAAGAAATCTCCACACTGTTCTCCATAGTGGCTGTACTAGTTTGCATTCCCACCAACAGTGTAAGAGGGTTCCCTTTTCTCCACACCCTCTCCAGCATTTATTGCTTGTAGACTTTTGGATAGCAGCCATCCTGACTGGCGTGTAATGGTACCTCATTGTGGTTTTGATTTGCATTTCTCTGATAATGAGTGATGTTGAGCATCTTTTCATGTGTTTGTTAGACATCTGTATGTCTTCTTTGGAGAAATGTCTGTTTAGATCTTTGGCCCATTTTTTTATTGGGTCATTTACTTTTCTGGAATTGAACTGCAGGAGTTGCTTGTATATTTTTTAGATTAATCCTTTGTCTGTTTCTTCGTTTGCTATTATTTTCTGATCACTAGCACCACCTGGGTAAAACTTAAATTCCATATCAGGGAGTGGTTTCAAGGCTGTCTGTATATGACCTTCCCTATCTCTCTGAACTCATCTCTAACCACTTTCCCCTTTATTTGTTACAAGCTAGCCATACTGGTTTTGTTATTCCCAGAACAGGCCAAGTTCACTCCCACCTCAGGGCCTTTGCACTTGTCATTCATACCGCCTAGAGCATGGTTCACCAGGTTTTCTTAGGAGTCATTCTCTCCTTCAATCTGGTGTATCAAATGCTGTCTTTGTAAAGAGGCCTTCCCTCATCATCACCCCGCCCCATTACTCTATCCACCGCCCCCCCTTGCTTTATTTTACCTCGTAGCGCGTATTGCTTTCTGTTATTTTATACACTTCTTTATTTGTTGATTGCCTGTCTCCCTCAGGCAGAATGTAAGTTCCATGAGGCAGGGACCTTGTCCGTCTTGTTCCAACAGCACCCTCAGCACCCAGTGACAGTGACTGGCACATTAGATGAATTTAATGCATCATTGTTGAGTAACCATGTGAATGTGCCAGACCCACAATGGAAGTCGGTGTCTGTTAAATGAGTGAATAAACATCACATGTGCTGGGGATATAACAGGAAACAGGCCTCCTGTATGCTCATGGCACTTAGCAGAAAAGGCAGCCAATAAGTACATAATAACAATAAAATAGCCCCTGGTGGCTCAGTGGTAAAAGAATCCACATGCCAATGCAGGAGACACAGGTTTGATCCTTGGGTTGGGAAGAGCCCCTGGAAGAGGAAATGGCAACCCCATTCCAGTATACCTGCTTGGGAAATTCCATGGACAGAGGAGCCTGGGGGTCTCCTGGAGTTCCAAAAGAGTCAGATTTAGTGACTAAACAATAGCAACAAACAATAAAATACGGAGAGTGCTATGATAGAGGAAGTTCAAGTAGGTAGGAAAACCTGTAATTTAATCTGGTATAGAATTTAACACATTAATGTTATGGTCTTAAGAAACTAACCTCTCCCAGCCCTCGTGTCTACCTATATGAAATGGGGATACTAAAAGTATCAGTTGTGCAGCAAGGAAGAAAATAAAAATGTCGGTAAAATGCCTAGCACCTAATATACACTCAGTAAGTTACAGCTATTATTGCTGCTATAAGATATTACTACCTGACATACCTCATAGAACCCCTCAGCATCTTTTTTTTTTTTAATGGAATACTGTTGCTTTTAAATGTTGTGTTAGTTTCTGCCGTACAACACAATGAATCAGCTGTATGTATAATACATCCCTTCCCTCTTGGACCTCCCTCCCACCCACCCCCATCCCACCTATCCTGTGAACCACCTTCCTACATTTGGGAGAGTAGTTTACATTCTGAACTCTGCCAAGTTAGAAACCAGAGTCTCTTTTTAGCCTTTCTTGAAGCTCAAAGCCTTTGACTGTGTGGATCACAACAAACTGTGGAAAATTCTGAAAGAAATGGGAATACCAGACCACCTGACCTGCCTCTTGGGAAACCTGTATGCAGGTCAGGAAGCAACAGTTACAATTGGACATGGAACAGACAGGTTCCAAATAGGAAAAGGAGTATGTCAAGGCTGTATATTGTCACCCTGCTTATTCAACTTCTATGCAGAGTACATCATGAGGAATGCTGGGCTGGAAGAAGCACGAGCTGGAATCAAGATTACCAGGAGAAATATCAATAACCTCAGATATGCAGATGACACCACCCTTATGGCAGAAAGTGAAGAGGAACTAAAAAACCTCTTGATGAAAGTGAAAGAGGAGAGTGAAAAGGTTGGCTTAAAGCTCAACATTCAGAAAACTAAGATCATGGCATCTGGTCCCATCACTTCATGGCAAATAGATGGGGAAACAGTGGAAACGGTGGCTGACTTTATTTTTCTGGGCTCCAAAATCACTGCAGATGGTGATTGCAGCCATGAAATTAAAAGACGCTTACTCCTTGGAAGGAGAGTTATGACCAACCTAGATAGCATATTGAAAAGCAGAGACGTTACTTTGTCAACAAAGGTCTGTCTAGTCAAGGCTATGGTTTTTCCAGTGGTCATGTATGGATGTGAGAGTTGGACTATAAAGAAAGCTGAGCACTGAAAAATTGATGATTTTGAACTGTGGTCTTGAAGAAGACTTTTGAGAGTCCCTTGGACTGCAAGGAGATCCAGCCAGTCCATCCTAAGAGAGATCAGTCCTGGGTGTTCATTGGTAGGACTGATGTTGAAGCTGAAACTCCAATACTTTGGCCACCTGATGCAAAGGGCTAACTCATTTGAAAAGACCCTGATGCTGGGAAAGATTGAGGGCAGGGGGAGAAGGGGATGACAGAAGATGAGATGGTTGGATGGCATCACCAACTCAATGGACATGAGTTTGGGTGAACTCCAGAAATTGGTGATGGACAGGGAGGCCTGACATGCTACAGTTCATGGGGTCACAAAGAGTCGGACATGACTGAGTGCCTGAACTGAACTGAACTGAAGCTCAAATGTCCATACATAAATCTGTATTTCCCCCAGCAACTTCATGCTCTTTGATTAGGAAGAGAGCAATGTGATGTTGCAGACCTCCCATGGGCTCCATCTTTTAACAAAAAGGTGGCTGGAGTGCCCAGTCTTAGAGTACAGCGTTGGCTGAGTTCTGACATTCTTGATCTAACATCATCACTGTAGGCTGAGGTAGTTGTCCCCAGTCATGAAGGGGTATAAACAGCTAATCTGCAGGGTGTCTGGGTGTTCTTTCTGGCTGAATAGCACCTCATCCTGATTTTTTGCCCCCCACCCCCTGGAGATCTTGTGAGCTCCCTAAGATTCTCAGTAAATTCCTTTGTTACTTAAGCTAGTTAGGGTGGGTTCATGTGGTTGCAGCGAAGGACCCAAGTAACACACAGATCATCCAAATAATTAAGTGATCGAGGACCCTATGCTGTGCACACCATGTTGGCTTGTACAGGCCAAGGGTATTGGGGAAGGGACCCTCAGGTAAAGGGGCATTGTTATCTCAAAGGTAATCTCCTCCATGCAGCCTTTCCTGATGGCAGCTGGAGAAGAGTCTTCCTCGATCTTCTGCCTCTCATATGATTGAGGCCACTTATTAGCACTTGTCACAACCACCTGGCCTGAAACATATTATAATCTGTCACTTTCTTATCTTCCCTTTCAGTCTGCATTTACTCAGGTTTCACTGAGCACCTATTATGTGCCAAGCATTAAAGATACATCTCACTCCTAAAAATTTTAGAGTTTCTCCAGATAACTAACCTGCAAGCAACAACTAAAAGGCGCTGTGATGTTAGGTCCATAAGGAGTTAGGTTAACCAAATAATGTAATGTCCAAATGCTGAGATCAGACTGACCAAGGTACAAATTCTGGCTCTGACACTAGGTGGTGATTTTTGTTAAACTGCTTAATCTCTTAAGCCTCAATTTCCTCATCTATAAAATAAAGATAATAATGATTAATACATAAGGTGAGCTTCCAAGGTGGCACAGTGGTAAAGAATGTGCCTGCCAATTCAGGAGATGCAAGAGATGCAGATTCGATCCCTGTGTCGGGAAAATCCCTTAGAGTAGGAAGTGACAACCCACGCCAGTATTCCTGCCTGGAAAATCCCCATGGACAGAGGAACCTGGCGGGCTACAGTCCATGGGGTCACAAAGAGTCAGACACGACTGAGTACAGCACATACACACAATACATAAGCCGGTTGTGAAAATTATGTAACATAATATATATGATTCTTTATAATGTTCTATAAATGTTATTACATTAACAACAACAAATACATCTGATGATGCCAGGAAATCCTTCACAGAGAGGAAAGGGCTTGTGTTATTACTTAGAGGAAGCTTTCTTAATCCAAGCAGGCAGATACACCTGTTCATTATGTTTCTTGGTCAACAATTAATCATTTTGAATAAATGGTTTCTTGTAACATCCTGGGATGAGGAGTATCCTGTTTTGGTTCTTGTATTTTGCCAACAGAGAAAAATGTCAGAAGTTAATTAGCTCAGTCAAGTGCGTACTAGCTTTGTTGTTTAAACAGAGAATGCATTCTATGGGAAAAGGATGTACAGTAAGTCTGTATCGAGTACCAGCTCTGTGCACAGCCTGGGGAGGATACAGAAACGCATAACTATTGGGAGATGCCACTGTGCTGAAGGCAGGTGAGGAGACCAAGACACACGATGTAGGGAGAAATGTTACAATGATCATTTTGTCCTGTTGGGCTAGCTAAAGAAATCAAGAGCTCACTGTCAAGAGGGGTGGTCAGAAAAGACATCCTACAGGAGGTGAACTTTAAATCTGTTCTTCAAAAAATGAATAGAATTTAGACAGTGGGTACAGAGTAGTCAACGGGAGAGTTTAAGGAGGAAAACATGATGTGAGCAAAGCTTTGTTAATGATTACACACAGGCTCATTCAGGAGACTCAGCAGTCAGATTCTCTTAGCACAGAGCATTCCTAAGTCCCATGGAAGACAAAGATGTGGAGACCCTTGCTTGATTAAGAAGTTTGGGTTTCATCCTACAGACAACCAGTCCCCTTTGTGTGGTTCTGATGAGATGTTAAGAGTATATGCAGACTCTAATAATAGGACATGAAAGACAGAATAATGGAATCAGGAATTCAAATCAGAAGTCCTTGCTATCATCCTGACATAAAACTGATTTTGCTGTGGCATTCAAGGAAACGGATGGATGAGGCAGATAATTTGCCTGAGTAATCACCAGCACTTGGTGATTGTTTAACTACAGGGAGAGATGAACAATCCACACAATACGAGCAGAAGGGGCCCTCACTCTTGCAGTATTTCTGAAAGTGTTTTCTGCAGACCACTTCTAGCGGAATTACTTGGGTGCTTGTTAAAAAATCAGATTCCTGTGCCTTATTTCAACCTACTATATCAGAATAATAGGGACCAAGATCCCCATGAGTATTCATTTTAACCCCAAGTGATTTTTCTTTTCAAACAGTTTAATCATACTTGTACACCAAGGTAGAATATTTTACTAAAACTATCTGCTTGAAAAATAGAAAGAAATTGAATGTATAAACTGATTAGTTCCTCTATTTCTTATACAAATATGTTAAGATGTGTTCATTCTTATTTGTATTTAATATGATGAACCTGTATTATACCAAACCCATTTCTATACTCACATCTTCCCAGTCATCCTTAATGCCTGTTAAAAGATTGAGAGTCATCTGTCTTAGAGATTATTTGACCATCTGATTTTGTTTTGAAGATGTGGAAATAAGTTTAAAGAGGTCAAGTGACTTTCCCAAGGTCACCTGTATTGAGGATGAGATCTTCTAACTCACAGGCCTGACTTGTTCTGCCCTGCTGTTCAAGATTGATATCTGAGGGCTGGGTATTGCATGGAAGGTACTGTTTCCTCACTTTCAAAGTGGGGTGGTGGAAAGGCTAAGACATAATGGATGTAGGTGTGGCTGCCTTAGAATTCCAGCAAGCTGATGTCTACCTGTCCTGGCCAAGGGAACCATTCCTTTAGGAAGTTGCTGCTGCTGTCCTGGTCTTCCCACCATGGCCTGACTCTAGGATTCTGAGCACATGGGTTCATGGGAATATCCATGAGGATGGTCAGATGACTTTCCTTAGGGTAGCCCTGACACATGACCACACAGAGGAGGTTGGTCCACACAGAGGAGGCTGGTCCACACAGACCCTTCTGGCTCTGAGATGGAAAGCAGCGTAGGGACTTTTCTTGACATTGTTACCTGAGATAGAGCAAGATTTGGACTCCAGTTAACTATCCTATTTGAAAAGTCATGTTATTTAGAAGAACGTTTACTGAATTTGGAGGGAGAATATGAGCTAAAGTTCTTTTCTAACTGTGATTTGGGCTAACTTAATTATGATATGAGCTTCCCAGGTGGAACTAGTTGTAAAGAACCCACCTGCCAATGCAGGAGACACAAGAGAGGGGGGTTCGATCCCTGGGTCAGAAAGATCCCCTGGAGGAATAAAAGGCAACCCACTCCAGTACTCTTGCCTGGGGACTCCCATGGACAGAGGAGCCTGGCAAACCACATTCCATAGGGTTGCAAAGAGTTGGACACAACTGAAGCAACTGAGCTCTCACACACACAATTATGATATATTGTTATTGATATTGTTATTGTGAGAATAAGCTATGCTAATCCCCCAGCTTTATAGGTTAAAAAACAACAATGGGAAAGTAGAATCCCTTGTTCAAAGTTATACAACATGTTAACTCTCTAAATCTCCATTTCCTCAAAATGAGAAAAATAATAGAAGTCTACCTTCTTTGCAAAGCTTCTGGGAGTCTTCTCTAAGAACAAATGAGAAAATATTTACATGAAAATACAGCACAGTATTTTATGTGTGTATCAGGGGCTCTTAAGCTTCTTCTTTCACATGAGTAAGTTCATAGTAGTCATTCTCTCTCTCTCTCACACACACACACATGCACAACAATACGATATGATGTACACATATTCACACAAGGTTTATTTAAATGGACTTTGAGGACTTCTCAGGTGGTCCAGCAGTTAAGTCTCCAGGCAGGGATCATGGGTTCAATCCCTGGTCAGGGAACTAGGGATGCTGCAACTAAACATCCCACATGCCACAATTAAGACACAGCACAGTCAAATAAATATTTATAAATATATTTTAATAAAAAAAGACTTTGAGAAGAAAATTATTAACTCAAGGTAAAAATGTGTTTATAAGCCCATTTCTGGGCTTACGTTATGGACTCTAGTGTGTGGTTTCCTGGGGTAACACCTCTACCATAACTGGTGAGCAGTGTTCTGAGGTTTCCCACATACTGCATTCTGATAGGCCTTCACTAGCAACACCTCCTCTGTCCTGTTCTTTCATTGTTCACCTCCCCTTTTCTGGGGACAGAGTGGGGAATCTAGCACAAGTGAGTCGAGTCAGGTTGCCTAAAACAAGGGGAGTCTTAACAGGTATTTGCTCTTGGGGTGCACAGAAAAGGGTCAAAGACTCAGAAGACCAGGGAAGCTTGCCGCTTGGCTATTCTACTTGTAATGGGGTTTTTACATAAATAGCTTGCATTCATTCAAGGGAAAACAGCAAAAAACATTTTCCCAGCTTCAAAATAGATAAAAGCAGAAAGGGAGAGGAGAGGGATTTTTTTAACTCTAAGAAATAATTTACAACATGAATATCCTAAATATGAGTTACCTAAGAGAAACAAGAACTGTTTAAATTAAAAAGATAAAACATTTCCGCTCACCTTTTGCAATGTCCCCATTATATAATGCAATCAAGCTCTAAGGTCTTACTTCTGTCTCAGCATTTCTCAATCAGATAATCTCAGAGTGCTTGTTAAAGTGCAGATCTGTAGGCTTCAGTCCAAACCAACTGATTTAGAATTACTTGCCAAAATAGGTTAAACAAGTTTCTAATGAGCTTCTCGTGCACCCTGGAGTTTGGAAACCACTGCATGTCTCTTCCAGCACTTAAAATTATTTCCATTTTTTTCCTCAGATAAAATGACCTGTTATTTTGACCTCTTGGATTTTTGTAACCTTTGGGTCACAGTGTCTCCTTACAGGTCACCAAGATCTAGTGTTCACCGTAAGACTCAGCCAAAGATACTAGAGGGAGTAAAATGGAAATATTGCCTCATGTTCTCTGCTATAAATCTTCACCCTCCTCTCTTCCTGATGCAACTTTCTTCACAAAGACACAGTAGTAAAACACACCCGCCTTTTAAATTTCCTTTCTCATGTATATCAAAGCTTGAGAAACGCTGCCCTCTCTGTGGTAGGTGTTGAATAAGCCAACATCTTTAACTAGTAGGCTAGTCCCATGAGGAATTTGTGGTGAATGAGTCATTGGGAAGAAGGAAGACAGAGAGGGAGGAAAATGACAAGAAATGAAGGATCTACATGATTGTGGTACCGGGAGCCAGAGAGTTAGCTTCCGGCCCCAGCTCTGTCATTAACTTGTGACCTGGGGTGACTCACACCCTCCTCTGAGCCATGGGGTACTCACCTGGAACCAGGAAGAAGTCTCTAAGGCAGAACTTTCCCCAAGCTGTGTGCCACCTTACAAAGTGCGCTACAGTGGAGTTCCACAAACGGATTCCAAGTATGCTGTGAGTTAGTCTCTCAACACTCAAGAGCCTGGTGGGGCTTGGAGTAACAGGCTCTGGAGCCAGGTGCCTCTAACTAAAAGGGGTCTTCTCACCACTGTTTGTGGAGTGATCTTAGCAGGGTGGTTCAAGGACCACCCTCATAGTCTCCAGAGACGGCAACTAGCACATTGTGCCGTATTTACCATGTGTTGCTTCACCATGAGGCCCTGAATGTAGCCAAGAAAGTGCTCCTCAGCCTGAAAATTTCAACAGCTGAATTCAGAATACATCGCTAACCATCCTCGATAAAGTCTGAAGACCAGCAGGGAGTTTATTGCCAGATCCCTAGAGCTTGGAGCTTAGGCCAAGATGTAGCTAGCTGGGGATAGATAGGTGCAGAAATTGGTGGGGCTTTCTGTTCTCTTCAGAGACAAACGGTAACCCAGGATTTCTGTCTTCACATGTATCAGATTTTCTTGTCCACCTGCAGCTGATGGACAAGAAGTCCATTTAGTGGTTTTCATGCTGGCTGCTGGTGAAAATGTGCTCATAGAGTCCATATGCAATATAGAAACTCAACCTTTATTGTTATTTTGAAACACAAGATAGATAAAAGTTAAAATTTGAAATACTTTGGCTTTATCATAAGACATTATTTGTATGAGAAAAGGATAAGCTATTAAGTTCTTTAATTCCAAAAGTTATAAATCTTCTATTGAATGTAAACAATGATTTAAATGTTTTGCATCATCTGCTTATATGACTGAAGTTTCTTGCTGGTAGAGACTACTAAACATTTGAAGTGATCATCATTAAAATATCTTGATCAGGGTTACATAAAACCTATTTAAAGCTTAATATTTTCTGTAAAAAGATATGTCACTGAAAGTAAGTTCAAATTTCTCATTTAGAGTTTTGAAATGATTTCATTTAGAATTTGTATATAAATTTAAATTTTTAATATTTTATATCCTATTTTTCCTGTAAACGTATAAAGTGTCATGACTTTTTTCATTGAGCCTTACATAATTATTCTCAGATTCCTTCCAGTTTACTTTTTGTCCTATATAATTATTTTCATTCTTTTATGCGACAGGGTGTGACAGGGGTTGTATACAGTGTCCCAGGGCAGTGGTTTTCAACCAGGGGTGATTTTATCCCCACCCACAAGGGCATTTGACAACATCTTGAAACATTATTGGTTGTCACCACGGGGGAGCTGTTTACTGGCATCTAGTGGGTAGACCAAGGATGCTGCTAACCACCCTGCATTGCACAGAACAGTCCTTCACAAAGAGAATTATTGCACCTTAAATATCAGTAGTGTCAAGGATAGAAATTCTGTTCAGGAGGTCCCTAAAGTTCTATGATTCTGACCTATAATTGTTCTTGTTCAGGGATTATGATTAGTGATCATGGATATGGCTCAGGATGACCAGCTCTAATCTCCTAACTGCATGTATAATCACTGACCCAGAAGGCAAATAAAACATGGGGGCAATCAGCAGATGAATGGATAAGGAAGCTGTGGTACATATACACCATGGAATATTACTCAGCCGTTAAAAAGAATTCATTTGAACCAGTTCTAATGAGATGGATGAAACTGGAGCCCATTATACAGAGTAAAGTAAGCCAGAAAGATAAAGAACATTACAGCATACTAACACATATATATGGAATTTAGAAAGATGGTAACGATAACCCTATATGCAAAACAGAAAAAGAGACACAGAAGTACAGAACAGACTTTTGAACTCTGTGGGAGAAGGTGAGGGTGGGATGTTGCGAAAGAACAGCATGTATATTATCTATGGTGAAACAGGTCACCAGCCCAGGTGGGATGCATGAGACAAGTGCTCGGGCCTGGTGCACTGGGAAGACCCGGGGGAGTCGGGTGGAAAGGGAGGTGGGAGGGGGGATCGGGATGGGGAATACATGTAAATCTATTGCTGATTCATGTCAATGTATGACAAAACCCACTGAAAAAATAAATAAATAAATAAATTTAAAAAATAAATAAATAAAAACCTATCACTTAAAAAAAGTTCAAAAATGCAGATTTCAAACATTTCCAACATAGATTTGTACATGAAATTCTATAAGCATGGAAGTTAACACAACATTGTAAATAAAAAAAAAAAAAAAAAACATGGGGGCAGAGCTTCCTGTCTATTAACTGGAAATCCACCAGGGATATCTGTTTGAGATGGTATACATTTCAAGCAGCAGATGTGTAACTTCTGTGAATATAAACTAGACACCCCAGGTACACATCTTGTCTCCTTTTGTCTTAAAATTTCATATTCTGGAAATAGCTTTTTTGTTCCATTGAACTGGCACCTATCTTACTTATCAACAGCTACCCCCTCCTCAATCCAAGTATCCCCTGGTTTGGCTTGGTGGGATGTGTCTCCCAAAAGGCAGAGATTTGCATGAAAGCTTTTCAGCTCATTCCCCCACCCCCAAATCTTCATCCCCACTGTTCCCAGCTACAGTGTCTTTTGGAAATTGAAGTCATCCTGTATGTTGCCATTAACACCTTACCTTCAGGGCTAGACAAACCTTCTGCACATTCCTCTTTAATATATCCTCCCTGTTGAATTTGTAGCACTTCAAGATAATTCAAGTGATGGAAGATTCAAGCAATCTGGGTGGCCAAACTCCTTTATCACTATGACTCCTACCATCCCCTCACTCAATTTTTACAACAGATTCACACACCTGCCACCTGCTACCAAGATTAGGTTTAATGGAGTATTGTGTTCTCAGTCATTCAATTGTGTCTCATTCTTTTCGGCCCCATAGACTGTAGCCTGCCAGGCTCCTCTGTCCATGGAATTTTCCAAGCAAAAATGCTGGAGTGGGTTGCCATTTCCTACTCCAGGGGATCTTCCCAACCCAGGGATTGAACCCGTGTCTCTTGAGTCTTCTGCATTGGCAGGTGGATTCTTTACCACTGCGCCACCTGGGAAGCTCCCTTAATGGAGTATTAGATAGTGAACTTTATCCTAGGATTTAACTGAGGATGGGCAATTCTGCTAATCCCTCCTCTTGGAGAGAAGAAATATCAGTAGTCCCAGGGTCTATGTCTATGTGACATATATAAGCAAGTCATTCAAGGCTTCACTTTGCTCCAGTGTAAAGAGCAGTAACAGGTAGGAGGCTGTTGAAATTCATTCCAACTTAGGGAATAATGGAAAAAGCACTGAGAAATTTTGAAAAATATGTCAGTATTAGGAAATGCATGTTTTATGGTATTGACTTGTTGCTAATGGTGTCATTTCCACTGAAATGAGGAAGTTGGTTTTTACAGTTGGAGTCAGGAAGTAGTTTACATCCTCTGTAGGGTTTAGAGTCCCTGGAAGATAATGGTCATTGATGTGACCTGTGATAGCACTTAAGCATTGAAGAAATCAATCTATTAATTCACTTAAGGAATATATGTTAGACCTCTAGTATGCTCTTTGAGAACAAAAAAACTTGTTTCTGTTTTGCAGAGGAGAACATGAAGGCACCAGCTGGTTAAAAGGACTACAAGCAACCCCACAGCTCTGACCAAGGACGAAGGGGAAGGGCAGCAAGCTACAACGAAATGTGGCCCGAACAGTTAAAATTTGTGCAGTTCTCAGTTCCATGGCTTGAATCCTGCCTGTGTGCTTCTCTGGCTATGAATGCAGCTGTTGAAGTTGAATACTCATTATTAAATGCCTTATTATTCATAGTGTTAGGTTATTGATCAGAAATAAGAACTTATTGTCATTTTTTAAATGATCAATTTATTGTTTTGTTTGTTTAAAAATACTTCTGACCTTTTCCTCACACTTCTAGGTCATCCTCACCAGAAGGACAACATCCAATATTCCTCCACAATGTACCCAATATTTCTCCCCCTTTCATTTCCCTCCAATTTTTAGCAGATGAGTTGCAATATCAAACTGCAACTCATGATGGGGGTTTGAACTATGGACACTGACAGTCCAGGTAAGAAAATGTGTCCTGCTGGTGTGCATCCTAGTTTGCAGGCCTCCCTTTCTACCTTCTTTCATAAGGCTCCCTCAGGTTGGGTTCTGTTACTCACGCACTAAATCTGAGCCTGTGTTGTTGTTGCTCAATCATGTCCGACTCTTTGCCACCTCATGGACTACAGCACGCCAGGCTTCCCTGTCCTTCACCATCTCCCAGAGCTTGCTCCAACTCATGTCCATTGAGTTGATGATGCCATCCAACCATCTCATCCTCTGTCGCCCCCTTCTCCTGCCCTCAATACCCTGGTAGTGTTGGCAAAACAACGCAACCAGAAATGTGTTCAGGGAACTGCCTCCAGCTTGCGTACTAGTTAAGGATCTCTGTCCTCACCAGCACTTTTTATTGTCCATCTTTTTTAGTTTTTTAGTAGTATCACACTCTAGTTTTAATTTACATCTCCCTATTCTTGCCTGGGAAATCCAATGGACAAAGGAGACTGGCGGGCTACAGTCCACTGGGTCACAAACAGCTGGACATGACCCAGTGACTGAGCATGCACGAAATGATTAATGATGTTAAGCAATTTTTCAAGCTCTAATTTTCAATGACTATATCTGTATCTATTGGGTTGGCCAAAAGGTTCATTTGGGTTTTTCTGTAACATCTTATGGAAAAATCAGAGCAAAATTTTTTGGCCAACTCAATGTATCTATATCTCCTTTGGTGAAGTGACTTGAATATATGTATGACCAAGTCTTTTATCAGGTACATGATTTGCAAACATCTTCTGTTAGGCTGTAGACTGTCTTTCCATTCTCTTAACAAAATTTTTCAAAGATCACCTGTCTTAAAATTTGATGAAATCTAAATTATCAATTTTTTATTTTTGCATATTATGCTTTTGATGTCATACCTAAGAAGACTTTGCCTAACCCGAGGTCATAAAAATCTCCTGTGTTCCAGAGGTTTAGAGGTTGTGTTGTTTTAGGTTTTAAATTTACATCTATGATTCATTTGGAGTTATTTTTTTGTATATTGTACACAACACATCAAACTTCATTTTCTTCATATGGATATTTACTTGCTCCATTACTATTTGTTGAAGATTATCCTTTCTCCACTCATTTCCTCTGTGCCTCATCAAAAATCAGTTATCATATACACGTGATCTATTTCTGCACACTCTGTTTTGATCCAATGATCAATTTGCCTATATTGGTGCCAATATGGTACTGTTTTCATTACTATAACTTTATAATAAGTTCAAAATCAGGTAGTGCTACTCCTCCAACTTGACTCTTCTGTTTCAAAGTTGCTTGGGCTATTTTGAGTCATTTGCATTTCCGTTTGAACTTCACAGTCAAATGATCACTTCTATAGAAACTGCTCCGGGAGCCCACCCTGCTTCTCTCCCCGCTGTGCCACACCTGGACTCTGGGAGATAACTCGGCTGAAGGAAAACACACCTCATCTATTTCTCGTATCTTGGGTAGCACTGTCCTTCACTGTTTGATGTCCGGTGCCTTGAAAACACCATTTCACATATTTTGCCTTTTTTCCTTTTGGTTGTTTCAGGCAGAAGGGTAAATCTAGTTCCTGTAGCCCCATCTTAGCCATCAGCAGACTTGTGGTTACAATTGTTTGTTATCTTTTAGATTAACACACTCAGCTCTGTACAGAAAAGACATCATGTCAGAAATAACTTCAGCATACTCTTGACATCAGAAAATGTATGAGACACAGATGAAACACCACTGGCTCTGAATTGATAACTGTTTATAGTGGTGATGAGTATAATGAAACTAATTATACTTCAAAAAAGAAAAAGGTTTTTGTATGGACTCGACATTTTCTATAAAAATTTCCAATGCAAAGGTATTAATATCTGCCTGTCTCATGAGATTATTGTGAGGATTAAATGTGGAATTATATGTAAAGTGCTTAGCACTACGCTTAAAACTTAATGAAGAGTAGCTATTAATACTACATAATGGTATGAAAGCAGCCAGCAAAGATATACAAAAGTCTGAGCTAAAAATCTTTCATAAAGGGAATTACTTGGTGGCCCAGTGGTTAGAGTTTGCGGCTTTCACGCTTGGGCCTGGGTTCGATCCCTGGCTGGTAACTAAGACCCTGCAAAACATGAGGCAAGGCCAAAAAAAAAAAACTTTCATAAACAACTGATAAAAGGCTTTTCCTTAAGTATGATTGCAGCAGTGGTCTCTGGGGTGAAGGAGATTCAGTTTGGGTATCCCCCCCTACAGGAAGTCTCCTAAACCCAGCAACTAAGTTCAGTGCCTTCTCTCTGAAGTGCCATAACATCATTTTCCAAGCACTCCCAAAGCACTTACACATAGTCTGATGGCTCTCCGTTTATGTGTCTGCCTCACATCTCCTGATATCTCCTTACATTCATCTCCGTATCCTTAGAGACCAGCATACAGTGGATACTCAAAATATGCTTGCTGAACTGGTCTAGATGATTTTCTCACCTGCCTGTCTCTGAGACCAGCTTCTCTGTGTACACTTTGTTCCTGCCTCTGTGTATAGTCTGCCCTGGGTGGGTGCTTTCCTGTTACAGGGCCTTGGCATTCATTTTCTGCCTACGTACTTCCTTGAGCTCACTAGGCCTGCATGCTCAGTCACTTCCGTCGTGTCCGACTCTCTGTGACACTGGACTGTAGCCTGCCAGGCTCCTCTGTCCTTGGGATTCTGCAGGCAAGAGTACTGGAGTGAGTTGCCATTTTCTATCCCAGGGGATTTCCCTGGCCCAGGGATTGAACCCATGTCTCTTATGTCTCCTGCATTGGCAAGCAGGTTCTTTACCACTAGCACCACCTGGGAAACCACAAGCTCACTATAAGAAATGGGTATTTTTTTCAGTTGGGTTTCCCAGGTGGCACAGTGGTAAAGAATCTGCCTGCCACTGCAGAATATGCAGGGGACACAGGCTCAGTTCCTGGGTTGGGAATATCCTTTGGAGAAGGAAATGACAACCCACTCCAGTATTCTTGCCTGAAAAATTCCATGAACAGAGGAGCCTGGCAGGCTACAGTCCATGGGGTCATAAAGAGTGGGACATGACTGAGCAACTGAGCACACATTTTTTCAATGAATTATACTACCATGAAGCTCTGCATCTCTCCAGTCCTTCTCCAAAGACCTCCTCCTGAGTGGTGGCTTCTTTGAGCCAGGCAGCCAGAGCTCGGGGTCACAGGAAGGAGACGACGCCAAAGGAGGGGCACTGAGGGTGGGCACAGACCTGCCTGTTGCTGCCCTCAGACCAGTCAGAGCCCTGTGTCCTCTTAGCCCACATGCAGTCTGACCTAGGCGAAACATTCAATCAAGAAGTGAAGGAATTTAGAACCATGGAATGAATGTTAGTACTGGAAGGGCCATTGAGATCATTGAACTTTGCAGTTTGTTCAAATTTTCTTCTGAAAGAGAGTAACATTCTTAAAAACCAACCAAAAGACAAAAAAAGAAAAAAAATAGACAGGGTTTTGTTTTCTATCCGAATAACTGACATGGAACTATTCTGGTTGAAAGGGCTAGAAGGAACAGTCCTTTTCTTTTTTTTTTTTCAAACTTAAAATTTTTATTTTGTATTGGGGTATACCCAGGCGGCGCTAGTGGTCGAGAATCTACCTACCAATGCAGGAGACTCAAGAGACTAGGATTTGATCCCTGAGTCAGGAAGATCCCCTGGAGGAGGGCATGACAACCCCTTCCTGTATTCTTGCCTGGAGAATACCGTGAACAGAGGAGCCTGGCCAGCTACCGTTCACGAGATTGCACAGTCAGACATGACTGAAGCAACTTAGCGCACACAGTACACATAGTGAACTAGGGGGCTTCCCGGGTGGCTCTGGTGGGAAACAGCCCGGAGAATCCCGTGGGAGAGGAACCTGGTGGGCTCCCGTCCATAGGATCGCGAAGAGTTGGACAGGGCTGAAGCGACTTAGCACACAGCCAGTTAGCACTACTGTGGTAGTTTCGGGTGAAGAGCAAAGGGAGTCAGCTGTATGTATACATGTATCCATTTTCCCCCAAACTCCTCGCCTATGGGAGGAACAGTCTTTCTCTCATTCCCTTTTTGCCTATCCTCTAAATACACACACACACACACACACACACACACACACTCTCTCTCTCTCTCTCTCTCTCTCTCTGTCAGTTGAAGGCATCTCTCAAGAATTCTTAGGTCACTGAGAAACAAGAGCACAATCCGAAAATCATTGCTCAAGTTGAACATTTTCACTTTGAAGAAAGTTATAAGGGGATGTTGCTTCTGGGAGCCAAAGCCTAGAATTCCTGGCTTCCTCTCTTTCTATTAATTCATCGACACTGCCACTTTTTACAAAAACGACAAAATTCTCCATAGATGTGTCCATCTTCTGAGTGTCAGAGCTGTAGAAAATCTTCCCAGTGTGGATCCAATTTTAGCAGAAGTGCTGCTGGAAAAATCACTGCCTTGAGGAATTAATCAGAGGAAAGGATGAACAGGCAGAACAAGAGGATTTTTAGGATGGTGAAAAATATCCTGCATGATACTATCAGGATGGACACATATCATTATACATTTGATGAAATGAACAGCAGAATGAGCAACGCTGTGAATCCTAATGTAAACTTGAGACTTTAGGTGATCTTGATGTGTCCATGTAAGTTCATCAACTGTAACAAATGTACCACTCTGGTAGGGAATATGTTGATAATCGGAGGTAATGCATGTGTGAGGGCACTAGTGGTAAAGAACCCGCCTGCCAATGCAGGAGACACACGAGATGCAGGTTCAATCCCTGGGTCCGGAAGATTCCCTGGAAAAGGGCATGGCAACTCACTCCAGTGTTCTTACCTGGAAAATTCCACTGAGAGAGGATCCTGGTGGGCTACAGTCTATACGGTCACTAAGAGTTAGACATACTGAAGCTACTTAGCATGCATATATGCATGTGTGGAGTAAGGGATACATAAGACATCTCTATGTCTTAATTTTGCTGTCAACCTAAATTGTTCTAAAAAGATAAAGTTGTTTAAAAAAAAAAAAGGATCAGTCAGAAATGTTTTCAGCTTTTCTCAGAAAGAAAAGTCTGCATGATGTCCAGATTGTGGTGGTTTGAAAAGCAGAGACAGAGAAAAATCTCATGATTAGAAGGCCCAAAAGCATCAGAATCTGCACCGTGTGTATTTGTGAGTGGTTTTATGGCACCACCCAGTGGCAGAAAGCAGTATTGTCACCAACACTCAAAAATAAGATTCAAGAATGCTTACTTTATAATTTTCAATCAACAAATATTTATTTGAAAACATCTAAATGTGTCTGACTTTACTCTAGCCACTGGGAGTATAGCAAGTGTTATTTACAAAAACCTAAACACTGATTTCAGAAACATCTGTCCATGTTATTTTTATAGGAATCCCTAATCAGCCGTCTGCACTACAGAAAGGTCGGTCAGGCCTCTAAGGTCGCTAAAACAGATTTCCCTCCTGACTCCTTAATCTACGATCTAAAGTGACCTCAGTCTTTCTCAGAGTCTACAAAATTGAGAACTTTTAAACCCCAAGCTTATGGTGTGGACATTTGTGGGGAAGCAAGACTTTTTACAAAACTTCCCTTGGAATATTACCAACCAACTGATATCAGTTTAAGAAAGCTTTCTTGTGTCCTGGGGAGTAAAGCATCTAAATTTGGGTCATTCCCATGTAATCCTGAAAATATGTAAACTGTTATGTGTCCAGGGCACAAAAAGTATTTGATCAACTGGTAAATTTTCCTTCCTTCCAACTTATCATTCCACTTTGTGAGTGCTGATCAGATTCAAGTTGGAAGGAACTATGATTTGAACCCAAAATAAGCAGAGAAGATGTCTTTGATGGACACCCTGGATTGCTTGGACAGGCCAAAGAGTCTGCTGCTAGGAGAGCTCTTACTCTCCCATTTTCTTTGGATTTTTTTCTGAGTCTAATTCACAGACCATTGGATAAATCTGAGAAGTTTCTTTGTCCCTAGTGATCAGTTATAATCCTTTTTTAAAAATTGTTTTTCAGTTGCATAAATAACTTGGAAAAGCCATTTCATCCCTCTGACCTTCATTTCTCTCTTTAGAAAAATAGTGTGAAATAATTGGACCTAGATAATCAGAAAACATGTTATATTCCTAGAGAATATATGCAGAAATTTTTAGAGTTTCAGACAATCCACACTCAGCCTGCCTGGAAAGCTACTTTATCAAAGAAAGGTTTGGTTTTCAATTTCTGGGAATATGATCAACTAGTTACATTAAAGTGTCTTCCAGATAAAATATAATTAGAAGATGAATTACACAAACACTGTAAAGTAATGTCCATGTATTGTTGCACTTATTAGAGTGAAGGAAATTTCTGAGGGTCAAAGAAATAAGTGAACAGTAATAGTAACAGTAAGCAGTAATTAAGTGAGGAGAGGAGGGAGCTCATCTCATAAGATGAGATGGCCTGGAAGGAAATGTTCACATCCTCGTAACCAACATGCCCAACATAGACTCTTGAGATTCTTGTAGATTTCATTCAATAGAATATAATCCACAATTTAAACACACACACACACACAAGAAATAATTGAGAGGCAGCAGAAACAATAAAGGGCTTCCCAGGTGGCACTAGTTGGTAAAGAATCTGCCTGCCAATGCAGGAGACACAGGAGATGGGGGTTCGACCCCTGGGTGGGGAAGCTCCCCCAGAGAAGGAAATGGCAACCCACTCCAGTATTCTTGCCTGGAGAATCCCATGAACAGAGGAGCCTGGTGGGCCCAATCCATGGGGTTGGAAAAAGTTGGACGTGATCGAGCAGGACCATAAACAATAAATAGAAGACTTAGATATTCCAAAAACTTCAGATGGAATGATCTGATGAAAATGTGAAACAACCATGTGTAAAATGTTTGAAGAAATAAGAGAGAAAATAAAAAATGAGAAACGAAAAATTGAACATTAAAAAAAGATAAGAGGTTTTAGAACTAAGTAAGAGTAGTGGATTTCAAATACACACACACATCTCAGTGGCTGAATGGAACAAAAAATTAAACAGATCTGAAGAGGCAATGAGTTGGAAAATATAACTTGAAGGAATTACCTGTAATGTAGTCTAGAGAGAAAAAGAGGTTGTATATATAAACAGAAGACCAAGAGATACAGATCATAGAAAGTAAATTTGAACATAACTAATTGGAGTCATGGAAATAAAACTTTGTATGCAAGTGGGAGGGAGACTTAAAACATAGCCATTGAGAGGGTGGACCTTGGACATGGCCAGAACTCACAAGCTGGCTCTTCCATTTCTCAGCTTTATGATTAGAGATGAGTATCAGGAGCTCATTGCAACTATTAAATATGGACAATAAGAGCCTCTGTGGTGTTGTAAGCATTAAATTAGTTATTACACATTAAACACTTAGAATATTGCTGTACATTAAAAAGTTTTTAAAAGTTTTGTCCAGTAATTCATTATTTTTTTCAGCCAAAGACATGAAAAGTATTGTAACTATTTGTTCCTCTGAACCTCATTATG
This sequence comes from Dama dama, assembly GCF_033118175.1. Lineage (NCBI taxonomy): Eukaryota > Metazoa > Chordata > Mammalia > Artiodactyla > Cervidae > Dama > Dama dama. Next base: position 76,454,672 of record NC_083700.1, on the reverse strand, counting down.
TGTGTGCTCAATTGCTTTAGTCATGTCTGACTCTTTGTGACCCCATAGACTGTAGCTCACCAGGCTCCTGTGTCCATGGGATTTCCCAGGCAAGAATACTGGAGTGGGTTGCCATTTATTCCTCCAGGGATCTTCCTGACCCAGGGATCAAACCCTAATCTCCTGTGTCTCCTGCGTTGGCAAGCAGATTCTTTACCACTGAGCCATCTGGGAAACAAAGTAGCCATGTCTGTTATATAGACCATAAGAACAACTTAAGAACCAAAGTGTGTCCCCATGAGTAGGAACTCATAGTCTTTCACTAGTATCTATCTATCTATCTATCTATCTATCTATCTATCTATCTATCTATATATATATATATATATATATATATATATAAAGCATCCAATGTCTTGCATTTTTATCTGGAAGTCAAATGATATAGCTAGGAACAAGCTTAACCTTTGGGGAGAAATGTTTAGTCAAATGCCACAGTTTTTATCCAAGAAGTTCCTTTGCTTCAATTTTTTAACAAATAGCTGCTTTCCTCAAAGACTGTATAAAGTTTCTAGGGCTATTGTAACAAAAACCACAGGCTGAGTGGCTTAAAAAATAGGAATTAATCTTCTCACATCTTGAAAGCTTGAGTTATAAGAACAAGTTGTCGGCAGGGCTGGTGTCTCCTGAGACCTCCTTCCATGGCCTCAGATGGCCCACAGATGGCTGTCTTCTCCATGTCTTTCCATGGTCATCCCTCTGTGTATTGTGTGACCAAATCTCCTCTTAGAAGGACACCAGTAGTATTGGGTTAGGACCTACCCTAATGAGCTCATTTTAACTTAATTAGTCCTTCAAAGACTCAATGCAATCACTTTGAAATACTGGAAGTTAGAACGTAAGCATATGAATTTTGGTTGGACACAACACCACAATTTTGGTTGCCCATAACTGATGGCGCCATACATCCAAGAGAAATAACTTGGTTGGGCTAAATTGGTTGGCTCTGACTAAAAGATGAAACTTATTTGAACCTCCACATTGTTCTCATCAGGAGGCTGGATACAGTGGGCTACTCAAAAAAAGAATGACACATCCTTAGATTTAAGGAGATGATCAGCCACAAAGGAGAATTTTCTCACAGATTCTTTACCCTGAGTCTTGGAATCTCCCCGATTCCTTGATTCAAAGACAGGTCTTATGTCTTCAATGGATGCAGAGGGCCATGGAAGCCCCATGAAGTAAGGCTGCCGTACAGTTTCTTACCAAGTGAGGGAGGCTGGAAAGTCAACAGATTAAGGTGCTTCACTTGATATCTCAGCATCCAGTTCTTTAACAAAGCCTCATACAGTGCATTTGCCTGTGTGTGTATGTGTGTGTTCTTCCTTTTTCTTCTTTCTGTTGTTGTTCAGTTGCTCAGTCATGTCCGACTCATTGCCACTCCATGAACTGCAGCACGCCAGGCTTCCCTGTCCTTCGCTATCTCCTGGAGTTTGCTCAAAATCATGTCCATTGAGTCAGTGATGCTGTCCAACCATGTCATCCTCTGTCACCCCCTTTTCCTCCTGCCCTCAATCTTTCCCAGTATCAGGGTTTTATCCAATGAATTGCTCTTCGCATCAGGTGGCCAAAATATTGGAGCTTTAGCTTCAACATCAGTCCTTCCATTGAATATTCAGAATTGATTTCCTTTAGGATGGATTGGTTTCATCTCCATGCTGTCCAAGGGACTCTCAAGAGTCTTCTCCAACACCACAATTTGAAAGCACCAGTAGTTGGCACTCAGCCTTCTTCATGGTCCAACTATCACATTCATACATGACTACTGGAAAAGCCATATCTTTGACTGGACAACCTTTGTCAGCAAAGTGATGTTTCGACTTTTTAATATGCTGTCTAAGTTTGTCATCACTTTTCTTTCAAGAAGCAAGTGTCTTTTAATTTCATGGCTGCAGTCACACCGTCCACAGTGATTTTGGAGCCCCTACTGGGGCAAAATATACATAATATAAAATTTAATTTTGACCATTTTACATGTACAGCTTAGTTGTATTAAGTACATTAATGCATCATCATCCCCAAGTGAAACTTGATTTTCATTAAACAATAGTTCTCCATTCTTCCCTCCTTGCCTCCAGTCCTTGATAGCCACTATTCTATTTTCTGTCTCCGTGAATTAGGTCAAATTCTACGCAACTCTTTACAGGTAGAATTACATCACATTTTCTCTTTTGTGCTTGGCTTATTTAATTTAAAGTTTATAAGTTTCATGCATGTTGTAGCATATATTAGAATTTCACTCCTTTATAAGGCCGAATATTATTCCACTGTGGGACTTCCCAGGTAGCACAGTGGTAAAGAATCCACCTGCCGATGCAGGTGATGTGGATTTGATCCCTGGGTGGGGAAGATCCCCTGGAGATGGAAATGGCAACCCACTCCAGTATTCTTGCCTGGATAATCCCATGGACAGAGGAGCCTGGAGGGCTACAGAGTTAGGCGTGACTTGGTGACCAAACAACAACAACATTCCGTTGTATGTGTATACCACATTTTATTTACCCACTCATTCATCAACTGACATACGGGCCTATAGTCTAATAAAAAATATATTTAGTTTTTATCCCTGGTTCTTGGCACAGATCTCCTGATGCCTTAGGAATTTCCTGAGTGATAGAAGTGTCTTTTGTTATCCATAAGAAGCCCCTTTTGAGCACCCCTATATCTATGCTAATTAAATGACCTAGGTAAGGGCCCTAGATAGGGTCGGGATGGGGCTTCCCTGGTGGCTCAGGGCTAAACAATCCACCTGCGATGTGGGAGACACAGAAGATGAGGGTTCAGTCCCTAGGTCAGGAGGATACCCTGGAGAAGGAAATGGCAACCCATTCCAATATTCTTGCCGGGAAAACCCCATGGACAGAGGAGCCTGGTGGGCTACAGTTCATTGGGTTGAGAAAAGTCAGACATGACTTAGCACACACACCTGGGGCTGTTCAACAAAAAGAAAAGGTGATTATAGGTGTGGAACTTTCAGCCTGTTCCCCTGCCCCCTGGTAAAGGCGGGGGCGGGCATTAAAACTCCATAAAAACTCTGGAACAACTTGGGAGTGAGCCCTCACCAGAACCTGAGAGTACTAGTCCTCTGACCTTGGACTTTCAGTCTCCAGAACTAGAAGAAATAAATTTTTGTTGTTTATAAGCCACCCAGTCTATGGTAGTTTATTATAGCAGCTCAAGAAGACAAAGACCAGTTCCTTATCTACAAATGGAGATACAATCACAGTCACCTCAGGGCATTGTGAAGGTTAAATGGTTTACCTGTATATCATCAATTCTAAGAACACTTCATTTTTTTCATGTTATAACAACTTTAAATCAAGATGATCTGTCAGTGAATGGGGCTCCATTTGGGGATGGCCACGCAGTGGTCCTGATGAAGTTGCTATTAATATCTGTTGCTGATGAGCTAAGACTTCTGCTGCTCCACGTGGAGAGTCAGGACATCTGGCATCACTGCAGCTGTCAGGCCACAAGTTGTCGCAGGACCATATTAGAAGCAACATGTATCCCGATTGTTGGAAAATGTTCTTATAAGCTCCAGAAAGCTCCAGTGTAAAAATGAGAATGGTTGTCAGTGGGCTGGAAGAAACCCACTGGAATTTTGAAGTAGAAACTCTTAATAGTTGGTCTCCAAAGATAAATGAGTTTTAGAAAAATGTTAAATGATCTATTTCACCTGTATTTTCTTTTTTATGTATGAACAATGGTGATATCTAATTTTAAAAATACATTTAGTGCTATTTTGATTAGTATAAAATAAAATTCAGAATGCAGGAAAGTATTATTCAAATTTAATTAATAGCGTATTTTTCTTAGTGGCTCATAAAATAGTAATTCTCTCACAAACGGTGTGTCAGCATCAATGAAATACAGGTGAATCTTTTAGAATAGTGACTATTTCTAAGTAAAAGAAGTCAGTAGTCAGTCTGAAAATCTATATACTGTAAGATTCCATCTATATGAAATTCTGAAAGAGGTAAAACTATAGAGACAGTAAAAAGATCAGTGGATGCCAGGGTCTAGGTGGAGAGAGCAGGATAAATAGGTGAAGCACAGAGGATTTTTAGAGCAGTGAAACTGCTCTGTTATGGTACTATAACATTGGATATATATCATCATACATTTGACCCAATCCAACGTACAACACCAAGAGTGAACCCCAATGTAAAATATGAATTTTGGTTCAATTTAGTTGAATACTTAACATTTATGTTCACCAACTATAATACATGTACCCTCCAGTGGGGGATGTTGACACTGGGGGAGGCATACACACATTGTACATGGGAAATCTCTGTACCTTTGTTTTATTTTGCTGTGAGCCTAAAACTGTTCTGAAAAAATAATATCTACTTAAAAAAAAAAAAAAAAAACCTGAAGTCCTGGAATAAGCTATAGATTTTTAAGAATATTTTCCTGATCATTTTTTTTCCCACTCCGTTGTCTTATTCATCCCCTATCAAACACACAAAAAAGTAAATACAAACACTAGGAGATATTAAAATACCTCCAGGGTGAAAAGAGAGAGCTCTAAAAAATTCAGAAAAGAAACTGTTGTTGGGTTTGGAAAAGTGGCAGTGACCCCTGTCATCGTGCCTTCATTTCAGAGAGGTGAATGTAGGGGATGATAGTGCCCTGAGGAATGTGAGGGTGTAAGACTAGTGAAGGCCTATGCTTCGCTTCCCACTTCTGCTGGGAGTCAGGGAGCAGCTGTGGAGTTTGCCGTTTCATCATGGTTATGGGCGTAGAGAAAAGGTGCGGTGTGAGGATCCCAGGCCGATGGTCCAGAGGGGTCCTTTGAGCTCCTGCACTCAGTGAGAGGAGCAAAATGTTCCTGGTGTGGCCAAGAGGATTGTGCATGTGACACTGAAAGTCAGAGGCCAAGACAATTCCTGCGTCTTGTTGTTGTCAGGAGGCTCTGAGGACCCACAGAGACCTGGGTGCCATATCAGAGGGGAAAAGACTGAGGGAAAAGTGCAGGGACAATACTTTCCCTAATCATCTAAGAAAGCTAAGATGTCAAAATTTATCTGAGTTGGTAACATGTGTCCTGTTACTGATGGAGCAGGGACTTGAGGAAGAAACTAGGTTTAGTTCTAAGGGAAATTTTTTTTACTTTCTATACATATCTAAGTATATGGCTTGAAAATTCTTACCTGCTCTGTGCATATATCCTTAGATATATCCTTAGTTTGGAGGAATTATGGATGAGGAGCAGTGTGCTCGGTCTCTTCAGTCGTGTCCAACTCATTGCGACTCCATGGACTGCAGCCTGCAAGGTTCCTCTGTCCATGGGATTTCCCAGGCAAGAATACTGAAGTGGGTTGCCATTTCCTTCTCTGGGTTATCTTCTCTACTCAGGGATCAAACCCATGTCTCTTCAGTTCAGTTCAGTTTAGTTGCTTAGTCGTGTCCAACTTTTTGCGATCCCATGGACTGCAGCACTCCAGGCTTCCCTGTCCATCACCAACTCCCAGAGCTTGTTCAAACTCATGTCCATCAAATCGGTGATGCCATCCAACCATCTCATCCTCTGTTGTCCCCTTCTCCTCCTGCCTTCAATCTTTCCCAGCATCTGGGTCTTTTCCAGTAAGTCAGTTCTTCACATCAGGTGGCCGAAGTACTGGAGCTTCAGCTTCAGCATTAGTCATTCCAAAGAATATTCAGGACTGATTTCTTTAAGATTGACTGGTTTGAGCAATCCCACTTCTGGGCATACACATTGAGGAAACCAGATCTGAAAGAGACACGTGTACCCCAATGTTCATCGAAGTACTGTTTATAATAGCCAGGACATGGAAGTAACCTAGATGCCCAGCAGCAGACGAATGGATAAGGAAGCTGTGGTACACATACACCATGGAATATTACTCAGCCATTAAAAAGAATTCATTTGAATCAGTTCTAATGAGATGGATGAAACTGGAGCCCATTATATAGAGTGAAGTAAGCCAGAAAGATAAAGACCAATACAGTATACTAATGCATATATATGGAATTTATAAAGATGGTAACGATAACCCTATATGCAAAACAGAAAAAGAGACACAGATGTACAAAACAGAATTTTGGACTCTGTGGGAGAAGGTGAGGGTGGGATGTTCAGAGAGAACAGCATCAAAACATGTATATTATCTATAGTGAAACAGATCACCAGCCCAGGTTGGATGCATGAGACAAGTGCTCAGGGCTGGTGCACTGGGAAGACCCAGAGAGATCGGGTGGAGAGGGAGGTGGGAGAGGGGATCGGGATGGGGAACACATGTAAATCCATGGCTGATTCATGTCAGTGTATGGCAAAAACCACTACAATATTGTAAAGTAATTAGCCTCCAACTAATAAAAATAAATGGAAAAAAAAGAAATTATACATATGGAAAAACAAAAAAGATTGACTGGTTTGATCTCCTTGCTGTCCAAGGGACTCTTAAGAGTCTTCTCCAACACCACAGTTCAAAAGCATTAATTCTTCGGTTCTCAGCTTTCTTTATAGTCCAACTCTCACATCCATACATGACTAGTGGATAAACCATAGATTTGACTAGACAGAGCTTTATCAACAAAGTAATGTTTCTGCTTCTTAATATGCTGTCTAGGTTGGTCATAGCTATTCTTCCAAAGAGCAAGCATCTTTTAATTTCATGGCTGCAGTCACCATCTTTAGTCATTTTGGAGCCCCCCGAAAAATAAAGTCTTCTGAGGCTTCTGGTACTCTACTTCCCCTTTTTTATCCCCAAATTTATAATAAAATTTTGCTTGAGTGTTCAGTCCTGTGTCACCTGGAATAAGAGAATATGAAGTGAGAGGTCCAGGATCCTTGCTTGGACAGGAGTATGAAAGCATTGTAGGTCAGCATGGAGATGTCAGAGACTATCTGTGACTGACCCCAGAGGGAAAGATGGATCTCTGGGACAGACTTGTGCTTATTCTCCAGTCACCCATCACTGCTGAAAGAGTCTTCTTTTGGTTCCAACCTAGAAAGCTATGGATTTTATATTTACTAAGAAAGGAAGATTTTCATTTGTCTTTAACTTTCATTCATTTAAACAGAGGAATTACTATATGCCAGATAAAAGGCTAGGGATGCAGAGAGAGAGGAGAGTGAGGAACCCAGTGAGAAGAGAAAAGCATTTGTCCAATAATTGACTAATAAGCACAATTACATCATGGGGTAAGTGCTATCACATTATCACAGTTATGGTGTAACAGGTTCCCCCGACCACCCGGTTTGCTTCACTGTGATGCTCTTTACTACCTGGTAGCAAGTGTGTGTGTGTGTGTGTGTGTGTGTGTGTGTGTGTGTGTGCGCGCGCGCGCACGCGGGCGCACACACATGTGAGGATCTGCACGTGAGAATACAATCTCAGTCCTTTATCTTAACTAATATCTTTGCCTAGATGCAAAAGGATTTCCTTAGCCCAAGATTTGATATCTCACAAATGGAAAGGTATACATTTCTCATTCTATGAGCGAGAAAGACTGTGGATTCTCTGCTTTCAGATTACTCTCTGTATCAACAAGAAACATCACAAATCACCTAAGAGCAAGCCCTCTACCTAAGTAAAGATTATTTTCTTCTGAGATAACATATACTTCTTGTGAGTTACGAGGTTAACATCTTTGTCCTGTTAATGTAACTTTTGATCTTTCTTCTTACAGAATAATAATCCTGGCAGGATACTGTTCAGAAACATCTGACCTCCGCATAAACTAGGTTATCTGACTTTGTCTTGGGCATTAGTTATAGGCATTGCTAATAAACAATGGCTGCGAATCTAAAGACTGTATCATTGAAAAAGGATCTAGAGACTCCACCTGGAAACACCCAAACTTGGTGATTCAATCGTTTGTCAGTTTGATTCTGTTGGTTCAGTTATTTATTCATGAAAATGTACACAGCATCATCTACCATGCATGCCATATGATGGTAAAGACAGAAATGTTCTGGTACTGTTCACAATCTAGCTGACTCTTTACTGTAAACATATAAACAGTCAGTGTTTACTAGCTGTGACATTCAAGAGATACATTCTTCTTCTTGTACACATTGCTTCTGTCCTAGCAATGTACTACTGCTGCTGCTAAGTCACTTCAGTCGTGTCCGACTCTGTGCGACCCCATCCCTGGGATTCTTCAAGCAAGAACAGTGGAGTGGGTTGCCATTTCCTTCTCCAATGCATAAAAGTGAAAAGTGAAAGTGAAGTTGCTCGGTCATGTCCAACTCTTCGCGACCCCATGGACTGCAGCCTACCAGGCTCCTCCATCCATGGGATTTTCCAGGCAAGAGTACTGGAGTGGGGTGCCATTGCCTTCTCCAACTAACAAGGTAAGAGGTCTGTTATTCAGCAGTTGATTTGCAAGTTTCCCAGTTACTCTTGATGATGGAGAAGAACACAGAGAAACAGGGTTCTTTACCTTGTTACTGACTCTCCCTTGTGTGGGATAAGAGGGTCCACAGGTGCTCTGGGAACCCATTAAAATAAAAGCACATTCATGAAAAGTGCAGTCAAAAGAAAGAACTATATTTCTTAGCATATGACCCAGTCTTCAACTTGTGGTTCTATTAATCTCGAACTGATTTCACTAACAGGAGAGTTCATGGAAATGGTATCAGAAATGCTCATCTCAGCACAGATGCTGGCAAAAGTCTCCCCATACAGGACTTGATTCTAATTGAGTAAAATTAACCCAGAGCTGAGAAACTTGCGATTTCCTGGAAAGTCTTTAATGTTGGAACTTGAGATCCAATTCCGCTGCATTTAACTGCATGTTAATAGTGTTTTGTTTCAATGGGATGAATCTTAAGTGTTGTTGGCTTAGTTTTTGAGAGTTTCTTGAGTGTTCTTAAGCCTTGGAATGGTGCTCAGAAAAATCTGTCTTTAGTGTGCTGGATGGAATCTTGATAAAAAAGCCAACACACTTAAACTGCTTTTATTGAAATTTAATATCAAGTTGAAAATAGACTATAGATGGAGTGTCATGCCTTGTTCTGGATATTGTTACTTCAACAGTGATGCTGACAGTTCTAAAATGTAAGGTATAGGAAGTGCCACCCAGGAAGGAATCTAGAAAGAAAGTTTCACAAATGATTGTTGAGACAATACTGGATATTTTCCCTGAAGAAATGAAGATTCCAGGTTGATGAAGATGGCAGGAGCTAAGGAAAAACAGAGTTACAAAGAATTGGTTTTCTCCAAAAGGCTACATAAAGACTTCGGGGAGGGAGTTTCTAGTAGGAAAATTTGGGGATCTAAAATTAGAGGGAAAAATACCAGGGGTATTCAAATATAGAAAGGATTGACCCTCAAAACAGAATCCATCCCAAGCTCTGATATTCCAGTTGAAGCTAGGAACTCCATTCCCTATAATATGTAAAACCCAGAGGAAGTAAATCTGATTTAGGTACAGAAGGTTAAGGTATTAGAGTTGGGTACACCTGAGTGTATATATCACCCCTATAACTTCTTGGGTATAAATATGAGTAAGAAATGTACTTTATCTGAACCTGAGTTCTATAATTTTAAAAATAGAGGTAACTTTTTTCTTCTGCATGTTTGCTTTGCAATGAATGAATAAAGTTTCATATGTCAATGGTCTATTGAAATGTTTGACACATAGAAAGCACTCCTGAGTAACTTGGAGGGTCACTTCCAGTTTTAAGAATCCCAAATTCTGAGAATGGTGCAGGGGGTACACCATAATTTTTGCTAGATACCTTTTTCTGTCTTATACACATTATAGGTCTATCTAAGCATATCACTTATTGGCTTGGAGTACACTGTGTTCAAATCTGTGACCAGAGTTTCTGAAATCAATGTGAGATTACTTGGGAGATGTTTAGGATTCATGATGTGTTCATGAATGTTTAGATGTTTAATGTTCATGATGTTTAGATGTTTAGGATTCATGAGTGAGCTCCAATTAAGATGGCTTGTTTGGCTTTGACTTCAGGACTGGGGTAAGGGGTGGGCGGGGGGAGAATCTCACAGTACTTTACTGCTTCTTGGGATGTCAGGGTTTGTGTTTTGGATTTCCTATAAAATAGCTCAATTGGAGAAGTCATTTCGCCTCTGACAAACTCAAATTCTTTTTCACTGAAACAAGGATGATGATTAGATAATCCTTAAAAAATCCTTATTTATAAAAGTAATAGGATTTTACTATATGACCAACTCTGTCAATACTTTTCTAGAAAAGAGAGAGTGGAGAATGCCATTTGAATTCCAAAAAACTTTATGATGGCAGAGAATTAGGGAGAAAAAGTGAAAAAGTGGAAAAGTGTTCATTGGAAACTAATACACAGAAAAGTAAATGGTACAAATTCAAGTTTAGAAAAATATCAAATTTGGATTACCTGAGAGACTTCAATGGCTTCCCCAGACAATAATGAATCTGCCTGCCAATGTTGGAGACCCAGGCTTTGTCACTGGGTTCAGAAGATCACCTGGAGAAGGGAATGGCTACCCACTCCAGTATTCTTGCCTGGAAAACCCCATGGGCAGAGGAGTCTGGCAGGTTACCGTCCATGAGGTTGCAAAGAGTCAGACATGTGACTGAGTTACTAAGTGCGCGCATGCACACACGCACACACACACACACACAAGAAACTTCAGATATCCTCGATCTGGGAAGTAAATAAAGAAGAATGAAAAGAGATGCACAGGATGTTCTGGAAGACCCAAATCATGTATAGGTTGGTCAGAAAAACTTTCAAGGTCCCTTGTTGATAGAGGAAGATGGGTTTGCCAGAGAGACCAGGAGAGAATGCATTTGGGACTCAGGTCCAAGTGTGTGAGCAAGGACGTGCTGTACCTCATGAGTAGCAAGTGGGCCCAGTATGCCAAGAGGTCCAGATGTGTATAAAAAATTAGAAAGGTGTGAAGTGGGAGAAGGAATAGGATCAGAGCCAGAAAACGAGTGTCTATAATTCTCCTCTCAAAAAACATTTAGAAACGTGTAATTATGCAAAAGCATAGGTAAGTACTGTACAAAAAGCAAAACAAAAACAAATTTCTTTCTTTCCTACCTTCCTTCCAAAAGTGATGACCATCCTGCAGTACTAGGGGGGACTGACCTTGTGTGAGGTACATTAGATGTTGAAATCCTCACTCAAGGCTGCAGGCCATCCCTTATCTGCACAATTTCACAGCTTTTGGAACCCCAGTCTATGTCCAATTTACTCATATTCCCAGTCCCCTGAAAATGTGATCCATCCTACCTGGGCTCCCTGATTCAACAGGTGACCCAGGCTAATATTATTCTTGGTGCCATCCACAAGAATCTCAGCCAAACTCATGACACACTGCTTCACTATGTTCCTTTCTCAGCTTTGCTGTCTTCTAGTTCTCTCTTTCCTTGTTCAGAGTGATGAAGGGTCAGATTAATAAGCCACTGTGTGCTTAGTCACTCAGTCATGTCCAAGTCTTTGCGACCCCATGGACTGTAGCCCTCCAGGCTCCTCTGTCCATGAGATTTCCCCGGCAAGAATACCGGAGTGGGTAGCCATTTCCTTCTCCAGGGGATCTTCCTGACCCAGTGCTGGAACCGGTGTCCACTGCATTGACAGACAAATTCTTTACCACTGGCACCACCTGGGAAGCCCATTAAGCACTAGCCAAGCCAATGTCTGAGGAGGGAATAAGGTCTCCTCTGTTGCACACACCCCCAATCTGCATGAGTATTCTCCCAGAGTCCCTAAGGAGGAAGTGAAGCAACCAGCCATCCATCCTCTACAGGTGATGTGAGGAAGGAAACAGTCGCTTTCCAAAAAGTCCACTACTTTCCCTTCTTGAGTCTTCTTGTAACATCTAGAGTTTGAGCCTTTTGGGACCTCCCACAAAGCCCTTCAGACACACTTCCACACGCCCATTGTTCTTAAAATGTGAAAAACTTTGCAATCTTTTGCCTTTAAACTTTGGACCCTAATTGCCTGCTTGATTTCTTATGCTGTTTTTAAAACTTAATGATACCTGTAACAAAACACGTGGTTCATGTGTTTTGCCTTTTAGACATGGATTGCTATCTACTGCCTTAATTATTCAATGGAAGTGCTGAGGTCCAAAGACATGAAGGGGTCTGTTTAGGATCACATATTTGTTATTGGAAACTAGAATCATATCAGTTAGGATGCTCTTGGTTACGGGAAACCCTACTCTAACCTGGGTTATAAGCAGTAACAGAATGCATCGCATTGTGTAACTCGAGGTCCAGGGGTGGGATGGTCTACAAAAAAGCACCATGCAGAGCTCTGACTGTATCCCTCTGCTCTTCTCTCCACTGCCACTATACCAGGTGTCAGCTTTGGGCCAGACTCAGATCCCCCAAACTCTCAACACGCCTGCTCACTGTAACTGTGGCAAAAATAACTTCCTCATTCTTGTCTAACCAGTGAAAGAAATTCTTTCCTCCAATCATAGAATGAAAGTTCTTTGAACCTGATTGAACCAAACGAATCGTGTACTCAATCCTGCACCAATACAGCCCCAAGGATGTAGGTGCCCTGATTGGCTTAAACCTGGGTCCCTGAATAAATCACTAGCAAGGGGATAGAATTACTCTAATTGGCTTGGTTGTTAGGATACATTTTCTGAAGTGCAGATAGGTTCAGCTTCCTGAGACACATATGACTGTTAAAGATTGGTGACAGGCAATTATCCAAACAAAATTAGGAAGGACAGAATGGATACTGTGTAAGCAACAGACAGTATCAACCATAGGAACCCAGCGACTCAGTATATTCCAGTCCCATGCTGACTGACTGATATGAAGGAAGAAAGATGAAGAACTCTGAAGTTTGTGCTTCAAAGAGTACCACACTTAAAACAAACAGCATGTGATCTTTCCTATGAGTAATGATGCTGAGACAGTCCAAACAGAAAATAGCTAATGAGAAAGCATCCATTTTATTCTGCTGCCAAGACCATGCCATCTGTTATGACATCACAGGTGGGTACAGCTGCACATTTTATCTTGTGAAGTTGCCAAGGCAACAGAGTCTGACCATGACAGTAGCGTAAGGTGGCAGCATAGAAACAGACTTTTCTTTTTTCAATATTTTTTTTCACTGTGAAAACCAATTTAGAATAAAATGAATTTTATTGTTGGAGAATCTTTTAGATACCCAGAGATAGGTCAGCCAGAGAAAAGGTAACTAATTTTCTAATTCATATTTTTAGACATTCTTCAGTAGATTAAAGTGATCAATAAATTAATATGAGATGGAACCATCTATGATGGATTTCAGTTGCTTTGTTTAACTTCTTCATCTAACTCTTTTTTACTTTTTGAATTTCTTATCAATAAGACACAGGTCTGTGCAGATCTGGCTTTTTTTCTCTTGATTTTTTTTTTCCTCTATCAAATTCTGCCTAGCTCTCTTTTAGCTATCTGATGAGACTTATTCAACACATTTTTTGAACTCATATTGCACAGTGCCTATCATAGAACTAGATAAATAGAAGGTACTCAATTATACTTATTTGTGAATTGCTCTTTCCTTAAGTTTCCTTGTTTTATTTTCTATTCCACCTCCAGTTTTCTAAATTTATTTTTCTTATTTGCTTCTTTTTAGTAGAGATTTGTCCAAAACTAATAATGGATTGAAAATGTAGTTTACAAAACACCATCAATCTCATTAAAGAAACCTAACTTACACTCTTTACCAGCCTGTGTTGTAATTTCATCTTTCCGATTGGTGATTGAACTTTTCATATACCCTTACAAGCAGCAGAAAGCCCAATGTCTCCTTCTTGAGGCTTCAGCACTAATTCTGCAAGAAATATGGGGCTTTCTCATTCATTCATTTATTCATAGAAAAAATATTATGAAGTGACCATTGTGTGCTAGACACTGTTCCAAGTGCTGGAGATACAATTGTGGGTGAGTTTTGTCCTCAGATACTTTTAGATAGAACTAGGAAATACATGCCTCCTAGCACTGACGCTTTGGTCATTTCTGTGTGGTTCACTGCTGAGCACTCACTCTGTACCATTAGGTTAGAACCTGTTCACCATCAGGTGATACCTTTCCATGTCCAGATTCTTAACCAGTGTTAACACTGAAGTGTTAGCACCTCACACTGAGGTTCAGAGTTGTTATAAAAGTGAAAGTGAAGTCGCTCAGTCATGTCCGACTCTTTGCCGACTCCATGAACTGTAGCCTACCATGCTCCTCCATCCTTGGGATTTTCCAGGCATGAGTACTGGAGTGGGTTGCTATTTCCTTCTCAAGAGGATCTTCCTGACCCAGGTATCAAGCCCAGGTCTCCTGCATTGTAGACAGACGCCTTACCCTCTGAGCCACCAGGCAAGTCCAGGGCTCAGTTGGTAAAGAGTTGTTATACCTTAGTTCAAATTCGTAGCCATTTTCTCCAAAGCTTATAATTGAACCAAGAAAAATAAATCTTGAAGGAGTTGTATTTGTGTGAAATGATTCAGTTAACTTAATTTTTTAAAGTAACGCTTGCCATGGCTTCAACTTTTTATAGTGATCATGAATCAAATTTGTAAACAAACAAACAAAAGGACAACTGAAAATAATACGTCTAGAGACTTCTAGTCTCCATTAGGATATAGAAAGCTGAGAGAATGTTGCTCCTAATTTACAATAGAAGATTCTAGAAAATCCAACAAAATTCTGAGGCCTTTTAGGACAACATGGACAGGGGAGAAAAGCACAAATCCTGCTCAGACCCTTCTTCCCTAAGGAACAAATACTTAAGTTGTCAGTGGAAAGACAGAAAACCCTCTTGCTTCCAGAGCACAGGTAAAGACTCATTTTAGCTGTAGCAAAGAAAATAGATAAAAAACCTTTATGATTAGAGGATGGGCAGCAAACTGGACCTGGCCCAGACCATTTGAGGTCTCCTATTTTTGGGGAAGGGTAAGATCACTAAATCCAAACTCTGGGACCCTTGGATATAGAGCCTGTCTAGGAATGAGGCAGAAGCAGGGCAACAGAGAACACCTCCCAAACCCCACTATCACTGCTGTGCTGGCAACCACCAAGTACTAAGCAATTGCAGTCTACTGCTGGGTGAAAGACAGTATTGGAGAGACAATTTCTGTAACATGCAGATACACAGGAAAGAGGTAAAGCTGAGGGCAGAGCAGGGACATGACAAAACCATCTGGTAAACCAGCCCCCCACTTTAAGCACAGATAATACTAGAGGATGAGATGGCTAGATGGCATCACTGACTCCATGGACATGAATGTGAGTGAACTAAGGGAGACAGTGGAGGACAGAGGAGCCTGGAGTGCTGCAGTCCATGAGGTTGCAAAGAGCCGGGTGCTACTTAGGGACTAAGCAACAATAGCAACAATACCAGGGAAATGAAGCTGGTGAGGCACTAAAGCAACAACAAGGGGAAAGGAGTTGAGTCTCTGATCACACTGACTCAAACCCCAGACGTTATTCCTATTTGCAAGCATTTGTTGTTGTTGTTGCTCAGTCTCTGAGTCGTGTCCAACTTTTTGCGATCCCATAGAATGCAGCACGCCAGGCTTCCCTGTCTTTCACCATTTCCTGGAGCTTCCTCAAATTCATGTCCACTGAGTCAGTAATTATTTGCAAACATAAATAATGTTTATACTACACTTTCCACTGTTCTATTTGCTTTATCTAGCTTGCAATATAAAGATAAAAATAACTACTGTCAGGAGACAAAATGATCAATAGGACCATACTCAGTGATTACCCAGGTATTGGGGCTATCAAAACTAGGAATATAAATCAATAATGATTAATATATTAAATGCTCTAGTAGAAAAGATGCACAACATGCATGAACATATGGGAAATATCAACCTAGAGAACTGAATACTGAAATAGGATGCCAAATAGAAATGTTTGAAATAAATGACATGGGTAGCAGAGATAAAGAGAAACTTAACGGATCCATCATGAAAATGAATATATTTTTTAAATGGAAACAAGCTTCCCTGAGTATTTTTCAATGTGTTAATACATCCATGGCAGAAAGAGTGGGCTGGGGTCTCCTATCCCTCAAAGAAAACATCAACAACAAAACAGGTGCATCACTTAATTGAAATAACTTAATGTCAAATCACTTTGGAACATCCAAAGAGACCATCCAAAAGGAAACTAATATTTTTCCTTTTGTCTATATTCCTCTAAGAAAATGACTGTAAGATGAGGGAAACACCTTGATAGTTGAAGAAATTTTCCTTTATGTTACAGGTTTAGACTACACTGCTCACCCAGGTGGTGCTAGTGGTAAAGAACCATCCTGCCAATGAAGGAGGCAAGAGGAAAACAACAGAATGGGAAAGACTAGAGATCTCTTCAAGAAAATTAGAGATACCAAGGGAACATTTCTTGCAAAGATGGGCTCAATAAAGGACAGAAATGGTATGGACCTAACAGAATCAGAAGATATTAAGACAAGATGGCAAGAATACACAAAAGAACTATACAGAAAAGATCATCATGACCCAGATAACTATGACGGTGTGATCACTCACCTAGAGTCAGACACCCTGGAATGTGAAGTCAAGTGGGCCTTAAGAAGCATCACTATGAACAAAGGTAGTGAAGGTGATGGAATTCCAGTTCAGCTATTTCAAACCCTAAAAGATAATGCTGTAAAAGTGCTGTACTCAATATGCCAGCAAATTTGGAAAACTCAGCAGTGGCCACAGGACTAGAAAAGGTCAGTTTTCATTCCAATCCCAAAGAAAGGCAATGCCAAAGAATGTTCAAACTACCACACAATTACACTCATCTAACATTCTAGCAAAGTAATGCTCAAAATTCTCCAAGCCAGGCTTCAACAGTATGTGAACTGTGAACTTCCAGATATTCAAGCTAGATTTAGAAAAGGCAGACAAATCAGAGTTCAAATTGCCAACATCTGTTGGATCATAGAAAAAGCAAGAGAGTTCCAGAAAACCATCTACTTCTGCTTTATTGACTATGCCAAAGCCTTTGACCATGTGGATCACAACAAACAGTGGAAAATTCTTCAAGAGATGGGAATACCAGACCACCTTACCTGCCTCCTGAGAAATCTGTATGCAAGTCAAGAAGCAACAGTTAGAACCAGAATGGAATAACAGACTGGTTCCAAATTGGGAAAGGGGTATGTCAAGGCTGTATACACCCTGCTTATTTAATTTATATGCAGAATACATCATGTGAAATGCCAGGCTGGATGAAGGGCAAGCTAGAACCAAGATTTCTGGGAGAAACATCAGTAACCTCAGATATGCAGATAACACCACCCTTATGGCAGAAAGCAAAGAAGTACTATAGAGCCTCCTGATGAAAGTGAAAGAGGAGAGTGAAAAAGTTGGATTAAAACTCAGCAAAGAACTAAGATCATGGCATCTGGTCCCATCACTTCATGGCAAATAGATGGGGAAACAATGGAAACAGTGACAGACTTTATTTTTTTTTTCAAACTTTTGGATAGTGTAGAAATAAATTATCTGGTAGGTTACAAGGAAATATTTTTGAAAACTTAAGTGAGTTAACATCTGTTCTTAATAAAAAATTAAAACAGGTTTATAATATGTTATAACCATGGGATGTTCCAAAACCTATAACATCATGTGGTCTAGTTTCTTATATTCTCAGAGAATCCAAAAATATGGAAAGAATTGTTCAACATAACAGAAGACTAGTTGAAGAGATGGGCTTCCCTGGTGGTTTAGACAGTAAAGAAACTCCCTGCAATGCAGGAGACCTGGGGTCGATCCCTAGGTTGGGAAGATCCCCTGGAGAAGGGGAGGGTTCTGCATGGCAACCCACTCTGGTATTCTTGCCTGGAGAATCCCCATGGACAGAGGAGCCTGGTGGGCTACAGTCCATAGGTCGCAAAGAGTTGGACATGACTAAGTAACTAAGTACAGTACAATAGAACTGAAATTCAGTCCTCTTGACACCAGTCCAGGCCTTGGTTGCCTAGTATAATGTTTATTACCAGTTGCCTGTCTTTTAGGGTTCCCATAGGCTTTAAATATAAAAATCTCAAACAGTTTATGAATCAAGTTAATGTTACTTGTGGTATTCTATTAAAATACAGCTTATCATTTTAACTTTATATTATTTTGCAACTGGAGATGTAACTAATGTATTAGAGAATCCTTGATAGTTGCTATTAACTGACACATAATGTGTTTGTAAAGTAGAAAGACAGGATCTTCCCTGGTGGCTCAGGGGTAAAGAATCCACCTGCCAATGCAGGAGACAAGGGCTTGATCCCTGGTTCAGGAAGATCCCACACACCACGCCTCAAAACAACTAAGCCTGTGCTCTAGAGCCTGGGAACCACAACAATTGAGCCCAGACATCACAACTACTGAAGCCCATGCACCCTAGAGCCTGAGCTTTTCAACAAGAGAAGCCACCATAATGAGAAGCCGGCACATTACAACCAAGAGCAGACCCCACTCACCACAACCAGAGGAAAGGCCCAGGCAACAACGAAGACTTATCACAGCCAAAAATAAATAAATAAGTGAATGATTCTTTTTTAAATGTAGGAAGATAAGAGGAGAAAGGATAGTTCCTTGTTTAGAAAAATGTAAAGTTGGGAGATTATGACAGTTCCCAATTTGTCGGATGGAGTTTTATGGATAATCATACATCAGATGATCACATAATAAATGGCTGAACTGAATTGCTCTGGGCCAAGGGTTTGATGAAGAAGTCTTCAAGGCAGGATGAAGATGATGGCACAGAAAGAATATTACTTAAGTTTGCCTGGGAGAAGCAAGTGAATTGGGCAGAAAAAAGGAGATAAGGAAAGTGAGGAAGCGAATTTACTTAAATGTCAGCCTAGAAGGTTTTCAATTCTTTCAAGTACCCAACCATCCCTATTAGTTTATCTGCCTGGAACAATGCACTGTCTGACAAGGCTGCATCTCCAGGTGCACTGCAATCAGCAATAGCTCTTTGCTAAATTCTTGGATAAACAATTGTTAATGAGCAAGTTCAATCATTACATGGGAAGAGAAAAATGAAAATAATGATGTGGGCAGAAAGCTTCTGCCAAAGTAGTCTTTGGACTAAACTACAGAAAGTGGACTGGACCGTGAGACATGATAAAATCTTCATAGAGAAGATGGCAGGCATGGTCATTAGGGTGGGATAAGGGAAAATCAATATGTCAACTGAGGCTGGAGAAAGCTTTAATTGGTATTTTTAAAGGACTGAACAAGCTCAGATGTGATTCTGACTGGCGTGAGAATCAAAGGGTTCTCATCCGTGGGGTGGAGTGTGTCCCTGGGTGTTGCCTTAATAAAGGGGAACATGCCAACTGTGAATTACATACTGGGTCTAGTCAGTTTGTTGTTACTAGAAATAAGTAGTGGGCTAGGCAGAGAAACCAAGGCATAGATACAGGCCTTGGACTGGGATAGTCACAAAAGTGTTGGAAGGAAAAAACTTTGAAGATACTAGGGCACTCAGGGTTGACTCAGAACACTGAAGCTGAGTCTATGGCACCAAAGACCACCAGCTTCAGTGCACTGGATAAGAGTAGTGAATTGAGGGTTAAAAGCATTTGTTCTAAATCCTGGCTTTGCTGTTTACCAGCTCTGAGACTTTAGGGAAGAAAAATAAATTTCTTTGAGCCTCAGTTTCCCTATTTGTAAAATGAGGTCATGCCTAACTCATAGACTTTATTAAGATGATTAATGTAAATACTATTTTAGTTCATAGTTCAGTGTGTAGCATGTAGTAAGTATTCAGGAAATGGTCAATATTATTATTTTAATTATTTTTTTTTACAGGCAGGAGGAAATAGGTCCTAGTTAGGAGTGACTTAACTAGATGAGTTTGGCTGACAGTGGTATCATAAATTATAGATGATCAAGACAAAAAAATTGAGGATTTTAGAGATGCAATCTGTGGCTCAGCCATCAAGGCGATCATCTTTGAGTGCATCTGTTTTGTTAATGCCGTCTTAAAAATTATTGACAAAAATGGAATATGGAAACTTTATGTCCCAGTCTCTGCAAAGTTTTATTTTAAGGTTCAAACAAGGTTCAAAGTTAGCATTTCATTTCAAGGTTCTATTGGATCTGCTTTACTCAGTAAAGATGAGCCATTTAAACCATTGGAATGTGAGTACACTGATATTGCTGAATACTCTAAAAAAAATTTGGATGTTAAGTCAAAAAAAATTTAGTTGTTAAGTCATTAACCAGTTCTCCTGCAATTTTGTGCCGATTATCAGTTGACATAGCAAAATCTTACTTCAAACAATGGAGAAAATATACTACAGACAAATTTGTAGTGTCTACACCATTACAAATTTATGGGAGCTAAATAAATAAGACGTTAATGTGCTTGAGAATATGAGAGATTTTAAAAGAGATTTACAAATGTAAGTCAAAGTTAACTTCACAGTTACTTAGGATTTCTATCTCCCCAAAAGTTGTGACATGGATACACAGTGTTAACAATAATAGTGACAGGAAAATCAACTTTAGCTTAATTTGGCAAAGAAGGAAGGAAAAAACAAAACCATAGACCAGGGGTCTGTTCCAAACTGTTTCTGAAATGCATAGAACTGTAGAGCTCTCGCTATGTCAAAGACAAGTCCAAGATATGGAATTCATTTATCCATCCATCAACAAAATATTGAGTGTTTATGGCAACTGGGGAAGCAAGTGAATACAAGAGACGAATTGCCTGCCCTCGTAGAGCTTATATTCTATGGCACAGAGACAGACAATAAACAAACAGAAAACCCAAATATATAATATAATTCAATCAGAGATTTTTTAAAAAGTTAAGACAAATGCAGCAGAGTAGGGTTAGAAGACTAATGGGAGAATGGTTTTTATAGATAGCATGTCAGGGGCAGGCTTTTATGGAGGTGGAAGGTGAAGTAACGAGAATAAAGTGAGAAAGTGAATCTAGCAGAAGCCAGGCTAGGCAGGGTCCTCTAAGCAATTCCACTGATCTCTGTCTTGCCAAACAGAAGCTTCTTTCTTGCCAGCAATGCCACTTGGTGGTGCAGTCCCATGAATTCCGGTTTTTCCAAAGATGCAACCAGAGACACACTCCTGTTCTGCTATGTACTCTGCCACCTTTGTCACCACCCAGTTTTCACCTCTTTCTACTGCCATCAATATTTTACTACTAGTGGCCTGTCCCTAAGGATTTAGCAGCTCAACTATTTAAGTACTATAGGTAGGTAAGTGTCCATTTCTTATGAGTCTGAGAAAATAAATTTATATACACACACACAACTCCATTCCAGGATGTCGGGCTCTAGATGAGTGATCACACCATTATGATTATCTGGGTTGTGAAGATCTTTTTAGTGTAGTTCTTCTGTGTATTCTTGCCACCTCTTCTTAATATCTTCTGATTCTGTTAGGTCCATAACATTTCTGTCCTTTATTGAGCCCATCTTTGCATGAAATGTTCCCTTGGTATCTCTAATTTTCTTGAAGAGATCTCTAGTCTTTCCTATTTTATTGTTTTCCTCTATTTCTTTGCATTGATTACTTAGGAAGGCTATCTTATCTCTCCTTGCTATTCTTTGGAACTCTGCTTTCAAATGGGGATATTTTTCCTTTTCTCCTTTGCTTTTTGCTTCTCTTCTTTTCACAACTATTTGTAAGACCTCCTCAGAAATGCTTTTTTGCATTTCTTTTCGATGGGGATGATCTTGATCCCTGCCTCCTGTACAATGTCATGAACCTCAGTCCATAGTTCATCAGGCACTCTGTCTATCAGATCTAGTCCCTTAAATCTATTTCTCACTTCCACTGTATAATCATAAGGGATTTGATTTAGGTCATACCTGAATGGTCTCGTGGTTTTCCCCACTTTCTTCAATTTAAGTCTGAATTTGGCAATAAGGAGTTCATGATCTGAGCCACAGTCAGCTCCCAGTCTTGTTTTTGCTGACTGTACAGAGCTTCTCTATCTTTGGCTGCAAAGAATATAATCAATCTGATTTCAGTGTTGGCCGTCTGGTGATGTCCATGTGTCCATGATATCCTGGAATATGAAGTCAAGTGGGCCTTAGGAAGTATCACTACAAAGAAAGCTAGTGGATGTGATGGAATTCCAACTGAGCTATTTCAAACCCTAAAAGATGATGCTGTGAAAGTGCTGCACTAAATATGCCAGCAAATTTGGAAAACTAAGCAGTGGCCACAGGACTAGAAAATGTCAGTTTTCATTCCAATCCCAAAGAAAGACAATGCCAAAGAATGTTCAAACTACTGCACAATTGCACTCATCTCACACGTTAGCAAAGTAATGTTCAAAATTCTCCAATCCCAGCTTCAGCAATACATGATCCATGAACTTCCAGATGTTCAAGCTGGATTTAGAAAAGGCAGAAGAACAAGAAATCAAATTGCCAACATTTGCTGGATCATAGAAAAAGCAAGAGAGCTCCAGAAAAACATCTATTTCTGCTTTATTGACTATGCCAAAGCCTTTGACTGTGTGGATCAGAAAAAAATGGAAAATTCTGAAAGAGATGGGAATACCAGACCACCTGACCTGCCTCTTGAGAAACCTGTATGCAGGTCAGGAAGCAACAGTTAGAACTGAACATGGAACAACAGACTGGTTCCAAATAGGAAAAGGAGTACGCAAGGCTATATATTGTCACCCTGCTTATTTAATTTATACGCAGAGTACATCATGAGAAACACTGGGCTGGAGGAAGCACCAGCTGGAATCAAGATTGCTGGGAGAAATATCAATAACCTCAGATATGCAGATAACACCACGCTTATGGCAGAAAGTGAAGAAGAACTAAAGAGCCTCTTGATGAAATTGAAAGAGGAGAGTGAAAACGTTGGCTTGAAGCTCAACATTCAGAAAACTAAGATCATGGCATCTGGTCCCATCACTTCATGGCAAATAGATGGGGGAAACAGTGGAAACAGTGTCAGATTTTATTTTGGGGGCTCCAAAATCACTGCAGATGGTGATTGCAGCCATGCAATTAAAAGATGCTTACTCTTTTGAAGGAAAGTTATGACTAGCCTAGACATCATATTAAGAAACAGAGACATTACTTTGCCAACAAAGGTCTGTCTAATCAAGGCTATGGTTTTTCCAGTAGTCACGTATGGATGTGAGAGTTGGACTACAAAAAAGGCTGAGTGCAGAAGAATTGATGCTTTTGAACTGTGGTGTTGGAGAATACTCTTCAGAGACCCTTGGACTGCAAGGAGATCCAACCAGTCCATCCTAAAGGAAATCAGTCCTAGGTGTTCATTGGAAAGACTGATGTTGAAGCTGAAACTCCAATTCTTTGGCCACCTCATGTAAGAGCTGACTCATTTGAAAAGGCCCTGATGTTGGGCAAGATTGAAGGCAGGAAGAGAAGGGGACGACAGAGGAAGAGATGGTTAGATGACATCACCGACTCAATGGACATGAGTTTGGGTAAACTCCGGGAGTTGGTGATGGATGGGGAGGCCTGGCGTGCTGCGGTTCATGGGGTTGCAAAGAGTCAGACACGACTGACGGACTGAACTGATACAACTCCATGGACTGTAGCCCACCAGGCTTCTCTGTCCATGGGATTTCCCAGGCAAGAATACTGGAGTGGGTTTCCATTCCCTTTTCCAGGGGGTCTTCTTGACCCAGGGATTGAACCCAGGTCTCCCACACTGCAGGCAGATTCTTTATCATCTGAGCCACCAGGGAAGTCCATATATATGGGCACTTACCTTTTTACTTATTCCTTTTATGTACATATATATACAGGAATGAGTTTAGGTAGTTTGAAGGGTTTTCTATATTAGAGAATTTTCAAAGTTGTTTTGGCAGCAGAGCTCCTTTCTTGAACCTATCTTATGTAAAATAGATGATACACTCTACATCATAGAAAAAAGAACTGCTCTGCCTGACATGAGGCAGAGGTCTCAGAGATGTGATTGCGTGGCAAATACTTGGGCCTCTCTCAAAGCCCTTGAAACATGGTCTCCTTGGAACAAAAAGAAAGATTAAGTTCACAGAGGGTGGTTGGTTTGTCTGTGTGTGTTTTAAGATGTTCAACATTTAATCTTTGAGTTTCTGGTCAGTGCAAGGCACTGCCCAATAAATTGAGGACAAGAGTAAAGAATGGAGAAGGGATGAAATGAAATCATGTATTGATCACTATTTTGAAGAGATAAGCAGTGAGATACAACGGTTAAAAACATGAGATTTGAGCCATAATGTTTCAGAGCTCAGATCTGTCACTTTATATCAGTGTAGTCTTCAAGGACTTGGTCCTTCATCACATTATTACTTGTCCCTGTTATGCAGTTATCTCCAAACATGAGTAAATCATACCCTTTCTCAAAAACAGCTTTACTAGATTGAACAATAAGGATATAACACAATGAGGCTGCTATATTAGAATCAGGAATCAATACAGGATATTCTAGCACCCAGTGGATTATTCTATATTGGACCTGTTTTGCAGTTATTCCTGGATCCTTGTTACTTCTTGTCTCTAGAAAGGTATCCAGATAAAACACCTGGACCTTTAACATGTTAGATGAGATCAAGTCCCTCTGCCCCTGGCCTTAGAAATTCAAAAGTTACTTTGCAAGGCTTAGTTTTTTAAAATAACTTTCTGGAAGGCAAAGGCAGTCTATTCAAAGACCAATACCCCTTCCCAGATCTGTCTCTGTTAGCAGGCTGGTGGAGGGACTGGTAAAGAGGACTCACATGGTTGATACTGCATTTTTGACCTCACTTACATAGCAGATGCACTTCATTCAGGCATGAAGAAACCCTTTTGCTTTGATATTAGAAATAGACCAATTCCTTGATAACAGATATGAAGTCTGCCCTTCTGGCAGATAAAGAAATGGGAAGGGTTCACATACAATAAAGTATCTGTGGGAACATAGTGTGTAAATCCATGAGTATGTATAGAGCCAGGTAAAGACGACAGATGAAAGCTAAAAGAAGCCTCTTTGATCAGTATGCTTATCTTATAATGATGAGAGAATTAAATAAAAGTATGCATTCATCTGACAATGGACATTTCAGTTGCTTCCATGTCCTGGCTATTGTAAATAGTGCTACAGTGGACGTTTGGGTGCACATGTCATAGACGAATGGGTAAAGAACATGTGTACATATATACAATGGAATATTACTCGGCCATTAAATGGAACAAGATTGGGTCACTTGAAGAGATGTGGATGGACCTAGAATCTGTCATACAGAATGAAATAAGTCAGAAAGAGAAAAGCAAGTGTATATTAATGCATATATCTGGAATCTAGAAAAATGTACAGATGAACCTTTTTGCAGGGCAGGAAGAGAGACACAGATGTAGAGAACAGACATGTGGACACAGGGTGGGGGAGGGGGCTTCAGATGAGTTGGGAGGAGATTGACATAAATACATAACCGTGTGTAAAGTAGATAGCTACGGGAGCCTGCAGTTACAGGACAAGGAGCTCAGCACAGTGCTCTGTGGCGACCTAGATGGGCGGGACTGAGGCCAGTGAGAGGAAGGTCCAGGAGGGAGGAGATGCATGCGTACATAGAGCAGATTCACTTTGTTGTACTGGAGAAACCAAGGCAACACTGTAAAGCAACTATACCCCGATAAAAAAAGTATGCCTATAAAGTAGTTACACACTACTTTGCATATAGTAAACATTCCAGACAAAGTGACTGCTAGTCTAAACAATAACCATAAAGCATACTTATGTAGGTCAGGAGAGATCTGATAGCAAGTGACAGAACCTCAGTTTAAAGACCTTAACCAAAAAGGTTGTTTTTTATGTGTCAGAAAGACAGGAATCACTATATATCATCTGAGGGAATAATATATAGGAAACAGTTTCAAAGATTTAGAAGGCTGAACGGGGGGAAATGTGAACAGAGATGGTAAGTGCAGGAAGAAACTACCTCCTTCAGGTCAGAGGACCAAAACAGAAGGAGTGTGTTTCTAGAACCCTGGATCTCAGAGCAGTGACTGTGGAGATGATGCTTAGACTTTGAGGAAGGGGCAATTTCCACCCCAGCTCTCTGAGAGGCTGTGATAAATCAGCTACTGGAGTGCCAAAGAAGGTGGAAGCTGTAGCAAACTGTCACTGCTGGGAAGCTGGTAATAATAACAGCCAGAGAATGAAAAAGAAGACCATGCTCTTTGGGGGCCTTCTTATTGCCCTCTATGCCTACTGTAAGCTATCAATGAGTCATCTAGCATAGGGGTCTAAGAAATGCAAGGTGTAGACTACAGAATGGTAGGTTGGAGCTAAGAGACAACACATAACTAATTGGCAAATTGTCTAATGGAATGCAAGGAAGGTTCAATCCAGAAACTGCTGGAACCAGGACTTGGATGTTGCCCACATTTTATGTTGCTTCTCCAGCATCTCCTTTTCACTGCTCATCAGCTTAGGCAGTACTGTTCTTTGTGGAAACACATGGCAGTCAACCTACATCTCCCAAATCTGACTCCCAACAATTTTGGCCTCCAGAAAAAACATATTTTTTCTCTTAATTCTAGTTAAAAAAAAAAAATCTAAGACTCTGATGAATAAACTTCCAATTAGAGGTGGGAGCCCCACCTAGACCAGTCAAGTGTGACCAGAAGAAACCATAAGAACAAAATAACTGCACTGAAAAAATCATAGCAGATGTTAAAGGAACCAAGTTGGTACAATCAAGTGTCAGGATAGGGATCCTGAACAGACAAAATAAAAGATATTCCCTACAGTGGTAGAAAGGGATGTAAAAGAGGAAAAAATGTTATGGAGTGGGAGCAGCAGAGATTGGAGAAAGCTTCTTAAATGGCTGATCATAGAGGTGAGTCTTGAAGCAAAGGGCCCATGGAAACTGGAAGAGGATGGAAGGGGCTTCAAGGAGGAAGGAACATTGAATGAAAAGCTTAGGAGACCAAAAAATTCACAAGATGTATAGAGCTCATAAAGTGTTTAGTAAAAGTTGAAAATCTAGATTAGAGACAAACATGAAATACCAGGCTAAACTCTTTGTTATTTACTCTTAAGATATAGAGACTTAGGGGCAAGGAGTTCTATGCTGGAGAGATATAAGAAGGATGAAAGTAAGGAGGAGGAAGGGGAAGTAGAGATATAAGGAGGAGGAAGCACAGCACATAGAAGCTATTGCTACACATCATTCTATGTCTTAGGCATTTGCCCAGATGAATTGAAACTATAACTAAATTATGCTTGCTTGCTTTCATTATAGTCTTGCTTTAGTATGACCTTGAGCCGAATTTGCAGCCTTTTTGAATTTCAGATATTTTTTCTCTTCAAAGGTAGAATGAATAAAACTGTGCTGGATGACTAAGATAATGTTTATGAAATACTTGACTCTGGGGAAGTAGTGATGAGTCTATCTTAAACTTAGAAGTCACACAGAGTACTTCTATTTTGCTATATTTCAGTGATGGGTCACTAACTAATATTTGAGGAGATTAAGCATTCCCACAAGAATCAGACTCACAGTCTAAGATTTCAGACGTACCTCTGTTCTGCTCCCAGGAGTGGGTTAGTTAACTCAGGTACAAAGTGTAGTTAACTGTGTAGTACCTGTGTAGTTAACTCAGGTCCAAAGTCCCATTATGACTCTGTTCTTTCCCCCCACTTCCTTTTGGCCTAAATCCCACTAACAACTGCGCCAGAGTGAGAAGAGGAAGAGAGAGATATAATCAGTGAGATGTAGTTCAAACTATATTATGTTTGTTCTTCAAGATTTTCAAGGATTTGGGAAGAGGTACAGCAACAAAACAAGCTAATGGAGCCTTAGGTTGCCATATATTAGCTCATGACCAGGAGCCTCATCCGAGTCTGTTTTTTTATCTTTATAGTGAGAATAATAATAATTACATCTCACAGATAATATAAGGACAAAATAAGGCAATATTTACAATTTTTAAAAATCACTTCTAAGGATCCTCTGACCAGCATGAAAGGAGCTGAGGGCAAGATCCCCCAGATTTAACTACTTTGGTTCAGCTGACCTTTGCTGACCTCTCTGCTCAGCCTCTCTCACCTGTTCCATCACCAGATTTAGAGGTTATCAGCCTCAGAAGGGCTTCCTGGTGGCTCAGATGGTAAAGAGTCTGCCTGCAATGCAGGAGACCCAGGTTAAATCCCTGGGTTGGGAAGATCCCCTGGAGAAGCAAATGGCAACCCACTCCAGTATTCTTGTCTGGAGAATTCCATGAACAGAGGAGCCTGGCGGGCTACTGTCCATGGGGTCAAGTAGAGTTGTACACAATTGAGCGACTAATACACACACACACACACACACACACACAGAGGCTCAGAAGGGCTCAAGTTCAAAAACAAGGATGTTCAAATTTCTAAGTGTCCCAAGTCTGAGAAGGACTCAGAACTTAAAAAGGTTAGGGGTACTTTGGGGGCAACTTCAGCTGTCCTATGGATGAATCAACTTGAGTGAAACTGCTAGGACTGATAATTGGCAAGTACAAATTGATTAACTGGAAGAGAATAGGCCTAAAAATATATGACTAAAGATATAGCAATCTTATCTGTTTCTTAACAAAATGTATCCATTGCAGTCAAGCTGTGCCTTGACTTTGGGCCTTTGTCATTAAGCAAACAGAATTGTATACAAAGATATGGGCTTCCCTGGTGGCTCAGCAGTAAAGAATCTGCCTGCAATATAGGAGCCACATAAGACACAGGCTCGATCCCTGGGTCAGGAAAATCCCCTGGATGAGGGCATAGAAACCCACTCCCATAGTCTTACCTGGAGAATCCCATGGACAGAGGAGCCTGGAAGGCTACAGTCCATAGTGTCTGTCCACAGAATTGGACACGACCATGACTGAAGCAACTTAGCACGCACACATGCAAAGATAATTGCCTAAAAATATTCATGTTCATATCAAAATAAATACCAAAACTAATGGATTCATTATTTAAAAGTTAGCACTTCAATCAGAAAATTTTCTATATATACAATATAATTTTGATTTTTAAATGCATTGTATATACAATGCATGCAAACTATCACAGATACAAAGCTTTTATGTATAATGGAATTTTACTGAAATTTTAGTAGAAAATTGTATTTGTGAAGAATCAATAGATACAGTGTAGGACAGGAAGCAATTTCCAGTTCAAAAGCAGATGTTAGATCTAGAAAGCTGGCAACCATCAATCTTGCATTTCTTTTCAGTTTCTCACTGGCTCTGCTGCTCAGCGTACCCACAGCCTCCTACCATGCTGCTAGACCTCCCTGATATCTAAGCGACTGAATTTCCTTCTTCTTTTTCGGAAAGAATATATAATTCATTCTCTGCCCTACACTTACTCATCTCAATTTTTTACTATGTAATTGTGTTGGCAGCATATGACAATATTACCTATTGTCACCAAAAAGACCCACCAACTGCTTTTCCTCCTCCTTTTCAGCAAATAAACCAGAATAATCACCTACCAACTAGATAAGAATTTTGCCATTAATCTAGAAGCCAGGAGTAACTGCAGTCAGTTTTTAATTTTTAATAGCATTTCTTCTACCTGCTAAATAAGTACATATATTTATAACAGAGATTTATCAATACATTTCCCTGGAAAGGATTACTGAAAAAAACTATTTTTTGTTTCACGTAAGTATTTCTTATATGTAAAAATTTCTACATGAAAGATGCAATTGGAAAAGAAACCAAAAGGCTTTTTGATTATTTTTTTGAAAATGCTCCTAAATTGTACTAAAATACTATCCTGCATTTGTAATCCTGATTGTGAAATACTGGAAGTCTGAAATGAACATGATGGATAGTGCTTTGAACTAATGATCGCTGTCAATTTATGCTATTGTCATTCATTTGTCTCTCCTAAAAGAGATGACACATGCAGAAAAAGACTCTGCGAGCTCTAGCTCATTAGACAAGAATATGTGTGCATGTGTTTGTGTGTGTGTGTTTATAAAGGAATGGCTCTGAAATTTGGAGTAAACTCCATGTATAATGTAACTGATCATATATATATATATGTATCGTACAACACTCTTTGAGTCAAATTTTCAATTAATTGTTCTGCTAAATCTTCCCAGACTTCAATTCTATCAGTACCTCACTTCCTCCTATTGCAAGCCTGTCTTCAATCATATTACTCTCTTCATTTTTTTCTTATCTACCTGGTGATGCCATTTAACTAGCAGTATTTATTCACTCTTAAACAGCTAGAGGATTCTACTCCAAACCCCATATTCAAATCCAGAAGAGAAAAAAGCTACACAATTTTGCTGTTTCCTTGTCTACTTGAAATTGAATTTTCTCATTTTCTTGAATTATATCTTTGAATAACATTTGGATCATTGTCGTCACTCAGTTGTGTCCCACTTTTTGTGATCCCATGGGCTGCAGCAGCCAGGCTTCCCGTCCTCCACTATCTCCCAGAATCTGCCAAACTCATGTCCGTTGAGTCGATGATGCCATCCAACCATTTCATCCTCTGTCGCCCCCTTCTCCTCCTGCCTTCAATCTTTCCCAGCATCAGTGTCTTTTCCAATGAGTCAGCTCTTTGCATCAGGTGCCCAGAGTATTGGAGCATCAGCTTCAGCATCATCCTTCCAATGAATATTCAGGACTGATTTCCTTTAGGATTGACTGACTTGATTTCCTTTCAGTCCAAGGGACTCTCAAGAGTCTTCTCCAACACCACAGTTCAAAAGCATCAATTCTTCAATGCTCAGCTTTCTTTATGGCCCAACTCTCACATCACATATGACCACTGGAAACACCATAGCTTTGACTAGACAGACCTTTGTCGTCAAAGTTATGTCTCATCTTCTTAAAACACTGTCTAGGTTTGTCATAGCTTTTCTTCCAAGGAGCAAGCATCTTTTAATTTCATGACTGCATTGACAGTCTGCAGTGATTTTGAAGCCCAAGAAAATAATCTGTCACTATTTTCCCTTTTTTCTCCATCTATTTGCCATGAAGTGATGGGACCAGAAGCCATGTTCCTAGATTTTGAATGCTGAGTTTTAAGCCAGGTTTTTCACTCTCTTCTTTCACCTTTATCAAGAGACTCTTTAGTTCCTCTTTACTTTCTGTGATTAGGGCAGGTTGTGAAAAGGAGGGAGGGAATAGAAAGACAGAAAATCTGGGACCAACTTCAGGAAGTATTTACTCAGCTGTGTGATCTAGTAAAACAATGCAGGGGTTTTTTTCATCAAAGAAAACTGAGCCTCTCCTCTGGCTCCGCCAGTTTCTTGTTGCGTGCTAAGTCACTTCTTTTGTCCGACTCTTTGTGACCCTATGGACTGCAGCCCGCCAGGCTGCTCTGTCCTTGGGGATTCTCTAGGCAAGAATATTGCAGTGGGTTGTTACGCTCTCCTCCAGGGGATCTTCCTAACCCAGGCATTGAAGCCGAGTCTCTTCCATCTCCTACCCTGGCAGGTGAGTTCTTTAACACTAGCACCACCTGGGAACCCCAATTTCTTGCTGTGTAACCACAAATATGTCATTAAAACTGGGTCTCGGTTTCCTCACTGTTAAATGGGGATGGTATACCTACGTGGCTGAGTTATTATGAAGATTAGAGGTAATGTATCCAAATGAAAACTATTATTTTTATTTCCACATCATGTCTCCAATATCAAATATGCCCCCTAATTTAAACTCCAATTTTAAATATTCAGTATAACTTTGGACAAGCAACTTGATTTCTCTTGCTTCAGCTTTCTCACCTCTGATATAGGAATACTGGTATTTCTCCCTTGCCTCCAATTCTCCTTTCTTTATTAAAAAAATAATGCAAGTGAGAAGTTGTGTTTGTTCTAGATGCAAAAAATGCTTATTTTATTTCTCACAACTCATTTAATTAACTGACTGTTTACATATTTACCTTCTAGGATTGCTGTGAGAATTGAATAAGTGATGCATGTAAAGAACCTTTATATTCCTTATGCCATGAGACTCAGTTGCTGATTTTTGATTTGGAAAATATTTCTAAGTGTAGGCATAATACAGCTATTTTTTTCCCCATCAAGATCCAGGAAGGCTCCTTTGAGCTGTCTGTACTTAACCATTTGCAGGAACAGCATGGACACACTGGCTTCAAGGCTTCTCTAACATTTGTTCTCTGTCTTCAGAATGATTCAAAGCTGCTTGAATTATTTCATTGCTAAAAACTCTCTGTTCATCATAGATACACTAAGGTCCTTTAGCATGCTTGGCCAAAAACACTAAAACCCAGTCTATGGAAACATAGAAGCTGAGAAAGGACAGTGGTTCATTACACCTGGCAGAGAGATGGCACTGAGCATACAGTCTGCTCAAACTCCAGTCTGGCTCTCCTGGTAACTAGCTTGACATCTCCAAACTAAGCATGTTAATGTACAGATGTTACCTGTGATTTAGAGGCAAGAAGAGATCATTAATCAGATTTTCAGTTGTCTAATTATATTGTAAAAATTGACTTTACTGCCATGGCTAGTTTCTGAGCCGTCTTAGGGAGAGAAAACAGAACAGAGAAGTATGCCTCTCTTACATCTATGTAAAATGATAACTGCAGATTTTAGGGGAAAAACAAATAAACCAAAAGGTAATTAAAAGGTAAGTTAGGACTTGGGAAGTAATAAAGCAAAGGTGAGTTATAATGAGAGTTATCCAGTTAGAATTCTATGGGGAATAAAAAATAATATCCCATCAAGTTCTCTATCACAAAAGACATTCATTTAAGGCCTGCAATTGTGAATAATCGTTCAATCAAACATTTGCATGAGGTCACAATAAATGGTATGTAATCAATCAATTAATGAAATGAGCCATAAAGAATAAGATAAGCAGTTCTAACATCAACTATAAATGAACTTCCCCCTTGATTTTTCTTCTTGTAGAACAGTGAGAAATGGAGGCCAGGTGATGGATAAAAATAAAATTGAGGTGTGTGTACACCAAAGCAACATCTCTTAACTAGAGGCCAAGTGGTAGGTCACCTGAACTGTTAACAATAGAGTGTAACTGACTAGAGGTAATGTTTATGACAATATATACAATAGAAGCTGTATTTTTATTTCATGCATGAACCTCAGAGGTTTAGCTTAGACTCTATTTATTATTAGTTCTTAATAGTTATTTGAGTTTTAAAAATTATGAAAGAGATCTGTTTTTCTTTTGCAGTTTAAAGAAAATGGAATACAGGAAAGTTTAAAGAAAATATTAAACATTAATAATAATCCCAGGACACAGAAATGACCACTTTTGCTATCTTGTATATTTCATTCTAACCTTTTTTTCTTTGCATAGAACTAAATTGCAAAATGAGCATCATTCTCTCTCTATAAAAATTCATATCCTGCCTTTGTCATACAGATTGTTATTTCAAGGCCAGAAGGAACAAATTTGGTTGTCCATAATATTCAGAGCAGTTTAGAAACAGTAAATTGGAAGAGAGATTTGAGGACCATTAAAAAGAACTATGTTCTCAACTGTTAAATGAAGTTTTGAGAGTACAGAAAGTTTGAAAAATATTTGAGTGAATAAAATAATAAAAATCTCAGGATTAGAAGGGAACTCAGAATATGTAATTCAACCCTTGTGCAAATGTTTAATTCCTCTGAGTCACTCTTGCTGAAGGATACCTTAGTCACAAAAACCACTTCCCAATGGCGCTCATTCCATTTTCACAGTCATTATGTTAGTTAGGGCAGTACTAGTTTCTGACACAAGTAATCTAGTCAAATAAGTTAGTGAAGTAAAACTCAAAGTAGATTAGCTGACTGGTAGCAGAACCCCCCCTCTGAGCACTGATTCAGGGCACAAGCTTCTTTCACCATTGACATCTAGCTTCCAAGGCCTTTAGAATCATCCTTATCAAGCCAGTAGATGGAGAAAGAGCATGGAAGATCGTACAAGGAAGTTATATATGGACCAGGCCTGAAACAGCAGCCATCACATTCCATTGGTCAGAACTTGATCACATGAACTCACCTAACTGCAAAGGAGACTAGGAGATGTTGTCTAACTATGTGTTCAGGATGAGAAGAAACAGGTTTGGTAAATGGCCAGTCAGTTGATATCATAGTGTCATTCATCAGAAAGCTCATTATTATGTTGAGCACAAAATCCCATACGGATTGGTTCTGTCCCCAAGACAACATAAAACAATTGTAATCCCTCTTCAACAAGAAAACCCTTCAAATGTTTAAAAAATGATTTTATATCTCTCATATATCTTCTTTTTCTTCAATCCATACACCCCAAATTTCTTCAATTTCTTTTTGTGACATTACTGTTAACATGGTCATTTGGGATACATAGTACATATGTTAGTACCCCACAAAGGCATGAAATGTTTAAGCATAATAACTAATATGCACAATAAAACTTTATAGTTATCTATAAATAATTTAAGCACAGACTTAAAATATGTCTCACTGAAAAAGTATTAAAATAGAATCCACAGTTTTAAAAAGGTAAGCTTCATGTAACAAGATGTTGCCATTGGGCTTGTTGGCTCTATCTTAGTATCATTTAAGGCACTTGTACTATACATATCAGAATGGCAAAATGAGCCTGAGATAGAATTTTCCCTCCATATGCTTCCATGTGAAAATTTAGAAACTACTCCAGGTCTCTTTAATCCTCATTCAAATCAAAGACAAACATGAGGTCAGACAGAAAAAAATGGGAAAGGAAGTATTTTTTGAGAAGTGAATTTACCTTGCTGTGAATCTCTACCTGACCCCTATGGAATAGAAGTTCAGTTACAATTTTCTTACCTCAATCCTAGTGAGGAGATCTTCCAGGGCACCACTTGGAGACATTTTATGTGTCCTCTGCAGTCAGAACGTGTCAAGGAGAAAATTAGTGTCTAAGAAAGCAAGAGGATGGAGGGCTCAGTAAAAGGTGGCAAAGAGGTTGACTCATTAGTTTAGGGACCCAGAATTAGAAGAGCACTGTTACACTGGGACCAGTTTTTATGTCAGAGTTTGTCAGAGCAAACGATGCAGGAATGCATTCTGAGGATGGTGGGAGCCACATAGGACAGTATCAGTATGTCATCTTCTTGGGTCCAATTCAATAAAGTGAGCTGGAGGGGTAAGAAGATACCTGGGAGCAGAGGAAGCACGCATCTTCCTAGGTCAAAAGAAATGGAAGAGAACACCATCAGCACAGCCCCTTCATGTATGTGCTTAGTTGCTCAGTCATGTCTGACTCTT
This sequence comes from Dama dama, assembly GCF_033118175.1. Lineage (NCBI taxonomy): Eukaryota > Metazoa > Chordata > Mammalia > Artiodactyla > Cervidae > Dama > Dama dama. The sequence goes on along the minus strand of NC_083700.1, from coordinate 76,419,494 downwards.
TGAGAAACTTTGGATTGTCTCCTTAGTCCATGGGATTCTCTAGGCAAGAATACTGGAATGGGTTGCCATGCACTCCTCAGAGGGATCTTCCCGATCCAGGAATTGAACCCATGTCTTCTGCATCTCCTGCATTGTAGGCAGATTCTTTATTTGCTGAGCCATCGGGGAAGCCTCTTCACAGAACCCTTCATAGAGCCCACAAAAGCACTCTAAGAGAAAGTCAACCATAATTATCAGTCAGGACCAATTTAACCATGTTTCAGGGCCATAAATCTTCCTTGGGGGCTCAGACAGTAAAGAATCTGCCTGAAATACAGGAGACCAGGATTTGATCCCTGGGTCAGGAAAATCCCCTGAAGAAGGAAATGGCAACTCACTCCAGTATTCTTGCCTGGGAAATCCCATGGACAGAGGAGCTCAACAGGTTACAGTCCATGGGGTCGCAAAGAGTCAGACACAACTGAGCAGCTAACACTAACTAAAGGGCCACAGGACTCAAAGCTACGCAGCCAAATAAAATCTGTCCAGTCTCCTTATCTCACTTCCCTTCCATGCTGGTTCCATTCAGGCATCTGGAAAATTCACTAACATGGAGCACCTGCTTCCCAGATGATTCTAGATAAAAGGGATTTTGTGTAGCCCCAGGATCTGTGACTCAAAATGGATAAGTAGAAAAACTCCTATGTTAAAACAGGATTGGCTAACGGTTGGGTAACAAGTAACCCCAGAAACCTTAGTGGTCTTACACATAAAAGTTTATTTATCACTCGTAAAATGTTTCCTTTAAATCAGACAGATTTTTCAAGGCTGTTCCCTTTCAAGCTGGGATCCAGTCTTCTTCCAATTTGTGGCTACACCATCTGGAAAAAAAAATAGCTTTCAAAGATGCAAAAGGGAGAACTTACAGAGGTGACACCCACTCTCAAATGTTGCTGTATCACAAACTACTGTCCAGAATTAGTCATATGGGTCCACTTAACTGTAAGTGCCTGGAACATGTTTCTTTATGCCTAGGAAAGAAAGGAAAGCTGGATACAATGGGCACTAGTTATCTCCAGCACAAGGTTCCTGAATGACTACTGCAGTGTAGATAAGAAGGACATTTAATGCTACATCACTGGAAGGGGCATAACGTCCATGATCCTTCCCAGCTGGAGATCCAATTTTTAGCTCATGTCCCTCTTAAGAAGTGACTCTTCTCACCAAAGAGAGAGAAATGCAAAAATACACACTATAGGGAAGATATACAACCTAAAGAGTGAACCCTCATATAGAAAGGTGAGAATAGTCAGGTTACCAAGAATGTTGCAGGTTTAAGTAATATAGACATATATTATTACTGGGTTAACAAACATTAATGACTGGTAAATTTCAAAGTGTGTTTGAAGGAACATTCTCCAAAGAAATCTGTGATGAAAATTTTGATGTGCATATTAAGAGTTATCATTAAACAGAGACATATTAAACAGAGAAAATAATGATGCGTGTCTTGAAAGATCAGAAATAAATATAGTCATTATAATAAGACTGGTTACCTGATTAAGTATACTCAATATGCCCAACAGTGGGCAAAATGTTTTATAAACATTTTATTCTTATTGCAAACCAAAGAGTGTATTATTATCCCAATTTTATAGATGAAGAAAGATGAGGTAAATAAAGACCATTTGAATTAGGATTCTTACAGTTGCAAGCAACAGGAACTCTTTTGCTTAAACAATATGGAAATACAATATCTCACTTAGCATCAAATCCAGAGGTCCAGAGGTAGGGCAGACTCCAGAAATTAAGTCTTTATTGTGTTACCAGAACCCCAAGTTTCCATCTTTTCATTTTGCCACCTACAGCATTAGTTAATTCCCCTTTTGATCATAAGATAGCTGCCATTAGGAGATGCTTACTAATTAACATCCAGAAGGAGAAAGAAACTTGCTTTCCCTTTCTCAGAAGCCACCTGTTTCCCATTAGACTAGTGGTTCTCAACTGGAAATAATTATTCCTCCCAAAGGAAATTTGGCAATGTCTGGAGACATTCTTAGTTGTTACGACAGGAAGCAGAGGCATTGCTAGCTTCTAGTGGGTAGGAATGCTGTTACAGGATAGTGTCCCACAAAAAAATATTACTCAATACAAAATATCAATTGTGCTGGGGTTGAGAAACCTTGCGTTAGACTAAAGCTTCATCAGACCTTGGCATCTGTGCCCACATGCAGCGAAGTGCCTGACACATAGAAACTATGTGGTAAATATTTGCTTAAAAATTGATGAAATAAATTTGATCCTCATGATTGTTCTTTGCTATAGGCAAGGTATCATTATTTTCTCTTTCTCTCTTTATTTTTTTTTTTTTTGAAGAAAAGGATATTTATATCCAGAGAGCTTAGTTGTTTAATTGCTAAGTTGTGTCCGATTCTTTGTGACCCCGTGGACTGTAGCCCACCAGGCTTCTCTCCATGGGATTCTCTAGGCAAGAATACTGGAGTGGGTTGCCATTTCCTTCTCCAGGGGATCTTCCCAACCTAGGGATTGAACCCACATATCCTGCATTTGCAGGAGGATTCTTAACCACTGAGCCACCAGGGAAGCCCCGAAGAGTCTGAACTGGTGCTATTAGTTAAGAAGGGGTCCTAGTTTTTTTTTTTTTTTTTAAGTGTGTTAATCTAGTTTTAAAAGCACAGCCAAGCAAGCATCACCCTCAATGGTGAAAAATTGAAAGCATTTCCCCTGAAATAAGGAACAAGACAAGGGTGCCCACTCTCACCACTACTATTCAACATAGTGTTGGAAGTTTTGGCCACAGCAATCAGAGCAGAAAAAGAAGTAAAAGGAATCCAGATAGGAAAAGAAGAAGTGAAACTCTCACTGTTTGCAGATGACATGATCCTCTACATAGAAAACCCTAAAGACTCTACCAGAAACTTACTAGAGCTAATCAATGAATATAGTAAAGTTGCAGGATATAAAATTAACACACAGAAATCCCTTGCATTCCTATATACTAACAATGAAAAAACAGAAAGAGAAATTAAGGAAACAATACCATTCACCATTGCAACAAAAAGAATAAAATACTTAGGAGTATATCTACCTAAAGAAACAAAGGACCTATACATAGAAAACTATAAAACACTGATGAAAGAAATCAAAGAGGACACAAACAGATGGAGAAACATACCGTGTTCATGGATTGGAAGAATCAATATTGTCAAAATGGCTATTCTACCCAAAGCAGTCTATAGATTCAATGCAATCCCTATCAAGCTACCAATGGTATTTTTCACAGAACTAGACCAAATAATTTCACAATTTGTATGGAAATACAAAAAACCTCGAATAGCCAAAGTAATCTTGAGAAAGAAGAATGGAACTGGAGGAATCAACCTGCCTGACTTCAGACTCTACTACAAAGCCACAGTCATCAAGATAGTATGGTACTGGCACAAAGACAGAAATATAGATCAATGGAACAGAATAGAAAGCCCAGAGATAAATCCACGAACCTATGGACACCTTATCTTTGACAAAGGAGGCAAGGATATACAATGGGAAAAAGACAACCTCTTTAACAAGTGGTGCTGGGAAAACTGGTCAACCACTTGTAAAAGAATGAAACTAGAACACTTTCTAACACCATACACAAAAATAAACTCAAAATGGATTAAAGATCTAAATGTCAGACCAGAAACTATAAAACTCCTAGAGGAGAACATAGGCAAAACACTCTCCGACATAAATCACAGCAAGATCCTCTATGACCCACCTCCCAGAATATTGGAAATAAAAGCAAAACTAAACAAATGGGACCTAATGAAACTTAAAAGCTTTTGCACTACAAAGGAAACTATAAGTAAGGTGAAAAGACAGCCCTCAGATTGGGAGAAAATAATAGCAAATGAAGAAACAGACAAAAGATTAATCTCAAAAATATACAAGCAACTCCTGAAGCTCAATTCCAGAAAAATAAATGACCCAATCAAAAAATGGGCCAAAGAACTAAACAGACATTTCTCCAAAGAAGACATACAGATGGCTAACAAACACATGAAAAGATGCTCAACATCACTCATTATTAGAGAAATGCAAATCAAAACCACAATGAGGTACCATTACACGCCAGTCAGGATGGCTGCTATCCAAAAGTCTACAAGCAATAAATGCTGGAGAGGGTGTGGAGAAAAGGGAACCCTCTTACACTGTTGGTGGGAATGCAAACTAGTACAGCCGCTATGGAAAACAGTGTGGAGATTTCTTAAAAAACTGGAAATAGAACTGCCATATGACCCAGCAATCCCACTTCTGGGCATACACACTGAGGAAACCAGATCTGAAAGAGACACGTGCACCCCAATGTTCATCGCAGCACTGTTTATAATAGCCAGGACATGGAAGCAACCTAGATGCCCATCAGCAGATGAATGGATAAGGAAGCTGTGGTACATATACACCATGGAATATTACTCAGCCATTAAAAAGAATTCATTTGAACCAGTCCTAATGAGATAGATGAAGCTGGAGCCCCTTATACAGAGTGAAGTAAGCCAGAAAGATAAAGAACATTACAGCATACTAACACATATATATGGAATTTAGAAAGATGGTAACGATAACCCTATATGCAAAACAGAAAAAGAGACACAGAAATACAGAACAGACTTTTGGACTCTGTGGGAGAAGGCGAGGGTGGGATGTTTCGAGAGGAATCGGGTGGAGAGGGAGGTGGAAACGGGGATTGGGATGGGGAAGACGTGTAAATCCATGGCTGATTCATATCAATGTATGACAAAACCCACTGAAATGTTGTGAAGTAATTAGCCTCCAACTAATAAAAAAATTTAAAAAAAAATAAATAAAAAAGAATAAATAAATAAAAGCACAGCCATCTAAAAGTAGGTATCATCTTCCTCTTCACAATGTTATACCAAGGGGTAGGGGGGGAATCAGAGAGCTCAAGTGCCTAACAGAACCAAAAAGTCACAGAATCAAGATATCCAACTTTTCCAAAAATATCTAATAGTATCTTTTCCACTTCTAGCAGTATTTTCTACTAGTATTCTTTCTTTTTTCTTTTCTGTGATTCTCTAGCAGCATAGATCTTGGTCTAAGATTACTCTCAGCTAATTTCCAAGAAGTCAAGGTTCAAGTTGCCAAATACAGATCATTGGTTCCCAAAGCCAAGTTCCCTTAGCCTTATACAACTTTCTCTAGATACAGGTCCACACTCAACTTAAAAACCATTACTGGAGTCTATCTACATTATAAACCACTGTCCTAGGTCCCAGGGACTGTGAAGCTACTCTAGTCTTTCTCTTTAATGCAGGCTGGGATCTCAACTATGCCTAAGATTTCAGCTAAAGTTTTTTTAATCTCCTGTTCTTGCTAAGTTTCCTTCTCTCTATTATGAAAAGAATTTGAGTTTGAATGATCTATTGGAAGGTGGAGTAAGCTGTTCACTCCCTTGATCTGATTCTTGGGGTTCCTGTAAAAACTCCATATATTGAATAAAAGCTTAGATGAGTGTCCATGATCTGGGTTATGTGAGTACGTCAAATGTTGGAGAGTTTCTGAGAATTAGAAAGAGCCTTGAAGACAGGATTGCTTAGAGCAAAGACTTTTAATTCCTCCGTGTTTTGTCATCCCAGCCTTTCCCAAGAGACTGTTGATGTGATGGAATAGGGAATATAAACTATCCATTGTTCAGTTCAGTTCAGTTCAGTTGCTCAGTCATGTACGACTCTTTGTGACCATTTGGACTGTTGCCACCAGGCTCCTCTGTCTGTGGAATTTTCTAGGCAAGAATACTGGAGTGGGTTGCCATTTCCTCCTCCAGCAGATCTTCCCAACCCAGGACTTGGACCCACATCTCCTGTGTGTCCTGCCTTGCAGGCAGATTCTTTACCCAGTAAACCATCAGAACCTTAGCACTCACAGTTTATTCACGAATTAAATTATTTGTGAGCAGCCTTAAAGGCCTCTAACATGGACTAGCAAGAAATTTTCCTGGATCGTTTGTTTGAATGATAACCTAGGAATGATTTACTAAGCTTAGAAAGCCATTGATCCAGTGAGATTAACAGATCCCTCTTACTTTGATGTTGTTTTGCTCTAGAGATCTTTTTGAAATACAAAAATGAAGTGATTTACTCAAAGGATATATAATTAGATTAAGTTAGGTCTGTCTATTAGAAAGATTAAAGCAAACAAAAGTCTTCCAGTCATAGTCTCTGGAGGCAGGCAGGACAAGGCTCAAATTCTAATTCTTCCTCCTACTAGCTATCTGCCAATGGGAAGGTACTTAAACTCTTGGTACTCAGTTTTCATACTATAAAATGGAGATAAAAACATCTATCTCATAAGGTGTTATGCTGATTAAAGAAATACTACATTTGTGGTCCTTAGCAAAACACCTGGCACAGAGTAAGAGCTCAACAAATGACTGTAATTCTTATCTGTCTGTATTTCCATGTCCATTTCCCTTTTGAAGTAACATGGCCTTAAAAACCCTACTTAAACTTTCCCTGGTTTATATACAGCTGTGCACGGGAAACTAGGCAAGAAGTCTGCGTCTAAGATTAGAACTGAGCATTAGAGGTGGAATAGCACCCTCCTGAGGACAAAGCAAGTCAGGCAGCTGTTTCCAGCTCAGGAGTCACCAGAAGATGGGCTGCACCCCAGGAAGAGAGAGTTGACGATGGAAGATTCAGTCCGGCTCTCACGTATGCTGAGACCAGAACCAGCCACAGAATTGACAGGACCTAGTGCAGAGTGTGGGGCCCCTTGTTTAACCATTCTCCCGAATTTCAAGAAAGCAATAGCAGAGCGTTAAGCCAAGTATGGGACCCTTTGAGCTTTGGGTGATTGCAGAGGTTACATGCCCATGAACCTGGCCTTGTCTAGCAGTGCCTCTCTTCATTTTAATTCTTGGAGAAACAGGATTTAGTTCTTACTGAAATCAATGAATCTCATGTATCGTCCTGAGTCAGTAACACTAAGTTTCAATCTGGGACTTTTCTGGGAGGCATATTTGGAATGGCTGTTTCTTTTTTTTGGGATATTTGTATCTGTAAATAAACTTTGCATGCATTCTCTTTTTAGCATTGTTAGGTTCACACATGTTAATAAGAATAAAATCTCTCCATAAATATAATTAATTTTAGAATTTATTTCCTTTTAAAGGCCTTTCTAAATGAAAAATACCAAATTTGGCATAATGGCTACCTCTGAGGAAGGAGGGAAGTGAGGAGACTTTGGGGAGAACTTCTGGGAAGGGCTTCAGTTTTATCTAAACTATTTCTTTCCCAAACCTAAAGACATTTTCCAGTCTAATAAGTTGGGTGGTAAGCACATATATGTTAACCTATTAAAATCTGTAAGCTTTTGTAATAATTTTTGCAATATTTTACACCAAACATATTTCCAAAGATCCTAAACCAAAGAAATTATCATTTTAAAATTTAATTTGGAAGAGTTAAGACAAGAGTTTAAATTCCAATTATGCCATGTAGCATGGTTCCTAACCTGGAAGATATTACCTTAGCTCCCTATGCTTCCTTCTATTCTCTTCTCCTAAATTAAGAAGGTTGAACATAAGATACCTTTTAGACTCTTAATCATTATTTCTATGAAGCAAAGTATGTATTTAGAATATAATTTGAATTGAATTGTAATTTAGGGATGTTGATTCAATGAGGATGATTGCTTGTGAAGTGGTGGGGGGAAATGTGGTAAACTGCAATAAATTTAAATGACAACTCAAAAGAACCCTCCAATATGTAAATATTTTTCTTTTTCTGAGATTCACTTTTAAGAATAGCTTTAGCAATCTTGTACAATCATTAGGCTAAAATATCATCTATGTATCTGACATGGTCTTAAAAACTCAAATGCCTATAGATGAACTGATTAGTAATTTGGTTAAAGAGGCCAGGTGTGACACAAGGGAGTGGTGGGGATTGCAACAGATTAGTGTATCCTGTTTGATGGGGCAGTCAGCATTCAACTTCACTGGATTTTTCCTGCCTGTCAGTTTGAGCCCAGTGTTGACAAAACTTTCCTTTTTTGAAAATTATTTTTGACTTATCCTTCCATTTCTTGATTACCCAACAATTCTTTTATTTATTTCTTAATTTTGGCCATGCAGCATGTGGGACTTAGTTACCCATGTGCCTTGCATTGGAAGCATGGAGTCTTCACTGACAGGGAAGTCCCAAAACTTTCCATTTTTAAAGAGAAGTTGGAAGCCTAGATTTTTATGAAATTTCTTCCATTTTTATTTGTTGACAACTAATGCAAACTTTTTTAAAGTGTATTGTCCATCAGATAAAAATTGATCAATAGACTTGATTTATTAATGGTTCTAGTGCTTTACTGGCCTAAACCTTTGGGCTAAAATGTTTTTCTTGGTTTTTATGCTCAGTTCATGAGAAATAGATGGGGAAACAGTGAAAACAGTGTCAGACTTTATTATTCTGGGCTCCAAAATCACTGCAGATGGTGATTACAGCCATAAAATTAAAAGATGCTTACTCCTTGGAAGGAAAGTTGTGACCAAGCTAGATAGCACATTAAAAAGCAGAGACATTACTTTGCCAACAAAGTTCCATCTAGTCAAGGTTACGGTTTTTCCAGTGGTCATGTATGGATGTGAGAGTTGGACTGTGAAGAAAGCTGAGCACCAAAAAATTGATGCTTTTGAACTATGGTGTTGGAGAAGACTCTTGAGAGTCCCTTGGACTGCAAGGAGATCCAACCTGCCCATCCTAAAGGAGATCAGTCCTGGGTGTTCATTGGAAGGACTGATGCTGAAGCTGAAACTCCAATATTTTGGCCACCTGATGTGAAGAGTTGACTCATTGGAAAAGACCCTGATGCTGGGAGTGATTTGGGGCAGGAGGAGAAGGGGATGACAGAAGATGAGATGGCTGGATGGCATCACCGACTCGATGGACATGGGTTTGAGTAAACTGCGGGAGTTTGTGATGGACAGGGAGGCCTGGCGTGCTGCGATTCATGGGGTTGCAAAGGGTCAGACACGACTGAGCTACTGAACTGAACTGAACTGATGCTCAGTTCTGAGGTTTTCAGTAATATTTCTGCTGTGTCTAATGGAATTACAGCTGTTATCTACTGACACCCAGGTTATCACACCACTTCCACATTTTTTGGCAATTTCAGCCCCTGGCGCACGGTCACGCTCTCCGTACTAGTTGTATCTTAACTCTGGGTGATTTCAGTATGTGCCTATGCAGTGCTTTCACAGTATGACTGCTCACAACCTTAATGTCTCTCTCCTGATGATCTTGCTATCCACCCTATCTCAGCCTCCTCAGGATCCCAGTCAGACTGTAGACCTTGTCAAGACTGTTACCTGCTACCCAGTCATCATCTCATTCCAGTCTGATCACCATTTTTCATGTTTTAAGCTTATTTTCTCTCCCCTAACTGTTAGTTCCAATGATCTTTGACTCTTCAAGTCATCTTTAATCAATTGATCCTTTTACCTTTTCACTATTTCTCATGGTTCACTACCTTCTCTTGCCTCCTATCCAGCTTAAGACTCCAAGGTCAATATTTGTATTCACTTGTGCAGATCCAGTCCCTTGCCCATCTCTCTTATCATCTTACCTGCAGGCAAAGCTACAACCCTGGCTAAATCCAGCTTTCCTCTATTCCATATCCACATGTCAGCTGGAGGTGTTGAGGGGAAAACAGTCAACTGAGCTGATAGAAATCACCTCAAATTGTTGACCAAGAACCTCAAGTGGGTCCTTTATAGTTCCAGTCAGTTGTCCTATTTCCCCAGTTACTATGAGCAATGTGTGGGAAATGCTGGTAGTAAGAGTGTATGTGTACAGTGTATAAAAAAAGGAAATGCATGTTTAAAATTAGTAGTGAAAAGCTTATGAATATTGCAAATGGATGAATCTGAAATAAAATGAGAAGGAAAGATTCTGAAGGACAGAGTTTAGATCATGCCAGTGCTTCAGCAAGATAGGATAATAAATACAGTGCTTCAGCAAGATAGGAAAGAGGTTATAAGCAAAAGGAACAAACATCTACATGAATGACTAGAGAGTCAGCACCCATGCTGTAAGCCCCCTAGTCTATATTCATTCAGGAGAAGGTTCAAAGTTTGCTATGAGACTAAAGACTCAACAAGGTAAAAAGGCTCTTGCTAGAAAGTTCTTGTGCAGCTCTTGACAGTGCAATGGTTCAATACTTGCTGGACTCTATAAAGATCAAAGGAGTGATGAGGAGGCAAACAGACACTAGGACATTCTGTGTTTGCCTTGAGACCATCATTGTGTGGCATGTGTGTCTGTGTCTGTGTGTTGAGGGGGGAATTAGTGGTCAACAGCCTTTGTTAATTTTTAATGCAGATAAAACTGATCTATTTTGGAAAAAGTTCCCTGAGACAATATCCAGTTTGAACTTGGCTTTAAAACTGTGCAGGGACAAATCACACCTCAGTTTGATTAGAACTGCCTCAAGGAAATACATGTAAAAACCCCTTCCAACACTTCATAGATATAAACAAGTAGATTCAGAAATAGCCCTTGGAACCTAATCTGATTTGTATTTTTAAAAGGAAAGCTTCTATAATTAATAATAGCAACAATAACTAAAACAATCACTTTTTAGTTAATTTAGCGGTTTCTTTCTTTTTGCAGGGAAGGGGGCACCATGTGGTATGTAGGATCTTAATTCCCCAGCCGGGGAATGAAACTGTACCCCCTGCATTGGGAGCATGGAGTCTTAACCACTGAACCACTAGGGAAGTCCTGTTTAGTAATTTATTATGTTTATTATTCATAGCACTAGACTGTAAGAATCTTGAGTAAAGAAATTGAGTAAAGTATAATTTCCTAGCATCTAGCAATCTACTAGACATTCAGAAAATATACATACATTAAGTGAATCATGGATAATCACTAATAACACACCTATCAATAAATCCTTAGATATCAACAACAAAAAATTCCAAGAATGTACCTATGTTATAGGTAGAAAGTTTTAAAATGGTAATCTTGAGAGATTTTCAAGTTCAAGGGTAGAAAAAGAGTGGGTGTTGGACTTTCTTCTCAGTTAAACAAAGTCCTGCTCTTCTCTGAGCATTTTGGTTAATTAAAAATTGTTTTGCATTTTTAATTAACTTTTTGAAAGTCAGATAGTGTTCGGACAAATGCTATTCACTGTACTTAGTCCAGTTCCACCATGAACATTAAAGGAGATTAAAGGAAGAAGAAACAAGGTGCTCAATGTCTTTTTAGATACTGAGAACCGTTTATACGTCTATAAAAAAGTGCCTACTCCTTCACTCACGTGTCTTCGTTTCTGAACTGTCCTGTTTCATCCTTTATTATCTTCCTTTTCCCAGGATTGCTAGACAGACCTGTGATCCAGGCAGATTTGAGGAATAGGTGTTCCTGTCACATGAGCTTAGGCAACATACTCACATGTGAAATTTCTCTGTTGCCTCAATTTCCTTATTTGTAAACTCAGTTAAAATTTTCAATTGCCTTCTATATCCCAGGAACTGGGCTTGGAGATTCACAAAGATGATGTTAATTCATCTTCATAAGAATTCTATAGGGTAGTCATTCTTAGTCTCATTTTAAAGAAGAGAAACCTGGGGCCTCTAAAAACAAACTTCGATTGCTTTTGCTTACATATTTAAAAAACAGTCATCCAAGCAAAAAATTGGGGGTCATCTCAGTATACCGCATCTTCCAGACTCCCGTATCACAAGTGTGTGATAATATGTACTATTTTAAGAGAAGTCTATGTACAAGATTTAGGTATACAAAGAAGTTATACACTCAGAACTGAAAACCTCCTTTCAGTTCAACTGCTTCATTTCCCAAATGTGTAAACTGAAATACAGGAAGCTTAAGTCACCTGCCCAAGGCTGTCTAACAAGATAGCAAGTGAGGTGGAAGTAGAACCAAGCCCGTCTGATGGTCTATTGGCACTCCTTTCTTTATATCATGCTGTCACTTTTGCAAGGGATGGTGGCATGGGCCTATCAGATGACATCTCATCAAATATTTACTGAGCACCTATTATGTATCAGGCACTGTGATGTAATGGTAAGCAAAACAGTTATAGTCTCTGTCCTCCTGGGACTTATAGTTCAGTGGGAGTTAGAGTTATTTATAAATAATGGCACAAGTATAAAGTACACACTATGATGATTGCTATATCTGATGGGGTAGACCAGATCTATGGGAAGTCAGGTGAAAATCTCCAAGGATGTGATGCTTCAGCTAAAATCAGAGTAGTGGGATCACAGAGTGAAGGAAATACAAAAAGGCTTCTATCTGCAGCTATCATGAAGACTTAGTTTTCAAAAGCCCAGAGGATTAGCAAAGCCAAATCAAGTTTAAACACATAACCCCCCGGCTCAGTCAAGAAACATGGTCTTCCAAACCAGTGAGTGTAACGTTCTGAAAAACAAAGCTAAGAGAAATACTGAAATCAAATTTAACTTTGAATCAAACATAACTGAGCAGTTATGTTTGGAATATGATCCAAGAAGGCCAGGAAGGATATTCAGAAGCACTTTGGTCAAACAAGCAAGAATTGAAACACCAGGGCTGTTAAAGGTGGCAAAGTTTAATAACAAAGATTCATGAGTATCTGTAAAATGGGTGAATGTGCTGCATTTGTTTTTGTCAGCTTGACACTGTCACCACCATTCCATTTTAAAGTTAAGAACTATGTTACCCAGAATTCCCTTATCTGTAAGTTTCTGGGTTAGAATTTGCCAGTGAAAGTATTTGCATGAGATCTGGAAAACAGGAGTAAAGAGAAGCTCTTTTATTTAGAGCAGCCTAGCATTCATACATGTCAGGCTTTCAAAGGTCTTTTGAAGGTTTTACTTTTAAGTTGCAGTGGTTTGCAGACTTCTCAAGTGGCAGCTTTCCTTCTCTGTTCCAGAGCTTTCATTTATGTCACGGTGAAAGTTTCTCCAGGTCTTCAGCTTTGGTATATGAGATATCCCAGATGCCCAGATCATTCTGTTCTGTAAGATCTAATTTATATATTAAAGCACTTATTTTCATAGTTCTTTTTGTAACTCTGTTATCCCAACCAAACCCAAACTAATGCAACTCTCTATATTCAAAGTAGTCTTAAGGGCACAGAAACTTGTAGATGGGAGTCCTGTGTTGGTTCTTTGACTTGATTAGATTTAAAGGTATTAATAACCTTCCTTTTCAGTGGTAATGAGTCATTAGTATAGTTTAAGGCAGGTGGTAGCAAAACAATCACTTCAATAAGCACTGTAGTCACCAGGAGGCAAGTTCTTATAGGATTCAAAGCTATAAGCTGCTGCAATAGAACACTGTAATGAAATAACATGCGTAAGAACTTTCAGATGGATTGGTTGCTTCTAAATATAATAGAGAATGTGGGTAGGGTGGGGAGCTGCACTTAGGGCTCTAAAATTCCAGCTCAAAGCTAGATAAATAGTCAGAAAACTTCTATGACTATCCAACAGGAAGCCCCATTTCCTATAGCCTCAGAGTTGAAATTTCTAACAACCAAATCCAAAGTTTTATTCGCTCATGTTAAATTTAGGGCATCAATTAATGAGCATATCTGGCTGTATTTTAATCAAACTGAGGACCTGGAATTTCTAAATTCCCCTGAGCTTCCCTTGCCGATAGAAGCAGCCTTTCCTTCTCTAGGTAAGAGTTAGGTTCCTCTTACCTACAGAACCCATAATGACCACTTCAGAGAGAGCTTCCTAGTAGGTGAATGCTGATCCTTAAGACCAGCCCCAACAAAGAGTATGGAGGTCTCTCAGAGAATTAAAAATAGAATTACCATATGATCTAGCAATGCCACTCCTAGGCACATACTGGGACAAAACTAATTCAGAAAGATACCATGCACTTCTGTGTTCATATCAGCATTATTCACAATACACAATGCATGGAAGCAACCTAAATGTCCACTGACAGAAGAGTGGATAAAGAAAACGTGGTACATATATATACAATGGAATGGGCTTCCCAGGTGGTGCTAGGGGTAAAGAACCTGCCTGCCAATGCAGGAAATGTAAGAGATGCAGGTTCGATCCCTGGGTTGGGAAGATCCGCTGGAGGAGGGCATGACTACCCACTCCAGTATTCTTGCCTGGAGAACCCCATGGATAGAAGAGCCTGGAGGATTACAGCTCATAGGGTTACAAGGAGTCAGACATGACTGAAATGACTTAGCGCAGCACATATACAAAGGAATACTACTCAGCCATAAAAATGAGCAAAATAATGTTATTTGCATAAACATGGATGCAACTAGAAATTATCATGCTAAGTGAATTAAGTCAGAAAGAGAAAGAAAAATACCATATGATATCACCTATGATGTGCTCTGCTGTGCCTAGTTGCTCAGTCATTTCCGACTCTTTGTGAGCCCATGGACTGTAGCCTGCCAGGTTCCTTTGCTCATGGAATTCTCCAGGCAAGAATACTGGAGTGGGTTGCCATACCCCTCTCCAAGGGATCTTCCCAACCCAGAGATTGAACCAGCATCTCCTTCACTGGCAGGCAGATTCTTTACTACTGAGCCACCTGGGAAGCCTGTGGAATAGTATAGGGCAAGGTTTTTCAGTTTTAGCACTATTGATATTTTGGAGCCAGATAATTTTTTGTTAGAGACCGGGAGATTATGCACTGTAGAATGTTTAAAAGTATCCCTAACCACTACCGAGTAGATGCCAGGAGCACCTCCTCCAATTTGTGACAACCAAAAATGTCTCTAGACATTGTCAAATATCCCTAAAGGGAAGCAAAATTGGTTTCAGTTGAGAATCAGTGCTACAGAAGAAGGTATCTGAAGGCTTATGGAGATTTGAAAGCTGAAGTAGATTTATTATGAGTGGCCTACTTTTATAGTGGGGCTTCCCTGGTGGCTCAGTTGGTTAAAAACCCGCCTGCAATGTGGGAGACCTGAGTTTGATTCCCGGGTTGGGAAGATCCCCTGGAGAAAGGAACAGCAATCCACTCCAATAGTCTGGCCTGGAGAATTCCATGGAGAGAGGAGTGTGGCAGACTACAGTCCAAGGGGTTGCAAAGAGTCGGACATGACTTAGCAACTTTCACTTTCACTTACTGTTATATCACCTAAGCAGGTCCAGACTACATACCCTTCATCAAGGCTTTGAGATATTAATTGGTGAAGGCAGTGTCATCATCTTGGAAAGTAAACAGATGATTTTGCTTGAATAGATCTTATTGGCAGCTAAATTATGATGGGATCCCTAGGAGCATGGTGAACCACCTACTTCATTTGTATAAGCAAGACATACAGAGAACAAAACTCAATCTTATAACAGAGGTCTGAAATGAATTGATATAATTGATGGTCATGTTTCCTTAACAAATTCCCAGACTTGAGCCAAATCACAGACCCAGAACCCTTTTTAAAAGGGAGAGAATAGGTGTGGAAGGAGAATAATGGTTTCCCAAAGATGCCCACATCTTAACTCCCAGAACAGGTGAATGTGTCACGTTACATGGCAAAGGGAAACCAGGTTGCAGAACAAAAGTTTCTAATTAGTTGACCTTAAAATAAGGAGATGATCCTGGATTATCTGAATGAGACCAATGTAATCAAACAGTTCTTAAAAAATGAAAGAGGGAGACCAAAGAATTAGAACCATAGAGATGTCGTTGCAAGCAAGATTCTACTGGTCCCTGCTGTTTTTTTTTTTTTTTTAATTCTAGCTATAAATTTTAATACTATATTTTAAAATAAGTCCCAGTCATGGAGCGAATGTACAAACATCATGAAAGTTAAAGTTGCTCAGTCATGTCCTACTCTTTGCAACTCCATGGACTATATAGTCCATGGAATTCTCTAGGACAGAATACTGGAGTGGGTAGCCTTTCCCTTCTCCGGGGGATCTTCCCAACACAGGGATACAACCCAGGTCTCCCGCATTGCAGGCAGATTCTTTACTAGCTGAGCCACCAGGGAAGCCAAACAACATCATAGAATATCCAGAAAATAAAGATAATGTTAAAACAGTATATTAAAGAATTTATGATATTTCTCTAAAGCAGCACTTGGAGGAAAATAAATTGTTTTCAATACCTAGAGCAACATGCAAGCAGAAAATGACTAATACTGACTCAGATATTTTAAAAATTTTGAATAAAGAACAGACATTTTTTTAATTATTAAAAGAGAATTTAATGAATATGACAACAGAAAAACTAAAGCAGATAATTTGAGGCTTTGAAGCAGTAAGTTGCCTTACATGGTAGAGAAATAGCAAGAAAATTCATGAGACTGGAGCAGTGAGAATAAGAAGGAGGTCAGAAAACACGAGTTCAGAGAATAGAAGTGCCCATCATGAAGGGTCTTGCAAGTGACAGAGCAGACTTTGACTGTTGCTTTGAGAGTGGGCTTCTGGAAATTAGAGAGGAGGATCAACTCAAATGTTAATACAGTAACTCAGGGGAGACAAGATGGTGATAAACAGAGATGATAAACCACAGGTAACTTGTGGATGTATTTTGAAGTAGGGCCAATAGGATTTAGTGTTGAAACTATTTTGAGAGAAATAAGGAGAAAAGGATGGATGACGTCACTCGCCCAAACAGGTAGAATGCAGATTTCAGTGACTGAGATGAAGAAAAGTAGAAATACACATTGCCATATGTAAAATAGATAGCCAGTAGGAATTTGCTCTATGACTCAGGGAAACCAAATCCGGTGCTCTGTGACAACCTAGAGGAGTGGGATGGTGTGGAAGCTGGGAGGGAGGGTCCAGAGGGAGCGGACATATGTAGACCTAAGGCTGATTTATGTTGATGTATGGCAGAAACCGACACATTCTTGCAAAGCAATTACCTTTCAATTAAAAATAAATAAATTTAAAAAAGAAAACTAGAAATAGAACTGGTGTGGAAAGAGTTCTTGAGTTCCATTATAGACAAGTTCATTTTGAGATGCCTATTGTATACCCAAATGCAGATGCCAATTAGGTGGTTAGACATGTGGGTTTAGAATTAAGGGGAGAGGTCTGGCCTTTAAACTTGGGAGTTATTAGTCTAGATATTAAATGTAATGAGTAAAGGAAAAATTGCTGTGTATATTATGCTGCCTGTTGTGTAAAAAAAAGGGGGGGATATATAATTATATTTAGTTGTATATGGATTAAAAATCTTTGGAATTATGCATAAGACATATGTACAAAAATCTATATATGGAAACCTACTTAATAACCTGCCACTTATTGATAGGGCAGAACTGAGCAGAGTTTGGAGGGGAATACTGACTGTATATCATCTATATCTAAAAAAAATAACTTAGGCATACTATTAAAGATACTGTTAATTTAAAATAAATACAATAATATAAAATGAAGTCTAAATTAATGAAAAATTAGAGTACAAAGTATTACAGACAAAAATGAACAAAAAATAAAACATTTGTTATATGAATATTCCTGCTATCACTATTTTGAGAATTACTTTATAAACAATAAATCAAACATTATTTACAATAAATTCATATTGTTTAAAGTTACTTTGAAAGACTCTTGAATGACTTATAATACCTTTAACCAAATCACCCTAATCAATGTTTGATAACAGTATTTCTTCAGTCTTACAATTATAAATTATAAAAACCCTAGGCTTCCTTTGAAAAATAAAAGAAAAAATTTCAACTCAGGTAAACGGTTTCAGACACAACTAAGTCCTGCTGCTCAAAAAGTCATCAGAGATATTTTTTTTTCTGGTTCTCCTGACTCTATTTATTCTTGTTTCAAGTAAAATCTTTCCTTTTTCCATGTATTGGTGGAGATAGCTTCCGGCCTGTCCAAGTTCCCACGGTTCTTAGTGTCCAGAAGTGTAATAGTGACATTGTCTATATAGGCTGTTTTAAATAGAGTTCTCACTTCTTTTCTTGATGAGTATTAAATTGTTTTTTAGTCTATCTGCAATCTGTTATTTTGTTCTTGCCCCGAAAGGGTTCAGTATTTTTCCCTGAAGAGTCATCAACAGTGGAAACCACCTGTACCGAGTAGAAAAATGTGAGCTGTAGTCAATCACTTGCTGGAGAATCAGTCTGGACAACCCTGAAATTTAAAAACTCCAAGGGCATCCAAGCATCAGGGCCCCCACAATTTTGTGAGATTTACCTAAAGGAACTCTCAGTAAATAGAACAGATGAATCCCCTTAGGCTCCCGGGGAAGACAGGAGAGGGGAAACGAGCCATCTTTAAACACCTGGTCCCTGTTGGTTTTGGAAACATAAGAGGGTGATGAGCTAGTGCAAGTAGTCTCTAGAATCTGGAAAAGACAAGAAAACAAATTGTACCCTAAAGCCTCTAGAAAGGAACATAACCCTACAAACACCTTCATTTTAGGCCAGTGAGACCCATTTTGGACTTTTGACCTCCAAAATTGTAAGGTAATAAACTTGCATTTGCATTGTGTTAAGACACTACATTTATGGTAGTTTATCACAGCAGGAAATTAATACCCTATATTCAAGGTTGCTTTAAGTAAAAGATTTGCTATACTTATAAAAATTGTTCTACAAGTCTACCTCCCAATCTTCCCAAAGGGATTTGTGTCCATTCACTGGGATGACTGCACACGGAAGAAAGGAAACTAGACACATCTTCCGGGGATTAATAGAAACTGACTCTGAATGGCTGCTCATTCCTAAAAACACAAATGCTACCGGAGTCCACTAGTCAAAGTTAGAGACTTAAGGAGAACAGGTGATTGATGGAGTTTTGACCCATGCCTGTCTGTAAGTCCAAGCTTCTGGCTATTTTCCTGGTTCTGAATGCATAGTTAGAACAGACACATGCAGACTTCTCATATTAGCACCTTGATCTGTGGAATGGCAGGTATTATGGTGGGAAAGGCCTCTTCCTACTGAAATAGTAAACCAAAAGTAATACTGCATCAGAGACTGGAAATATGGGGAGATACTGGTCTCTACCACTTTACCCATTCAATCTACCTACTAGGCCAGGACAGAGAAAATATAAATCTTGGAAATGACAGTGAATTATCATAAACCTAATCAGATGGTGACGTCAATTGAAACTGTTGACCAGAAGTAAATTTTTACTGTAGCAAATCAACACAACTCCTAATATCTGATATGTAGCTATTGATCTAATGAGTGCTTTTTTCTTTTTCTTCGATTGTTAGTAAACACAACCAGAACAAGTGTTCTTTCATATAGAGGGAGTAACAATACACCTTCACTAGGTTGCCTTACCTCAAACCTCTTTAATGCTTCAGTGCTCAAGGACCTTGTTTATCTAGTGATTCTATGGGAAAATATTTTTGCATTGATGCTTTCAGGCTGATTGAAACTAGTGAGCAGGAAGTTGCTAATATCCTTGTACACCTTAACAAACCCAAGCATACCAGGGGGTAAGGCCACAAATTTCAGGGTTCACATCTCAGTGAAATTTCTAGAAATTCAAGGAATTTCTGGGATACATTGAGACGATCTTTACAAAGTGAAGGACAAGTGACTCCAACCAATAAGAAAAAGGTGTAGACCTAGTTGCCTCTTTGGATTATGAAATAATCTATACTTCATTTTGGAGAAGGGAATGGCAACCCACTCCAGTATTCTTGCCTGGAGAATCCCATGGACACAGGAGTCTGGCGGGCTACAGTCCATAGGATTGCAAAGAATCAGCCACGATTGAGCGACTAACACTCACTCACTCATGCTTCATTTAGGAACACTGATTTGATCCATTTACTGAATAATCTAATAAGACTGCCAGTTTTGAACAGAAAAAAGGGCAAGAAAAAGCTATGCAACAGGTCCAGGTTGCTTGCTAGTCAAGCTGTTTTGCCACTTGAGCCATGTAAACCTGCACACCCAATGGTGGTGAAGTGTCTATGACAGATATGAATGCTATATGGAGTCCTTGGCAAGTCCTATAGATAAAGGACTATACAAAACACAGAAGAACTATACAAAAAAAGAACTTAATGACCCAGATAACCATGATGGTGTGATCACTCACCTAGAGCAAGACGTCCTGCTGTGGGAAGTCAAGTGGGCCTTAGGAAGTATCACTACAAACAAAGCTAGTTAAGGTGATAGAATTCCAGCTGAGCTATTTCAAATCCTAAAAGATGATGCTGTTAAAGTGCTGCACTCAATATGCCAACAAATTTGGAAAGCTCAGCAGTGGCCACAGGACTGGAAAAGTTCAGTTTTCATTCCAATTCCAAAGAAAGGCAATGCCAAAGAATGTTCAAGCTACCACACAATTGTACTCATCTCACATGCTAGCAAACCAATACTCAAAATTCTCCAAGTGAGGCTTCAGCAGTACGCGAACTGGGAATTTCCAGATGTTCAAGCTGGATTTAGAAAAGGTAGAGGAACCAGAGGTCAAATTGCCAACATCCTTTGGGTCATCAAAAAAGCAAGAAAATTCCAGAAAAGCATCTATTTCTGTTTCATTGACTATGCCAAAGTCTTTGCTGTGTGGATCACAACAAACTGTGGAAAAT
This sequence comes from Dama dama, assembly GCF_033118175.1. Taxonomy (NCBI): domain Eukaryota; kingdom Metazoa; phylum Chordata; class Mammalia; order Artiodactyla; family Cervidae; genus Dama; species Dama dama. Next base: position 76,398,972 of record NC_083700.1, on the reverse strand, counting down.
TCTTAGAGATGGGAATATCAGATCACCTTACCTGCCTCCTGAGAAAGCTGGTGCAGATCAAGAAGCAACAATTAGAACCAGACATGGAAAAATGGACTGGTTCCAAACTGGGAAAGGAGTATGTCAAGTCTGTATGTTGTCACCTTGCTTATTTAATTTATATGCAAAGCACATTAAGCGAAATGCCAGACTGGATGAAACACAAGCTGGAATCAAGATTGCTGGGAGAATTATCAATGACCTCAGATACGCAGATGATACCACTCTTGCGGAAGAAAGTGAAGAGGAACTAAAGAGCCTCTTGATGAAAGTGAAAGAGGGAAATGAAAAGGCTGGCTTAAAACTCAGCATTCAAAAAACTAAGATCATGACATCTGGTCCCATCACTTCATGGCAAATAGATGGGGAAACAATGGAAACAGTAATAGACTTTATTTTTTTGTGCTCCAAAATCACTGAAAATGGTGACTGCAGCCATGAAATTAAAAGATGCTTGCTCTTTGAAAGAACAGCTATGACCAACCTAGACAGCATGCTAAGAAGCAGAGACATTACTTTGCTGACAAAGGTCCATCTAGTCAAAACTATTGTTTTTCCAGGAGTCATGTATGGCTGTGAGAGCTGAACCATAAAGAAGAAAGCTGAGCACCAAAGAATTGATGCTTCTGGACTGTGGTGTTGGGGAAGACTCTTGAGAGTCCCTTGGACTGTAAGGAGATCAAACCAGTCAATCTTAAAGAAATCAGTCCTGAATATTCACTGGAATGACTGATGCTGAAGCTGAAGCTCCAATACTTTGGGCACCTGATGCGAAGACCTGGCTCACTGGAAAAGACCCTGATGCTGAGAAAGATTGAAGGCAGGAGGAAAAGGGGATGACAGAGGATGAGATGATTTGATAGCTTCAGCAACTCAATGGAATGAGTTTGAGCAAGCTCTGGAAGTTGGTGATGGACAGGGGAGACTGGCATGCTGCAGTCCATGGGGTTGCAAACAGTTGGATACGGCTGGGCGACTGAACTGAAACTGATAGATAAAGACCAGTGCAGACCTTTTCAATTTTGGAGTAAATTTATATTGTCTTCTGTGAATAACTATTGTCTGTTTGAGAAATAACTTTGGACTTACTTTGGATCCTAAAAGAGAATGAATGTGTTAGATAATGGATCACAAATTTACCATATAACCTAATCTTCTCACCTTAAAACAAGCTACTCTCATAAGATGTGTGCTGTCTGGCTCAAAAAGTTATAAATTTAGATATATACAACAGCACTTCATCATCAAGTAGAAGCCGTACATACACGATAGTGCCCAAGTACCTCTTGGAGGCACAAGCCATTTCCCCAGACTACATAGTCAGACTCCTTTGGTTGCTACTCCCATCACCAGACTTCCTTTCTTCAAGCAGCACCTCTAGCTTCATCATCCCCTATGATCATCTCACTGACAAACACAGAGTGTGTTTACAAAGGATTCTGTATTGTATCTTAGTAGCAATTGAATGTGGACGTCTGCGACACTGCAGCACCACTCAGGTAGTGAAGAGAAAGAAAACTAGTGAAGAGAAAGCCTCACAGTGCAGAGAAGTTTGAGCATGCACCTTCTTCTTCATTTTTCTTGGAAGAAATGTAGGTAGAAAATGTAGGTAGAAGTGTGAATCTATACTGTTTTGTGGGCAGTGACAAACAGTTTAGCTTGATGGTCATGGAGTTAGAAAACAGAATTGGAAAACTGTAGACAAGGAAGTCTGGAAGAGATAAGCGGATGTAATTCTCCAAATTGGCACAGAATGTGAGGATTTTTTTGTCTCATGTAAATGTTACTGAAAGGGTTACCACAACAGAGGACAATTTCTATGACCAGAGGGACAGTATAATTCTCTGTAAGTTATAAATGGAGGGCTTTAGGAGCTTGACAAACTTTGGGGAAATGTCCTAAGGATATTGTATATGATTTGAACCAGCAATCAGTATGTGATGTTATCTCACCTATAGCCAGATGGATGGATCTAGGAACTACAGGGTGGAAATGGAGTTGGATTCTCTTACTGTTACTCCTCACAATCTACCAGCAAGCTTTCTATTCCCATTATTACAACTTGAGCTTTCTGCTTTAAGATCTTAATTCCTAGAATCAGGGGATACACAATAGTTATTATGTACTAGTATACCTAGATGAAGTATGGATTGGCCTCAAAATCCAAAGAGGCACCCTAGGTCTTATATCTTTTCTTACTGGATGGAACCACTTGTCCTTTACTTTATAGAGCCAATCTCATTGTACCCCCAGAAATTCCTAGAATTCCAGAAATCTCACCAAGTTTGCAAGCCCTGAATTTTTAGTCTTATCCCCTGGCATGAATGAGCTTTATTAAGGTACACAAGTTTATAATAGCTCTACTGCCATCTGGCCACTATAGGTACCTCATGTCATTGAGCCAATAGCAAAGTAGGGTATTACTATAATTACTAGTTCATAGTAAAGTAGGGTATTACAATAATGGGTAGGGTAATTCATTCCAATTAAAAAGGGAAAGTTACACTATTAAAGAGGTTAAGACTATAACACAGAATATCCTGTGGGTGTGTTTCTTAGTACTCTTTTGTCCTTTGGCAAAAGATAATGGGAAAATGTATTAATAGAAACCCAAGACCGAAAAGACATGATGACAAACATCCTTCAGGAGAATTTGGGTAACTCCATTGGTCGAAGAACCACAAGCAACTGAACCACTTACTTGTAGACAAAGAAGCTAAGGAAAGTTTAATGGAATAACAAAGATAGAAAGACCAATGATGGCCAAATTGTCACCTGTAGAAATAATAGCCATAGTGATTACATTCATTTTCCTTGTTGCTTTGATTTGCTTATATTTAAATATATTAATTAATTTTTCTTTTCTGTTCTGTCTCTTCATCTTTATATTATCCAACATTGGATATTTTATATCACCTGTTTAATGATCACCTATTTTATATTTATACTGCAGGATTTCAAAGGGGCATATACTTGCCCCTTAGCTAAATTTAGCTAAAGAGGATTAGATATCATTTCAGTTCAGATCAATTCAGTCGCTCAGTCATATCTGACTGTTTGTGACCCCATGGACTGCAGCACGCCAGGCTTCTCTGTTCATTACCAACTCCCAGAGTTTGCTCAAGCACATGTCCATCGAGTTGCTGATGCCATCCAACCACCTCATCCTCTATCATCCCCTTCTCCTCCTGCCTTCAATCTTTCCCAGCATCAGGGTCTTTTCCAGTGAGTCAGTTCTTCACATCAGATGGCCAAAGTATTGGAGTTTCAGCTTCAGCATCAGTCCTTCCAATGAATATTCAGGATTGATTTCCTTTAGGAATGACTGATTTGATATCCTTACAGTCCAAGGGACTCTCAAGAGACTTCCCCAACACCACAGTCCAGAAGCATCAATTCTTTGGTGCTCAGCTTTCTTCTTTATGGTTCAACTCTCACAGCCATACTTGACTCCTGGAAAAACAATAGCTTTGACTAGACGGACCTTTGTTGGCAAAGTAACGTCTCTATGTTTTAATATACTGTCTAGGTTGGTCATCGCTATTCTTCCAAGGAGCAAACGTCTTTTAATTTCATGGCTGCGGTCACCATCTGCAGTGACTTTGGAGCCCAAGAAAATAAAGTCTATTACTGTTTCCATTGTTTTCCCATCTATTTGCCATGAAGTGATGGGACCAGATGCCATGATCTTGGTTTTTTGAATACTGAGTTTTAAGCCAGCTTTTTCATTTCCCTCTTTCATTTTCATCAAGAGGCTATTCAGTTCCTCATAACTTTCTGCCATAAGAGTGATGTCATCTGCATATCTGAGATTATTATTTCTCCCGACAATCTTGATTCCAGCTTGTGCTTCATCCAGTCTGGCATTTTGCATGATGTACCCTGTATATAAGTTAAATAAACTGGGTGACAATATACAGCCTTGACTTACTCCTTTCCCGATTTGGAACGAGTGTGTTGTTCCATGTCCAGTTCTACTGTTGCTTCTTGACCTGCATACAGATTTCTCAAGGGGCAGGTAAGGTGATCTGGTATTCCCATCTCTAAGAATTTTCCAGTTTGTTGTGATCCACACAGTCAAAGGCTTTGGCATAGTCAATAAAGCAGAAGTAGATGTTTTTCTGGAACTCTCTTGCTTTTTCGATGATCCAAGGGATGTTGGCAATTTGATCTCTGGTTCCTCTTCCTTTTCTAAATCCAGCTTGAACATCTGGAAATTCTCAGTTCACATACTTTTGAAGGCTCACTTGGAGAATTTTGAGCATTACTTTGCTAGCGTGTGAGATGAGTACAATTGTGCGGTAGTTTGAACATTCTTTGGCATTGCTTTTCTTTGGGATTGGAATGAAAACTCACCTTTTCCAGTCTTGTGGCCACTGCTGAGCTTTCCAAATTTCCTGGCATACTGAGTGTCATTTAGATATAGTTAAAATGGTATATGAGACTTGAGTCTACTCTTTTGGCAGAGGGCTTGCTGGTCTTTGGTTGTCAAAGGATGGTCACACTGTGCTAATTAAAAGCATGATATCCTTATATTACTTATTGAATTAAATGTGTTTCAAAGGAAAGAGGCATAGTTGTCAAATTTCCAAAGAGGTTGACTCTGTTGAATTGTTTGTTGTCAGTTTAACAGTATTTTCAAAATCTCCTTGTTGGCCTGGAGAGTACATTTCCTATAATCTTACATACTCAGTCTTGGATTAGAGTTTTCCAATGAGAACGACTTTCTTAAGAGTTGGAAGGCAAAGTAAAGCAAATGAATTTTTGAAAAGTCATTATAATCTCATGTGTTAGGCTTCCAGACTTCTTCATGAGCTCTCACCTCACAGTCATAATGGTTTGAAAATCTCCCATAAATGATACACTTATTTCCTTGTTCCTTTGCTTCAGTCTGACATTTGTGACTTTTTCTTGATTCTCTCGATTCAGCTTTTAGACTGATACTCCTTCAGCTCTTGCCATGTTTGTAGAAACCCTGTCTTCATTATTAAATATACATTACACCCATCGATACTTGCAGAGTCTCAATTTTCTTGAACAAACTCAGAATAATACCACGAGTGATCCTCTATTGTTGTTTTATATCCAGTACTCCTGGTCTCTGTGGCAGTTATATGCAGTGATGCAAAACTTCAAGTGGAAGATGGATACCAGAGAAATTGTTTGGTAAAACTGGAAAAGGTGCCAGAACCCCTGATAAACTGGTCCTGTGAAGAAGCTGGGAGGAAAACTTTGGGGAGGTCAGGGATATACGGACCAGGATAAAATGATGGAGGGCACTCAAGCATCCAGAGTTGAGCCTCGGCATACTGACACCACACTGCAAACAGAAGTGATTCCAGGGTTCACCTTCCTGGAGGAATAAATGTAATTACTAATATTCTTTTTAGCTTTTGTCAGAAGAGTATTTGAAGTTATAGATAAAAAGTATCAGTGACATTAGTTCAAAGGCACAGAAAAAGGCACATTTTGAAAATGGGGATACAAATACACCCAGGGTTATGATAGACCAGAATTAGAACTAGGGCAATGCTTATCACCCATAATATTAAATTAACACACTGAATTATAATCTGCTAATGCCTTAAAGAAATTAGCAACCACTATGTCACTTTGGTCCATAAAGCAAATATATTTCTCATCTGAAATCCATTTCTCAAGTCTGCCATGTGTATCCAATTTAGAGTGTAGAGTTTCTGACTTAATAGAATTTATATTTCTATCACTATTTATCAAGAAACCCTGAAACTGAAATAATTTATTTAGCAAGGACCTTCCTTATACTATTTTATGGGTGTAATAATTTGGTTTAATTGTCAACTGTAAAAGTGATAAGATTTAGAGAATTTAGTAATTTGTCCTTTTTATGGTAGAAACATTTCACCATGGCCTATTTCCAGTGAAGTGACTCAGTAGAGGCACAATGATTTTCTTAAAGAGGCGGGGGGCGGGGGGAGGGAGGGAAGCAATTGTATCAGCATGTCTCCTTTGTGTGTAAATCCTAGGCCACACCCTAATTTTAAAACCTTCAGCAAAAAAAAGTTGAATGATTATCATTAAACCATGGGCACATATTGATCCATTTAAATTATCAACCCTCCACAATTTTAACCATCTACTTGACTGTATTAGTGGCAGATTCTTCAGTGAGTTGGATTGATATTGCTCTGCTTCTGGACAATGATCACAGAAAGTACAAGAAGTAATTGGAAATTCCACAGTTTTTATTGGACTATGCAATATGTGAAAACACCACCCAATTACAATTGATAAGCACACTTGTATGTGCACACACGTGTAAAAACCACACACACCACATATGCATACAGGTACATGACAAAACAGAAAGTGAGTTCAAGGAATGTAATGTAATTCCAGCTGAAAAACCAAAGCTGTTTTCAATTCACAGGAGGGGCCAGATTGCAGCGGAAGCTCCCAAGGCTCCTCCCACTTCTGTCAGCTCCCAGCCGTGCTCCCCTCCAATGGGATCTGTTGACAAAGCACCTTCTGGACACTTGCTGACTGGGACAAGAAGCTTATGGGTTTTGAATGGAAAGGATTTGCTAAATAAAGCTTCAACCCAAGACTTCACCCCTTTCTCCTAGAGGTCGGGGCACTAAAGTCCTTGGTAGCTTTGAAAATCACCTAATGAACCAATGAATTATTTACATTTTAGAGCCTTCTCCTGGACATGGATCTCTAGGTAAACCCAGTTAGGAAATTAAACTCCTGCAATTATATTTTTGCAATGAAAATGCAGACTGAGGAAGCTTCTTTTTTACAACCATATTAGTGTGCCTCTGCGGTCCATTGTCAAAGACTAATTCTCATCTAATCTAAACCTCAACACATCATCCTGGTGAAATTAAGTCTACTCAGAGCCAAGGTTCTTTTTCATCTCTGAGTAAATTTTATATAACTCTAATTCTTGGCCAGTATGAGGTATTACACATTTGAATTCTTTGATTTCTTTTAGCTTCCTCTTCGCGTTTAGTATATGATTTATTTAGTTTGTAATGGTCATTAAATAAAAGAAGGTAGTGAATACCAGTTTAAAAAAAAAAAAAACAGCCACCCTTTTAAGATGGGGCTGGCTTTATTGGGGCTTAATTCTTTCCAGGAATGACTTTATCTTATAAAATTCTGATTATTGCTCTTACTCCATCTATGCTTTTGAATAAGCTGACTTACTGGCTCTTATTTGGCTAATGACCTTTAAAAAAAAATTTCAGGCCTTATAGAGCTCTTGCAGGATAAATGGTCTCAGTAGCTTTAATTTCACTGTCTCTCACCTATGGATCCACTCTTGGCACTGTCTGATTGGCAACCTCTTGGCTTTGTCTTTTGCTTCCAACACTTCCTTTGCTCCTTCGTTGTGTTAACAGGTCTTAATTTTACTGACTTTTGACCTTCAGCACTTCCTGGGTTGGGCTGAATCATTTATGACTCTTTTGCAAATGACAGAAAGCACTGGCTTGGGCAAAATGGGAAGTTATTGGTTCCTGTAACCATGAGAAGGTCAGCAGTAAAGGAAAAAAGTGGGATTGCTAGCAATAGGGCTATTTCTCCTTCTCTCTCTCACCATGTCAGTTTTATTCTCTCTTGCACACAGTCTTCTTTCAGGAGGTGAGGGACATGCCATGGCTTCAGGTTTACATTCTTCTAATTGGAATACCTAACAGGAAAAGACTCCTCACTCACAGGTTTAGTCTCTTGACTCTTGAAGAAGAATCCTCACTGGGCCAGCGTGGGTCGTGATCTGGAAATCAGGTGGTGTTGACTCTATTTGGGTAGCTATCTATCCCTCAACCAAATATTATGGATAAGGAGGCATTGTCATGTTGAGAGATGATAGCAACCATTTCTTCTTCATGATGGAGTGTGGTGGGAAGAAGAAGGGAATTTCTCCCTAAAGAAGTGACTTGTATTACCAAAGGAATTGAGAAATATTAGACCCCCCCAAATCAATTACTAGTCACAGAACAAATTTAAACTCATCAAATTTTAAGGGTAAGTCATGGGCTTTAGAGTCAGATGTGAGTTCAAACCCCGTCTCTGATACTTGCTATTCTCTTGGACAAGTCATTTACTAGTTCTGAGTCTATTTCCTTATCTGTAAAATGGGAATAGAATACCTAACTCAGAGGTTTGGAGGAATTGAAACAATAATCACCAAGCATTTAACAGACTGCCTGTAGAGTGCTTAATAAAATAAAGAATGCTACGAGATGCTTCTAAACTTTAGCTGTTATCATGGTGCTCTGTAGTTTCTTTTTCTGATTGCTCTAATAACAGCTTCACACAACCAGGTCCAGCTTCTGGATCCAATCAGATAAACAATTGCCAGGCTTATACTCCCACTGGGATTTTCACAGACCTCTCTGAGGAGATCAAACAAGAAATTTTTATTTTCTCCTCAATTTTTTTTCGGTAGAAGTAATTATGAGAATAAGCAGAATAATTTTTATTACTGGATTTACACACCAAAATAAAAATTATATATTTGTTTATCAAATAATTTTCTAATCACCAAATATATATCCATTATTGTGTTGTTTGTTTAGAAAACATCAAAGAAATAGAAAGTATGTTTCTTTTCTTATAGATTTCTCTTGGGCAATGACTAGTAAATAAGAAATAATCTGGAGATAACTTAAGCTAAGCTATATAATCAAAAGTTGATTTGGTTCCTAAAGTAGGAGTTAAAGAAGGAAAGATCCCTGTGTTTGGTTTCCTGGTAAGAATTTGAGTTTGACCTTGAAGAATGACATTTATCAAAATAAAAGCAAGCATTCCACATGAGTGCCAGGAGAAAATGACTAGAACAGATATTATTGTTATAGAACTAGAACAGATATTGTTGAGTTTTGAGAGAGGGACTGCTTTCTTAGCTCACCACAGATTTTACTCCCAAGGCTATGAGAAGCGAATAAGGAAGAGCCACAGCCCTAGAGATCACAGTAAAGCAAAGGCAGATTCAGGAGGTGTTAAGGGATACATGTGGTATGTGGAGGGTAGGGAAGGGTGGATAAATAGTTTAGAGGTTAGGTAAAAACCTCTATTTCTTTAAAGGTTCAGTCAAAGAAATTAAAATAAAAAGATGAGGTCCAAAATATGGCTATACTTTTAGTGACTAAGATCAAAATAGTAAGAGAATTAAGATCATCAGACTTGAGAAACTCAAGGAACTGTGAGGTAGGTATGCTGGATGATAGAAGAGATGCTGAAGTCATGAAAAATGAGGCCAGGTGGTGAGATAAAGAGGACTGTGATATAGTTGCTGAAGTCACAGAGGAAAACTTGACCTGAAGTTGGTCTGGGGTTGATATAATACAAAGAAAAACAACTAACGTGGGAGAAGTAGGCAGGAAGGACCTAGAAGATGTTTTTGGCAATGGCAACAAATGATTGACACAGAAGCTGAAATGGGGAAGTAAGACAATGTCACCCCCTTCTCACCTAGCGTGTTGGGCATGAAGAGTAGGATATGGCAGAGAGAGATGGTCTCCAGTAGAGTGGATACAGAGGAAAGAGAAAATGTATCATTAAAGGAAAACCAGGATTGAGTTTAAGTAAGTTGATGCTAAAGTTTGACGATGGGCATTTTTGTCGACCACTGAACAATGAAAAGGCTATCAGAAAAATCCAAGTTGGGCAGAAATAAGAATGAAGTAGGGCTGGATAAGGATGGGTCTATAGGATTATCCTATTTGCCCTTAAAAGACAGGTCAAGCAGTTCTTCTTGAAAGCTTTATTTGCCCCCGCCTTTACCCTAGGTGCCCCTCTTTTGTGTTGCCTTAACTCTGAACATTTGTAAACCAGTATCATAAATTTTTGGTTTGCTTATCTGCCTCCTCCCCTGTGCTACAGGCTTCTTGAAAAGTTTATGTCTTTTCCATTTTTTGTGTCCCCCAAACCTGAAACAGTGCCTGTGTCACTGTGCCACTGACACAGTGGGTATAGATAATTCTTAACAGTTCTTTGTTGGGTAAAAATGAATAAATGTGAATGTGGTCATGATATACACCCTTAACATATAACCTCTTAAATTAACTCATCCCGTACTTACCCACAATGTTTATTACTGGTTTTCTGTCAGTCTCCAGAAGAAAAACAGAAATATAATGTGGACCACAAAAGTGAACCATATATATAATTTAAAATTTTCAAGTACACACATTAAAAAGAAACACCATTAATTTACTAATATATTGTATTTACTCAAATATATACAATATTATCATTTCAACAAGTAATCAATATCAAATTTATAAATGTGATATTTTAGGCTCTCTTTGTTTTGTCCTCTCTTCAAAATCAAGTGTGCATTTTATCACATAATGTATGTGATCACATTGTATCACATCTCAATTCAGACTAGTCGCATATCTTTTTTAAAGAAATTATCGAAATATAGTTGATGTACAATGTTGCATTAGTTTCAGACGTACAGCAAAGTGATTCAGTTGCATACTATATATATATATATTCTTTTTTAGATTCTTTTCCATTATAGGTTATTATAAGATATTGAATATAATTCCCTGTATGATATAGTATATAAAATATAGTGGGTCCTTGCTGGTTATGTATTTTATACACAGTAGTGTATATATGTTAATCCCAAGGTCCTGATTTATCCCTCTTCCATGCCTTTCCCCTTTGGTAACCATAAGTTTTTTTTCTATCAGACCAGGCACATTTCAGTTGCTAAATAATCACATGTAGTAGTGACTACTGTATCAGACAGTGCAGTTTTAGATTCCAGAACATACCTAGTTCTTTTGTTTGTTTTTTTAAACATCACAAATAAGATCTTTTATTTATAATCATTAATTGTCTGAATTTTAAACAGATTCTTGGACTGGTGGCTCATTTTCATTAGCTCATTCAACTTTAGCACCTGTCTCATCTCCAGTAGCTTCTCCAAAAATTATCTTCACCATGATGCTCTGGAGTTATCCCAATTCAAATTTGAGCTTCTTCAGCATTTTTACTTTTCTAACAAAGACATCATGGAGCAGATAAATAGACTAAGCTTTTTCTATGTCTTTTCTGATGCTATCTGAAATCAATTTATTGACTACCTCTTTCAAGTCATTTGTCTGCTCCTCTTGGGTTACAATTTCCATCATCTTCTTCTAGACTTGGCAGACCTGTTGGTGCTGGGCATAGGAGGTCTTCCAAATCTAATTGTTGCATTTTTAGTAAAACTCACACAGAATAGATGAAGCAAACAATATGGGTAGGCTTGACATCAGTATGAGTTTCAATCATGATCTGCCATTTTTTGACCAGGGAGTACAGTCTGTCACAGGTAAGAAGCAAGCCCTGGAAATTAGGCAGTTTTTGGAATTACTGAATTACTGATTTAATTACTGAACATCTTCAGTAATTAGCTTGAATTTGATGATCTTTGAGGTCATCAGATGAGATTTTGTTTCCTTGAGTTCTTGTGACTAGTGTTTTCCCAGTATTTCTTATGTTGAACATAGCTAGTGTTTTCACATCATACCAATCTTAGAAAATGAGTCAACTACATCCTTCTTGGCTTCCTTTTTGCTGCCTTCTGTAAGGCACTTGTTCTTGCCAAGTACCATATTGCTGCTCATCATCCTTTCCCTTTTGATGGCCTCTGCACCTGAAGTGTCCCCTGTTTGGATTATTCTCCCTCAAGCTCTTTTAAAGATATATACTTTGGGATATATCATTCACAAAAGATTATACACACTTATAATATGCAAACTGTACATATTCACATATATAGTGTTTATAAACGGTATAGAGATGAACACAATACAAGTTTAGTTTTTGCGCATTTGAAGTCTAATGAACATCAAGCAGCTCTTTCCCATTTGGAAGGGGAAAAAGAGGTATGGAGAGTATGTAGGGTGTCAGTAAAGGCCAGGCCTGGGAAATTCCACTGTCTTATTTCAGTCATATAACTCCATCCAGATGCAAGGAAAACCAACAAATGCAGTCTTCCTGTGTATTCCAATAGAGAAAATGCTGTACATGTCACAATCTTTGACACAATTTTATAATTTTTATCCCTAATATTTTGGCCAGCATACATAGAACAGTATTAAGTATTAAATAACAGGCATAATTTAAGTCTTATTTCTGATTTCAATAAAGATGGTTTTCAACACGTCTCCATTTAACAAGATGACAGATTTAGGGAAGAGATTTGCTTATCTCATCATACCAAGGAACTTTTAAAAATATCTTTCTATAATAGATTTTTATTTATTTAATGAGTGATAAAAGTTGATCAGATATCTCCTCAGCAATTGTGGAGATAATTACATAATTTTGTTTTCAATAGCTTAAAATTGTGACTAATACTTTAGATTTCTTAATGTTGAATTACTTTTTCTTACCCTTAAGATAAAGTCTAACTTATTAGCATATCTGTAATATATGTATATTAAATATATATAAATACATATAAAGCTTTTGAAAAGCTAGATTTCATTTACTGTTATTTTATGTAAAAGTTTTGCATCAATATTCAGAAGCAAGATTGAGCTACTTTTAAATTATTTTTTGTTAGATTTTATAATTCACGAATGAATTTCAGAGCTTTATTTTTTACTTTCTCAAACTGTTAAGGCTTTATCTGAGTTAACTGATTCATCAAAGAGAAAAAAATTCCACTGTGTTTGGGACAGTCTATATTTCAAGCATATTGCCACCGGGCCCATTAATATTCCCTCTTATCAGTATCATATCTTTATTATAGTTATAACATTTAACGAGTTTAATAAGAATGCTTTTACTACTTGCATGCTCTCTTTCTGGCCTTCAGTACACTCTTATCAGAGCAGTCTGCTCTTGTTTACTGCTGCTATGTCCCTGAAATTCTACCAAGTCAAAAATTGATGTTTTAAAGATTGCCTCTCTGGTTTTCTACATTTCCTCCACTTTAGTGGAGCTCTGATTGTTTACCCTCCCCCTCTTGTGAAATCGCTGATTCTGCTGCGGTGTTCAGTGTTTACTGCTTATCTTTGTCAATGTAAGTCTAGATATAGCAGTACTCCCAGCTGACAGAAGTTCCTGCACTACTGGTATAGATCTAGATACGTGGTTCTCTGGGAAGTGATGAACCCAGGGGTGGCAAACGTTTTAGGGCATGTCTTTGTTGTCTGTGGATCAACAAATAGGGAGAGTTCTCTTCTTTTCTGTCCTCCTTTCCCACAGAGAGGAAGAGGATGACTATAGGGTCTGCAAGTTGCCCCCTGAATGTAGTGAGTCAGAAAATACGAATAACCTTTCACATATGCTAAATGCCGTGAGTATGGTATCTGAGTTCCTCTGCCATCATGAATCCTCCTGCAAATTTTATCTTAGGTTTGCTGAGTAATGTCTACATGATGGACACTTTTTGTTTTATAGTTGCTCTCCCAACATTTATTCTGGTAATAGCGCCTTCTCTTCCTTTGACAATGTCTCTTCTATCCCTCCAGTCGTTAGGGGTTCAGATTATTGCTGGTCATAGAAATGTGCCTGTTTTCCTCCTGTGTTTAGTCTTAGTAATGGACATATGACTATGCCCAAAGTAACTTTAGATTTGAATAAGTCCATCATGAGACGTCATCAACCTGGCCTAGTTAATGGGTCCAAAGTTTGAACAGTGCTCCAAACCAGAGTCAGCCAGAGTACTTCCTGGAAGTCTTTTCTGAAGTAGATCTTGGATAGTCAAGCTATGAAGATATGAGCCTGAAGGACTTAAATGGCCAGCTCTCTGATTACAGGCAGAAAAACGAGGAAGCAAAAAGAAGTTGATGGGCTGGGAGAAACAGAGTTGTGAATACTTGGTTCTGGTCACCTTGCTTCCCGGAGGACTGAATTCCTGCTCTCCCTCAGCTCTGCAGTGCTTTCCTTACTGGGAGATACCCATAAGGTTCCTTCTCTGCCCATGGCAGTTCCAGTTGGGGTTTTTCTTCTTAACAAAGAATAGAAATATACTGAGCATGGGTATACATATTTTCGGCTCCTCACCTGTTTCTTCCCATGGAAATCTAATTCTTCAAGTGGGACCCTTTCTGATTTCCAGAGCTTAGAAAATATTTTCCTTCTGACATTCACTGAACTGCTTCAGCAGGGAGAGCAAGAGGGACAGAGTCAATGTCATCCTGAGGTCACTATCTTAGAGCTATATATCTGGGTCCATTTTTAAAATCTTTTCTTTTGTGTTAATTCTGTTTCTTCCTTTGTGACTCAGTTCTGATTATTTTCTTTCTCTTTCTGAAATATAAGCTGATTCCTGATCCCCACCACACACACACTATAATTGAGAAATAGTGAAGAAATTCAATGTGTATGGTAAATGATATAATAGGATTTTTTTTTTTTTTAAGTGTAATAGGACTTTGGTTCAGTTCAGTTTAGTCGCTAAGTCGTGTCTGACTCTTTGCCACCTCATGGACTGCAGCACGCCAGGCTTCCCTGTCCTTCGCTATCTCCCGGAGCTTGCTCAAACTCAGCACCAACGAGTCAGTGATGCCATCCAACAATCTCATCCTCTGTTGTCCCTTTCTCCTCTCTTGATGCTCTCAATCTTTCCCAGCATCAGGGTCTTTTCCAACAGTTTGGTTCTTCGCATTGGTTGGCAAAGCGTCACTAGCATACAAATATTATTTCAGAAAAAAATTTTAAATGTCTAGTGATTTCAGCAATTAAGTTTTTGGGTCTTGGACTAGTCTTAGGCACTCTCTGAGAGCCTGGTGTGATCTGGGCACACATTTGCCACCCTGGGTTAGACTCTTGCATAGCCCTTGTACTTCGGGGCAAGTCAGTAATTTGCCTGATCTTTTCCACAGATCCTTTGTCTTCCATTTAAAACTAGAAAAAAGAAAAAAAATATTTCACTATTATAGCAGCTAGAAATTCTCCTTTGTACTCTTTGATAAGAAAAAGCTATCCTAAGAAGGAATGAAATTGGGGCTACAATCTAAAGTACTTTCTTCTTGAGAAAATAACTTTTTTCCCCCAAAAAACCTATGAAAAAAATTAGAATGTGCAATCCTTTTCTGATAACATACTTGAACAGTTTTTTATTTGAAGCAGAACTTTGCTCATCAGCTGCTTTTATAACTGATGGTAATTTTTTTTATAAGCTTACATAAAGTTTAACCAGTCTTGATACTGACCTAACAACCTTTACCATACATCCCTTTCTTGTTCCTTCTCTAGCAATCACAACTAGACACTCCTTTTTTCTGTGAACACTCCACTAACCAAAAGAATCTCTGAGTTGTCTTCCTGTCTCTGTTGCTGCTGCTGCTAAGTCGCTTTAGTCGTGTCCGACTCTGTACGACCTCATAGATGGCAGCCCACCAGGCTCCTCTGTCTCCGGGATTCTCCAGGCAAGAATACTGGAGTGGGTTGCTGTTTCCTTCTCCACTTCCTGTCTCTGGCTAGTCTCAAATAAAACTGATGTGTGCCCACACCGAATCAGAGAGGTTTGCTCTAACGCACTGTAAAACTCACATTAGGTGAGAAAAGGCAGGCAGTCTGGGCTTTCCTGGCTCTCCTTTCCCCTTACATCTTTGACAAGGTTGCCTAGCCCTGCACCTCAGGGCCTGCACTTACCTCCAGACTCCATATTAAGACAATTTTCTAATTTAGAGTTCCCTATATTATTCAGTAATCACTGTTCTACACAGCAGTCTCTGAGAACTCTCTAACAACATTACACCTCTGGATGCATCACCTAATCTTTCACTAAGTTGTTCTCTGTGTATGTGGTATAACTCTCAGTTGGCTACGAGCTTCTTTGATGCCTCTGGTAGCCCTTTGGTAGAAATAATCTTAAAAAGACAACATGGAGGGTTTATTATACTCCAGACACAATACTAAGAAATTTACTGGCAAAGTATTTAGGACACTGCTTAGCACACAGTAAGTCATTAATAAAGATTTGTTATTAGTACTATTTATAGTCCTATGAACTTGGTACTATTATCTCCATTTCACAAATAAGGAAGCTATGAGTCACAAAGAATTACATAACTTGTCCAGGGTCACAGAGCTCATGAAGTGGCAGAGACAGAACTTGATCTCAGTGTGTTTGACACCAATATCTATCCATATTCTTAACTGTTATAAAACGTTTGGCTAAAGGCTCCCACACTAATCAATCTGCTTTTTGCAATAATACTATTGCAGTTTTCAGAGAACTGTAAATTGTACTCAAGACTATGTTTTGCTTCATAATTCTTCCCTCTTTTAAAATTCAACTGCTTCACAGATATAAGGGAAAAGGCATAAGTATTTGTATCTCCTGGAGAGTTTCTTTTTGAAATTTCAAGGCCATTGAAATATGTGTCCTTAGGGAGAACAATGAGTTTTTCAAAACTTCTAAGTTGCTAAGGAACTGAATTTTTCTCGTCTGTTAATATGGTTTCAGTTAGCTCTTCTAGTTATACTTTCTCTAGTAGCTCTCAGCCACCAATACCTCTCTCATAGAATATTTGCTCTCATAGAAAGAACTAGACTATGTCCATGGTTGGGCAATATCAAAAGTTCATGGGTATATGTATAACATAAATAATAAACAGTATTATTGGAGATTCAACCTTGATGGTGTAAAGCACCTTATTTCCTTTGATGTTCACAACTGCTCTGGGATGTAATGGCCTTTCTCCTAGTCACGCTGCCAGATTGTAGAGGTAGAAATGCCCGCTTGTGCTGTTGTCTCCCAGGGTTCTGAAGAGGCCTTTCCTTTTTTTCCCATCTCCTTTCTGTCTCCTCCTCCCTCCCAAACTCTGCCTGCCCTCTGCTTCCTCAGCGCTCTGAGGGCTAAGCCTGCTAGAAGGGAACTGAGGATCGCCAGACCCTCTGGTACTTGGGGGCCCCCTGAAAGGCTCCCGGACCCCTAGGGACCAGTCAGGTGACAGAGTCTCAACCCAGCAGCCGAGGTGTCATAACCTTTCCCACTTAAGCAGCAGCACGGCGCCCAGAGCCCATCGCTGGAAGTTGTATAACCCGGACTCCACCCGCCCCTCGGGCCAGGGCTCCGAAGTGGGTCCTCCGCCTGATCCCCACTGGAGTGAACGAATGAGCTTGCAGGCCTGCAGATAGATCCTAGAGGCGCTTGGCAAAAAAAAAAAAAAAAAAAGCTGTCATTTAGAAGAAAGTTGGGTTTCCGACAGGGACTGCAGTAGGTAGCAGCGGCCACTCTCCGCCTGGGGCTGCGCGGCGGCTCACGTGCGCGCTGGGCCGGAAGGATGCGCTGGCGGCGGGACTCGAACGCTGCGGGGCAGAATTGCGCCCCGCGGTCCCCGCGGCGGCCGGCTGCCCGGGTCCAGCGGGGAGGAAGCGGCGCGCACGGCTAGCTGTAGTCCATCTGAGGCCTCCCTCCCTGCCTGCTCCCCTCTCTCCCGCCTCCCGCCCCAGAAATTATCTCATGCGTTGCCAGTGCGATTCCAGAGCCCCACTCGGGTGGGTTCTTTTGTTTCTTTGTTTTAATGACAGTTCCCAGCCCTTCGGCATGTCATGCGCGATTAATCCCCTGGCTCTCTTGAAGGCAGCTGGGGTGAAATTTCTTCTGCACCATCCTTTTGGGGATAATTGTTTATGATGTGACGTCAGCCGGATTGATTTTTCTCTCCTGAATGAGAGAGAGAGAGAGTCACAGATGTGTGCGGAGGCCACAGATACTGACATTTGGAATTCCTTCAGGGCAAAGGGAGATGGGAATGGGAGCTTGAGTATTTGCAGCCAAGACTCCAGGCTGCACGGAATTAGTAAGAAGTTTTTCTTAAAAAAAAAAAATAATAATATTAATAAGTCCCCTCCGCAGCGAGTCACTTAGGTGCTCCCTTCATGCCCGAGTCCCCGGTGAAGGTGGCGGCGTCTGATAATTATTAATCTCGGGTACCCAGCCGCTGCAATAGGCTTAAGACGAAGAGGAGGGGCGGGGGAAGTGCGTCACCAGGTGGGGAAGGGGCTGTGCATTCGGTGACAAGCCGGAGGGGATGGGGGTGGAGGGGAATGGGGACGGGAAATAGGTTCTGTGTGCTCTCCCGGGGTATTGTGTCAGGAGATGCGGGCTGGCTACCATGTGACGCGGTCCAGAGCTGAAGGGATTGGCCGAGGCGGCGCAGGCGGTGCAGCTCGGCCGGCTGGCCGTTCCTCTCCCTTTCTCTCGCAGCATCTTCCTGGGAGCCTGTAGGTGAAGCAGCACCAGCAGCATCCATGGCCTATCTTTGGGGTTAACACTGGTCTCCTTTGGCTTCAGCAGCGGACACAGCAGATCTCTCGGCGGCAGCAGCGTTGCGAGGACTTAAGCTGAGACCTGGAATCTTATCCTCCTGTGTTTTTTCAGACTCTTTGGAAATTAAGGAATGCAATTCTGCCACCATGATGGAAGGTAGGATGCTTTCTGCTGTGGCTGACTGGCTACAGGCAAGATTTGGGGAGAACAGTGTTGAAATATGTGTGCAGACTGTGTTTGTGGCTGGTCTAGAACCCGGTTGCCAGGATGTGCAAACAGAAATGCTGCAGTTTGCTTGCAGCGGACCAGGGCTCAGACTAATGGAATCAAACCACAGGGCTTCTGTTTAGCTCAGAACCTACAGAGCTCCCAGCTCTTATGAGAGAGAAAGACCTAAAGTGCTTGCAAGGAACTGAGATAGAGCTACCAAAGAGCTTGCAAAGCAGAGAAGTTGGGAGAGAAGATAAGGTTTTCTGCTCTGGGTTCCTGGGACTACACTGATTAAACATTTACAGTGGAAACTTGTCTTCTGAAATTGACAGTAGACAGGAGAGGTCATTGACAGAGTTATCCATGCTGTCATTTTCAGTGAACTGTTTAAAAATTTTAAAAATTCTTCTAAGATGTTTTTATCTCTGCAATTTACATCATGTCTTTGGGGTGAGAGGTTTCATTTTGTCCACAGGTTCTAGTTTTATGGGGCTGTCATTTCAACAGAATGAATGATGTGAGGAAAATATCTGGGACTCTTGTCTTCTTATTCGGGCTCTTATCAGGTTTTTTTTTAAAAAAAGAATTTTGTGCTTCTTAAATGCATTGCCTGTGCCATGGTTCTTAGCCAAGTATCAAATTAACTGATTAGCTTTTTGCATTCAATATTAAGTGTAAAGAGGAACTTTCCTGGGGGAGATGTTTAAACTACATTTTTATTCTACTAAACTACCCTTCTAAGCTTGACATGGTGACAACCAAGATTGCCTCAGAAAAGCAGCAAGCTGATTAGGAAAGAAGCAGGCAGCCCTACCCTGGCTTTGATTTTCTGCTTTCACACTACAGGATGGTGCAAAACTCCTGGCCTTTCCTAAGATGACAGGCAGAAATTTGTCCCCAGCCTGGATTTCACAATGCAGAATCGAGTGCATAATGGGTCTCAAATCTGCCATGAAAATGGAAGAGAGGCCACCTCTTAAGTCAGGGTCTGTCTTACAGATTTGAAGCATTCCTTAGAAATTTACCAAAATGGAATAAGAAGAGAATGGTTGTGGAAAAAAAGAAAAAAGAAAAACAGCAGTGTTGCCTATACTTATTTGGCAGAAATGAATTCTTTTTGCTCTGTCTGTCATCATGTCAAACATTGTTAATGTGATTTGGGGGAGTGAAGAATTCTACAGTCATGGCCCACAGATTTTAGAAAATAGCCTTAAAAGAGAGATTGGGTATCATTTTGTTATGGAGCCTGGTCTTGTTTGCAAAGGGTTCTTAAGCTAGTTCTTTAAACACAGGCCTAAATAAACTAAGTTTACTAATGATCTAAGATCAAATCATTTTCATTAATTCAAACTGAATTTAACCTTTGAATAACAAAGCAAGACAAACAGAGCATTACTGAGGGAGTTTTCAATTAGAAGCTCATGTGCATTGCCCTCTTCAGAAAAAATATGTGTCTACAGAGGTACTAGATTTCTCCAGCTACATTTCATGTAACATTTCTTAATAAATCCACACATTCTGATTAGATTTTAATCTTACACACGGACGTGGAAGATTTACTTCTTGCCTTATAAACTATGGACTGAAATTATCTCTGAAGGAAGTAATATTTTTTTATGCTTGTTAATGATTCTTCTGGTAATATTGTCTATTGTGTGATCCCAGAATGTCAGTTCAAAGCCCTGTGATAAGCTTATCTGAGCTGACTACACTGAAAGGAGAACTGTAACAAAGACTTGTGTTGGAGCTGAATTAACACTATTGCTCTGCGTTTGCCAAATTTATCTAATGAAGGATGTTATCTTAGCACTGTTAGGAATTAAAGGTGACACTAGGAATGCGGTTCCCATCCATCAGATCCTTGCAAAAGAAATTGGACAGGTGTTTCCAGTAGCTTAAAAATTTAAATGAAACCAATATTTTTTAATCTACCTATAGTTACTGCTTCAGTGCTATTCAAGACTTATTATCTTCTTGGTTCAATGACCTTAGAAAGGCTGGTGGGAATCTTAACTAGAAGTCCAGTTTGCCTATCAATGGCCTTCCAACTTAGATGCCAGCCTTTCTGCCAATATATGCAAGTTTCTGATACTGCATCTCACAATTTCACCTCTTTAATGCTCTTACTCTGAAAGTGTGTTATAGCAGTTATCATTCCCACTTGACTCTTCCCTAGAGGAAGCTAGACTTCTATCTATCAAGATAGTCTTGGAAAGATAAGAAATCCCCTAAAAGAAACTGAAAATCCAGTCATGGCAGCCGTCTTCCAAACATCAGTGGGCCCAGAGAATGTGTCACCAAACATCCAGATAGTTAAAATGCTGTCTCTTCTTAATTAGTACATGTGACACACACAATCACACACACACACACACACACTCATGCATAGTTACACACACATATGTCATCTGCCCATATACATTATTCTAGAAAGGGAGAGAACTCACATTTGCATTTGTGTGTATGTGTTTTTGGTATTTATTAATGTCTGCTGCTCAGGAAAAACATGGCCATGGCAACTTTTCAAAGGTGCTTCTCTACTTTGTGTAAAGCAAGAGTAAACAAATGTTCATCAGAATGGCTCATGGTTTACTTTTGTGTTCTCATTTTGATGGAATAGGATATAGGCTCCATTCACTCAATGTCTATTAGAAATTCCAGCCATAGAGGAGCATTGTTATTACCTCTCCACTGGTTCCAGCATCACAGAAGGCAGTGAAATAATCCTGCAGGGACCTCAAGCACGTTACTGGTATTATACTTTGTGGTTCCATGACTCTTTTTAAATATTTTCCTTTCAAAAGTGTATTTTAAGGGACTTGATTTGTTGATTTCTACATTTTTTTTGCAATGGTTAGTATTGGGTCTTTCCTAAAGAATATCATGTGATGTGGAGCCTTAAGTAGTATGACTATGAAGGGAAAAAGGATGAGCAAAAGGAATTATTAATACTCATAAAGGGTGTGTGTATTGGCCAAGCTTACAGTGCAGTCTGTGTGATTAGAGCAACTATTCAAGAATTTTGTTGTTTTACATATGTTATTATTAAAGTTTGAAAATGACCTTTTAGCTACTTTTTTTTAAGATAAGTGAAACTGAGTCAGGGTTTCCAGGGACATTTGTTAATTTGTGAGACAGTATGGGAAGTTTTCCCTTGCCTGGCAGAACTGGACTAAAAATGCTGATGTTTTCAGTTCCCTGTTCAGGCTCTTAGATGTTTTACTGGAAAGAAAAGTTTGGGGGTGCCAACGGTTTCATCCTAAAATAATTTTTAAAGTTAGCAAGCATATTTTAAGGATTCACGGGGTTTAATTGCAATGTGCAGATTAATTTAATCAATTTTATTGTCTTTACTAGTCACAATAACCTATCAGTAAGTATATTCTGCCCTGAGTGCTTCTGCAATGCTTCTTCTAAATTGCAAGAATAAAAACTAATACATTGAGGTAAAAAAATAGGAGAATAGATTCTGGACCCATGTTCATCACAAAGCTAGTTTTGATCCCCCATAACATTTTAAATATGAACTTTTTCTTTTTGCTTTGTATCCAAGTGGGCATGTTAACCTGATTGAAAACGACACCTTAATTTTATTGGTTGCATCTGTCTCTCTTTTAAATATGAGTACTCACAGAAGCACACTTCTCAACTCCTTGCTAATACCTATTATCTCCAAAATCAATGTTTAGAAAAATTTAAGCAATTCTAGGTTAACTGATCTTCTGTTGTTGCAATGAACCTTGTAATGGTAAAAGCTTTTCTTTCCCCTATCCAGAAATGAAGTTTATTTGTTTGGAAAATTCTTTGCTATAATCAAAAAGGAACAAAGCGTTTTGAAGCTGCAACTGTTCATTTTGTAGTTAGCTAAGAAGGTTTAAAGGGACTGCTTCTCACTTTTCTATCAATTCCCTTCCAAGAAATAATGATGTTATTTTGGAAAATCTTAAGGAGGCATATGAGATTTTAATAAATATTCCATTCCTTATGCAATTTCTCTCCTTCTTACAGGGCTCAAGGTTGGAAAAAGCCTCCTTTTATGTATAAATTCCCATCTAATTCCCAAGGTCAGCTTTAAATCTCTAAAAGAACATGTAGTCTTAAAAAAAAAATTAACTTAGATAAACCATGCTAGAAGACTGTGAATAATTTTCTCTGTTGGATTTGGCACATATGCTATCCATGTTTCAAATAAACAAGTTGCAGGAAGTCAGCAACTAACAGTTTTTATGTTCCTGAGTTTGTGAAACGGTCACTTGAAACAAATCTTTCTGTAGCAATAATGATGTAAACAGTGGTTGGATTCTCTAACTAAGTCCATCAAAGATTATCTACCTGAAACTCAATATTTGCCATGAAATGTATAAAGGACATGACATTTTATATAGTAGTTAGCCAAAAGAAAACAATGACATTAAATGTATTTTCAGTTTCTAATATTGCTATTTGAGGGAAAGAAGTTTTACTAGAGGACAATGAGGAGATGGAGAGAAATTTGAAAGGGATTTTTTGGGGTATTTTTAGAACTTTTAGAGACTCTCAACGCTGGATTTTTAAATTATGTTCAATTTTACTTTCATAATTGTGGTTTGTGCAGTGCTGTGCTGTGCTTAGTCGCTCAGTCATGTCCAGCTCTTTGCAACCCCATGGACTGTAGCCTGCCAGGCTCCTCCGTCCATGGGATTTTTCAGGCAAGAATACTGGAGTGGGCTGCCATTTCCTCCTCCAGGGGATGGATCTTCCCAACCCAGCGGTCGAAGCCGTGTATCCTGCACTGGCAGGCAGAATCTTTACCAATGAGCCCCCAGGGAAGCCCACTTGCATTATGGAAACTCACGAATGGAATTAAGAAAGGGGGAAAGATGATTGTAAAGGAGTTATAGGAGCTCTGGCCTTCTGTGCTTCATCAAGCTCATCTAGTACGTCACGTACACCAACAGCTTTGTTACCTGTCTCAGATTGTCTAGAGCAAATACTTTCCTGCATCAGGACTTTTGTCCTGCAAGAACACTGGTTTTCCAGCTCATGGAGTAACTTGATTCTCTTGTGGTCCCAGCAGTCCTGCCACCTTGTCTGGAGGCCTTCCCTCCCCTTCTTGTCATCCCAAGCTCCCAGACACACACCCTGGGCATTGAGTCCATCTCAGTCTCCTATCTTTCCTAAGAGCTATTTTTATGATCTGCGGTTGTTTAACAGTGTATCGGCTGAATCTCTGACTCAGAGGTAAGCTCCACGAGGGAAGGAATTGGGTCCATCATTCCCTCTCTATTCTTATCTCACGATGCAGAGTGGATGCTTAGATGTTTATTTATTGACTAAGTGAATAAAACCAGATGTAAGTGACTCTGATCACTTCACAGTATACATTGTAAAGTATTATTTGTGGTATTATGGTGAATATAACAAAAATAAATTCTCAAATCTATATTTTTCCTGGAGAAACAAGATCTATAAACATGAGATAACTAGGGAAATATACGTATTGTGGAGTGCTAATTGTAAGATACGGATAATACCTTTTGAGAAGCAAAAGGAAAGAAATAGTCCATTTGAAAATATGTACTTGAGTTTGAATTATTTTGGGGATTAGCTCCAAGGAAATGATTTCATAATGGAAAGAGACAGGTTACAGCAGAGCTAGTCAAAGATATTCCCAGAGGCATTGTTGTCAATATCCTGTACATTTTTATCTTTTTTCTCTCCCTTCTGTTTTCCTTGTATTTTTGCCTTCCTTTCTCCACTTGTCTCATTCTTCAATTCCTCCTTTTCATTCTGGGTTCTATTTCCCTTTCTCTGGCTTATGACCAGATCTGAAAATAATGCCTATAGAGCCAGGCATTTGGAATTTGGGAAAGTATTATAAGTAAATTAATATGTGTAAACAAATGTAACGTTGTATGACATATTTGTGCATGCAGTGGCAATGTGATGGATGTGAAGTTTTTAAGATGCCAAATTAGTCTTGACTGGAGAATTTGTGAATCTTAGAAACTCAATATGTTCACTGAATTTGTGCAGATTGGATTTTTTTGTTTGAAAGACCATGGACCCAGACATCAGACTTAGGTTTGAGTCTTAAGTGTTGTGACTTCTCGGCTATGTGTGTGGAGAGGATTACTTTACCTTCCTGGAGTTCTGTTTCCTTGCAAACAAAGTCTGAGCATTGATCTGTCATCCCTCTAGAAATTCCAGCGCTAAGAGTCTCTGGCATCTGCTGAATGATTTGGATTCCACATATTCACTCCCTCTAAGGTTTGAGTTCTCATAATTGACTCCTCTTCCTCCCACCTCAAAGCATACTTTTCCTGACACACAAAAAATGATTCAGATATATTACTTACTATCTGCTCTTACTGCTTTATTCTTTCTCTACTGTCCTATTGCACATATGCTGCAAGTTTGTTTTGCATCCTTGCTTTTGCTGTGCTGAAAAACAGAAATGCGTTTAAGCAACTCTCCTATGTAGCTCTGAACATAGAACTATTTATGCATTAAAAATTGTATATTGAATGCATACTAGGTGTTAGACATAGTTCTAGGTGCTAGAGCCTAGGTTCTAGGCTCAGTAGTGAATAAAACAGATTCCTGCCTGCACAGAGCTTCTCTGAGAAGACATTTAAGCAAAGGCTTGAGGGAGGGAAGGGAGTGAGCAGTCAAGTAATTATCTGGAGGAACAATCCAAAGTAGCAGCGGGGAGAGCTAGTAAAAGGCTCACAATGCGGGTACAACAGCAAGGAGGCCAGTGTGTCTGGAGCAAAGGTCAGGAGAATGTTTAAGAGAGAGACTCAGAGAAGTAAGAACAAATAGACACATACCCTTGAGTCCCTTTCTCTCTTTTTTTTGGTTGAAGTATAGTTGACCTACAATGTAACATTAGTGTCTGGTATATATTATAGTGATTCAATATTTTTATGAATTACTCACCATACAAAGTTATTATAATATTATTGACGATTTTCCCTATGCTGTACATTCAGTTCAGTTCAGTCGCTCAGTCATGTCCGACTCTTTGCGACCCCATGAATCGCAGCACGCCAGGCCTCCCTATCACCAACTCCCGGAGTTTACTCAAACTCATGCCCATCGAGTCGGTGATGCCATTCAGCCATCTCATCCTCTGTTGTCCCCTTCTCCTCCTGCCCCCAATCCCTCCCAGCATCAGGGTCTTTTCCAATGAGTCAACTCTTCGCATGAGGTGGCCAAAGTACTGGAGTTTCAACTTCAGCATCAGTCCTTCAAATGAACACTCAGGACTGATCTCCTTTAGGATGGACTGCATTACATCCCTATTATTTATTTTATAGTTGGTAGTTTGTACCTTCACCTATTTCACCTGTTCCCCCTCCCCCTTCCCCTCTGGCAACCACTAATTTGTTCTCTGTATCTGTGAGTTTATTTCTGTTCTATTATATCTGTTTATCAGCTTTGTTTTTTAGATTCCACATATAAGTGAAAACAAACAGTATTTGTCTTTCTCCGATTTATTTCACTTAACACAATACCCTCCAGGTCTACCCATGTTGTTGCACATGGCAAGATTTCATTCTCTTTTATGGCTAAGTAAATAATACCAATTAAGGAGTTCTCCAGGCAAGAATACTAGAGTGGGTAGCCATTCCCTTCTCTGGGGCATCTTCCTGACACAGTGATCAAACCTGGGTCTCCTGCATTGCAAGCAGTTTCTAGATTCTTTCCCTGGTGGCCCTGATGATAAGGAATCTGCCTGCAGTATAAGGGACCAGGGTTGGATCCCTGGGTAAGGAAGATCCCCTGGAGAAGGAAATGGCTACCCACTCTAGTATTCTTGCCTGGAGAATCCCATGGACAGAGGAGCCTGCCAGGCCACAGTCCATGGGGTTGCAAAGAGTTGGACACGACTGAGCAACTAACACTTTCACTTTTTTCAAGTATTTATCGTATCTTCTTTATTCATTCATCTGTTGAGGGACACTTAGATTGCTTCCATATCTTGACTATTGTAAGTAAGGCTGTGATGAACACTGGGATGCATGTATCTTTTAGAACTAGTGTTTTTGTTTTCTTCAGATAAACAACCAGAAGTGGAATTGCTGGATCCTCTTTAATGGTAGGAAAGTCAGTTTCCTTTTGCAGAGGTCAGTCTGCCTGGGCCTGTGTTATCCATGTGTCAGGAAACAGGTGGGTACACAGAAGCCTGTTATTCTGACATTGATTCTATGACTATCTTATGATGATGCCTGTCAGACTTATTCTTCCCCCACAGTTCAGTAAGTGGTGGCATATCATGCTCTTACCTTAGTTAATGGTACCAAGCTCAAAGTTAGAGCTGAGAATTCAGCTACAATTCTAGGCTTGAACGTTTCCATGCAAAAGATAGAGCTCCATGACAAATGATATCAGAATCATAGCTACACACCAATTCACAAATGTTTTGACTATGTATCAGAGACTTTTGTTTCTTCTGAGTTCATATAGACTTCTATTATGTACTAGTATTTTAGGCTTTTTTTAAAAAGACCCAGAGTGATCCATGTCACATATCTTTAACAAACAGTTGAAGGAAATTATGCTCACTTAGGACATAGGCGTAAGTTTGTGTGATGCACAGACCTCACAGTTTCCAAAATGTTCATTCATTTACCAGGTATAGCTGAAGCTTTTTCTTTAGTCTCAGCTACAATGCTAGGCCCAGTGAATATGACTGAAAAAAAGGCAGCTGTAGACTCCATCTTAAGAAGCTTAGATCTAGTATATAGTAGTACCACATCTTCATGTATATGTTTTATTCTACACTGTCTCTGTGTGGTATAAATAGGTATTACTATCCTCATTTCAAACAGAAGGCATCCAAGGCTCAATGATGTTAAGTGACTTGTTCAAAGTGACAACCTTACCAAAAGGCAGAACCAGCATTTACGAGCCAATCTTGATTCCTAGTCAAGTGCTCTTTATTTATATAATGCTGTAATTGGAAAATCTGGCTGGTGTCTGAAATTTAGCCAGGTCTCTGGCTGACAAGCCAACAACAGATCATCTGAATTTGACTGATATTTCAAAAGCCTTCTTCAGAAATAAACAAGTTAATTTTATTATCAGATTGTGAGCCTCCATATCAGTCACCATCCTGAAGAAGTCCAGCTACGCAGGAGTGTTTTAGTCCAGTGAGCTCCTTTCAATGACACTGACCAATTCCTCGAATTTTATCATGGGAAGGGACATATGATATCACTAGTCCTGTGGACTCTAAACTTTCACAGCTTGCATTTTACAAAACACTTGATCAAAAAGCCTGGCTCCTACTAGAAACAATAGCCCTTTCTCCCTGAGAAGGACAGCTGGGTGTTCACTGAGATTCCGTGAAAGCCTTGGCCATTATCATGAAAGTGTGATGATGTGTGCTACCCTGGAAGATGAACCAATCAAGTCCAGCCTCATTTTGCAGTTGAGGAAACCAAAGCCAAGGGAAACAACCTTCCCGAGGATTTTTATTCTCTTTATAAGAGGACAAGTCAAAGTTTACTTTAGTAATGATTCAAAAAATGTGAATAGACAAAGGCTTGGATCCTGTGGTGCCTTTCACGTTCAAAGGTGCTGGGGCTGGTTGGGTAACTGCCCAAAGGCACACAAATGAATGTGTCCCCAGGGCCATCTCTCTACTAAGTACACATACAATGGGCCCATTTGTAGCTTTGTCCTGGGCTGCCAAAGCAGATGCTGTCAGTGAGTTAGGGGTGTGTAAAGGGAAGGATGAGGACCTGAAAAGACTCATCTCCTGAATAGTTATGCAACCTTGAATAAGTTCTAGACCTGCTTTGGCCTCACCCTCCCCATTTGTAAGGTAGCAGTAATGCTGGCTCTCGCCCTCAGAGTTGTCATGAAAATCAAATGAGATCATAAACATGAAAACATCGAAAGGGTGTGATGCAAATGCCAGCTTCTTTTTCAGATGCTGTCTCTCAGATAGGTTGTTACATGTGGGTGGCTTTTGGTGGCTAGGCATTACTGCTTGCTATTTTGCTCTTCAGGTAGATTATTGCTGCATCTCTTTGCAGAGAAGCCTTACAGAGTTCCCTCTTCTGTTCGCCGTACTGTTAATTACTAGCCTATTCTATAATCCTCTATTCTCAGTGTCTATGTCCTATACTATCCCTTCATTGACTGTAGCAGACATTACTAATCAATCATGGTCATCTTTCTCTCTGGCCTCAGCACTTATCTCAACATCACATTCCAGGGCACCTCTGCCAATTGAGATGATGTCACTTGGCTTTTCCTACAATGAGCAGTTTCCCTAAGTTGAAATACAGTGCCTAAAACGAGAATACTGGTGGTCTAGCTGTGCACCCAGTACACCCAACCTTTATAAATGCCCTTAGTGAGTCACTGAAAAATGACATATGAAAAATTGCCCACAGCATTGGTAGATGGTAGCAATGGTAGAAAGTATTCTGTAAGCCCTGCAGCAGGTAGAACCCTACTCCTGTGCTATTGACCTTAATCATTAAGTTTCTCTTAGCCTCATTGTGTCCCTAATTCAAAGAAGTGTGTCTACAAAGTAGCCAAGGCAGAATCAGTGTTGGGATTCATTTCCAATTCTTCCTTTCTGACTGCCTCATGTGAGGACAGGAGGTCCTCAAGAGCTGTTGATATTCTTCCTGACTCTGTTCTGTCTTTTTTCATCCCCTGCTACCACACCTGACCAGACCTTGCTGTTTCTACCTTCCAATCCATCCTCTTCACAGCCATCAGAGAAGTCACTTTCCTCACTCGCCTTTGATTGTTCCTCATGCTTTAAAGGCAAGGTGCAAATGTCTTTGTGTGCTGGGCAACATTTTCACACGTGGGCCACTGTATGCCCTCATGTTTCATCGCCTGGGCCAGACAGGAGCTCCTTGCCTTCTCTTTCCCTTGCATATGCTGTCCATTTCCTTCTCTGTGTGGTGACAGTCTGTTCTGATCATTCAAGGCCAAACAAAAGCAACCCCTTCAAGGAAGGAAGCCTTCCCACATTCTCCTAGGTTGAAGGTGAGGTGCTCCCTGCCCTGTGCTGACTTAGTTCCCATTCTTCAAGGCCAAGTAGCAGAAGGTTTAAGAGCCCTGACTTTGGAGTCAGTCAGACCTAGGTTCAATCTCATGTGTGTGACCTTAGGAAGTCAGTGAACATGTTTTCTTATCTGGAAAGTGAGAATGATGTGCTTAGTCACTCAGTCATGTCCAACTCTTTACAACCCCATGGACGGTAGTCTGCCAGGCTCATTTGTCCATGAGATTCTCCAGGCAAGAGCACTGGAGTGGGTTGCCATGCCCTCCTCCAGGGTATCTTCCCAACCCAAAGATCAAACTCGCCTCTCTTTTGTCTCCTGCATTGACAGGTGGGTGCTTTACCACTAGCGCCACCTGGGAAGCCCAAGAGTGATAATAACTGTATCTTTCTCATGGTAATTTAATCACATAAAAGTCTTAAGGATTAAACAGAAAGTTCACGTCTTGCAATCAGAGTTCTCCAGAGCTATAGAACCAATAAGCTGAGAGAGAGAAGGAGAGAGATTTTTAAGGAAATTTTTCACTTGATCACGGAGACCAGCATAGTAAGGCCAAAGTCCACAGAACAGACTGGTGGGCTAGAAACTTAGGTAGGATTGATGTTGCATTGAGGCAAAGTGTTAATCTCTCAATAAATCTTAGCTGCTATTTTCTGTTCATGTAGCTACTGTGTTTGTGCCTTCCCCAAGGACCAAGGACTCTGTCAGAGCTGGGACCGTGTCTTAATCATTTTTGTATCACCAATGCATGGCATGTGTAAGTCCTCAATAAATATCCAGTGAATGAATGAATGAGTCCTGTCAAGGGATCACAGACCCTATGGAGGATATTCAAGCAACCCAGCATGTGGTTACCCTGAAAATTAAATGAGTTAATACATGTAAGACATTTAGAAGAGTATTGGTCCATAGTAAAGACTTACTCAGCGTTACTCTCTTGGGCACATAGAAGACTTCAGCATGGTTCCTGGATGCCAGGAAGCACCCAGAACTCTGCTCACTCTGCTCTCCCCAAAGCATCCATCTGCTGCGTAGGCTTCCTCTGGCAGAGAGTCACATTCTGGTTCCAGGAGCATGCACTTAAATCTAGTATCTCACACATTCTGCCTCTTTTATTTGTGTTCTTCTCATCTTAAGGAAGACAAAGACAAGGTTTCATTGTAGAAAACTTAGAAAGATACAAAGAAGAAATTGAAATCAACAGTAATCTCATTATTAGAAAGTAACAATAAATACTGCTGCCATTTGTTGAGTGTAGAATACGGACTTTGGGAAGAGACAGTCTGAAGCTCTTTAAGCCTCAGCAATGTCATCAGTAAAGTGAAGGACATAATACCTACTGCAAGGTGGTGGAGAATTAAATAAGATTTATATACAGATTGCACTTGGATTTTATCTGGGGTATTAAGTAAGTACTCAATAAATGCTAGCTCTTAGTAATTTTATAATAAAAATACAGATTTATATCAATTATATCAATTAAAACCAATGTGTTATGTTTATACACATAACTTTTTTAGTTTCCATTAGATTGTAATCACCATCCTAGGCGTGGGTATTTGTTAAGAGCATGGGAACTGGAGACAAAGTTCCCATATTCAAATCCTGATCGCTCTACCCTTGCCAACGATGCTAGCTTAGGAAAATATTTTAACCCCTCTGTTCCTCAGTTTCTTCTTCTATATGAGATAATTCCTAGTGAAAAGGTTATTATAAGGATTAAATGAACTTGATATGTTATCTATAGTTAATATTATTTTTATAATACATGTGATATATGATGTAATTAAAGAATAGTGTTTGTTACAGAGTAAATGTTTGATCAACAAATGTTAGCTGTCATTACCACCCTTATGATATTATCTCCAAAGACATTATTTTGCTGGTTGTATAATATTCCATAACATCATACATTATTTTACTGTTTCTTTGGTGTTAGACATTTAGACTGGTAACTGGAGATTGATGAGTGTTTTGAGCTAGAATGGCTCCTATCAAGTCTCATGAAATGGTATGAATTCTTGGTTTTCATTTAATAAGTTAGCTTGGTGAGGCAGTACAAGTTTTTTTTTTTTGGGTTCTAGTCCTGGCACCACCCCAACCAGTAGAGGTGACTTTGTTCTTGTTTAGTCACTGAGTCGTGTATGACTCTGGGAACCTATGGACTGCAGCACGCCAGGCTTCCCTCTCCTTCATCATCTCCTGGAGTTTGTTCAAACTCATGTCCATTGAGTCGATGATGCCATCCAACCATCTCATCCTCTATCACCCCTTCTCCTCTTGCCCTCAGTCTTTCCCAGAATCAGGGTTTTTTGCAATGAGGCAGCTCTTTGCATCAGGTGACCAAAGAATTGGAGCTTCAGCTTTAGCATCAGTTCTTCCAATGAATATTCAGGGTTGATTTCCTTTAGGATGGACTGGATTGATCTCCTTGCTGTCCAAGAGACCTTGGGTAGCCATATAACATTGGGAAGAGAAGGCAAGAGTAGAAAGAAAAATTGATTTTAATTAAAAAAATTCTAACATCTTTTGGCACCATTCTTTATTAGCTGTGGGAATGAAGCCAAGAATTTGCCAGGTGGGTAGGCATTGATTTTTTACAGCTTGTTTCAAGGTTCTGGCTATGTACTTGGGCAAGTCACTATCTCTTTATTGTCCCATATATAGGATGGTAAATGATATGAACTTTCCTGCCTTTCTGACTAGATTATAAATATCAAGCATAAAATATATGTGAAAGTATTTTGAAAGCTACAAATTTTCATATAATGTAGTATTAGAGCTGTTATTACGTTTACTATCTAGGAAGCTCTGTCTTCAAGTGAAAGGTCAGATTAGGTAATTTTGAAGGTGCTAACTAGTTTTAAGATTCTGTGATCTAGTACTAGGGTTTCAGAATGTGTCCCTGCTAGAGTTAAACCCTCCCCCTGTACCTCCCACCTTTCAAGCATGCTAATGATTTTCTTCATTTCTGGATACCAGAAGAGAGACATCTTTCTTAACTTGGTGAGTTATTTATTTGAACAGGGAATGCTATAGTATATCATTCTATTAAACAGTAAAAATATTATTTCTAATGGTGAGTTTGTAGTTGGGACAATTTAAAATACATTTAAAAGTGTGTCCAACTAAAATCTATGTTGCCTTAGTTACAAAGCCTAATACATAATTTCAGCAAAGTCTAATCTGCTCAATCTAAGTGCCATATCAAATTATTTAATGTGGATTTCTTTTCTTAAGTTTTCTGGTATCTTCTGTCTTCATGGCAACTCACTTCAAGTTAGCACATTGAAGAATAGAGCCTGTTGCTTTCTTGACAAACTTTGACTAAGATACAGAGTGGTGGCTTTGGGATGCTGTGAGGTAGCATCCAGATATAGTTCCAGGTATGGGTTACAGGTCAACAAGATGTGGAGAGTCCTTGCTCTCATGGAGCTTGCATCCTACTATGAGAAGACTAACAAAGCAAATGAATAAACAAGAGAATTTCAGATGGTGGTAAAATCAATTGAAAAAAAGTATCATGTGAAAGAGAATGGGGAATGGTGGTAAATGCTTCTTTGGGGGTCCCAGAAGGCATTTGAACTGAGATACTTCACACTGTGTCACGTGAAGATCCTTGAGGAGTGAGGCTTGCAAGGGTCAAAGACCTAGGACTTGGTAAGCTTAAGGAACAAAAGGAAAGCCAGGTTGGCTAGAGATCAGGGAAGGAGCAGGAAGGAGGCAAGAAAGAAGGAAGACAAGATTCAGGTCAGGGATGTGTTTATGAGCAACAGAGGCGGATCTAAAATTTATTCTGAGGCAGTGGAAATCCACTGGAGGAGTTTTAGGAGAAGGTCATGCTTCCATTTGTGTCTTTAAACAATTACTGTGGATGTTGGATGAATTTGAGTGGCTACAGATGGCACTCTGGTTTTGGGGGAGAGAAGGGCTGTTTTTTGGTTTGGGTTTTTCTTTTTCTTTTTTTTGAGAGGAGATTGTCTTGCATCTGTGTATGAGTAATAAATACTCTGATATAATTTAAATTTTATGTTCATTTTTGGAAAGCTAAGAGAGATTGGAAGGAATTGTGGTGCCTTTCCCCCAAGAGCTTGGTGCTATCCATGCTGAGATCTGAGGGCTCAAAATGAGAATTAATTTGACTATATTCATGCAACTCTTTTTCTAACACAAATGGCTCTGGCATTAGATCTTTTTTTTTTTTTTTTCAGAAGCATGTTGACAGGTGAAAAATGGAAGATGTTAAAGATCCAAGTATACCAACGTGTGTGTTGGTGGTTTATGTACTTGTTTTTAAATGACTTTGAAGCACTTCAATTCTTTGATAGTCATTCTGATACTGAATCAGTTAGTTTATTAGGCTGACTTTCATCATTGAGGCTTTCTCTCCAGGCCAGATCAGAAAGATAGAAGTACTTAAAAGACCTTGCTATTGACAGAGTTCGACCTCTCAGTGTTTCATTGTTTCCTACAAATATTTCCATAAAAACCTCTTATGTCCTCTCTGAATTTCATTACCTGACATTCATTAACTAGACTCACCTGTGCACACCTCCAGCTACATAGCTCACTCGGCCTACCTGCCTGTCCCAAAACTGCCAGTGCTCTCTGCATTTTTCCATTTCTGATGGCGGCATGTGTTCCTGTTCCAGTCTTCTTGATACTTAGGACTCTGGTATTCTTTTCTCAGTATTCATAGCAGACAATTGTGCAGGCTTGGCAGTCACACCAGACCTGGATTCAAATCCCGCTTCTGCAACTTACGTGTGCCTTTGGGCAAGCTTGAGCTTCAGGGGGTTTTGGGTGTCTTTCTTTTTTCAGGTTTTACTCTACCAAAAATTCATAAGATTGTCACCAAGTATTTATTGAGGTTCAAAATATTGTGCTTGGTACTAGGTGAGCAAATATCAGACCTTCTGGAGTTTACAGTCCAGACTAGTTACAGTGTAACTAGTTACAGTTACTAGTAACAAAGACACAGAATTAATACAGATGATGAAATGATTCCAAGTGAGCAAAGTGCTATGAAGGAAGCACTGATGGGGTTCTGACAGAGCCATTTATTCATTTATTTTTATTGAAATATAGTTGATTTACAATGTTATGTTAGTTTCTGTTATATAGCAAAGTGATTCAGATACATATATAAATGCTTATATATATTATTGTCATTGTTAATACCACATGTACTCCATGACTGCATATATATATCCTTGATTCAGTGAGCTTTCCCAGAACTTGCTACAGGGTGCTCCAAAAATATCTATCGACTATGTTCTCAAGGATTTGCCTGGAGCTGTTCTGCGTCTGTGCTCCCTGACCCCTGCCAGTTTACCTAATTTCTGACCTGCTTTCTGAGTAGTTTCTCAGACTAGCCACTTTGAGTTCCAGCCATGCCTTGACACTCCCAGATTCCTTAGAAGTCTCCTGATCTCCTGTTCTTATTGCTTTATCTCCTGAATGAATGCCAACCAAATCCCAACATGACAACTGCCTTGTTGCTAGGCAGTTCCAGAAGGGAAGATGAACAATTTAGATTTTCCAAAAGAAAAGGAGAATGCTTCCCTCTCTGTTTAAGCCCTTTTGAAGAGTCCATGGCTACACCCACTCAACACCATAAGCACCTGTTCTGGCTGAATTAAAAGCCTGAGGGAATATTTCTTCCCGTTGATATCCAGTAAGTCTTTCTTATTCATTACTGTCTTAGAGCTTACACCATAAATCGAATCCTCAGAGTTTTTCATTTCTTCATTTTAAAGGCTGTGAAACTGGTTTTAAGTTTTTAAATTGTCAGTGCCTATGTTATACATACATCTATGCATGGTAAATTGTTGATTTTCCCAGCTGATGAGTGAGAGGAATGATTTTTTATAGCCATTAACTCTGAATCACCTCTGCTTCTGAAGTTGTTCATAACTGACTCTCTTTCTCCCTTCCTTTCTTCCTATTCCCTAATTAGAGCTTATAGAAAGATAGCTACCCTAGAACAATCCTAGGTCTCCTAATGTTGTATACTAAGAAAGATTGAGAATGACATTATCCCTGAAATATTTCACAATTGCTCTTAACAAGTAAGTACCACTATAACTACTGCCCTCCCCAGGAGGAAGCAATGTTCGGGTAGAGTTCAGATTTATCAATGTATTTAAAACTAGCTACCATTTCTTGAGGCCCTGCTGTATTCCACAAACTGTTCTTAAATTCTTTATACGCATTTTTCTCATTTAATCTTCACAATAATTCTCTGAGTTTGATACTATGGTAATTATTCCCATTATAAGAAAAGAAAATTGAGAGTGAGAGAGTTTGTTGTTATTGTTTAGTCGCTAAGTCATGTCTGACTCTTTTGTGAACCCATGGACTATAGCCTGCCAGGCTCCTCTTTCCATCAGATTTCCCAGGCAAGAATACTAGAGTGAGTTGCCATTTCCTTCTCCAGGGGATCTTCCCAACCCAGGAATCAAGCCTACGTCTTCTGCATTGGCAGGTGGATTCTTTACCACTGAGCCACCAGGGAAGCCCATTGAGAGAGTTTATGAGTTGCCTAAATATTTAGGACCTGAACACTGATCTGACTCTCAAACTTAATAATACTGTCTTTCAAATTTTTAACCTTTGAGAAATTATGTTCAACATATTGCCACATCAAGAAAAACAATGATATCATCACCACAGTTCAGTTCATTCAATCGCTCATTCGTGTCCAACTCTTTGCGACCCCATGAATCACATCACACCAGGCCTCCCTGTCCATCACAAACTCCTGGAGTTTACTCAAACTCATGCCCATCGAGGCAGTGATGCCATCCAGCCATCTCATCCTCCGTCGTCCCCTTCTCCTCCTGCCCCCAATCCCTCCCTGCATCAGGGTCTTTTCCAGTGAGTCAACTGTTCTCATGAGGTGGCCAAAGTATTGGAGTTTCAGCTTCAGCATCAGTCCTTCCAATGAACACCCAGGACTGATCTCCTTTAGGATGGACTGGTTGGATCTCCTTGCAGTCCAAGGGACTCTCGAGAATCTTCTCCAACACCACAGTTCAAAAGCATCAATTTTTCAGCGCTCAGCTTTCTTCACAGTCCAACTCTCACATCCATACATGACCACTGGAAAAACCGTAGCCTTGACCAGATGGACCTTTGTTGGCAAAGTAATGTCTCTGCTTTTTAATATGCTATCTAGGTTGGTCATAACTTTCCTTCCAAGGAATAAGTGTCTTTTAATTTCATGGCTGCAGTCACCATCTGCAGTGATTTTGGAGCCCAAGAAAATAAAGTCTGACACTGTTTCCACTGTCTCCCCATCTATTTCCCATGAGGTGATGGGACCAGATGCCATGATCTTAATTTTCTGAATGTTGAGCTTTAAGCCAACATTTTCACTCTCCTCTTTCACTTTTATCAAAAGACTTTTTAGTTCCTCTTCACTTTTTGCCATAAGGGTGGTGTCATCTGCATATCTGAGGTTACTGATATTTCTCCCGGCAATCTTGATTCCAGCCTGTGCTTCTTCCAGCCCAGCATTTCTCATGATGTACTCTGCATATAAGTTAAATAAGCAGGGTAACAATATACAGCCTTGACATACTCCTTTTCCTATTTGGAACCAGTCTGTTGTTCCATTTCTAGTTCTAACTGTTGCTTCCTGACCTGCATACAGGTTTCTCAAGAGGTGGGTCAGGTGGTCTGGTATTCCCATCCCCTTCAGAATTTTCCACAGTTTATTGTGATCCACAGTCGAAGGCTTTGGCATAGTCAGTAAAGCAGAAATAGATGTTTTTCTGGAATTCTCTTGCTTTTTCAATGATCCAGCGAATGTTGGCAATTTGATCTCTTGTTCCTCTGCCTTTTCTAAAACCAGCTTGAACATCTGGAAGTTCTCGGTTCATATACTGCTGAAGCCTGGCTTGGAGAATTTTGAGCATTACTTTACTAGCGTGTGAGATGAGTGCAATTGTGCGGTAGTTTGAGTATTCTTTGGGATTGCCTTTCTCAGGGATTGGAATGAAAACAGACCTTTTCCAGTCCTGTGGCCACTGTGGAGTTTTCCAAATTTGCTGGCATATTGAGTGCAGCACTTTCACAGCATCATCTTTCAGGATTTGAAATAGCTCAACTGGAATGCCATCATATCCACTAGCTTTGTTCGTAGTGATGCTTTCTAAGGCCCCCTTGACTTCACATTCCAGGATGTCTGGCTCTAGGTGAGTAATCACACCATTGTGATTATCTGGTTCGTGAAGATCTTTTTTGTACAGTTCT
This sequence comes from Dama dama, assembly GCF_033118175.1. Lineage (NCBI taxonomy): Eukaryota > Metazoa > Chordata > Mammalia > Artiodactyla > Cervidae > Dama > Dama dama. The sequence continues at coordinate 76,361,223 of NC_083700.1, read as the reverse complement.
TCTGTGTCTTCTTGCCACCTCTTCTTAATATCTTCTGCTTCTGTTAGGTCCATACCATTTCTGTCCTTTATTGAGCCCATTTTTGCATGAAATGTTCCCTTGGTATCTCTAATTGTCTTGAAGAGATCTGTAGTCTTTCGCATTCTATTGTTTTCCTCTATTTCTTTGCATTGATCGCTGAGGAAGGCTTTCTTATCTCTCCTGGCTATTCTTTGGAACTCTGCATTCAAATGGAAATATCTTTCCTTTTCTCCTTTGCTTTTAGCTTCTCTTCATTTCACTGCTATTTGTAAGGCCTCCTCAGACAACCATTTTGTCCTTTTGCATTTCTTCACCACAACTGATGGGTAACTGTTACAATTACAGCGTGCTTACCATTTCTTCTCACCAGGTAGATGGTAAATTTGAGATTACTGTCCAATTTCTCTATATGCTATAAAACATCCATAATACCTCACATAAGATTTTCTGGGTAATAAAAATGAGTAGATGATTGTAGAGGTAATAAAAAAACTATGTCCAGGAGGTCTTTGTTCTGAGTCTTCTTAATCAAGTTGGTTTCCAGTTTCTCACATTTTACATTATAGTTTTCTATGGCACTGTATGATAAAGCAAACTAATAAACTGCACTGGACATTTCAGAGAAATTTGCAATACCTTTTCAGTACTTAAAGCACTTTTCCTATGCTAGGATGAGAAATCTATTTCCCCTTTCGCTTAACAATCTGTTGGGCACATCATAGAATTTTTATATTATAGCATTTTTAGAGGCAATTCAATCACCAGTTCACTTTTGTTTGATATAAGATACAAAGTCATTCTGATTGTGTGGTTTGGAAAAAGTTATAGTTCCCAATTCCACATTAATAACTTTACTGTAGTTAAGACTTAACACTGCTTTTGATGTTAATATTCCTAACAGATTTCTCAGTCCTCAATAACTATGATAAAATGCATATTTTAGAAATGCATAAAAATATGCAGATCTTCTTCAAGTTTATTTATAAACCCAAAATAGGGCATCTATGCTATTTATTCTGCAGTAAATACAAATACAGCCCTAGGTATTGTTTTTTAACCTATGCGCTGTGTTTCTTGTCCTCTTTAGTCAGAACAGGAAAAACAACAGTATAGTTGAACTCCCTATATAAGGCAAATGCCCCTGAAGCATGCAAAGATCTGAGAGGTGTAGGTTCTCTGGGGGTAAAATTGGCCACAATCACTGGAGACTGGTGGTAGTAACGATATTCATTCTTATTGCTATGTGTAATTCATCAATGTGCAGGGCTCTGAGTGAGCAGTTGAATAAATGGTAGATCACCTGTTTCTCACTATAACTCTATGAGGGTTTTTCTTTTCTTTTTAATTGATGTATAGTTGGTTTATAATATCGTGTTAGTTTCAATTCACTTCAGTTCAGTTGGTCAGTCATGTCTGACTCTTTGTGACCCCCTGGACTGCAGCATACTAGGCTTCTCAGTCCATCACCAACTCCCAGAGCTTGCTCAAACTCATGTCCATTGAGTCAGTGATGCCATCCAACCATCTCATCCTTTGTTGTCCCCTTCTCCTCCTGCCTTCAATCTTTCCTAGCATCAGGGTCTTTTTCAGTGAGTCAGTTCTTCGCATCAGGTGGCCAAAGTATTGGAGCTTCAACATCAGTCCTTCCAATGAATATTCAGGACTGATTTCCTTTAGGGTTGACTGGTTTGATCTCCTTGCAGTTCAAGGGACTCTCAAGAGTCTTCTCCAAAACCACAGTTCAAAAGCATCAATTCTTTGGCACTCAGCTTTCTTTATAGTCCAATTCTCACATCCATAAATGACTACTGGAAAAACCATAGCTTTGACTAGACAGACCTTTTGTCGGCAAAATAGTGTCTCTGCTTTTTAATATGATGTCTAGGTTTGTCATAGCTTTCCTTCCAAGGAGCAAGCATCTTTTAACTTCATGGCTGCTGTCACCATCTGCAGTCATTTTGGAGTCCCCCAAAATAAAGTCTCTCACTGTTTCCACTGTTTCCCCAACGATTTGCCATGAAGTGGTGGGACCAGATGCCATGAACTTAGTTTTCTGAATGTTGAGTTTTAAGCCAACGTTTTCACTCTCCTCTTTCACTTTCATCAAGAGATTCTTTAGTTCTTCTTCACTTTCTGCCATAAGGGTGGTGTCATCTGCGTATCTGAAGTTATTGATATTTCTCCTGGAAATCTTGATTCCAGATTGATTTCTCTAATAATGAGCAATCTTGAGCATCTTTTCATGTGTGTTTGTTAGCCATCTATATGTCTTCTTTGGAGAAATGTCTGTTTGGTCTTTTCCCCACTTTTTGATTGAGTTGTTTGTTTTTCTGGTATTGAGTTATATGAGCTGCTTGTATATTTTGGAAATTAATTCCTTGTCAATTGTTTCCTATGCTATTATTTTCTCCAATTCTGAGGGTTGTCTTTTCACCTTGTTTGTAGTTTCCTTTGCTTTGCAAAAGCTTTTAAGTTTAATTAAAAACTTTTTTATTTTTTGCTTTTATTCCCATTACTCTAGGAGGTGGGTCACAGAAGAGCTTGCTTTGATTTATGTTGAGTGTTTTGCCTATGTTTTCCTCTAACAGTTTTATAGCTTCTGGTCTTACATTTAGGTCTTTAATCCATTTTGAGCTTATCTTTGTATATGGCATTAGAAAGTGTTCTAATTTCATTCTTTTGCATGTAGCTGTTCAGTTTTCTCAGCACAACTTATTAAAGAGGTTGTCTTTGCCCCATTGTATATTCTTGCCTCCTTTGTCAAAAATAACATACGCATAGGTGTGTGGGTTTATCTCTGGGCTCTCTAATTTGTTCTATTGGTCTATATTTCTGTTTTTTGTGCCAGCACCATACTGTCTTGATGACTGTAGCTTTGTAGTATAATCTGAAGTCAGGAAGGTTGATTCCTCCAGCTCCATTCCCCTTTCTCAAGACTGCTTTGGCTATTTGAGGTCTTTTATGTTTCCATATCAGAGAAGGCAATGGCAACCAACTCCACTACTCTTGCCTGGAAAATCCCATGGACAGAGGAGCCTGGTAGGCTGCAGTCCATGTGGTCATGAAGAGTCGGACACGGCTGAGCGACTTCACCTTCACTTTTCACTTTCATGCATTGGAGAAGGAAATGGCAACCCACTCCAGTATTCTTGCCTGGAGAATCCCAGGGACAGCAGAGCCTGGTGGGCTGCTATCTATGGGGTTGCACAGAGTCAGACATGACTGAAGCGACTTAGCAGCAGCAGCAGCATGTTTCCATATGAATTATGAAATTTTTTGTTCTAGTTCTAGTTTTGTTCTAGTTCCAAAATGCCTTTGGTAATTTGATAGGGATTGCATTGAATCTGTAGATTGCATTTGGTAGTACATTTTCACAATATTGATTCTTCCTCCCCAGGAACATGGACTGTTTCTCCATCTGTTTATGTCATCTTTGATTTCTTTCATCAGTGTCTTATAATTTTCCATATATAGTTCTTTTGTCTCCTTAGGTAGGTTTTTTTCCTAGATATTTTATTCTTTTTATTGCAATGTTGAATGGGACTGATTCCTTAATTTCTCTTTCTGGTTTTTCATTGTTAGTATGTAGGAATGCAAGTGATTTCTGTGTATTAACCTTGTACTCTGAGACTTTGCTAAATTCACTGACTAGCTCTGGTAATTTTCTGATAGTTTCTTTTGGGTTTTCTAAGAATAGTATCATGTCATCTGCAAACAGTAATAGTATCATGTCATCTGCAAATAGTCATTTGTATTTTTTTTTAGATTCCACATATAAGTGATATCATATAATAGTTTGTCTTTCTCTGTCTGACTTCACTTAATATAACCTCTTGGTCCATCCATGTTGTTGCAAAATGCAATATTTCATTTTTGTTTATGGCTAAATAATAATGCATTATATATGTTTTATATTATATATAATAAACATGCATTTATTTATATATGCATATATAAACAAACATGTTTATAAAATATATAAATATGCATTATATATTATAAATATATATTTATAATATATATAAACATGCATATTTTACACACACACACACACACACACACACACACACACCCCACATCTCCTCAAGCCAATGATCTGTTGATGGGCATGTGGGTTGTTTCATGTCTTGGCCATTTTAAATCGTGCTGCTATGAACATTGGAGTACATGTACCTTTTAGAATTAAAGTTTTCATCTTTTTCAGATATATGCCCAAGAGTGAGATTACTGGATCATATGGCAGCTTTAGTTTTTAGTTTTTTTAAGGAACCTCCATACTCTTTTACATAGTGGCTGCACCAGTTTCCACTCAGTGAGGGTTAGCCTTAATCACACTTGATAAACAAGGGAAATGAGGTCCAAAGTCACATGCATAAGTAGGCAATGGCAGAGCAGAATAGGACCACTGAGCCCAGATCCTATCATCTCTGTGTTTAATGAATGCCATTGTGGGCTTGTCGGAGGAAGTTGGGTTGGTGAAGCTTTTGTCCATTGTCAAGAGCAGCCAAAGACTTCACCTGGGCCCTCTTTGTCACCACTCATCACCCTGCCTGAGATCTTGCGTGTGCCTATTTTGCTGGCTACATGTTTTAATGATTCTTTATGAGTCAAATTTAGCAACATCATTTCCAGAGCTGTGCTCTGCCTGGCTGCTCGGCTTGGCCCATCTTCGCTGCTCTGGGTGCTATTTCACACTATCCCACTGCTCCCTCTTCTCTCCTCCCTTCTTCCTGTGCTCTCTTACCTGGTTGGCATCTTGTTGCTGCTTCCCAAGTTCCTGTTCTGTGCTCTCTGCCCTTCCAGCTCCCCTCCTGCAGTCAAGTTTGATAAGGTGGCAGCCTTTCAGGGTTGGCTGCTGGGCTTCAAATCCTGCCCCCTTTACTTACAAGTTCTGAAATCTCAGCTAATTAATTCTCTATGCCTCTGTTTTCTGTTTTTCAAACTTCAAAATCAACATTGCTATACTGATACCTATCTCATAGAGTTATTATGAGGAATAAATGAGCTAATATATATAGAAAGTGCTTAGTTTAGTGCCTGGCACATAGCAATCACTTGCCTAATAAAAATTTTTATACATTTTTACAATGGTGAGTAATTTATATCAGGAAATCTCATCCTTTGGTTGAGAGATAAATGACTTTAGCCATTGTAAGGAAAACCCTTCCCCCAGAGAGGAAACAAGTTACCCCTTTAAGGTGCTTCCCATTCCTTCAAGTTCTCCTTGGCCACAGAGAGCCTTGGCTGACTGCCACAGGGACTAATACAGCAGCCAAGTTTTGTTTTTCTCTTAACTCTTGCAATTCCTGTCTTACCATATGCTTCCCATATTTCCAGTGCAGGGATGGGGGGTGTTGGCAATAGCTCCATGGTCTGGGTCTTGTGGTCTTAAGAGGTTGGGAAGGAAACTGAGGGAACAGTGGCTTTCTGTTCACTTGCCCACAACAGTCATGCGTTAGAGCACATATGATAACTTCATGTGCAGGTCAGGAGGGGTAAGTGTCAAAATTCAAAAGATGCTCAGAACCAGCTCTGCCTGGTACTTTTCATTAAGCGTTTTGTTTGAAGCCTCCTCTTACAGATGGTATTATTTTTTCCATTTTAAAAATAACGTCATCAAGGGAGACCAAGAGAAGTTAAGTGATTTGGCTCAGATCTACATGATGCGATTCCAGTATCTGTACTCTTAACCAGCTCACTGTCTTTCTTGCTTCACTGTGCTGCACACCCTCCTTGACACACTACTCTCCCTGTCCTCAGTTTGCTCATCCATAAATGGTTGGGAGTTTCCTCCAGCTCTGACATTCTAGCAGTCTAGATTTTGACATACTGTTGCGGGTGGTCCCCCTCGTGAGCACCCATCTGGATGCATATAGACTGGCTTTGTTTGCTCATTGCTGCTTGGTTTATGCTGCAACTGTCTGTGACTTGGTCTCTTAATCAGATGATAGAGTCCTCTGCTGTGTTTTCCGTACCAACCAAACACCCTTTGTTCCATTACCATTGAGTAAATCCTTTAAGGAATACAAGAGGGCTTCAGGAATTCTCTTCTGGTAGTTCCTGAATATGTGTTGCCTTGGTCCATTAGTTCGTACAATTTTAGAAGAAAAGATGCTCTGCAGAGTCTAATCAAGGTTGAAGTAAAGTATAGTAGAGTGAAAGCCCAACAGCCATTGAGCTCTATTATTTAAACATTATTTACTTTGTTTTTCACAATCTTGTGAGTTAGGTAATTGCTCCAAGGCTCAGGCAGAATGAGGCCCCAAAGCTTGTGCAGAGAATTTGAATTGGAGTCTGCTTATATGTGACCTTTCTTTTGGTGTAGTAGCAGAAAGAAGCACTGGATTGGAAATTTCATTCCATCTCTGCTACTAATTTTTCATGTGCTGCTTTGATAAAGAAACTCTTCATTGATAAAATCAATCTATAAAGCTGACTATCTTGAAACTAAGTAATCTTAGGAGATTCTGTACCTTGAGCCATGTTAATGCTTTAGTCATCTCAACTGGTTAAGAGTCAGACATGGAATTGCCTTTAATTCTTCTCTCTGCCTTATCTCAAAGGTTCAATTACCAAGTACCATCAATTCTCTCCTTAAAATGCCTCTCTGTAGTCTCCCTTCCTATTTCTGTCACCCACTACTGTAAATTGGACCTTATTTCACCCCTGAAATCCTGAAATAGATTGTAAGCTGTCCATATTCCCAGGCTCTATCCAGTTTTCCTCCCAGTCCTTCTTGTGTGTCATATACATACTTGCTTACTTCTTGCCCATGTTTGAAACCTCAATTGTTCCTTTTCTTATCACCATGGTATCAAGTTCTCTGGACTTCTATAAGCAGAACCTGCTCCAAATAAGCTTTCTGTTCTTCCATGTCCACCATCTTTATCTTATCTCAAAACCTTTGTCAAGACTGTTTTCTGTAACTTCCTTCTTTGAATTCTTCCAAGTCCTTCAAGGTCCAGCCCAAGTATAGCAGGCAAGCCCTGTACCTCTTGTTCATCAGGAAGAATGTATCCTGAGGACAAGCATAAGGCCAGGCACATGAGAACTTGGTAAGTGTTAACTGAATTAGTGTCAATATATGACTCCCTTCCACAAAGGATCCTTGACTACTATATCTTACATCCTTGTCAGGATTCTTTAAAACCCAGTGGTACTGATTTACAGCTCTGTGATCTTAGTGTCAGAGAGTTGATTTGTTTCCAAATACTTAAGGAAAAATGAAATCAAAGAAGGGTTTTAGATTGGCAAAATTTGCCCCTAGTCTTGCCTCTTCAGATGGGAAAAGACAGAATCTCTTCCTGTGTGTCAGGCCCTGTTCTGAGGGCTCTATCAATGCTTTGCTCACTGAATCATTACATTAACATACATTACATACATTGACATACATAATCAATACATTAACATTGTGAATCAGGTGCTGTATTGTGGTTATTCAGTCGCTAAGTCTATTACTTTCAATTTATTGATGGTGAAAGTTGAAGTCCAGAGAAGTTAATTTGCCTAAGATAAGAAATCTAGAACATGGTTCAACCTGGATTCAAACCCAGGGGTTAGAGAGTGTGCAGTTGTCAGCATTTTACTATGCTAATCCTCACACCATTGCAAAACATAGGAAAACATTGAATATATCATCAGACTAACTCCAAGAATAAAAACATACAATCTCCTAAGGCAGATTCTACAATCAATGAAGCACAATATGATCTTATTAGGTATGGAAGGCCCTTTAAGTTCAACTCTTGTTTATTCATCATCCCCAGTGAGAGGCTCTCTTAGCTATTTATAAATAGATGTATCGTTGTGTTTGGGCATTAAATGACAGCAACCTTGCCCTAGCTCGAGCTCCTCTTTTTCCTTTTAAGGGTTTTCTCTGGCCCTCTGAAAATGTGCCATGGCTAACGGCAGGATGTGCCTTCTTTAAGGAAGCTCTACTTCCTAGAGTTTCTCTGGCATGCTGTTCTAGGAAGCTCTGCAATCAGATTTATTCTGATCCTCTGAATAAAAATGAAGAGGGCATTTGTATTTCCCACTGATTGAGTTGGCTCAACCTGATGTAGGTTCACATTCACAAAAGCGCAGACAGGCTTGTTTCCAGGCTTGCAATGGAGATGGAGGAAGGCAGGCTGTGTGCCCAGGTTCCTTGTAAAGCATGGTATTGGATATGTGTCACTGGTACCCTTTAAAATCAAGGCTCCAGAGCTTTCCCTCCCCCACCCACAAGTCACAGGATAGTTTATCCAAGATGCCCTACTTCTGATGCCAGCTGGACCCTATTCAAATGAGTATGCAGATCAGAAAGTGTTTTGTAAAGGGTGAATGCATCCATCATGGATAAAATGATCTGAAACACAAGATGTCTCAAACTTTCCACCTATTGGGTTTTCAAGCTTAATATTTATGCTCTACTTGAAAGTTTTTCCCTCGGAGAAGCTTAATTATGTGAATTTCAGTTATTTAAAGAATGTTCAGACTGGTTAAATCACGTTTTTGGAGTCCATGCTTGACAAACAACGGTAGTAGTATTTTGATATTTACAAGTTTAGCATTCAGGTTTCCAGTATTCATACCATGCATTTTAGACTCACAGTAAAGAGTGATTTGTAGGTCCTATGGTGTGACTATGAAACACCCAGGTAGGAATTCAGAAGTTTAGGTGAGGGTTAATTAGAGTATACAGTAAGTTCCCTACATGTGAACAAGTTTCATTCCATGAATGCTTTCATAAGCCCAGTTTGTTCAGAAGTCTAGCGAAGTTAGCCTAGGTACCTAACTAACACAACTGGCTACATAGGATTGTACAGTAATAGATTTATAAATCTTTTCACACAAATAATACGTAAAAAACAAATGCAAAAAATGGAATGTTTTAATCTTACAGTATAGTACCTTGAAAAGTACAGTAGTACAGGACAACAGCTGGCATACAGGGGCAAGTTCAGATCTTTGAAAGTTCACGTCTTGAAGGTTCGCATGTAGGGGACTTACTGTATACCTAGCTGTGACTCCAACATCCACATCTCAACATGCTCTGTTAGTCTCTGGAGTAGTAATTATAATTTGGGGATTCTCGTCCAAATGTTAAGGGTAAACTCTACATCTGAATCAGTGAAATAACTTCAGGTCTTTGTACAAATGGTTGTCGCATAAAGCTTTTAGAGCTTTCCCACTTCACACTATAGCCAACAATGCTCATTCATCAACTGCCCTGGCCAGATGCAGACTGCATCGGAATCCTCCACAAAAGGTTAACTGGCTTTGGTGCTTGAAGATGAGAAAATTGCTCAGCATTGGAATTTGGAAGGGCTAAAACAAACTGCCTCTTTTTTTCTCTTTTTAACTTAAGCCTGACATTAAATGGCGTTTTCTCCATCCTCTCCTTGCGAAGCAGTCTCCAAAAACATCAGGAAAATGGATCAATTTATTTGGTCTGCCCACCTCTGGCAATGAGATTGGGATAAATGTTTTGAGAAGATATAGTGAAGAAAGCAATAGTGGGGGCCATATTTCATGAAGGTAAAAAATAAATAGGTACACACTGGGCAAAATTTCTGCATAGGTAAAATAATGTGCCTTGTTCCTCTAAAAGAAACTCAACTTGTAGACCACTAAATCAGCCTACTTCTTGGCTTCATGTGAGAAGTTTGCCACACAGAAAAGTAACTTTTTTAAGAAGGGAAGCTTCACTAATTTTGTTACTAATTTACAGAACATACTTAGATTTTATGGGTTGGTGATTCAGTTTCCAGTACTTAACATTTTTGGATTCTTCCGTTATAACAATCTGTGGCCTCAGATTATAGGTCTATTTTCATGTTAGTTTGCCCACTGGAGTGTGAGCCCCATGAAGATGGAGAATGTCTTTTTTAAAATTTATATCCAAGAAACTAGCAATGTGCCTTGTTTTGGGTGAGTTTGAATGAAGAAATAAATAGATGATATTTAGAATGAATGCTTTTATCATGGAGTCCTATTTACCATAAGCCAATCTTAGACCTCTTCCAATGATAGTTGCTCTTTTTTGCAAAAGCTTTTCTGAAAGTAAATCCAGATAACTGGATTCATATTCTCTTCTGCCCATTTTTTCCTGAGTGTAGGCCTGGCTTTGTGTCTGTGTAACCTATCCTGTTGCATAAGGCTTAGAAGGGCTCTGCACTTGGCTCAGTGCCTTGCTCTTACTTGCTTAGAATTCTTAATTTTCATGTTGCACCAGGCCCCACAAATTAGGTACCAGGTTATGTGCAATGACCAGACTGCAAGTCATTGCAGTGTACCAGGTCATTGCAGTTACTAGTGGGCTAGATTAGCAGCTGTAGAATAACCAGTCTTTCCAATTTGGCTTTTCTTGCCCCAAGCTGAATGCATAAGTAATGGCTGAGTTTGTGAAGTGTGGTGCCCTTTGTTGAGTGAGAGCCTTCTCCAGCAGCCATCATACCAGGGAGAGGCATTCCTTGCTACCTGGCTGTAGAGGAATGGCACTAGAATCCTGCCATGCAGGCGTTATAATTTGATTTCAGAGTAAAAGAGAAAAATCATTAGAGAAAGGGACTTGGAGAGGGTAACAAAGTACACAATTTCCAGGCTCTTCCCTCCCACTAAAGACAAGGAAAAGGGGAAGAAGACTGAGTCTTTAAAGTTTCTCACAAGATCCCCCGAGGAACCATATTGCTGGGCCCTTTTCTTCCCCTTTTGTTCCAGGATTCAAAGCTTCTAGGATAATGCTTCAAATTTACCATGTGCTGGAAACATCAACCAATTTTGTTCAAATGTGTGATGTGATGCAGCAGGTCAGGTTGGGGCAGGTGGGGAGCAGTGAGGTTTGACATTCTATATATGTATATTTTTTGATATTTTATTTCACTATTTTTTAATTGGATTATAATTGTTTTACAATTTTATGTTTGTTTCTGCTCTACAATGAAGTGAATCAGCTATATTTACATTTATCCCCTCCCTCTTGGACTTCCCTCCCACATCCCACCCCTCTAGGTCATCACAGAACACCTAGCTGAGCTCTTCATACTATACATCAGGTTTTCATTTCAACATCACTAATTATTAGAGAAATACCTATCAAAACTACAATGAGGTATCACCTCACACCAGTCAGAATGGCCATCCCCCAAACATCTACAAGCAATAAATGCTGGAGAGGGTGTGGAGAAAAGGGAACCCTCTTGTCCTATTGGTGGGAAAGTAAATTGATACAGCCACTATACAGGGCAATATGGAGGTTCTTTAAAAAACTAAAAATAGAACTACCATATGACCTAGCAATCACACTCCTGGGCATATTCCTGGAGGAAATCATAATTCAAAATGACAAATGTGTCCTGGTGTTCATTGCAGCACTATTTACAATAGCATGGACATGGAAACAGCCTAAATGTCCAACACAGATGAATGGACATGCTGCATTTCTAATAAGCTCATAGGTTAGGCTGGTGCTGCTGGTCCAGGGACCATACTTTGGGCAGCAAGCTGACAGGTTTGTCGTGTTTTAGGTTTGGGGCAGATATTGAATTTCTGTTTCATCCTGGCTTACAGTGGAGCTAGCACGTTTCCTTGAAAGCAGTCTGGTTTACTCTGAAACAAGCCCGCACAAGTATAGGCATGCATGGTAGGACTTAGAATCCTTAGGGATTCAGATATGGGGGAAGTTTAACTCAAACGCCTTCAATCATGAGGTTTGTTATTTTACACAATTGATGGAGCAGAGAGAGTAAAAAACAGGCTCTAGGAGCAGTAGAATCCATGACTCCATACTGTCATCAGGATCTAAGTTTTTTTTTCCTCCATATTGCTATCCTCAGAACTGGAAAATGGCTATGACTGTCACAGGCATTAGCTTTGGATAAACAATGTCCAGAGGCAGAGGGAGCCATCTCTAGGGTGTCTCTGTTTAGAACTCAGATACATTTCCCAGAAGCCCCAAGCAAATGTCTCATGTTTCATGTGTCGGATCTATCCCTAACACAGTGGTTTAGCCAGGGGAGTGAGGCAACTGTGATCAGCTTAGCTTAATGAGGGTAGTCAGGGTCCACCTGCTGGAGCCAGAGAGGCGGCGGTTAGAGGCCCCTGAATCACATGGATATGTGGAGGAGGGGATATCTGAAATAAGTCCAGGTGGTGTCAGGAAGAGAAAGTGTGCTATGACCAGGGAGGGAAGGGCTAGGTACTGGGCTGGCAACCGTCCAAGTGTCTACTCACACATACTTCCCAAAAAAAGGCCTTCATTTCAAGAAGGGCAATAGACCATCTCATCACAGGTGTGCAGCTGGGAAGTCTGGAGGGCCAAATGCTCTCTTTTCCTTCCCTGGATTAGCCATTGCTGAAGCTGACCTCGAAAATGTTTGGTTTGATTTTAGGAAAATCATTTGAACTTCAGTCTTTGATTGGGCAGCTGATTGTTGATGCTTAATTACAGCATAGGATAGAAATAAATGTGTGACTACAAAATAAGTACCAGATTGATTTTGTGATTGGCTTTATTTGATTGAAACATTAAATGTTTTTCAGACTTGTAAGTCTTGTGAATAAGGTCATCTTTGTAGCTCATACACCTACACAGATAGAGGAAACTCTGGCATCTAACACTTTGCTGATCCAGTTGTTGAAACATTAACGATTTTTGCTAGTATTCTGTGGTATAGTTCTTCTGTTTAGACAGTAGATGCATTTTATAGTAAACAACGGAAAAACAACCAGACTTCTTGACAACATTCCTGGAAGACCTAGTGAATGCCATTTTGACATTCCAGTGAACTGCCAAAAACTACTTTTAAAGTGTTTCAGAAGTATTTTGAGAGAATTTATTCCTTGATACAGAGTCCTATAGTTAGATTATGCATTCAGTGAACCTACTGTCCTCATTTATTTAACAATGCTACTGAAAAAATTAACAGGCAGGACAACATGGAGGGTAAAAACACAGACTCTGAAGTCTAATTGCCTGAGTTTAAATCTTAGTTAAGCCACTAGCTAGCTGTGTGACCTTAGGCAAGTTGCTTAACCTCTTTTTGCTTGTTTCCTCATCTGTGAATTGAGGATAAGAAGAGTATCTATAGTTCTTGTCTGTTGTGAATATTAAATGGGCATATATAGAAGAGAGCTTGGCCTTGAGTAAACAGTTTGTAACTATTAACACATTTGCATGTTTATATATGCCTCCCATGGGGCAGGCCCTTTATCTCTAATCCTCAGAACAATCCTGAAAGATTTTGTAGTACTGCAAATACCAATAGCTAACATTAATTCAGCACCTACTATGATTATGCACCAGGCACTGTTTGGGGTACCAAGCAGGTATCATCTTATTGAAGTCTCACAATAACTCACAGGAACAATTTCCCCCATATTATAGATGAGGACACAGATGTGAAACTGCTCAGAGAAATCAGTTAGAACAAAAACACTTTGTGCTTTCTCGATGTGGAAAGCTGGCCCCAGGGAATGGCTAAGGAGCTTCATTAGAAAAGAGAGAGAGCTGAATTGCTCTATAAAAGAAAGTTGGAAAAAATTCAAATATCTAGGAATTGCCCAGGAAAGGACTTTGAAAGGACTGTAGTGAGCTATGATCTGCAACAGACTGAGGAGCTGAGGAACAATGAAGAAATCTGGCAGAAGGAAGATTCTCTGTGATAATAATTACTTGTGATTTTTAAGAGTAGAAATATTTAAAATTCAGTTTTAAGTAAGCTGCATATATGCTTAGTCACTTCAGTAGTGTCCGACTTTGTGCAACCCTATGGACTATAGGCCATGGACTCTTGACTCTGTCCATCAGGTTCTCCAGGCAAGAATATTGGAATGGGTTGCTGTGTCCTCCTCCAGGGGTTCTTCCCAACCCAGGGATTAAACTTGCATCTCTTTTTAAATCTCCTGCATTAGCAGGTGGTGTTTTTGTTTTTGTTTTTTTTAACCACTAGTACCACCTGGGAAGCCCCTTTAAGTAACCCACTTAGTAATAATATAACATTTCCATTATTACTATTTGTTGTTGTTGAATCTATTATCCACTACTCTTTAATATGTAATATTTAGGGGAAATTGAGGGGGAAGCAGGCGTTGTCCTAAAATATTAGCATGAAGTACAGAGGAAGTAAAAATCAGTTAGAAAAGGAAAAGCACATTAAGAATTTGATTTTACACTAGACCATCTGAACAAGATATGCCTAAGAGGATTATGCCCCACCCAGTAAACCTTGAAGGTACTGAGGAGCTGGTCAGTAAGAGTATCATCATCTGCAGGGTTGGGATTTAAGAGGTTTCTACTTCAATACTGAGAAGTGTTCCAGAGTCCAGGCGACTTGGGGCTTTTCGTTTGGCTGAGTCCTGGGTTATTTGGAGGAACATACTATGTTATAGCAAGAAGAGACCTTAGTTAAACATACCTAGTCCAAAATCTTCCTTTGACAGATTTGGAAACCAAGACCAGAGAAAAAAGTGACTTGCCCAATTCCAAACAAAGAGAAACAGAGGAAAGACCAGGAGGACCAGATCTCCTGAGTGGGAGCCTGCGGGCAGTCCTTTCTGCCCCTGCATCTTTCATAAGAGACGGCTCTGTGCTTTTAGGATGCTTTGGGAAAGTCTTAATGGTTTAGAGCTCTCCAGCAGGCCGATTGGCTTAGCATCTGGGAAATTCTGAATCACATCAGATGGAATATTTTGTTTACTTCCTCCCCACAGTACTAAAGGGGAGAAAGCGTGCTTTTTTTTCTCCTTCAGCTAATTTTCTGGAAGCAGTAAATAATTTCCCAGTTCATCTGGTCTCCTTTGCAACCAGTGTCTTCCTGTGGCCATCTACTTGCCAGTTTCAGAGAAGGATTATCATCTGGAATATTTTACTTCTTTTCAGAACTTACCAAAGAAAAGCAAAAAGGTCTCTTCCTAACTCTTCTCTTAGTAAACCTGCCATGCCTACTACCAGTGGCAAATTTTAACACAGAAGTCCCACCTAGGGCAGTCAGTTCAGCCAGTAATGGATGTGCATTCAGATTGCTCAGCCATGCTGTTAAACTAGGACTGTTAACAATCATCTAGTTCAATGTGTCAGAGGCCCTTTTTAACTCAAACTAAAGTCAACATGCAGTAAATCAATAAAACAATAAAACTAGAGTTTCCCCAGTTGAAGTTAGGGGTTGAGAACATTTTAATCTCTTCCTTTCACTGGAGTAGCAGTCCCTGAGACAGGTCCCTAAAAAGGCAATTCAATAGCTATTACTAAACTTGTCCAACTTATTCACGATACCCACAGTAACACTCATGTTTCAGAGTGACCTTCCCAAGGTTCATTGGTTAATGAATAGCATGCCTGGAATTGAACTCAGTCTATTGACTCTCCTGTAATTCACTGAAGTGGTAAATGCCCTCTTGACTTCTTTCTCACCTGGAATCTGGAAATAAGATCTCCTGGGAAGCAGAGAGTGACGGGATGGGGCTAGATAGGCACTATGCCTCTGTGTCCTATACACAGGGAAAATTCAGTGTGAGGAAGCTGTGGTTGAACCTGACTGATCTAAACTTAATGTATACAAACATGCAAGCATACAAACAAGAAAGGACACAGAAATTTATTTAGTATAATTCTCAAGAGACTTGAGATTTCTGTGTCATCTGCCATTTTCTCTTTGAAAGTGAAGTTGCTCAGTTGTGTCTGACTCTTTGTGACCCCATGGACTGTAGCCCACCAGGCTCCTCAGTCCATGGAATTTTCCAGGCAAGAGTACTGGAGTGGGTTGCCATTTCCTTCTCCAGGGGATCTTCCCAACCCAGGGATTGAACCTGGGTCTCCTGCACTGCAGGCAGACGCTTTACTGTCTGAGCCACCACGGAAGCCCAAGCGTGCAAATATGGTCCCAGGATAGTTTGAAATGATGCATATAGAAAAGCATGCTGCAGCAGTTATTCTTTTTGTAAAAATGTAATGGCAGGAGATATTTACCAGGCATGCAAGGGATCAAATGCTAAAAGTCACACAGTGGGCTAGCTAGCTGCAGGACCTTGGGTCCACATTTCATCACACTGTTTCAGTCACCTCCCTCACAAGAGAGGAATAAGAGAGAAGTGAGATACTATACACTGAGCCCTTGGCACAGTGCCTGGTATAGTAAGATGCACTACTATTAATTATTATTATTACTATTTAACTAGCTTAGTAATAGCACTTCTTAGAATAGTGCTTGGGGTTTATAGTTATCAAAGTCCTCATTTTCCAAATGAAGGAACTGAGATCTGGTGAGTTTAAATGCCTTGCCCAAAGTCACATAGTTAGGAAAGGGGCAGAAAATGAGATATAAAACCAGGACCACCTGACTCCAGTGTCCATTTGCTTTCTGCTACAGACTCCTGATAAATTTTTATTTGGATGTAATGTCATAGGGGAAATGTTTTGGCCGGTGCGTAGTTATCTGACATATAATTTGGATACCCTCTTTTTCTTTTTGTGCTGGAAAACTTCAAACCAAGTTTATTGCCCAAGTACAACCTGTCTAATTAACTCTGAAAGAATGTATCCCCTTCTATTTACATGGACTCTTATTTTCTATTTTATTGGTTTTTAGTTTTAAACATACTGTGTTTCTCTTGGGTGTGTCTTTATGGGAACTGCCCAGGTTATCAGAAAAAGGTGAAATGCAAATTTAAGTATTTGAGAGCTGTTAGGTTGCAGGGTATATAAAAATGATAAACCTAAGTGTCCAGAATCTAGAAACTTCCAGTTAAAATTGAGGACAATAACACATGCACATTTATAAAGCGACAAGGCAGTAAGTAAACTTTAAATGAGAGAGATATGGACAGAAAATACAAAAGAATTCTGAAGAAGGGGAGGTATTTCTAAATTGATGGGGGTGGGGGGTGTAACAAATCAGAAGGACTTTCTGAAATTCAGGCTCAGAGTTCCAGAACAAAGTGTCAGAGTGGAATCCTAAAGCAGGAAGACTTGTGCTCCTCTGGGAAAGTTAAGTGAATCGTTTACTTACTCAGTTATTCAACACACTTTATTTATCTCTCCTGTGCTAGTCTCTGGGTAATTGCCAGGTAGTGAGTTCAATACACATGGTCTTTGCCTTTGTAGAATTTCAAGTTTAGTTTGTCACAAAAACCTTTTTGGTTTCTACCATGTTGTAACCTCTAGGAGAAAGCAAAAAGCAAGAGATACCAGGTGGCACTAGTGGTAAAGAACCTGCCTGCCAATCCAGACGACATACGAGATACAGGTTCAATCCCTGGTCCAGGAAGATCCTCTGGAGGAGTGCATGGCAGCCCACTCCAGTGTTCTTGCCTGGAGAATCCCATGGATGAAGGAATGTAGTGGGTTATGGTCTATAGGGTCACAAAGAGTTAGACACGACTGAAGTGGCTTAATGCATCCAGTCTGAACTTTAAGTGTTCATCCATTTTCCAGCCCCTTTTATTAAAAGAGCAAATTTTTTTTAAGTATATCATTCTAAGTTGTTATGGCTTCAGTCAGGATCAACCCAGACCCATTACACTGAGTGAAGGAGTAAAAGAAATAATCATTTTAATGTCTTCCTTTAATTGGGAAAAATGAATCATTCATCTGTAGTATGTTGGAACTTCACAAGCAGCTATGTAAATCTTAGGATCCCCTGGTAGCTCAGCTGGCAAAGAATCTGCCTGCAATGCAGGACACCCCGGTTCCATTCCTGGGTCGGGAAGATCCACTGGAGAAGGGATAGAGTATCCACTCCAGTATTCCTGGGCTTCCCTGGTGGCTCAGCTGGTAAAGAATCTGCCTGCAATGTGGGAGACCTGGGTTCGATCCCTGGGTTGGGAAGATCCCCTGGAGAAGGGAAAGGCTATCCACTCCAGTATTCTGGCTTGGAGAATTCCATGGACTGTATAGTCGAAGAGTCGGACCTGACTGAGGTGACTTTCACTTTCATGTAAATCTTATTATTAGAAGGGTGCTAGGGTGATTTCTCTAGTGGTAAACAACTGATCTTAGCACTCTCGCCAGCAACTTTGCTATTTGAATCATGAGATCTTTTTAAGATCAATGTGAATTAATGAACAATTGTCTCTTGGGGCTATCAACTTTCTTAGGAGCTAATTCATACTTCATTCATCATATTGATTTCAGAGACATTGAAATAACAATTGAAAACTTGGAAAAAGGAATTTTTATATTTACCTCCAAGATATTTTTATTTTACCCAGCAAGAAAAAAAAAAGGCCCTTTTTCTGGGAGAAGAGTTCTTTCATTCATTTTTGGACTAATGAATATTTATTCTACTATGCAGCACAATCTAGTTCAGCAGAATGACACCCAGCTAGGAGAAGGGAGACCTCAGTTATAGTCCTAGCCACACCACTGAGTATCGGGTTCTCATTTGTGAGGCGGGGATGATAGTCACAAGATAATATGAAAGTACAGTACAAATAGGCAATTTTGTAAGAGTTTTTGTCTTGCTAGAATGTATCTACTCTTTCTCTAGTATGCAAAATCTCCTCTGGGAGCTAGCCATTCTTCTATGACATGTGGCACAGACTTAACCAAGCAGAACTAAATGACAATGCTTGTAAAAATAAAATCAATAAAATATTTAGATCAATGATGGATGAATTATCCAAGCTGGTTGAGTCAGAAATGAATTCTGGGAATTACGTGGGAGCTCTTGACAGTACTCTCTGTTCTCTTGAAGTTAAACCTGAGAGGATTTGCACCTGTAGCTACAGTCTCCAAACAGTGGAGCGTGAGAAGAATGTCCCCTCAGAAAATGGAGAATTGAGTGCTCAAGGTCATGGTGCCCTGATGGTGTGGTTCCAGTCTGTCAGAAGGCAGTGCCATTCCTGAATTTTCACATATGTGAACTGATAAGCCTCCAATTTTCACTAAAGTGGTATGAATCAGATTTTATCATTAATAAAAAAGAAGAGGAGATTTTAAAAAATAAGCATTGGTTAAACATATGATCCTTTCAGTTATTAAACCATTGAAAAGTAGTGATTAATGGTAATAAATGCTACTAATCTGGTAGTAAGGAAGGAATATGATAATACAAATTTTCTTATCTTACTAGGAAGAATACAGATATTTTCAAACAGAGGAGGTAATACAATCGTCCATGGGTATTCATGGGAGATTGGTTTCAGGACCTGCTGCAGATACCAAACTCTGCGGATGCTCAAGTCCCATAGCTGGCCTTCCTTATCCAGGAAGTTCTGCATCTGTGAATTCAACCAACCACAGGTTGTAAATATAGTACTGAATGATCCTGCAGTTTGTTGAATCCACACATGTGGAACCTAAAGATAGGGAGAGCTGACAATATTCTATGGGATCAAAAAAGATGTTATTTGAAAAAAAGAAAAGGGGAAAACACTACCATCATTAAAGACCAGAGTCTTTGCCTTAGTGGCCTATTTTAAGACTTTTAAGTTTTATTTTTGTAAGCATCATTTTCATTATATATTATTAGGTTTTTGATTAACTAATTTTAGTTTTCCAGCGTTGTTAAGATATAGTTGACTTACAACTTGAGTATGTTTAAGGTGATGATTTGGTATACTTGTTTATTTTGAAGTGATTACCACAGCAGGGTTAGTTAACACTTCTGCCATATCACATAATTAACAGATTCTTTTTTGTGGTGATAACAGTTAAGATCTAATCTCTTAGCAACTTTCAAGCATAAAATATAGTTTTGTTAACTATAATCACCATGTTTTACATTGGGTTGTCAGAACTTATTCATCCTATAACTGGAAGTTCAATCAGCTTTATTTTCAGATTGGCTTCTTTCACGTAGTGATACATATTTAAATTTCTTCCATGCCTTTTTTTGTCTTGGTAGCTCATTTCTTTTTAGTGATGAATAATATTACATTGTCTGGGTGTACCACAGTTTATTTTGCCATTCATCTACTGAGCAACATCTCAATTGCTTCCAGGTTTTGGCAATTATGATAAAGCTGCTGTCAACATCCATGTGCAGGTTTTTGTATGGGCATAAGTTTTCATTTGGTTTGGGTAAATTCCAAGATGTGTGATTACTGGCTTGTGTGATAGGAATATATATATATATTTTTGTAAGAAACTGCCAAACTGTCTTTCAAAGTGGCTATATCATTTTGCATTCCCACCAGCAAATGAATGAGAAGCCCTATTGCTCCTCATCCTCGTCAGCATTTGGTATTGTGACTGTTCTGGATTTGGGCTACTCTAATGCGTGCGTAGTGGTACCTCATTATTGTTTTAATTTGTGATTTCCTAATGATATATGATATTGAAAATATTTTTACACACTTACGGGCTTCCCTAGTGGCTCAGTTGGTAAAGAATCTTCCTGCAAGGCAGGAGACCCAGGTTCGATCCCTGGGTAGGTAAAATCCCCTGGAGAAGGAAATGGCAACCCACTCCAGTATTCTTGCCTGGAGAATTCCATGGACAGAGGAGCCGGGCAGGCTACAGTCCATGGGATTGCAAAGATTCAGACACGACCGTGTGACCAATTTTCATTTTCACTTGTCACCTATATATCTTCTTTGGTGAAGTGTTTGTTCATGTCTTTGGTCTTTCAATTGTGTTTTGCATTTTATTTTTTATCAGTGAGAATTTTTATTTATTTCATTTTTAACTGGAGGATAGTTACAATATTGCAATTATCTGCCATACATCAACATGAATCAGCCATAGGTATACATATGTCCTCTCTTCTTGAACCTCCTTCCTATCTCCCCTCCTCAGCCCACCCCTCTAGGTTGTCAGAGCACTGGATTTGGTTTCCCTGCATCATACAGCAAATTCCCACTGGCTATCTATTTTACATATGGTAATGCACATATTTCTCAAATCATCCCACCCTCTCCTTCCCCCACTGTGCCCAAAAGTCTGTTCTTTATGTTTGTATCTTCTTTCCTGCCCTGCAAATAGGTTCATCAATACCATCTTTCCAGATTCCATATATATGCTTTATTATACAATATTTGTTTTTCTCTTTCTGACTTGCTTCACTCTGTATAATAGCTTCTAGATTCATGCACATTGACCTTAAAAAGGTTTTGGGGGGTATATTTTGAATAACAGTTCTTTATCAGATTATATTTTGCAAACATTTTCTACCAGTCTGTGGCTTATCTTCTCATTTTCTTGATATTATCTTTTGCAGGACAGAGGTTTTTAATTTTAATGAATTCCAGCTTGTCAGCTATTTCTTTCATGGATCATGCCTGTATGGTTATATGTAAAAAGTCATTGCCATACCCAAAGTCACCTAAAGACAATCTTTGCTTCACTTTATTTCCTTTGCTGCTTTGTCAAAGATAATTGACTGTATTTAAGTGATTCTATTTCTGGGCTCTCTATCTTCTTGAATGGTAGTATCAGTCCTCTAATTTTGTTCTTGCCCTTAAATACTGTGCTATTCCAGGTTTTTTGTCTCTCCATAAACCTTAGAATCAGTCTCTAGATATCTACTAAGTAACTTGCTAGAAGTTTTATTGAGATTGCATTGAATCTAAAGATCAAGTTGGGAAGAACTGGATTTTTCCTATTCATGTACATGGAATATCTAATTATTCTCCGATATCTTTATTAGAGTTCATAATTCTGCTCATATATTTCTTATACCAGTTCATTAGGTTTATACCTATTTTATTTCTTGGAAATGATGCTGTGTTTTATTTCCATATTTTCAGTGCTAGCATAAAGGAAAGATTTATATTTGCATATCAACTTTATATTCTGCAAACTCTCTGTAATCACTTACTAGTTCCAGGAGATTTTTGCTCATTTTTTTCAAACTTTCTACAAAGATGATCATGTCATCTGTGAACAAAGTTTCATGTCTTCCTTCACAGTCTGTATACCTTTTATTTCCTTTCTTGCCTTATGTTTTTCCTATGTCTATTGATATGATCATGTGATTTTTCTTCTTTAGCCGGTTGATGTGATTGCATTAATTGATTTTTGAATGTTAAACCAGACTGTATACCTAGGATAAATCCCACTTGATCATGGTGTATAATTCCTTATATACATAGTTGAATTCAATTTGCTAATATTTTGTTAATTTTTTAATCTATGTACATGAGAGATATTGATCTGCAGTTTTCTTTTTATGGAGTGTTTTTGTCTGATTTTAGTAGTAGGGTAATCTTGATCTCATAGAATGAGTTAGAAAATATTACCTTTATTTCTCCATTCTGGAAAAAATTATAGATAATTGGTATAATTTCTTCCTTAAATGTTTGGTAGAATTCACCAGTGAACCCATCTGAACCTGATGCTTTGGAAGAGTATTCATTTATTGACTAAAATTCCTTTATAGATATAAACCTGTCACATTTTCTATTTATTCTTGTATGGGTTTTGGCAAATTGTGCCTTTCAAAGAATTTGTGCATTCCATATAGGTTATCAAATCTGTTGGCGTAATATTTTTTGTCATACTTTTAAAATCTTTAATTACATTAAAAGTAATGTCTCCATTTTTATTTTTCATATTAGCAATTTGTGTCATCTCTCTTTTTTTCTTAGTGAGCCTGGCTAGAGACTTTACTGATTTTCAAGGAACCAGATCATTATTTTGCTAATAAATTATGATTTTTAATATTCTTAACTTTAGATGCTAAATACTGTTGGTACAGATGATAAATTCTCAGATTGTCATCATCCTAGGAACTTTCTAAAACTTTTTTTATGATTTGAGGCCCCCAAATAATCACGAAGTTCATTCCTACATTCCTAAAATCCAGATATGAATCCCATGGGCTAAATTTAGATTCATTCGGATCTTTTTTTTACATTCCTGGGTTATACAATTTGAGATATACCTTACAGTGTTAAGCATTTTCCTGAGGTAGCAATAATCAATAGACAGATATCCTGAAGGCAAGTTAAATATGAAGGATCTCCCCAGCTACTAGCAGTAGTGTGAACATCCAACTAATTTTTTATTTTAGTAGCTTCCACACCTCTATCCAGATGTTCAAGCTGGTTTTAGAAAAGGCAGAGGAACCAGAGATCAAATTGCCAATATCCGCTGGATCATTGAAAAAGCAAGAGAGTTCCAGAAGAACATCTATTTCTGCTTTATTGACTATGCCAAAGCCTTCGACTGTGTGGATCACAATAAACTGTGGAAAATTCTGAAGGGGATGGGAATACCAGACCACCTGACCTGACTCTTGAGAAACCTGTATGCAGGTCAGGAAGCAACAGTTAGAACTGGAACAACTAGAACATGGAACAACAGACTGGTTCTAAATAGGAAAAGGAGTACATCAAGGCTGTATATTGTCATCCTGCTTATTTAACTTCTATGCAGAGTACATCATGAGAAATGCTGGGCTGGAAGAAGCACAAGCTGGAATCAAGATTGCCGGGAGAAATATCAATAACCTCAGATATGCAGATGACACCACCCTTATGGCAGAGAGTGAAGAGGAACTAAAAAGCCTCTTGATGAAAGTGAAAGAGGAGAGTGAAAAAGTTGGCTTAAAGCTTAACATTCAGAAAACTAAGATCATAGCATCTGGTCCCATCACCTCATGGGAAATAGATGGGGAGACAGTGGAAACAGTGTCAGACTTGACTTTTTTGGGCTCCAAAATCACTGCAGATGGTGAGTGCAGCCATGAAATTAAAAGACACTTACTCCTTGGAAGGAAAGTTATGACCAACCTAGATAGCATATTAAAAAGCAGAGACATTACTTTGCCAACAAAGGTCCATCTGGTCAAGGCTATAGTTTTTCCAGTGGTCATGTATGGATGTGAGAGTTGGACTGTGAAGAAAGCTGAGTGCCGAAAAATTGATGTTTTTGAACTGTGGTGTTGGAGAAGACTCTTGAGAGTCCCTTGGACTGCAAGGAGATCCAACCAGTCCATCCTAAAGGAGATCAGTCCTGAGTGTTTATTGGAAGGACTGATGCTGAAGCTGAAACTCCAATACTTCGGCCACCTCATGTGAAGAGTTGACTCATTGGAAAAGACCCTGATGCAGGGAGGGATTGGGGGCAGGAAGAGAAAGGGACGACAGAGGATGAGATGGCTGGATGGCATCACTGACTCGATGGGCATGAGTTTGAGTAAACTCCGGGAGTTTGCGATGCACAGGGAGGCCTGGTGTTCTGCGATTCATGGGGTCACAAAGAGTCGGACACGACTGAGCGACTGAACTGAACTGAACTGAACACCTCTATCCACCTATCTGTTCATCCAACAACAAGTCATATATGGACTTAACACATGTTGATCAAATGCCTACTGTGTGCCAGGCACAGTGCTAAGCATTAAGAGTTTAGTATTGGGCAACATACACACAGTTTTTTGCTCTCATGGAGCTTACATTCTTTTGTCCTCACCACTTGCTCTCTTGACCCTGTTTCCATCCCCCATCCAAATTTATAATATTAATGTATTTCCATTCTTCCAATGATTCTACTCCAAAATTACTTGTCCATTATGGCATTCTTTCTGTTTATCTGTTTCCTGCCTCATGTCTACTTCATTGCTCCTATAATGCTGTAATACCTGATCTCCCTGCTGCCAGAGTGACTTCATCATAGTCCCATCTTCCACACTGACCTAGGTGAAGTCACCTTGGAAGCAAATCTGACCTTCAATGTTAACATCACTGTGGGTGGGACAACTTGATATTAAGTGCTTCCCAGTGAGGTACAATATAAATTATGCAGTACCTCCTATGAAGTACTCTTGTCTTACAAAAAAATTGAGGCTGAATCTAATTAGGCTTTTCAGAGTGAACTCCCAGTTAGAAGAAATAGTGGAAATTTAAGTTACACCAATAAGGAAGCAAACAGATAAATGCAGTTTGTAGGACAGACTTCAGAACATTGTACCAGGTTTCTTAGTAAGTCAATGGCATGGGGATAAAAGAGAGTGCGATGAAGAAGTAGTGCTCTAAACTAAGATTTTTAAGAATCCTCGCAACTTAGGCAACATAGGAAATTAATTGGGGGCTCTCATTTGAGCAAACCTACTATAAAAAGATATTTATAAGATAAGAACATTTAAGTCCATAAATGATTAAATTATGCCAGTACAATATTATTATTTTAGTTAGATGTGAAAGTGGATTGATAAGAACACACTTTCATCTTTCATGTAAAGATGTAGGAGTGAGATGAAATCAGGTGGGTGGCTTGCTTTAAAATCCTTCATTTAAATAAAGCAAAAGTGGAAAAATCTTGACAATTGCCAAGGGGTTGATATGCATGTGGTAATCAACCACAATTCGTATCTTATTCTTTTGTGTGTGTATGTTTTTATAGTAAAACTTCAAAAATAACCCAACCACGTTAACTATTTTGGAAAAATCTGCTAGTTCTCAGCTGACTAAAGAACAAAATCTAAACTCATGAGCTCTGTAGATTGAACCCAAATCAGTTTTCAATCTACTTTTGTATTCCCAGTAATTCTGCCTTGCATAACTCTCGTTTCACTTTTTTCCTAAACTTTCCATGACATCATGACTCCAAATCTTTGTGGATTTCATTCCCACTATCCAGAATTTCCTTGTTCTCCTCACATAGCAAATTACTCATCCCAAGACTGTACACGATATATTTGCCTTTGAGACAAAGCATTCAGTTAGAATTAGTCATTCTCTCCAAGTTTCCCCTTTATCCATGACTCTCTGCAGATCTTACTACATTCTGTTGTAACAACCAAGCCAATGTCTCTATGTCTCTGTATTCCCAGCACCTCAGTAGGGCCCAGGAAACAAGGAGTGCTTGATAAGTGTCTATCATATGAATGTAATGCCTGTAGAGTCAATTCTTTCTTTGTGAATGTCCTCCTGATGACCTAAAGGGAGCGAATACAGAAGCAGCATTTTTCTGTCTTGCAGTTTTTCTCCAGTCTTATAAATCTTCCCAGATATTCAACTTCTCTACCATGGAAAGAAAATCACAATTCTAAACTTCCAGGCTACAGAAATATGTTAATATTTCATTTGTAGACACCAGCAACAAATTAACTGTGTCATTAAGATTTAATGATTTTTTAGACTAAGCTGGGATTTATCTTTAGAAAAACATTTTGACTTGATTCCTTTAATGAACTTTTTTTCCTGACCCAGCAATACCTAATTTCTACTTAATTGCTTTGTGTTGACATTAACTTTAGTTCTTTGGGTTCCTCCCCAAAATGTATCCTCATGGAGGCTGCTGCCAAACTGTTTGCCTGCAGTGTATTATTTTTTTCTTAGAATTCTTGAATTAAAAGGTATAAAACCATGTGCTTTCCTATGGGTTTTTTTTTTTCACTTTAAGGTGCTTTATGTGTTATCACTCTAATAGGAATTTTGATCTTTCTGAATGACTGATTTTTTTTGAATGATTTTAAGTCAAATAAGCCTTTTTTTTTTTTTTGCAAAGTATTGATAGTTGTAACCCACAGGGCTTTGAATGTGTGTGTCCATCCTCTAGATGAATGAATCACCTCTTCAGTATGATGATAGGATATTTTCAAACTCCT
Source organism: Dama dama (assembly GCF_033118175.1). Taxonomy (NCBI): domain Eukaryota; kingdom Metazoa; phylum Chordata; class Mammalia; order Artiodactyla; family Cervidae; genus Dama; species Dama dama. The sequence goes on along the minus strand of NC_083700.1, from coordinate 76,334,731 downwards.
ACAGCAAAGAGAAGAAAAGCTTGGTTAATGAGAGTGTACAATATGGTATATCCATACAGTGGGGTGTTAGCAATAAAAAGAATGAAGAATTAATACATGCTACATGGATGAACCTTGAAAACCCTGTTCTAAGTAAGAGGGAATAATCACAAAAGACCAGATATTGTATTATCCCATTTATACAAAGTGTCCAGAATAGGAAAATCTGTAGAGAGAGGAAGATCAGCGCCTGTCTAGGACTGGAAAGGTTGGATGGAAATGGGAGGAGACTGCTAATGGGTATAGGATTTCTTTGTGAAGTGATTAAAAAGCTCTAGAATTAGGTAGCTGTGATGACTGCACAAGTCGGGGAACGTACTAAAAATCATTGGCTTGGAAACTTACTGTATATAAACTATATCTCAATAAAGCTGTTCTTTTCTTTAGCACTTAGGCATGATCCTCAGGTACATTATTTTTATGGTAATACTGGCTGGTATATAACAAACAAACTCAGACATTATGGTGGCTTCACACTATCTAATGTGCCTTCTCATTCCCATAATGGGTATCCCTGGTAGGTGAGGAGTATCTGATGCATTCAGTCAGAGACCTGAGTTCTAGCCGTCTCAAGTCTCTAGGTCTTCAGAGTCCTCTGTATGTAGCTGGGAGAGGCACAGCCATTTCTCTGCCCTCTCACTTGGGAGTACCCAGTATCACTTTCACTCAAGTTTTGTTGCATCACAGAGCACATCTAATTGCAAGAGACTCTTGGAAATATAACTTAGTTGTGGCCCACAAAGAAGAGGAAACTGGTTTAGCAAATGGCTACCTAGTCTCTGGGATAATGACCCCACCCTTCCCATTCTCTCCATCCTCTCTCCCTTTTCACACCTTCCCAACTTACATGTGCTTATCTCCAAGTCTTTCTCATAGTTTACTCATCACCTAATATAGCTCTGTATTATACATTCTAGGTCTTTAATTAGGCCCATATAGAATACATCTGATGTCGAAGCTGAAACTCCAGTACTTTGGCCACCTGATGAGAAGAGTTGACTCATTGGAAAAGACCCTGATGCTGGGAGGGATTGGGGGCAGGAGGAGAAGGGGACGACAGAGGATGAGATGGCTGGATGGCATCATCAACTCAATGGACATGGGTTTGAGTAGACTCCGGGAGTTGGTGATGGACAGGGAGGCCTGGCGTGCTGCGATTCATGGGGTTGCAAAGAGTCAGACATGACTGAGCGACTGAACTGAACTGAACTGAGAATACATCTAGGGCTTCCTAGGTGGCACAGTGGTAAAGTATCCACCTTCCAAAGCAGGAGACATGGGTTTGATCCCTGGGTGGGGAAGGTCCCCTGGAAGAGGAAATGGCAATCCACTCCTATATTCTTGCCTGCAAAATTCTGTAGACAGAGCATCCTGGCAGGCTACATACAGTTCATGGGTTGCAGAGAGTCAGATACGACTTAGCGGCTGAGCACAGTACAACACAGTATACATCTATTAGAATGATTAGACTGTTTTTAATCCTTTAAGTGGGAGGAGAGTACAGTTTGCTTCATATGCAGCACATGGGGATTTGTCACCTTGTCCTTTCACTCCTTAATTTATAGTCTTTGTGATCAAGTCTTTCTTTAACAAGTCTATTCTTGGTACTCTCCACTTAGCACATTTAATGTCTCCCATTGCTTGCAGATATAGTTTTCAAATACCAGGCTGCAGACTGCTGTGAGTCCACAGTGAAGTGATCAAAATTAAGACGGTGTTGTGTGTGTGTGTGTATGTTTGTGTTCAAGGTCGCCAACCACCCTTGTTCAAAATTTTTATTTATTTAAAGATTGTGTCCTTCCAATCTTTGGGATATGATTTTTTTTTCTTTCATGAAGCCATGGTGTTAGCTATTTGTTTTAAATGTCTTTTCTTTCTAAAATAGAGGTAACTTTATATCCTGTCAAAATGTGTGCAAACATGTACTTTGAGAGCCATGGAGCAAAACGATGTCTTTTGAGAGAAAAGTGTATAGAGTTGCAATTCACAGAACACTTGGAAGGTACATCCTCTCTGTAGTCCTAATCACTGATGTGTCATTTTGACCTTCTGCTTAGAAGACGTGTGTCTATATATGGTTCATGGGGATAAGACCAGGTGTCTTGGTTCATATATGGTTTATGGGGATAAGAGTGAAGATCTTCTGGGAATTTAGGGAGTGTTGTAAAGAGGTCTTATACTAGATCATGTGTGAATTTCTCATAGGATTGATAGTGATGAAAGAACAGCCTAAAATCTTAGCTACAGTTTGTAGAGGAGGAAAAACTTCCTTCTCCCCCTTTAGGTTCTGTGACTGGCCTCAGAGTTAAACTGACATGAGGCAGATTAAGAGGAGAAAAGCATATACATTTATTTAATATTTTTACTTGTACATAGGAATCTTCAGAAGGAAAATGAAAACCTGAAGAAGACATTAGGCTCCCAAATTTATAAACTTTTTAACACAAAGAACAATAAATTGGGAGGATGTGACAAGTCAAAAGGGGCGTGGGCTGGGGGCAGTAAATTGTGGGACAGTGACTAGGAAATAAATGGGGGAAACAATGTAAGATAAGGGTGATTTTAGTAGCTTTATTTGTACAGGTCCCTTTTGGTGTCAGTGCCCAGTGTCTGGTGATAAGAATGTGCTTCTCTTCCTAGTACAGGGAATACACCTTTCTCATGGGAAATTTTATGACCTCCTTTTAGGTAGAAAGGGAGCAGTCAGAGATCTCTTCCTGCACCTGCTCTTTCTCAAGTGCCTTTAGCTCAAAATAATCATAATGCCAAAGCAATATATTTTGGGTGGCACATTCTGAACCCTCCAAGTCCATAAAGTGCATTGAAAACACCCAATTTCACTTGACCAACTTTCTTATTATTAAAGTTGGCTTTATATATACTTGGAGACATACCTCAAACATACTTCTACTTACTGTTGCTTTATAAATGAACCACTTAAAAATTGTAGTCCAAAACCTCAAAATGGACCCAAGTAGCCCTATTTCAGATTCAGTAATTTTCAATTCTCTCAAACCCATGTGTGTCAACATCCAGCATGTGGCTCAGCATGGGTCCTCATGTAAATTATGCCAGGCTGTCGGGCCTCAGTGTTCACCCGTGGAAATGGAAAACGGGGTCAGTCTGATTCCTAGTGTCCCTTCAGTTCTAACACTGTGGAAACTGAATGATTCATGCTTGGTGCATATGTATTCTGTGGTGAAATCGTATCAAAGGCTTTATATTCTGTCTATGGTTAGATTCTGACAAACCTCAAAGAAAATAAAATATGTGTTGTGTGTTTAAAGCTTACATGGAAACTACCCATCATCTGGGTGTCTTGGAAAGAAAACTAGAGATAGAGTTTGTCTTTGTTATCAGTGACCTGGGTTCTACGTGGATCTAGGCTTCCCTCCAACAGTAGTGGCTTTATCCTTACACCAGGAGCAGTGTGAAACTTAATTCACTTCAGAACTTTTCTTCCTGGGAGCATGCAGACACGAGCTGAGTGTGAAGGTGCCAAGATGCAAAGGGGGCCAATATTGACTAGTGTATTGCAGCAGCAGGTAAAAAATGAGAATAAAAGGTAAAAAGATGGAGATGGGATGTGTGATTGGGTCCCTCTGGAGTCATGAAGATAATTACTGTTTGAAAGTTGTTGACGAGGAAGGAGGTACTGAATTAGCATTAGCATTTTTCTTCTTGAAAAGGAGGCCTAATGGAGAATGTATCAATGTGCAATCAGTGAAGTTGAGGAGGAAGGAGAATACCTTTCTGTTAGGTAAACTGGAATAACTGTAACCAAGCTGCTTCCCATGGCTGAACCTAACTGGTTAATCCCACTGTGATGGGGTTAGGAGCCTGGATTTCTAGAGTCAGTAAACTGGGTTCAGTCTTTTTTTAATTCAGCTACTTTTAAAAAAGCTTTATGAATCTATGCAGGTATTTACTTTTGCAAACTGCAGTGTCCTCATCTGTCAAATGGAGATGAGACTATAGGATAAGGATGTAAAGGAGGCTTCCTAAGTAGGACAGTGTTAAAGAATCTGCCTGCCAGTGTAGGAGATGCAAGACATGCAGGTTCGATCCCTGGGTGGAGAAGGTCCCTTGGAGGAGCAAATGACAATCCACTCCTACATTCTTGCCTGGGAAATCCCATTACAGAGGAACCTGTTGAGCTACAGTCCGTGGGGTTGCAAAGCGTTGGACACGACTGAGAACAAGCAAGGATGTAAAGAGATAGCAGAGCCAACACATATGGTGAACCCTCAAGGAGTTGATAGCTAATTTTATCACTACACCAAACATTAATCCACATCCTGAGATCTCCTGGACCAAACTCTTTATCATCACCAAGTTAGCTCCAAAAATCCCTCTCTCTAAGTTTTCTGAAACTATCTCTGGTCTTGTTTTTTGTCTTCCCTTCCCATCCTCCTTTTTTTTCTTGTCCATTCTCTCAGTTGGTAGCAGTGGGCAGTGACCACATGCCAAACTTCTTGAAAGAGTAACCATGTGTCACCTGAAGCCTGGGCTCTAGGAATTCTCCTTCAGTGATTACAAAGTAGACAAGGGGAGTGACTGTCTCATCTCCCCTCCCACCTTCCCCCAAGGCAGACCAGGGGCCTGGTCAGCGGGTCCTGCCTGGTGATTGGCATGCAGCTGCAGCAGTTACAGCTGAAAAAGCCCTGTCTTATTTGGGGGGAAGGGCAGCTGCTAGGGTGTTGGGACACACTTGAATGTCCCAAGTAACTGCTGAACTGCTGTTCACTGGCAGGGAAGATAAGCTTTATTTTCCCAAATAAAGCTCAGGCTGCCACTGGGACTGTCTTCCTCCCATCTCTGCTTATTAAATGTTTTTTTCCTTCTTCAAAGTACATTTCAAGTTATCAGTTCCTCTATAAAAGCCATTCTTGGCCTCTCCTCTGGACTCCCTTTCCCTCTTATCTCAGACCCCGTGTTTGACACAGAAGCTTGCACTTTTTTTTTTTTTAATGCTATACAATTTTATTTATTTCTTTCTTTAATTTATTTTTATTAGTAGGCTTGTACTTGTATCCTTGACTAATCTGGTGATATAGTCCAGTGCCTCCTCATGGAAAGGAACCCCTGAGAGAATGCTTGTCTTTCATAGATTGAGCCTGAATGGTTTAATCTACGTTTATCTTGGTTTGATAACCATTCTCTACTTTGAATTCACTCTATCCTTGATGCTTAAAATAACTAATTAACTTGATGGCCCCTGGCTTCTGATTCTGACCCTGTGGCAGGCTGGTCACAAGGGAAGTACCCAGAGGAGCGAGGTGACTATTTTAACTGGTGGATGTTATCTTCACTCATCTGTACTATAGTGACAGTTGTACTTGTTTCTCTCCCTTAAGCAAAAAGATCCCAGACATTTGTTTTTCTACATAAAAGTAGGCTTTGAACATAGCAGGTACTCAAATGATTAATAATTTGAATCTGATGAACTAATTTACTTAGCTACCTAGAAAAATGTTATGAATCCGGTCCAATGTATGTGTGTGTGTGTGTGTGTGCTGCATACTGAGAGAGAAAAAGATAAAAAGGGGGAATAGGAAAGACACAGTGCCACCAGGCTCAATCTTAGGTTACATTTTGATATGTTTCCTTCATTCCTTTTGCATTTTCCCTTTCTATAAGAAGTCAAGATTCAAGAACAGATGATCAATTTTAGTTTCAAGATTCATTTCTAGGAATTATTCTCCTATTAAGATCTACTCTAACTAAAATATCACATTGCTGTTTATAAATTAGTGTGACTTTTTCAAGATCTTATGTCTTGCAGAGACATTTACATTTTAATATTTCCCCATTAACAGATTTAAGTTCCTGCTGTGTACTGATATTGGGCATTACTTGGGGGTTGGAAAATATCCAATGTCAGGTAACAATAGTTCTCTATTCTGGCTGATCATCCAAGTCACATGGGAGTTCTTATTCCTGGGCCCATCCCTGGAGTTCTGAGTCAGAATATCTTCAATGGGTCCGGTGCTGGGAGTGTATCTTTAAAAAGCTTCCCAAATGCAGCAGAGGAACAACTGATGTGGAAACCACTGGGGTAAAAAGATTGCGTCCTGCCCACTAGATATAAGAAAAACCCAATCACAAGCTTTGATTATGTTAAAGTGAAGTGAAGTTCCTCAGTCATGTCTGACTCTTTGTGACCCCATGGACTATAGCCCACCAGCCTCCTCGGTCCATGGGATTTTCCAGGCATGAATACTGGAATGGGTTTCCATTTCCTTCTCCAGGGGATCTTCCCGACCCAGGGATCAAACCCGGGTCTCCCACATTGTAGGCAGATGCTTTACTGTCCAAGCTACCAGGGAAGCCCTGATTATGTTATGAAATATATAATTTATGTATTTAAAGCACATTGCCATTTGTGAAGCATTTTATAAAGTGGTCTTCTATACTTCATTCTTTCTGAAAGGTTTGTAAAGCAGTTGTTTTTATTTTGTCTTCTTTATTGGCTTTTGAGGCAAAGATATAAACTGATTTGCCTAGAAACCCAAAGTCCTTACCAAGCCTAGATCCAAACACTGCATATCCCATGCTCTTTACTCAACAAACAAATTCAGTGGTCCAAGGAATGTGTTCATGGTGAACAAATATCTAGCACAACAAACAGAATTTGTGGGGCATCTACAAGGGACACTGCTGATCCGGAGACATCAGTAAGCATGTGTTTTCTGGATAAAAATCTAATTAGAGAAAAAGCATAATTTTTCCTCCTTCTCTTTAAGTATTCTAGTATTTATGGTCTTACTTTTGTTTGTTTAGGGGTTCCTAAAGTCATACACATGTTTACTTGTAGGATTAGCCAACTTTCATTGTTTCCATTGTTTATTTTCATGCTCTTTCAAAAGTGAAAGTGAAGACTATATTGTAAATCAACTATACCTGAACTTAAAATGTTTAAAAGAACAGTCTATAAAAGAAAAAAATCAATAAACTGGAATTTATTTTTAAAAAGAGAGAGAGAGAGAAGCTGTCACTGCCCTTTCTTCCCGCCATGTCTGTACTCGATAAGCCCTTTCTCAAGGCTACTTGTCTTTAGCTTCACCCATTTTTTAAACTAACTCAGCTTTATGTCAGTTCCCTGGGGACATCCATTGAAATATATGACAGTAGGCATAAGCTGATGGACATATGGGTGCCCATTGTCAAGAGCTTTTATAAGGTTTTGTAAGATGATAGACATAGTCATTTCACAGAATAGAAAGAGAGAGCTATATGGGATAAGAACAGATATATAGTATTAAAAAGAGATATCCAAATGGAATTAAGGAAGAAGGCAGACGTCCTGTGAGACAAACTTTAAAGCTATGCAGCCAGACCATGGTTCTCAAATTCTGTGCACTTGACAAGCGACCTGTAGAATAAAGTGCGCATCTGAGAGGTTCTTCATTCATTGGGCCCTGCTGGCCTCCCCAGTCTCACACCTTCTGTTCCAGTCCTACGAGACTACCTGTTGTTCTCACAACATTCTTGCTTTCTTATCTGCCTTGGCTTTGGCTCATGGCACCCATTCTGATGAAAATAAAAATCATCGATTCTTGCTCCAGGGCATCCTTTCCTAAGGTTATAATACCTATTCAAAACTGGGTTCAAGTGTTATTTCTTAACCAAAGCCTTTTGGGGCAGCACTCTCACCCAAATAAACTGGCTATTCTCTCTTCTTCCCTGTCTGAGTAAATGCCAACCTTGTTCTTACAGTTGCTCTCACCAAGAATTTTGAGTCACTCTTGAATTATCTGTTTCTTGCATACCACGTCCAACTATGTTGTTGTTGTCAACCAACTATGTTGTTATCTCTCCTGTCAGACTGTGTCCCCAATACAATCATTTCTCGCTATCTCCAAAGCTTTCACCTTGGTCTAAGCCACAATCTACCTTCAGATGGGTTATTTTAATAGCCTCCTAATTACCATCTCCGTTTTCATCTTGGTCCCATTTCTGTGTATTCTCTACATAACAGTAAAAGCGATCCTTTAAAAAGTGTAAGATGGATCATTCTTTAACACACTCGAATAGCTTTCCATCTCCCACAGAGAAAGAATCAACTCCTAACAGTGCCTACAATACCCTGGGAACCTAGAGCCCCACCATCTCTCCAACTTCCTCTTCTACCTTTTACCACCACATTAGGGTCCTTGTTGGCTCCTGTACTTCAAATGTCAGGATCTTTGCACTTGCTCTGCTTTTAACTGGAACCCTCATCCCTTGACAACCACGTGGTATTTGTGTATTCTCTTATTTCCTTTAAGTCTTTGCTCGCATAGCACCTAGTCAGAGAGGCCTGTCTTGGGCATACCACACAAAATATCAATAGCAAACTCAAAACTCCCCACCACCTGATTCTGTTTTTTCTTATGCAAAGCATTTCTCTCTACCTGACACAAGATATATTATTTATTTGTTCATCATCTATCTTTCCGTATACAGCAAGAATTTTTTTTCTTACTATGTCTTCAGCAGTCAGTATAGTGCTTGATACAAGTCTTTTGATCTGTCAGCTGTGACCTGGAGAAAAGCCATCATAGATGCCAAAGCTTAAAAAATGTGTGAAAATAATTGGAGAAATTTATTTTGTGACTTTTTTCTTGACATGATTACTTTTTTTATTAGTGGGCAAAAACTTAAGACCTTCCGTCGAAGATGTGAGAGTAAATCTCACTACCTAGGCTAATAAAGCTCAATCTGTTTAAGCTGACAATTTGTTAATTTAAAGCAATGTGTGCATGTGTGCTCAGTCATGTCAGACTCTTTGTGACCCCATGGACTGCAGCCTGCCAGGCTCCTCTGTCCATGGAAGTTTCCAGGCAGGAATACTGGAGTGGATTGGCATTTCCTGCAACATGGGATCTTCCCAACCCAGGGATTGAACCTGCGTCTCTTGCGTCTTCTGCCTTGATAGGCAGATTCTTTACTACTGTGCCACCTGGGAAGCCCTTAAGGCAGTATACTATATTGGTTTAAGTGTCAAGGCTCTGGAGTCAAGCTTTATATTTTTAAACTCTAGCTTGAACATTTACTAGTTGTGTGACCTTGAAAAATGACCACTTATCATTTCTGGTCCTTGTATATAAATGGGGATAATAATATATCACTTCATCATGTTATGAGAGAATTTAATGGCATGTATTCATAAAACTCTGAAAATAGTGCTTTGTAAATAGGAAAATCTTAATCTTAGCTATTATTATTATTCTAGAATATACTTTTACTACTTTTAATTGCACATAATAACTGTCAACAGGGTATTTCCTAGTAGGTCCTGCTGGTCTTGACTCAAAGAATAAATAAAAGCTATTTATGATGAGTATCTATTTCTATAAAAGTAGTTCATATATTAGGGTCCATACGTTTTCTTAAGTTTAAAATGCTTTGCCTGGCACATCCTCAGTTCAACCCAAGCCAAGCTATTCTACATTCTTCATTAGAAAACCTGAAGTTAGTAGAGTTTCATTTTGTGTACCCTGCGAATGACTGAAGAACGACTGTTTTAGTAACAGCAGAGCACCAGACGTAAGTTCAGTCCTGATATAGTTAACACTTTAACATTAAAAAAGCAAGACTGGAGACTGGCACTCAATTTTACTTCACCAAATAAAGGAAGACAGAATGTTCTTTAGAGACAAGCAAGTAGATTGTAATTTGGCTTATTCTCTCATATTTAGTTGAATTTGCCTCACAAGCAACCATTACCCAAATAGCACCTGAGAGTCCACATGAGTTCTCAAGAGATAACTCTTCATTCTGTGTATGGGGTGCTTGTAGCAGATAGTGTGGGACCTGGCGACCAGTGTGTATCTCGATAGAACGCAGCATTCCCACTAACTGACGTCTTACTAGAAACGAGGTCAAGTCACCAACTACTTTGCCATCAGGAGAGTTATACAAAGAGAAAGAGAGAAACATTAAAGTATAGCTCAGGGAGGAAGATGATGGATTCTGAATCTCACCTCACAGAAAGGAGAAGGGACCACGTAGTTAGTGATGAGAACAGCATTGGAATCCGTCTCCTCAAGTCCATTCAGCGCTCTCTCCACGCTCCCGTGCTTGTAGGGCAGGTGAAAGAGGTTGTGAGTCATCTGGAAATCTGGGTAAAGGTCATCTTGATTTTAAAAGGACTCGTAAATTCTGAATGAGAGTAAGTGGACACAGAGTAACAGGAGGGATATTATAAGACACCACATTTGTGAAACGTTGCCTTTGAAAATGAATGGCTTTGCTCTGAGGTATTTTTTCTCAGGGGACGTGACCAGATGAGCTGGCAAGGGAAGATAGAAGGACTGTCCTGTCCAGCAGCCCTTGTAGGAATAAGTTGTGTGAAAACGGGTCAGGTCTCAGGCCTACAAACGTGAATGGAGCGTCATTGTTCTCTGGGAGATCTGGGGAAATGCATTTACCCGAGTTTTTGATTAAATGAGGGGAAAACACACTTCACAGAGTGAGCACAAGTTTGTTTTGTTGTTGTTTTTTTTTTAAAATGCAGGGTTTTGCCAATTTATTTCAGTGGAAAACAGTTAACTCTTTCCAGTCAGAGACATAGGAAGCAATTAGAGCTATTCTTGCATAAAATAAGCTAAAAATAAGCTAAAAAGATGATCCACCTTGAGTAATCTAAGATTATGTTAAAATAATTTACCTTCCAAATCTCATTCTTAAACCCTCAGGTCTTTGTTTAGTTTAATAGAGTGACAACCACTTGCACTATGCTAGAAAAAATGAGTATTAACCTATAGGTACAGCTTACTTTAAAGTAAGCCCAACTTAAATTCAGATTTATGAAAAATATACATTAGGAAGTTTTTTTACTTTATCCATTTTATAAGATTCTTTAATATATAAAGACTCTTATGTGTTTGACATCAATTGATTCATAAATATCTGAATTACACTTGGCTGTTTATACCCTGCCTAAAAAAAATATGGTTATCAAGAAGAGGGTGAGATAGGTATGCATATAAGTATTTTGAATTATACATGGTTTTTCAAATAAAACACCCCACTATAATGGGATGCCCCAAAAGGCTAAGTGGTTTGGACAAGACTTGAAGATGAATTTATGCAAGGAATGAATCATCAGTTCTGAAAAGTAGTAGAAAAACTAGGAGTATTCTCAAAGTGTGGTCTATGAACTACTTGCACTAGAATCCCTTAAAATGTTATTATAAACTCAGATTAACCCCATTATACTGAATCTCAGGGAGCGGGCCCCAATAATTGCATTGAATGAGTTCCTTAGTTTGATCTGATGCACCCCAAAGGTTGTCAGCCATTGGGATTGACTTCATTTAGTGGTTGAGTTTCACCTTTGCAAAAGTTGATGATCCTAGATTTAACAAATAAAACTCCAAACTCCTCAGTTTGTGATTAAATACTTATAAGCATAATTTTTTGAACCCAAACACTCCTTCATTATGTGAACTAAAGAGGAAACCCTGTGTTATTGCAGCTGAGTGTTTCACCTCTTTGCTTAAGACCTCCCGTTTCCCACCAAGCAGATTAGTGGTATCTTTCTTCTGCATATTCCTTTGGCATATGCTGTTACATTTGTTTACATGGCTAGTTCCTGTCTCCCCACTGTGATCCCTATGAAAGAAGAGAAATTATAGCTAGGAGATATTTCACTGGCTAAAGGCAAATGGAATCACTGGGTATGTATGCATCACTTGAAAGCATACAAGTGTGAAAGTAAAATAATATACAGTTCCTATCACTCATACCCCATGTTGTCCCTGATTCACTGAACAGTCTCTTAGAAGGCACTTGCCTCCTCTGTCTCCTTTGGTGCCTTCACCTGCAAAAATGTGAAAGTGTTAGACTCTTTCCTGTTTCACTGAACTGTTGAAGAGAAAGTAGAGCAATGGTGTTTCAATGTTCTGTGGACAGATTTATTAATATGCCGGATTTGTCAACCTTCAAGGCCAAGCAAAGGAGAACAGGAAAGATATTTGAATGCAGAGTTCCAAAGAATAGCAAGGAGATAAGAAAGCCTTGCTCAGCAATCAATGCAAAGGAATAGAGGAAGACAATAGAATGGGAAAGACTAGAGATCTCTTCAAGAAAATTAGAGATACCAAGGGAACATTTCATGCAAAGATGGGCACAATAAAGGACAGAAATGGTATGGACCTGATAGAAGCAGAAGATATTAAGAAGAGGTGGCAAAAATACACAGAAGAACTGTACAAAAGATCTTCATGGCCCAGTTAATCATGATGGTGGGTCACTCACCTAGAGCCAGACATCCTGGAATGTGAAGTCAAGTGGGCCTTAGAAAGCATCACTACGAACAAAGCTAGTGGAGGTGATAGAATCCCAGTTGAGCTATTTCAAACCCTAAAAGATGATGCTGTGAAAGAGCTGCACTCAATATGCCAGCAAAATTGGAAAACTCAGCAGTGGCCCCAGGACTGAAAAAGGTCAGTGTTCATTCCAATCTCAAACAAAGGCAATCCCAAAGAATGCTCAAACTACCGCACAATTTCACTGATCTCACATGCTAGCAAAGTAATGCTCAAAATTTTCCAAGCCAGGCTTCAGCAATATGTGAACCGTGAACTTTGAGATGTTCAACCTCATTTTAGAAAAGGCAGAGGAACCAGAGATCAAATTGCCAACATCTACTGGATCATCGAAAAAGCAAGAGAGTTCCAGAAAAACATCTATTTCTGCTTTATTAACTATGCCAAAGCCTTTGACTGTGTGGATCAGAAAAAAATGGAAAATTCTGAAAGAGATGGGAATACCAGACCACCTGACCTGCCTCTTAAGAAACCTGTATTCAGGTCAGGAAGCAACAGTTAGAACTGGACATGGAACAACAGACTGCTTCCAAACAGGAAAAGGAGTATGTCAAGGCTGTATATTGTCACCCTGCTTATTTAACTTACATTCAGAGTACATCCTGAGAAACGCTGGGCTGGAAGAAGCACCAGCTGGAATCAAGGTTGCCGGGAGAAATATCAATAACCTCAGATATGCAGATGACACCACCCTTATGGCAGAAAGTGAAGATGAACTAAAGAGCCTCTTGATGAAAGAGGAGAGTGAAAACATTGGCTTAAAGCTCAACATTCAGAAAACTAAGATCATGGCATCCGGTCCCATCACCTCATGGCAAATAGATGGGAGAAACAGTGGAAACAGTGTCAGATTTTATTTTGGGGGCTCCAAAATCACTGCAGATGGTGACTGCAGCCATGCAATTAAAAGACACTTACTCCTTTGAAGGAAAGTTATGACTAGCCTAGACAGCATGTTAAAAAGCAGAGACATTACTTTGCCAACAAAGGTCTGTCTAGTCAAGGCTATGGTTTTTCCAGTAGTCATGTATGAATGTGAGAGTTGGACTATAAAGAAAGCTGAGTGCTGAAGAGTTGATGCTTTTGAACTGTGGTGTTGGAGAAGACTCTTGAGAGTCCCTTGGACTGCAAGACGATCCAACCAGTACATCCTAAAGGAGGTCAGTCCTGAGTGTTTATTGGAAGGACTGATGTTGAAGCGGAAACTCCAATACTTTGGCCACATGATGCGAAGAGTTGACTCATTGGAAAAGACCCTGATGCTGGGAAGGATTGAAGGCGGGAGGAGAAGGGGATGACAGAGGATGAGATAGTTGGATGGCATCACCAACTCAATGAACATGAGTTTGAGTAAACTCTGGGAGTTGGTTATGAACAGGGAGGCCTGGTGTGCTGCAGTCCATGGGGTTGCAAAGAGTCAGACACGACTGAGCAACTGAATTGAATTGAAGAATTAACTGAATAGAGTTAAATCCACTAAAAAATCACTCTTTTTAGTGGATCTTCCTTCCTGTATTTACCATTTCATGCTAAATCTGTGAACTAAAAAGCTCTAAGTGCAATTAGAAGTGGTGATAACCTTCATGATGTTCCTTTCTCATTCTTTATTCTTACCTCCCTTTTGATTTCATATTTAATTTGTGTTTTACTCTTTGCAGACCATTAGCAATAAATTCTTGGTTGAACTTTTTCTCAGAAGAAACCAAAACACTATTAATATGTTCTTTCAGTTTGTAAAATAACTTTTTTGCCTCCTAGATTCTGACACTTAAAGGAATAAAATTGCTAGAAATGTGATTAAAAAAAAAGAAAAAAATGCTTCTGTCTAACATAAGAAGCAGAAGCAGAAGTCTTTATTCTTTTTTTCCCCATCAATAAAACACAGTCTGCTTTAATCAATAGGAAATCATATCTTATGTTCTGTATAGCATCTAAATATGTCATCATTGGTTTTCTTCACTTAGTTTCCTAATACCTGCTTAGTAACTTTAGGATAAAGAGAAGGTGAAGGGTTCAGGGATTTCTCATGACTAAAAGGAAACAGAATGAATTTATTTAGTGTTTGCTGAAGAGGCTAAGATGTGCCTATTTTAGACTTTGTTTTCTTAAATCATTTGGGGATTAAAAAAAATGTCCTCTGTCGTTAACCCCAGTTTCTCTTTTCTTAAATCAAAACATAACAAATTTCCTAAACATTGGGCTAGAAGGTCAGGAGTCTTTAAAACAAATTCTAACTGTTGGCCTTTTTAGCCTATGAATTTTACAGTGTTCCCAGCAGGTCTTGAGATTGTGATGGGAATTTTTACCTCCCCATCACTTAGCTTCCAAAGGATACCTGTGGTGAAAATTCAAACACCCAGGAAAATCACTCTTCTGATGCTTCGCTTCTTATGTCTGATGATGCTGAGCCCTGAAGACTCAGTAAGTGAGATTTTTTGACAGCATATTCCTAAAACATTATCTGTAAGTAAAGACATTTTAAAGGAACCATCTTCAGAAGTCATGGGACCAATGGGTTATTTAAACTCCCTCTGAATGTAAGAATTCCATATCTTCTTCTGAATATTTGCTTCTGAATATCAAAGGCTGGCTCGCCTAGTCTTTCTAGCCTTGCCCAAGTCTCATCTCATCTATAAAACTATTGTCCTCATTGGCTCATAAGCTATTGGCTCATAAAATTTCTATTATGTTTGTAGACAGAAACAACAGTTTTCTACATGATGATATAATGCCATGTAGTCTCTTTTTGTTTCCTCTGTGTTTTACTTACCCATCAAGTTTTTAAACTGCTTGGGGACAGAGATTAGATTAAGATTGCATTTCAATTTTTTAGATACTGAAGAACATTTTGGCATCCCGTCCAATACTGTATCTAATTCAAAATAAAAATGATGTTATTCACTCGAATAAAGATATGAAAGTCTAGCAAATTTCAGAATCTCCCATATTTGTTTTGGGAAACGTTATTCTTCTAGTATTTTTTTCCTGTTTTTTGGTGCCTTAAATAAATGCATAGATGGCCTATTGAGTAATCCTAATCTGTCTGAAGATAAAAACAAATATTATCCTCTTTGTGTGTTACTAAGAATAATTAGATTCTGTCAACATCTGTTAGTTTGATTAATAGAGTCCTATAGTAAATCTCTATAAAATTGGAGGACCCATTAGAAAATAACTTTCTTCTGAATTATTGGTTTTAAGTGTAGTTCTGTATATCCGAATTTTTTAAATAAGGAAAACAGTCTATAGTCTACTTCTGTAGCTCAGATGTCCTCCTTTTGAAATTGTATCAACATCAATGCTTATCAGTGCTTCTGATATTGGTGAGCAATGTAAAATTTGCTAAATATTGTGTCAGTTAGGTTGCTCAGTTATGTCCAACTCTTTGCAACCCCGTGGACTGCAGTACGCCAGGCTTCCCTGTCTATCACCAACTCCCAGAGCTTGCTTAAACTCATGTCCCTCGAGTCGCTGATGCCATCCAACTATCTCATCCTGTCTTCCCCTTCTCCTCCTGCCTTCAGTCTTTCCCAGAAATGTTGTTTAAGAGTGATAAAAGACATTTTAATATTATGTAACTACAGTAAACTTGAAATCTTCTGTGTTCATTGATTTTCCACTAAAGTTGAGCACTGGCTACAGTACTTCAGGAAAGGAGAAGAGATCTTTGACCCCTCTCTCTATCTTACATCCTCACTCTACATTCTGAGTTTAGGACCAGGGTCTTATCGAGCCATTTCCCAGACAATGCTAGATTCCTTCTCACAAGGAATCTTGACCCAGATTGCTAAACAATAAAATTTCTCAGATAATTTTACCTCATTTAAGCCAAGAATATTATTATTCAGCTCAAAATAAGCCTGTGAGAATGATTATGTCTAGGGATGGACATATTCTCCTTGACCTCCATTTTAGTAAAGTCCTTTCCTTTCCCAGTTGTATTCATTTTTTTCCCCTTCTAATAGACTTTCTTTTTAGAGAAGTTTTAAGTTCACAGAACAGTTGAATGGAAAGCACAGAGAATTTACATATCCTCCCAGCACCACCCCGTCACACACACACACATACACACACAGACACACATAACCTCCCCAACTATCAACATCCGCCAACAGAGTGATACATTTGTTATAATTGATGAGCCTACATTGATATGTCATCACCCCAAGTCCACAGTTTACATTATGGGTCATTTTCTTAGTATTGTATATATTGTATGTGAACAAACGCATAATGACATGGACTGACCGTTGTAGTATCATATGGAATAGTTCCACTGCCCTAAAAATCCTGTGTTCAGCCTATTCACCCCTCTAACTTACATGAACCCTCTTTTTATCTCTCCTTAGTTTTTCCTTTTCCAGAATGTCAAATAGTTGTAATCCTACAGAATGAAACATTTTCAAATTGGCTTCTTTCACTTAATTAATATGCATTTAAGTTTCCTCCATGTCTTCACAGCTTGATAGCTCATTTCATTTGTGCACTGAATAATATTCCTTCATCTGAAGGTACCACAGTTTATTTATCCATTCACCTACTGAAGGACATCTTGATCATTTCCAGTTTATGGCAACTATGCATAAAGCTGCTATAAACATTTGTGAACAGGTTTTGGTATGGACCTAAGTTTTCAACTCCTCTGAGTAAATACTATGGAGCTCAGTTGCTAGACTGCATGATAAGGATATATTTGGTTTTATAAGAAACTGTTATACTCTCTTCCAAGTTACCGTACCATTTTGCATTCCCATCAACAATGAATGAGAGTTTCTGTTGCTCCACAGTCCTGTTCACTTGTCACATAGGTTGGTAGAGTCACTTGGCTCATTACTTACTAGTGTAAGTAGCTGATTAAGCACACAGTTCCCTTAAATGACTGTCTTCTAGCCAATTAGGAAAATGGAATATTTGTGTAAGCTCTAAGGCACAATGAATTTGACTCGAGATCACAGACATGAGACCTGGTATCATTCTTCATTTGCTATGCAACTTGCCAGGTATTTTTGTAAATCTCTTATATACTTTGGATTTACTATTCTTCTAAATAAGATTAATAGATACCAATATATTTTAAAGGCTGTTTACCTAATCATATTCTTAACTTAAAGAATAGAACAAATATTCTGATAAGCTTTGCAAGTTTCTTAATGAATAACATCATGAGAAGTGAAATAAGAGAATCTTATTCTTGGCTACTTAATAACAAGAATGTGTTTTTCTTCTTCATAACTTAAAGTAATAAAGTGCAATATGAGTATAAATTTAGAAATTTTAAAATACTTCTATATTTATCATATCTAGAAGTGAGAATGATTAAATGGGAATAAACAATATATTTGAAAGAAAAATAGAAACAATTTTTTTCGCTTAAATATAAAAGGTTTGTACCCATTAAACTTCTAACACTTATTTAGTTCTTAAAATTATTTGTCTACCCCCTTGTAAGTCTCACTGGGAAACTCTCAATCTAATAGACTTATTATTAACATAATTTCTTACCCTGTAGGTGTTAAAACAGCCATTTTTTATCCAGTAATTCTGTCATTTGTGGCAAGACCTGTGTTGTAGTATGTTAGGGTGATGAAGGATGTAACTTAGGAAGACTGGCTCAGAACTAAGTGGCTTCAAAATGCTCACTTGCGTTTCCATTTCCAAGATCTGGTCCTTAACCTTGGGGATCCAGGCACTTAATTTTGCCATTGCCCAGAGGTGAGCAGCTCTGGGGATTGTGAAAATAATCATGTTGCCCAGAATCACCATAAATTTGTATATTTGAGCATACCTTTAATTTCTTGTAACCTCATAATGAGAAAGAAATGACTATGGGGCAGGAAAGGCAGGACACCGAGGGCTTCCTTCTCCTGGCTTCAGTGGTTACCAAATCTCTCTAAGCCTCAGTCCTCATCTGTGAATGAGGATAATAATAGGACTGAATTTCACAAGATTGTAAAAGAATTAAAGAGATAATGTGTGTTGTTTAGTTGCTAAGTCATGTCCAGCTGTTTGCGACCTCATGGACTATAGCCCGCCAGGCTCCTCTGTCCCTGGGATTTCCCAGGCAAGAGTACTGGAGTGGGTTGCCATTTCCCTCTCCAGGGGATCTTCCTGACCCAGGGATCGCAACTGTCTTCTGCATTGGCAAGCAGAATCTTTACCACCCGAGCCACCAGGGAAGATAATGTATATAAAAGGCATTAGCACCCTCCTTGTCTTCTACCAAACACTCAAAAATTAGGGGAAGGAGAAACTTCCACCTGCTAGGTCAGTGCTTTCTCTCTCAGTATGAGCTCTTTCACCCATGTGTGTAGAGTAGGGGGATTAAAAGGATGCAGTAGATTATAAGAAGGAGTTCCTGCTTGAGCCATCCTTTCCCACCACAAAGATAAATTTTACAATGACACTTGCTTGCTGGGAGCTCCTTGCACCCAAAGTGCTAGAGACACAGGGGTTGGGTTTGATTTTCTAAGTATTGTTTTTATAGGCTTCATGCTGGTCATTGACCTTTCAGTTGATACAGGCTTTCTTTAGTTCTAACTGGTGACAAACAGCTGGCCCAGATGTGGCGATATTTCCACCAGTGCCTGGGGTAGACATCAGATTCTGTTCCTGCTGAGCCTGGACTCAGCCTCTGAATTCTCATCACTGCCCTCAGGCAGCCACTACCAATAGCTCATAATTTTTACTGGAAGTGAAATGTATTTGTCATCCTGGGAACAAGCCATAGTTACGTCATCAGTCCCTGTTTTTAGTTTAAAAACAGGCTGTTTCTCATCACTGAGTCCTGTTTGCTTTAATCAGATTTTCACCATGCTAAGGGGCCTTGGGATACCCTCCAAATATCTTCCATAGCCTCACAAAATATGAGAGGATAAAGGTAAAAGTTATTTTGGTGAACTCCTGTGTTCCTCTATCAGATATTATACATGTAAAGTTTGTATTTTTGGTACTTCCATTCACTAAATTTCTTAACCTAGTTATTCATTTTACAGTAAGGGTGAATGGTTAAACCAGTCTGTGGAATCCATATTATAGAATACTATTTGGTGACCAAAAAGGTGTTCTTGCCTGGAGAATCCCAGGGTTGGGGTCGCACAGAGTCGGACACGACTGGAGTGACTTAGCAGTAGCAGTGACACGTACAACACATTGGATGGGTCTCAGGAGAATTAAGCTGTGTTGAAAAAGCTAATCTCAAAAGGTTACATATTGTATGAGTCCACTGAAATAATATTCTTGAAATGACAAAATTATAGAGAGAGGGAAAAAAGATTAGTGTTTCCCAGGGATTAAGAGGAGAGGAAAAAGGGAGGTGACTACGGCTGTTAAGGGGTAGGACGAGGAGCGAGGTTTGGAGAGAAAATAAACCTGCATAAATCTTAGTCTTGGACTTTCTAGCCTTCAGAGCTGTGAGAAAATAAATTTCTGTTGCTTAAGCCAAAAAAAAAAAAAAAAAAAGAGTAATTCAAGGGGTTCTTGTACTGTAGCTTGACTGTAGTGGCAGTCACAAGAATCTACATATGTTACAAAACTGAATTTGAAAAACACAAATACACAGGCACAACGCATATGAATGCATGGAAGTCTGATCAAATCTGAATAACTGAGTGGATTCTATCAATGTCAGTTTCCTGGATGTGACATTATATTATAGTCATACAAGACAACACTGGAAAGGGAAACTGATTGAAGGGTACACAGTTCTCACTTTCTTATTTCTTACCACTGCATGTGAATCTACAGTTACCTCAAGTGGATTTTAAAAGATCTGTGATGAGCCTCTTGGGAATTGCAACTGCATGTTACAGCAATTAGATATCAAATAAAGAGAATTATTCCTTCAGAATAGTAGCAAAAGGTGATGGTCAGGTGTTTTCAACCCTAACATGGCTGTGTGCTTAATACTTCCTACTATTATTATAATGTTGCTACTTTGGGGACTGTTCTCAAAGATACATTTGCTCTCTCAGCTGACCTGAGTCTATATTATAGCAGAAAGCTATTTATCTTTACCATATGTCAACCTGAGAAATTTATTTAAAATTTAAGAGAGTATTGGCTTGAAATTATTTGTTTTATTTTCTATTTTTAATGTAAAATAGTAAAAGAAGTAAGCAAAAATGAGATCTGGCTTTTTTCTTCTTAAAAATGTGAGAAGGGGGAGTGTTTTGGATTTCTATATATTTCAACCAGAAGTGGCAAATATGCAGCATGTATGCTTTCAGTCTCTGGTCCTGACATCTCTAGGGGATCGTGGCCCTTAATTTTTTGAAAGCCTGAATTTTCCCTCAGAGTCCTTCTTAACATAACACTTCAGAGAAACAGTAACAGTAAATTGCCATTGACACAAGATGGAGCCCCAGAGTCAGCATTTACATGCTGTTTCTCCTGCCCTGAGAGATTTTTTTCTAGTGTACCCTATCCTCTATCATGCCAAATAAAAAGGATTTTATGCATTAACTTTTTGTTTCCTCCCCCAGTTTCACCTCATTTAAGCATGATTCACATGCTGGCTGAAATGCTTTTATAATTCATAAATAAATATTCCCCAAATTGAGTGATTTTGCATTTAAATACAACATTCCTTAAAAAGCAATGCCATATGCAGCTGGTAAATTGTGAACAGGTTTTATTTAATTCCTTTATAGTTCAAGTAGAAAAAAGATCACAACTGGCCTGTGTAGGAGAAAGTAAGTTTTCTTGGGCATGTACGTATTTTTAGATATGATTGCAGTGATTAATATATATGGGCAACTTTCAGTGTCAAAGATGATCAGTTTCTAGAAACTGACACCAGTGACTTATTTTGATGATAAAGGTGTCTTTTAATTCAGGAGAAAAGGGAAAGTAGTTGATTTAGATTTATTTTCTTTACATGAACTCTATCCAGACTAGCATAGACAAAGCAATAAAAAACTAATAAATCATACAAGTATTCACCTGAAAGAATTCATCTACTTTGGATTTCTCCTGAGTAACTGCTATATTCTAGAGCTGTAGTTCCCAAAATATGGGCCAAGTTGCCCCAGGGTACCATGGTGCCTTCAGAATTTTAAATTTTTCAGGGGAACACAATGTATTTGTCAGATGGTGAACGAACTTAAGGTGCTTCACATTTCAACCTTAGACCATGCTATTCTTTCAAATGATTTCATATTTTTGCAAAGCTGGGTTTTAGAGAGTTACTGGGACGAAAGCAAGTAAATAATGAAAATCCCTGTGGGGCAGGAAATTAAGGAGGCAATGTTCCAGAAAGAACACACATTTCATTAGGAAGTAATCGTGGTTATTTACAAGTATAATAAAATTGTTCATTTTTAAATTCAAATTTATGTGTATCTTTGTTCATACAATTATTAAGCTGTTAAGGACAAAAAATACTTATCAAGTTCTTTGTACTTAACTACTAATGTGGGCTTCCCTCATAGCTCAGTAGGTGAAGAATCTGCCTGCAATGCAGGAGACCCGGGTTCAATTCCTGGGTTGGGAAGATACCCTGGAGAAGGAAGAGGTAACCCACTCCAGTATTCTTGCCTGGAAAATCCCATGGACAGAGGATCCTGGCAGGCTACAGCCCATGGGGTCGCAAAAGTAGAACACAACTTAGCAACTAAACCACCACCACTTATGGACAGAGTTGTTAGGTATTTCTATTTTGTGAAAATATTACTTAGACATCAAATGGGCTTGGGAACTCTGCTGTAGGGCATTGGGACACATACTTCATCCATGTTCTCTTGTCTATTCCTCATGAAACCCTCTAAGGTAGATATGGTTAGCCTAATTTTACACCCAAAGTTCAGTTCAGTTCAGTTCAGTCGCTCAGTCATGTCCAACTCTTTGCAACCCCATGAATCGCAGCACACCAGGCCTCCCTGTCCATCACCAACTCCCAGAGTCCACCTAAGCCCATGTCCATCGAGTCGGTGATGCCATTCAGCCATCTCATCCTCTGTCGTCCCCTTCTCCTCCTGCCCCCAATCCTTCCCAGCATTAGGGTCTTTTCCAACGAGTCAACTCTTTGCATGAGGTGGCCAAAGTATTGGAGTTTTAGCTTCAACACCAGTTCTGCCAATGAACACCCAGGACTGATCTCCTTTAGGATGGCCTGGTTGGATCTCCTTGCAGTCCAAGGGACTCTCAAGAGTCTTCTCCAACACCACAGTTCAAAAGCATCAATTCTTTGGCACTCAGCTTTCTTCACCATCCAACTCTCACATCCATACATGACCACTGGAAAAACCATAGCCTTGACTAGACGGACCTTTGTTGGCAAATTGATACTTAATGGAATTTGGGGGATTTGTCCATCTAAATGGCCAGTAAGTGACTGAGGGTGCAGAGCAGTGATTTGCCTGAAAATTCATAGCAATTCAGAGACAAAACTGAAACAGAATACTGGTATCCTGATTCCCCTCCCAAGATGCCTCTCACAAAGCCATGCTTTTCCCTCAATCCTCATTTGTCTTCTTCCTTCCAAGTTTCAATTTATAGTATAAAGAGATGGACTTCCATTCTACTTATTTAACGACAAGAATATTTGTCTGACTTAATTGCTGCCCCTCTTGATTTTGAGTATGTGAGGAAAATATGCAAGATATTATGGCATTAGGATTTGAGTATGGTCTGAATACACACTAAAAAACATTAAAACAACTTTCAGCTCCTGTAACCAAGGAGACCCTGAGGTCTTTCAGAGGACGATCTCCTCTCCTTGGGTTTCTTGGAACTAAATACTGATTCTGTCTTTCAGGGAACTGGACACTTGGGATCTATTTTCAACCTGCTGAGCTCCAATTTAACACTGACGAGAGTCTGGATTTTCCCATCAGCCCTCACAGAAATTATCCTTGCTACCATCTTTCTAGACCAGAGAGGCAAGCGGTATTAAAACCCAAGGTCCAATGAATCCAAGAACTTTTACAAGATTTGACACATTGCCTTTTATTAAAACAGATATTTTAAAGCATAGCTTTTCCGAGCTTTGGTGAGCCTTTGCTCTGCTTTTGTTCAATGTCATTTAACATGCAGCCTTATGAACAGCATGCTAAACAGTCAGTCTTAGTGCCTTTGGGTTCATTTCAACAAACTTATAGAAATTTAATTTTCCAAAATAGATTCAAAACAAAGCACTGTGATTATGACTCACATCTAAGACAAAAATGTCTAAGATTGCATCTTTCATTGATTTGAATAACTTTCATTTGGTCAGATATTTATCAATATATATTATTTGCCAACCATTCTGCCAGAAACTGGAGATGCAAAGATGAAGCAAGCATGAGACCTCCCTCCTATAAATGGAAGTCATAAAAATGAAAAGTGGTATTCATGAAGTAGTTGCAATAATAAGGCATTAATCATAAGGCAATAATAATAACAGTAGGCATTCACAAGTTCTGATGGCTGCAGCAAGGAAAGTAATTGGTTCTATCTAGATGATGTTACTAAGGCAACCTTTACGGAAAAGATATGATTAGGTTTTAACCCGAAGCTCGAGTAGGAGTTTTGCTGCCTGAATGTGTTGAGAAAGGGAATTCAAAGCAGAAAGGAAAGCGTGCTCAGGAACCAATAGTATACTGTTATGAAGGGTGAATAAATGAGATTGTCATGTTGAATGATCTTATACACCGTGCAGGGGTATTGATTTGTGGGGTCCAGAACTGACTGATTTTAGGCTGGAGGAAGACATAATCAGATTTATAGATTTGGAAAACCACTCTGCCTGTATTGTAGAGAATAGCTCAGAATAGATAAGAAGCCCCAAAACAGGAAGACCTACTCCAGGATCTTGCTGTCTTTCAGGGGGATAACTATATATGCCAATTGTCACTGAATAGGAAGTAATGACTGGGCTGCATTTACATTAGTACCGAACTGGAAATTGGAGACGGTGATGGCATCCCACTCCAGTTCTCTTGCCTGGAAAATCCCATGGATGGAAGAGCCTGGTAGGCTGCAGTTCATGGGGTCGCGAAGAGTCGGACACAACTGAGCGACTTCCCTTTCCCTTTTCACTTCCATGCATTGGAGAAGGAAATGGCAACCCACTCCAGTGTTCTTGCCTGGAGAATCCTAGGGACGGGGAAGCCTGGTGGACTGCCGTCTATGGGATTGCAGAGTCGGACACGACTGAAGCCACTTAGCAGCAGCAGCAACTGGAAATTACACTTAGGAGTAAACCAGTGAGAAGAATTTAAATGTTATAAAAATAATTTTTAAAAGAATGTTATGTGGAAAAAGAAAAAGCTAGTCACTCCAGTATTCTTGCCTGGGAAAGCCCGTGGACAGAAGAGCCATGGGTCCATAAAAACTTAGTGACTAAACTGACAACAACAAGCAATGCTTAACTATATATATTTCCTCACCAAATAATTCATGTATATACTGGCTCCTCCACTATTTTTTTGGAGCAGTTTCTCAGAGCTGTCTCCTGGGCTATAGTCTTCAGTAAAACCCTGAATGGGCTTCCCTGGTGGTTCAGTTGTAAAGAATCCACCTGCCAATGCAGGATATGCAGGTTCAATCCCTGGGTCAGGAAGATCACCTGGGGAAGGAATTGGCAACCCACTCCAGTATTCTTGCCTGGGAAATCCCATGGACAGAGGAGCCATGAGGTCGCAAGAGTTGAACATGACTTAGAGACTAAGCAACAAGAAGAAGACCCTGAACAAAACTTTACCTCACACACACACACACACACACACACACACACACACACAAGAATATTATGCACCAACTTCCCCAACTTGAACTTGTTCAAGGCTTTGTCTTGTTTAAAACCAGTGACCAGTCTCTGCATGACTAGCTTTTGCTAACGCTTCATTTGGAAGGCTGCAAGGTATGGTGGAAACTGGAAAGTGCATGGCCACTGGAGTCAGACAGTTAAGAGCTAGAATGCCACATATCTATGTCTTTTTTTTTTTTTTTTCAGTGAGCTTGTTAACTCCCCTAAGCTTTGGCTTTCTCATGTATCAGTTCAGTTCAGTCGCTCAGTCATGTCCTACTCTTTGTGACCCCATGAATCACAGCACACCAGGCCTCCCTGTCCATCACCAACTCCCGGAGTTTACTCAAACTCATGCCCATCAAGTCGGTGATGCCATCCAGCCATCTTATCCTCTGTCGCCCCCTTCTTTTCCTGCCCCCAATCCCTCCCAGCATCTATAAAAGGTCGTTAATAACTGATCATATTTCAGAGAATGTTAAGAATTATCTGAGCTTATTTAATCTTCTATAGAGAACAGTCCCATCTCCTGTCACTGTCTCCTTTTTACTTAGCTTTAGTAACAAATAGCAGATTGTGTTTATTTTCCATACATGTTATCTGTTTCATCCTTCCGTGCCTATATTTATATGGTTTACTCAGTCCATACCACTTTTCTTGCTCATCCCATTTTTTTTTTGTCTCCACCACCCTAATTCTTACTTATCTTTTGATACTCAGGTTATGCATGTCAGGTGGGATTCTTCTCTAAGTCGCCAGGTTGGGGTGGGTACCCTTCTTATTTGCTGCCATAGACTCTAACGACTGCATGTAAGCATACCCAGATATGCTCTATCAAAATTTTATGTTTATAAATCTCTCTTTTTAACTCAGCAATGCTCTTCAAAGACAAAAGTTATACCTAATTTATTTCTGTAGAACAATATCTAGTTAATGTCCAGAATATATTAGGTGCTCAGTAAGCATTTGCCAAATATTTTCATTTTGAGTTACAGGAGGCTGTTTCCGGTGGAGGAGCCAGGGTCAGTTCCAAGCATGACTTTGGAAAGATGTAGTCTGGAAGCTTTCTTATCTGACTGTTCTTTTGTTCTACAGTGATCGTTCCCCAGGTAGAACCCCCTGAGCTGGGTTTTCTGGACGCATTGGCCCCCAGACTATCTGCCTACCTCATCTCAGTTACCTTGCCCAAGAGGTAGAGAAATGAAAAGAGAGGTAGAAATGGGAAGCTTCCAAAGAAGGTGAAGAGAGGGGACACCTCTGTAAGATATAAAAAATTGTAGTGTGGCTTTGTTTTCAACCTGGATACTTGAAGTGAATATTAAGAGAGTAGAGCAACAGTCATTATATCCGACTGTCTGTTAATGGGCTGTGGGGGGAAGGCAGTTAGTCAAGATATTACAAAACTACTGTGTTATCTGGTATGTCCCAGAGTTCTTAACAAATAGAGCAAAACAATGACTCATGACTCCTTTATAGTCCAAAACAAGCTGATATACCTGCCATGACAGTCCATAAAGGCTTCGCTTTTTGATCTAGAAGAAAATGTAGATAAAGGCTAATTTGTTGTCTGAGGGTGAATGGAAAGAGGATACGAAGTTTCATCATGACTGCCTGATAGCTCTGATCATCTCTGTGGTTGATTTAATCATATCTTGAGAGAAGAAGCAGTATGAGTGAGCGCTCCTGGATGGAAGCCCAGTCCTCCACATAAGGTTTCAATTGCTTTGTCTCAGCAAAAACCATGTGACCTTAGTGTTTCACCTGAGTGTTCCAGGTGGTGTATGTCACCTTTTTTCCCCCTTGCATAGCTTTTCATCTGCAGAAGCTTTGAGGTCTCTCAGACACAGATAGTTTCAAGGTAGTGGAAGCATAGAGTTAGATCTCAGGTGTTTTTAAATAGTACTTTTGAAAGCATTTATAAATGTTGAAAAAATACTAGACACAAATTTTTTTTTCAACTATTGAAAAAAAAATGTTTATTTTGTATGACAAAAACCACTACAATATTGTAAAGTAATTAGCCTCCAACTAATAAAAATAAATGAAAAAAAAGTAGACACAAATATTTTTAAATATTAGTGAAATTTATTAACCATAGTGTATTACACAAGTCACAGCCATGAAATTAAAAGACGCTTACTTGGAAAGAAAGTTGTGACCAACCTAGATGGCGCATATTAAAAAGCAGAGACATTACTTTGCCAACAAAGGTCCATCTAGTCAAGGCTATGGTTTTTCCAGTGGTCATGTATGGATGTGAGAGTTGGATGGTGAAGAAAGCTGAGTGCCAAAGAATTGATGCTTTTGAACTGTGGTGTTGGAGAAGACTCTTGAGAGTCCCTTGGACTGCAAGGAGATCCAACCAGGCCATCCTAAAGGAGATCAGTCCTGGGTGTTCATTGGAAGGACTGATGCTGAAGCTGAAACTCCAATACTTTGGCCACCTCATGCAAAGAGTTGACTCGTTGGAAAAGACCCTGATGCAGGGAGGGATTGGGGGCAGGAGGAGAGAGGGACAACAGAGGATGAGATGGCTGGATGGCATCACCAACTCGATGGACATGAGTTTGAGTAATCTCCAGGAGTTTGTGATGGACAGGGAGGCCTGGCGTGCTGCAATTCATGGGGTCACAAGGAGTTGGAAACAACTGAGTGACTGAACTGAACTGATTACACAAGTCACATAATCTGTTAGATTTTTACCCATGTAAAAAGTGGACTGGTAGTACCTAACAACAGGATTGATTTACAGATTAAATGAGATAAAATATGTGAGACAGCCTAGCTTTGTAATTAACACAGTAAAGGACCTAGGTTTATTTTCTTCTTCCATTATCGTTACTGGTAACCAAGCTCTTTAGCTTCTAGTTCTGCTTCTGAAATAACTGGGGTTTTCTTTCCTGCTTCACATGGTTTTGAAAGCTGCAGGTCTGGCAAAAGCACTGTGGCTTTTTGTAATAGAAACAAATGGATGACTAGACCAGTTGGAAGAAAAAATAGGGAGACTCCATGAGCGAGACATGACAGAGGACTCAGCTGATTCATTGTAATGTAGAGCATCCATCATCATGGGTCCAGAGGCAGACAATGTGAATTCTAAGCCTGATTCAAGCCAGCCCTGATTCTTTCTGAAGTGCTAAGTAATGTTTAACTTCTGTCAAAGATTCATCATAATGCCTGGCATTGCTGGGTTCTCTTGACTGTGATCATTTATTATATCCTATTGTTATATATCAGCACAAAACAATTTGAGTTCCTACAGAGGAAGGGACTTAACTTGAGATCTGTGAAACATTTAGCCAGTTTATAATGCAGAAATGAGATGCACAGGTTGGTAGATATATGTGTGTGCCAGTATCTTAACAGGGAGAGGACCCATATTTTTTATGAGATTCTCAGTGGAGTCTGTGAGCAAAAAAAAAAAAAAATGAAGACCACTACTATGTAGTAAAAGACCAAATTTTTTTATAGCTAGAGAGACTGTTTGCATGAGTATATTCTTCCTGGAATTCTAAAGTATACTCCCTGAGAAAAACAGGATTGGAACCATACATTATTTCTGTACACTGTAGTATCTTATAATGCGGTTTCTAATACATTTGTTTATCAACAGAATTCAAACAGATATTCTAAGGTCATTTAATTGCTTAAGAAACATGCCTGAGTTTATAACCTTCTTCCTTTAACTATGAACTTTCCCTATCACTCTCGTATTTAAAAAACAAAATTCTCTTTAGTTGTCTCAAATGAAAATTTTCTTTAGGATGAGGGACTTAGGCTTGTAGCTTTATTATGGACAGTGACCAGGTAGCCGAGCATCCTTGACTATACAATACTTAGAAATAAAACCTGCTAAGTCCTGGAGAGTGCCTTAGGCAGAAGTGAAAAACAGCTAACTGATTGTTTCAAGTATGGCCTACCAGTGGGTACAGCTGAGCAAGAGAGGGTGCACAATAGTGTCAGGGTACGTTTTGATGGCTGAGAGTAAGTGAAGAGGTTGATGTCACTGTCTCTATCTCTAAAATGAAAACTGATAACTCAGAGAGAGATAAGATACGTTCCCTTCACCTTGCCTTCTGATTATGGCTGAATCTGTTCTAGTATGGGGGAGTCCTGAAAGGCCCAGAGTGAACTTCCCCGACCAAGGGACACCCCGTCACAGAGATGTCTGATCAACCTCTTCCATTTCTGCAGAGGGGAACCCTACTCAAAACATTAGGACTTGGTAGCAAAGGAAATATTCCGTTCCTACATGCCAACCACTGACTTCATCCTTGCTACTGCTACAACAGGTGGTCCCAGGAGTGCTGGCAGAGGAGACTGGGGAAGTGAGGAGAGAATCACCAGATCTCCTGAGCACCTTCAGCAAATGCCCAGTCAGGGCAGTGTGCCTCCCACCTAGCAGACACGTGCAAATGGGTCAGGAGCACACATCTCAGGTTTCAACAAGCCCACATGGGCCCTGAGCCCATCACTTCCTATCCATGCAGTACTGCCAAGTTTGGAACTTCTCAGAGAAGTGTTCTTTATCTGCCAAACACATGATTACACCCACCGCACGGTGTGGTGCTGTGTGGGTTTTTTTGGTTTTTTTTTTTTTTGGTGCTGTGTGTTTTGATGAGATGATGTACGAATAGTACCTGTTGGTGTTAGTCACTCAGTCATGTCCAGGTCTTTGTGACACCTGGATTGTAGCCCACCAGGCTCCTCTGACCATGGGATTCTCCAGGCAAGATTACTGGAATAGGCTGACATTTTCTCCTCCACGGGATCTTCCCACAACTCAGGGATCAAACTCAGGTCTGCTGCACTGCAGACAGATTCTTTATTGTCTGAGCCACCAGGGAATGCTACCTTAGGGCTAACCAGTTTTATCCCACAGAAATTAATTTTCCGAGAGAAAAATATTTTTTAGTGTGCAATATATATAGAAATGTAATATATATTACCTCCCTAGTGGCTCAGTTGATAAAGAATCTGCCTGCAATGCGGGAGACTTGGATTTAATCCCTGGGTTGGGAAGATCTGCTGGAGAAGGGAATGGCTACCCACCCCAGTATTCTAGCCTGGAGAATTCCATGGACTGTTCGATGGGGTCACAAAGACTCAGACATGACTGAGTGACTTTCACTTCACTTAGAAATATCTGAGAAGATTTAATATATATCTTATACCTTTAATATATGCAAAAATATTCTGAAAAATCAGTATTGTTATGTTGCTTATATTTCTTTTTTTTTTTTTTTTTTGCTTCTATTTCTTAAGCAAAGATCATCAAACATCATTTAACCCATTTTTGATGGTGGGAAGTAACAGTTTTGTAACTTCTTAAGACAACTTAAAAAGTGCTTTTTATGTTTATCATTGTTTAGAGTACTGCTTAATGCCCTGTTCTGGAATTCAACAAAACTAACAGACTCTGTTGTAAATAGCTGGGCTGGTAGCCTGATGATAAAAGCCCGCTCATTTTCTGAAGAGTGTGATGTGCCATTTCCTCTCAAGCAGCTGCTATTGCTACTGATGCTTAGCTTTTCCTCTTTGACCTGTGCTAATTGGCTGCTTCCCTTCAGGTCTGGAAGAGTAGATTAATGTTATCTCTGTCCTTAAAATAGGAGAGAACAGGCACTGAGGGAGCCTGAGGATCTCTTCTGTATTGAAGACACAAGTGTGGTGATTTTTGTTGTTGTTTAGTTACTAAGTCATGTCTGACTCTTTTGCAACCTTATGGACTGTAGCTCTCCAGTCTCCTCTGTCCATGGGATTTCCCAGGCAAGAATACTGGAGTGGGTTGCCATTTCCTTCTCCAAGATATCTTCCCAATCTTCCCAACCCAGGGACTGAATGCATGTCTCCTGCATTGGCAAGCAGATTCTTTGCCATTGAGCCATCAGGGAAGTCCACACAAGTATTAATGAATCATATTTGTGTACATACACTCAAATATCTTCTTTCACCTTTGCTTCTACTTCTTCATTTACTTTGCTGGCTTTCTAGGGTGTTGGGTGTATTTTTGATGTGTGCTTGAATATGTGGAGGTTTGGTGGAGGTTCTTTTCTCAGTGATGGAAGGAATTTAACTTAAAAGTTCCTGATTTGGTTGCTTATTTCCAGCAGGTATGGAGATCTTTTTCTGACACTTGGCCTTGGCCTGACTTGGAACCCTTTTCTCAATTCATGAAAGTTAATGAACTACCTGCTGTGTGCAGGGCACTGAATTAGCTTCAGTGATGGGGCACAAGATGAGTGAGAAGTGGATCCTGTCCGCATGCAGCTTAAACTCCAAAAGAAGAAAGGCAATGCAAACTGAGCAAGCATGCACACAAACCATCCTATGTGGCAAAGCTGGATGATTTTTGTCATGAAGTCTTAAGTTTTAGAAGAACTCCAGAGAAAAAAATAATTCTGGAGGAGACCCTCCTGTAGGTGTGTTGGGTTATTTCTGAAGCAGCTGGAGGATGGCTGGGTCCCTGTGGTTACTGGTTAGAAAGAAGGTGGTTCAAAGAGAGAGTCTTCAAAACAGAAGCTAAGACATAGGGCACAGACGTGCACACTTGTCTAGGGAATGAGAAGAATTTTCATTCGATTGCAGAGCAGACTATTTACAGAGTAATAGTGACAGATAAAACTAAAGAAATATGATAGATCAGGTCTGAAATGCCAGCCTAAGCAAGGAGATCTGTCTTCTGATAACTTCAGAGCAGATTTAATTCTGCTTAAATCCTGGGGAGGGGAAATTGAACAGGCTCTACATAAACAAAATGGTGGTGTGGACAGGGAGTGTGCATGTGTTTAGGTGACTGCAGAAAAGAGTGTGGAGCCACACACCCTTTTCAAAGGCATTTTAGAGGAGGAATATCTGGGGCAGCCTAACTAGGATGCTAGCAAACTTTTGAATTTCGCATAGAATTACCCTTGTAAATGTGTCTGTTCTAGGAAGAACAACATACATTTGTGGAAAGTACCACATAATTAACTTAATTCAGACTCGGCATTTGGATCATGGTGTTTCTTCTATAAAACCCATTTCTAATGACTTTTTTTTTGTTTTATCTTGGTTTCTTTATTGTTATTAAAGTCACCTTTTACCTTCTTCTGCCTTTGAGGTTATAGTCTCATAAATCGAAAAGTCTTCTTAGAGTACTTAGCAGAAAATGTAATCAAAATGCTGAAAGCCAAATTTCACCTTGAAATGCTATTAGTGTCATTGGGAATGTGACCCGGATTGTTGGGGGAATGCTATTCAGCCAAATGGGGATTCATGACGCTGTTCTAGATATTTAGAAAGTAATGAGATATACTTAGCATAGGAATAGAAACAAAAACCATACTCAAATTTTAAAAAATTCTGTATTCTAGAACACCATGAGAAATAGTTTGTGCATGCTCTTTCTCTCTCTCTCTCTGGCTTTCTACATCTCTCTGGCTCTCTTGATCTCTCTTTCTCTTTTACATATATATATATTTTTTTAAAAATTTTATTATATATTTATTTATACACACCTATGTTGCCCACTCACATATAAGGAAGCAATATGGTAAAGTATATTCAGGGAGTTTGAGTTCAGGAGTTATAGGGGTTTCATTAGTTTGAAGGCTCTGAATTAGTTTGAATCTCAATTAGGATTGTCAAATTTGGTATGCTTACATACTATCATAAATGGTAAACTCTTTAGTGGTGAGAAATGCTCAGATATTCAGCTATTCTGATAAATATTTTAGAGTTTCTAAACAGAACCCACTTCTAATGCTGGTTTTCAAATAATTGGTAAATCAATGTGATTGTGTCTTTTAATGATCTAGAATTGACAACTTATTTATTTAGCACATCGCAGTGACCATTATACAAATTACTATTGGAGCTCTCTGGTACTAAGCAATTCACATTGCTGGTAGGAAAAAAAAAAGATAGATGATGTCACTTTCCTGCTCCAATGCTTTCGATGTCTTCCCATTGCACTTTAAAATCTAAAGTCCTTAACTTGACCTTCAAGAGCCTGTATAATTTGGCCCCTGACATCCTATCTCATGTCACTCTTCATCTTAAACACCACACAGGTATGCACGCATGTCTCATCCATGAATTGGCAAGGAGATGCCAAGGTGGATGACAAGTACTTAATTGAAGGAGGGTGTTTTAAAGTTTTAGTAACTGATCTTTGACCTCACATAAGTCAAGCATCATATTAGATACTGTATCTCTAGTCCAGAAGCATCCATGGCACATGAAAGATGTCCAGTACATTCCTATTCTGTCAACCACCAAATGAGAAGATGAGATCTTCTGATGGTGATTCCAAATACTCGAAAGCTAGCAGGACTCTGGGCATTTAATAAAAGGCTAGAGTTATCAGCCTGCCCAACACTGAGAAATTGGTGAAGAGAATACTGACTAGTGATAGGAAAAGTTACTATCTGAGCTTCCGAGGTAAATATGAGGACCTAGAATCAGAAAATCATTGGTAGACCAATAGACATGAATTTAAGTGATTAGATTATAAGATCCATAAATAAAACACGGGAACAATAATATGACTGCTTAGCCTACCAAGATGCTGAGGCAATGGCTTAATAAATCATCATACCTACCAAGGGTTAACTTTCCAAGAGGATCGACTTGATATTTTCTACCTCCAGTGAGAACAGACTAAAAGAGAGCAGGTCTTCATTGCAACTTGATAGATTTAAATTATCCAACAGGCATAATTTCATGACAATGAACTTTATTACTTATTGGAAATTATAGCCAAAGGATGGATGGATGGGTGAGTGAGTGGACAGAAGTACAGAGGATCGGTGAATGGATAGGTGGTTGATGATGATAATGACTATTGTTAGTATAAATCTTAGAAACAGAATCAATCCACATGTATTCCAGAGACCTCTCAAAAGAAATTAGACCTAAATTCTGAACTTAGTTCCCTTTTAACCTTTATTTTGTGTATGTTCCTCTGATAACTGACCTTTTTTGAAAAAAACAACTCCATATTTATGTGTTTTTAACTTTTTAAATCATTTGCATTCCTTTTTAGAAGCAGGCTCCATGGTTTCTCACTAAATACAGCTGGCTAATAGCTGTGATGTATTGAGTTGGCCATGACATGTAAATTTTCCCTTTGTTTACCTCTCTGCCTCCAAGTAGTAGGTTAGAATTAAAACCAAAATGATTCTGTGTAGGACATGTTCCAGCTTTCTTTTTAAAATTCACCTTTGAAGAATTTAATTCACAGTGCTAAATGCCACATATACTAAAAATTTATAGAGATTTTACCAAAGGACTTGCCCCTTTCTCTCTGGATGAAATATTAAAAAAGAGAGAGAGAGAATATGAAAAGTATTTTTGTTATTGTGCAGTTTGCTTGCTTTGGGTTTATTTTCTTGTTGAAAATGGAGTTTTTTGCAAATGATATTTGGTGAATTACAATTCAATTGAATTTTTCTGTTTATGCCTGAAAACCAGAGTCATGCTGTGCAGGATCATTAACTTCAGTTCTGTCTACATGTCATTATCAGGCTGAGGAGGGACTGGAGATGGAAGGGAGAGATGAGTGTCAGTGGATATAGTGAGAGAGAGTGAGGGAGAGAGAGAGAATAAGAGGAAAATCATTTACAGAACAAGGTTCTCATGGGACAGGTCAAATTAATTTCACTACTGCTTGAAGTATTATTCTTCCTATCCGGCAAGAAGCAGAAAACAAATTCTGTATACTGCTAACCCAAGTAAGAATAACACTGGCCTACTTTCAATCATGCTGGGATGACCAGCGAATTAGTTTGTAATAGATTTGCACACAGTAAAACCTTCACCAATGATGTAGTATTTTCCTGCTTCAGGAGATAGTTGTGTTTCTTACTGTGAGTATTAAATCCCCACCCCCCATCTTTTATGATGTGTGTGTGTTCAGTTGCTCAGTTGTGTCCAACTCTTTGTTACCCCATGGACTGTAACCTGCCAGGCTTCTCTGTCCATGGGATTTTATAGGCGAGAATACTGGAGCGGGTTGCCATTTCCTTCTCCATAAAATATCTCCAGATATTTTATGATAGATGTCAGTAAATTCCATTTCTTGATCTTGGTTTGGTTTTCATAGCTGTAACCAGGAAAACCTTGAGATTTTGAAATTTTGATTATTTTCAGATTTGATGTTATGTTTTTATTTTTAAAGGAATAGAGCAATGGAGATGCTGTAAGTGCTGAAGTCAGTCATTTAGTTACTTTTAAGTAATCTGTTAGAAGAGCTGATTTCTCATTGCTTTGTAACTATCAAAACTGCAAAAAAAAAAAAAAAGCAAGAGAAATCTGCATAAAATAATGTACAATATTTATTTTAGGTAAGATATAAAGCCTTTACACCCACTGAAACTTTACAAATACCTTTTGTAATAGATGATAAAACTGAGACTCAGAGAGGTTGTGTAATTTGCCCCAGGAGGTAGTGAAGCTGGGATTTGAACAAAAGTTTTTCAGAGCTCAAAGCTCCTACATTTTTTTACAACTATATATGTTTCCTATGGATCTTGTTACTGTTGTTTAATCCTTAAGTCCTCTCTGACTCTTTTGTGACCCTGTGGACTGTAGCCTGCTAGGCTCCTCTGTCCATGGGATTTCCCAGGCAAGAATACTGGAGTGGATTGCCATTTCCTTCTCCAGGGGATCTTCCTGACTCAGGAATTGAACTTGCCTCTGCTGCATCGCAGATAGATTCTTTAGCACTGAGCTACCAGGAAAGCTCACCTTGTTACTATGTTTAATGCTTAATGGAAATTGTTCACCTACTTAAAATTCTTCCCATTTTCACTCAACTCCTTCATTGCCGTGATATTGACATAGCAAATCTAGGTCCTTTTGTGGCAAGCCTGTTTCATGACCATTTTTGTTTCAACATTTTCTTCCATGTCACCATGTCCATATTCCTTAAAAATCATTATTATTTTTAGCCCTTGAAGTCTTAATTGTCTTAGGGTCATCTCCATTTTAGTGCACTAACCTGAACTCCCATATATCAAACCTGATCTTCAAGGTGCCATCCACATCAGCCTCTTTTGTAATCCAATTCTAATGGAGTGTGTCACTAACGTGCATATTTCTGAGAGTGGACTCAGCTCAGAATGAAAGGGTGCTATTTTATAAAGAGGCTCTGTACTCACCAAGTACAAAGATCACCTGGATTTCCTTTGAGTCACATAAAAATGAAGGTAAAGCATTCAGAGTGAAGAGCACATGCCCACCAGTTTTGAATAATTTGGGTTAAAACGGCAAATGCGTAGATCAATCAACAAACATTTGTTAACTGACTATGCCAAGTACTGCTTGACATTGAACTTGACATTGAACTTCATATTCCCTGGTACTCGCCTTTGTTAAGCATCTCCCATATCTTAGGCAGTAGTCTTGATGCTGAAA
Organism: Dama dama; assembly: GCF_033118175.1. NCBI lineage: Eukaryota > Metazoa > Chordata > Mammalia > Artiodactyla > Cervidae > Dama > Dama dama. The sequence continues at coordinate 76,298,248 of NC_083700.1, read as the reverse complement.
ATCATAAATATCATAAAAAATCATGGTAGGAACTGGCTTTCTTCTTAACTGGTCTTAAATTTTTCTGTAAGAACTTCTTAAGACAAAGAATCTAAATTGGATTATATTACCTATATTTAAAACTTAGAGGAAGAGCTAATACACAAAGTATTTTAATCTTTCCTGACAGAAATACAGTGGCCATCATAATGAATAGATATTACCAGTGAGAGTTGCTGTCAATACGCGGCATTATGCCCAGGCAATTAAATTTGCCTGTTTTTTATTACTGAGACCAAATGTTTGGCCTGAGTTCCTGGAGAAAATAAGTAATTCCATTACATGTGATTCACCTTTGAGTAACCCCTCAAGCTGACGAAGACTTAAGCTGAGAATTCATGTTTATCACAGAAATAATTCATTTAGCAAACATTTATTGGGTCTCCTTATGTTCACTGGGCAGCACACAAAGATGTAAATACGCAAAATACAGTCTTTGTGCTTAACAAATGTCCTGCCTAATTTCCCTAAAAATGTCTTTCAATTTAAAAAAAAATTAAAGTTTTTGTGTTTGCTTTTGCTCTTGTTTTTGATAAGAGGGCAAAACAAATTGTGAACCAACAGAAAGATATGCCAAAGATATGCAGGGCATGGGCTCTGAAGTCAGGCAGAGGGGACTCTGAATGTGGTCTGTCAATTACCACCTGTGTGACCTGGCTCCAGTCACTCCTCATGAACCATGGTATGTAATCAATAACATAATAGCTCCTACTTTGTAAGGTTGTGTTAAGATAGGGAAGTTCCTGACAGATTTCCTGAAACATCTTAAGTACTTAAAAAATTACATTTATTTGGTTTTTATTTATTTGGTGGGTTTTGGACTAAATTGAGCTTTTCAATGTGCTATGATATATGTTCTTCACCTAAAAATGTGGTGAGGTCACACCACACTGCTTCCCCAAGTCTCTTTTCCTGGCCTTAATGCACATGCCTTCAGACAGGTCCACCCCATGCAGTTTAGGGCTCCCTCTCCTCTCCCCTGATACCTCTATATACACAGATATCAAAAAACTAAACATTAATGGACTATAGATAGCAAAAATCCAGAAAAGCCGCTTGACTTTTGTTTTAATTATACAAACATTCAGTGACATTTTTTTAAAAGTGTTAAACAAACAAGGATGGTGTGTCCACCTCGTACTGGGCATTGCCCTGGGTACTGCAAGAAGCATCAGGACCACCCAGTAAGAGGTTGCTTGCCTTAAAGACATACAGACTTGGCTCAAAATCCTGATCTTACCTAATTTCTTTGTTTGATGATCTTGGAAAAGGAACTTAATCACTTTGAGTCTATTTCTTAGTCCATACCATAGGGTTAGTAATAACATCTGTACTTGTTGAGAGGGTTGTTGTTGTTCAGTCACGAAGTCGTGTCCGACTCTTTGCAACTCCGTGGACTGCAGCACTCCAGTCTTCCCTGTCCTTCACCATCTCACGGAGCTTGCTCAAACTCATCTCCACTGAGTCAGCGATGCCATCCAACCATCTCATACTCCATCTCTCCCTTCTCCTTCTGCCTTCTATCTTTCCCAGTATCAGGGTCCTAATGAGTTGACGCTTTGCATCAGGTGGCTAGAATACTGGCACTTCAGCTTCAGCATCAGTTCCTCCAATGAATATTCAGGGTTGATTTCTGTTAGGATTGACTGGTTGACTCCTTGCTGTTCAAGGGACTCTCAAGACTTCTTCAGCACCCAGTTTGAAAGCATCAGTTCTTCAGTGCTCAACCTTCTTTATGGTCCAACTCGCACATCCATACATGACTACTTGGAAAAACCAAAGCTTTGACTAAATGGACCTTTGTCAGCTAAGTGACATCTCTGCTTTTTAATACACTGTCTAGGTTTGTCATAGCTTTTCTTCCAAGGAGCAAGCATCTTTTAATTTCATGGCCACAGTCACCATCCTCAATGATTTTGAAGCCCAAGAAAATAAAGTCTCTCACTGTTTCCGTTTTTTCCCCATCTTTTTGTCATGAAGCGATGGGACTAGATGCCATGATCTTAGTTTTCTGAATGTTGAGTTTTAAGCCAACTCTTTCACTCTCCTCTTTCACCTTCACAAAAGGCTCTTTAGTTCTTCTTCACTTTCTGCCATTGGGTGGTATCATCTGCATATCTGAGGTTATTGATATTTCTCCTAGCAATCTTGATTCCAGCTTGGGATTCATCCAGCCTGGCATTCTGCATGATGTACTCTGCATATAAGTTAAATAAGCAGGGTGACAATATACAGCCCTGTCAGACACCTTTCCCAATTCTGAACTAGTCTGTTGTTCCATGTCCCATTCTAACTGTTGCTTCTTGACTTACATACAGGTTTCTCAGGAGGCAGGTCAGGTGGTCTGGTATTCCCATCTCTTTAAGAATTTTCCAGTTTGTTGTGATCCACACAGTCGAAAGTTTTAGTATAGCCAATGAAGCAGAAGGAGATATTTTTCTGGAATTCTCTTACTTTTTCTATGATCCAACTGATGTTGGCAATTTGATCTGTGGTTCCTCTGCATTTTCTAATCTAGCATGTACATCTGGAATTTCTAAGACTAACTTGAAGGATTTTGAGCATGACCTTACTAACATATGAAATGAGCACAGTGGTATGGTAGTTTGAACATTCTTTGGCATTGCCCTTCTTTGGGATTGGAATAAAAACTGACCTTTCCCAGTCCTGTGTCAACTTCTGAGTTTTCCAAATTTGCTGGCATATTGAGTACAACACTTTAACTGCATCATCTTTTAGTATTTTAAATAGCTCAGTTGGCTAACTTTGAAAAAAGCTCAGCCTAGTGCCTGGCACATTTGAAGGACCTAGTGAATTAGTGCTGTCTTCCCCTCACTTCTAGGGATTACAGAGAGGAAAAACTAAGGTTGTTCCTCCAAACCTCATGTCCTGTGGAGATATGAATCTTATATCGAAATGAACACAATTCCTCTCATAGTGTCTGTAGGTTTTGCTGCAAATGACAGCCAGTAAGAAGTCAAATTGAGATATGATCCCAGATCTTCGATTCCAAAGTAGGCCATGGATTCTGTTCCCTTCTACCATGTCTCCTGCCCTGCTTCTGGGAGGTTGTCTTCATGCTTCTGAGGCAGATGAGATGGTTTGCATTCCTCTATGAACTGTGTTTTACATACCGACCTTAAACAACTGTCACTGCCACCCTCTCCTCCTTCCAGTGCTCCTCTTTCTTCCAAAGCTCCAGGTCACTCTTAGAGCTAGCCTTGTGCCCAAGCCTTTTCCCTTGTCCAAGCTCTGCTCAAAAGCACTGTTTGTAGAGGGGTGGGAAGCAGAAGGACCAGATATACCCCAGGAACATGATCTCCAGAAGTGCCACCTTTCCAACAATTTTAAAAGCAATATGCTTATATGGGGTGTTTAACACCATAGTTAAGAGCTGTTAGTGAAAGCAGTAGGTAAGCAAGACTGTGACATGAGTGAAAAATGAAAGTGTTAGTCGCTCAGTCCTGTCTAACTGTGACCCAATGGACTGTAACTTACCACGCTCCTCTGTCCAAATTCTCCAGGCAAGAATACTGGAGTGGGTTGCCATTTTCCCTTCTCCAGGGGATCTTCCTAACCCAGGGACAGAACCTGGGTCTCCTGCATTTCAGGCAGATTCTTTACCATCTGAGCCACCAGAACATGAGTGAGAAAAGTAATAAAAAGTAGTGCCACATCTCTTCCCCTCCCCCAGCCCCTTTAAGATAGCTGGGAGATAAACCAACTTGCTACCAACATGCTGATGATGGTGACCACTCCACCTTTGACCTCTCGTTGTCTTACCAGCTAGCAGTGGGATGGTAAGAATTCAGTACAAGGAGAGAAAGGAGGAGGTGCTGGCAGAACTCTGCACTTACACCCCCGTATGGCATGACAGCATCTCTGGTGAAGAGCAGAATCTTCTGTGTTCTGTGTGGTTAGTCCTCAGCTACTGCCTACAGGATGCTTACACCTTGATTTCTCCCATTTTGATCTCAGCTCCAGGACTGTTATCTCAATCTGTCCATCTAAAGAACTAGTCTTTATTTTTAGGGAAAAGTATTAATATTTCAAGAGTAATTTTTAAAAATAGGAGACATGAAGCTAACCAAGCAAAAACTCTGTGGTTTCTTTTGAGTATCAGATTTTGACGTTTTATCTAAGATAAAACAGAGTATTGAGGCCAAATTCTTTTTTGGAAGACCCTTCTTAAAAATTCTATTTTCTGTGTAACATTTAAAGGCTAAATTTAGAATTTAGTGTTTACTTAATGAATCCCTACAGAACAGTTATACCTGAGAGAAAAGAAAATTGATTTAGGTAATTTTTTGCTGTACTATTTCTTCTTCACCAGCAGAGTTGTATACTCAAAGTCAGGAAGTTCTAAGGTATCTTTAGATTCTAAGGTATTCTAGAATCTTTAAGTTCTAAGGTATCTAGTTTTAAAATATAATTAGTTCAAAGACATTTCAGAGAAGAACATTAGTGAACACAGTCATTTGTGTTTGAAATTTAAAAGACTTTTTAAAGTTATTTTTAAACACTTTCATACATTTTGGAGCTATCATAAGAAACGTATTTTACATGGTCGCCCTGTTTGCAAACATTGACCACTCACATAACTGAGACCAAGAATTTCATGATATAGTCTTCATCCTTTCTACAGGCAATGCACACTTAGTTTTTGTCTTCTATTTCATTTTTGAGTGAAAGTTTCACCCTAACAAATTGATTTCATAAGCTTCCAGTGGTCTGATGTACAGTTTGAAAAGGAGATGAGAAATAATTTCTCTATGTTATTACAATTGAATGAATTATTTTAGGGAATATTCTATTTGAGAACCACTATGGGGCAATGAAAATGAAGACAGACATCTATTACATAGTGGTGTGGCTAGCTTCGTGGAGCTTACCATCTAGTAGGGGTTAACATAACACTGTGATCCGATGAGAAAAGCTGAAAGGAACATTAAAAATGTGTTCATGATAAGCATTTTGTAAAAATCTGTTACATGAGAAAGAAGTGCTGGAGGTTTAGTTGTAGTTATCAGTTGTCATGGACATACCAGTTTCTTGATAGTGAAGGTCATCATGAAGACAGATTTGTGACTATATAGCTCCCAGTTTCTTTACTAAATATTGACAACTTTAGCACAAAAATAAATAAAAAGGAAAAAAAAAAAGATCCCAAACTTATAAGCCAATCCGCCTTGTCTCTTTCTCTTCTTCTTTGCTCCCTCCTATCTTCTTCCCCTTGGTCACAGAATGATCTGGCTTGAATTATTCTGTTTCTTTTTTATTGTGATGAAATATACATGATAGAATTTACCATTTTGGCCATGTTAAAGTGTATTCAGTACATTCTCAGTGTTGAGTAGCCACTAGCACTTTATAGTTCCTGAACTTTCATACCATCTTAGAAGGAAACTCCATACCAACTAGGCAGTCACTCCTCTCTTCCCCTCTTCCTCACCCTTGGCAACTTCTCCTCTGTTTTCTGTAACAATGAATTTGCCTGCCCTTGATATTTCACATAAATGGATTCATGCACTGGGTGGTTCTTTGTATCTGGCTTCTTTCATTTAGCATAATGTTTTCAAGGTTCATGCATGATGTAGCATGTGTCAGTACTGCATTCCTTTAAATAATATTGCATTGTATGGGTACCCCACATTTTTTAAAATTCATTTGTTCATGGAGAACTGTTTCATTTTAAGGGGGATTTATTCAGAAAATACTTGTAAATGATTAGACATGCCTTTAAAGGTTTGATTACATATGTACAAGGTGGCACCTAAAGGCTTTCAAAGAAATATGATGCCTATTTATAGAAGCTTGAGTATGATAAAAAGTACTGTATATCCAGAAGCTCAGGAAATAGTACTGGGTCTGACCTACGGATTTACGATTTAGGATTCATCTACTTATAGAAGGAAAATGAAACCATGAATGATCAGTGAATGAAACTGCCCCCCAAGGAGCAGATGTAAAGACAATTAGGACACAGTCCAGCAGAACTCTGGGGATCCGTGGGTAAAGAACCTCCAATACCCACCCCTAGAGATGATGATAGATAAAACCTAACTCAGGTAAACCCTCAGGCTCCTCATTTGCAAAGAAAATACTTACTTTTTCACAAGGCTTGTAAGAAATATAAATGAGTCAACATATGCGAAGCAGCTGGCACTCAGCCTGTAGGTTGGACCTCGGTTTTGTAGCTACAAACATTACTCTATACCTTTGTGCTGTCGCTATTGTCAGTTTCTGCATCTTTGCTGTTTCATTACCTTGTAACATCATATCCAGGACTACCTATCTTGAAATAAGCTTTCCTACCATCTTCAAAGTCAGTCTATTTTTAAATTTTGCTGTTGTAGTTCCCAGACTTTACTAGCTTCTCCCATAATACCAGAGGAGGCTAAAGGAATCTAAATGAGGTGGAGAGATGCTGCAGGCACAGGTCAGACTTCCGTGTGCCTGACCCAGTTCTGCATGCGCGTGGGAGGATGTTCTTAGCTCCAGAGCTTGGAAGAGGACTGTCCTAGCCTCAGATCATCAGAACATTAAAATTCTTCCTCTTTAGAAATCTTTGTTTAGACGTTGGCAAGGGAAAAGTTAATTACTTCATTTCTCAAAGACATTTGATCTTTTCCCTTCCATTTTTGGTAAAGAATAATTGACAAAAATTCATGACTTATCCTAAGGATAATTGTACTGTAGAAATTCACTTTAAAACTTTCATGTAGTTTGGGAGTCAGAAGTGAAAAAAATCATTGGATATAGTGTTTTTTAAGCTTATTATTTTACCATAGGTGGTGTCTTAAGCTTGTTACTACTATAAGATCTTTGACTATCCTTGTTCTCTTTTGAAGAATTTCTTTGGATATTTTTTAAAACTTTCTTTTGTATTGGGGTATATCCAATTAACAGTGTTGTGATAGTTTCAAGTGAACATGGTAGGGATTCAGCCATGCACATACATGTATCCATTTTCCCTCAAACTCCCCTCCTACCCAGGCTGCCACATAACATTCAGCAGAGTTCCATGTGCTATATCGTAGGTCCTTGTTGGTTATCCATTTTAAATATAGCAGTGTGGACATGTACATGCTCTGAATATTTTAAAATAAACTCTCAAAAGACTTGACAACACCTTTCCATTCACTTTTAGTTAATTTGGTATGATTGCTTCTTCCTGTGTCTTCTCAAACAGCTATTAAGATATGAATAACTTTTATATTTCATATTTTTTCATCTTTCAGAATTTTCTTTATAGTTTTCTAAATTTCTCACATCTTTCCATCTTTCAAGGGGTAAAAATTTTCAGTGTTTTCTCTTATTCAGCAGTTTGATTAGTTTTGTTTTTCTGGAATGTCACACCTCTGGTGTATTTCTATATATATTCCATATATGAGAATGTATTCTATATATGGGAAATACGACTTTCATTGAAACTAAAACTACAGAATGGCATTGCATTTTGCGAATATGTGCAAATTCTTTCATTCCTTGTTGCTGGCTGATTTGTTGTAAACTGAGAGATGGAAATATTTAAAAAAATGTAACTCATATTCATCTACACAATTAGAAATGATGCTGGAGATGGACTCTGTCTCCTGAAGCCTGAGCCAGAGCACTCTTCACTGGAAAATGGACAACTCATGACGTTCATGACCTAGTTCATATTGGCTATTATCCAAATTTGGTGGTCAAAAACAGGACAGAGTCTATGAAAAACTTCTATTGCCTGTTCTGTTACTAATTTAATACAAGAATTACTGGAATTTGTCTGTATTTTCTCATCTGTTTGGTAGGACATGCTATCTCTTATCTCATGGTCAAGTTACAGGAACTAAAGTAATTTGAAAACATAAGATAATAATAGCATTTGTTTTATAATCCTATAAAAACCAGTATTGACCAGTGAATATAGCACACACTGGGAGCCCCAAAGCTGAATTAGAAGCATGGAGAAGCCAGTGAAGAGACTTAAAGCTCAAGAAAAATTATAGGAAGAAAATGATAATTTTGTCCTTATAAGGAGATAAGGCAATTAGAGGTGAGAAGTTTCTCACACTCAGAATTAAAAATGACAGAGGGAAGGTATTCCTAAATGTAATGGGTGGATAGTTTAAATGTCAGTAAGTTTTCTGTGAACACCTCATGTGGAGAGTAATGCAGAATAGCTTAATGTGGGAGGAGATTTTTTTTAAACAAACATTGACATTTTAAAGACCTAAACCTCTTAAATGGAATGACTGTTCAAATGCAAAATTAGACAAACAGAGGCATTTGGAGATTATATTTGAGTAGCATCTTGAGAGTCAGATAATGAATGACTCAGATCATCCAAGTGGTCTGGGCTGATTCATATATGTTAGAAGATGACATCAAATCTCTGATTTTGTCAGTGTTTTTCCCTGTGATCCACCTGGAGCATGCGTGCATGCTCAGTCGCTTCAGTCACGTTCAACTCTTTGCAACCCCAAGGACTGTAGCCCGCCAGGCTCCTCTGTCCATGGGGATTCTCCAGCAAGAATACTGGAGTGGGTTGCCAGGCCCTCCTCCAGGGGATTTTCCCAACCCAGGGATTGTCTCCTGCATTGCATGTGGGTCCTTACCCACTGAGCCGCCCGGGACGCCCAGTCCACCTGGTGGCGATAGGGGCAGTCGCTCAGTCGTGTCCGACTCTCTGCAACCCCACAGACTGTGCCTGCCAGGTTCTTCTGTCCATGGGATTCTCGGAGAAGAATACTGGACTGGGGAGCTGTTTTCTTCTCCAGATCCAGCTGGTAGTGCCAAACAAATTCTGAACATCAGTGACTTTTCCAGATATAATTTGTGAAGAAAAATTTCCAAACCACCAGTAACAAGTCTGAGGTTTTGAAGATATAGGCAATGATATATCTGAATAAGACTCACTAACATGAGAAACTGGTTTCCCCAATGGCTCAGAGGTAAAGAATCCACCTGCAATGCAGGAGATGCAGGTTTGAACCCTGGGCCGGGAAGATTCCCTGGAGGAGGAAATGGCAGCCCACTCCTGTATTCTTGCCAGGGAAGTCCTATGGAGAGAGGTGTCTGACCGGCTACAGTCCATGGGATCAAAGAGTCGGACACGACTGAGAACACACACAGCATGAGAAACACAAGCCACACATGTAACTACAGGACGTGAGGAGATGGGAATCCCAGACGGAACCTTGATAGGACAAGAATGCAAGATACAAGATTGGGCTTGGTTTATCTAGGATGGAAGAAAGGAGCCTTCTTATTCCAATAGCACCTGAATGATGCTTCTTAGAAGACATCTTAAATCTTGAATCAAAAATATTATCTGGTTCCTGTGTTTGGTGCAGAGGATATAGAGAGCATATCCTTGGGCTCTGTCCTAGAAAGGCTTACAGTCTATGAGGGAAACTGACATAGGAACTAATAAGTGGAGTAATTTGTTGTATTATAATACATCATTGTTGTTTAGTTGCTAAGTCAATACACATAAGAGCAAAATGTGAGAAACCGACAGGATAGTCGATTTCTGACTACACTAGGATTAGGAGGCCCTCACAAAGGAGGTGGAAGTTGATGGGTCAGCCTTGGAAGCATGTATGGAAGTTCTAAATATCAACAAGATAGGAAAAGCATTTCAGCCGGTGGTAAGGACCAAACAAGGAAAAAAGAAATGCTGGAGTACAGATGTTGTAGTATGTTCAGAGAATCCAATAAAGCCACCAAATTGAGAAAGTAGAAAAGGATGAATTGAGAATATGGATACAAGGATGTGTCAGGCCAATGTGGCTCTCTCATGTGGTTTACACGAGTTCTGTCTTAGAACTATCCTGTTCTCAAGAATACGTCTAACCTGGAAATGACTGTTCTAAATCTGTGATTGGGTTTCTTGGCAGAGTGCCTATTTGGAGAATGAATAACAATAGTCTAAGAAAAGCTTGCCAACTTTTCTGTACCTGGTTCTGATCTCCTTTCCATTTATTTATATTCTTTTTAAAAAAATAATTTTATTTATTTCTTTAGTTTTGGCTTCACTGGGTCTTCTTTGCTGTGTGGGCTTTTCTCTAGTTGCAGCAAGCCGGGCCTACTCTCCAAATGCAATTTACAGGCTTCTCATTGCAGTGGCTTCTCTTGTTGGGGGGTATGGGCTCTAGGTGAGGGCTTCAGTAGTTGAGATTCCAGGGCTCTAGAGCACAGGCTCAGTAGTTGTGGCAAATGGGCTTGGTTGTACCGCAGCATGAAGGATCTTCCCGAATCAGGGATCGAACCCACATCTCCTGCATTAGCAGGTGGAGTCTTTACTGCTGAGCTACCAGGGAAGCCTATTTTTATATTCTTACATTGCTTATAGTGCTAAGAGCTTACAGTGAGTGCAATGTCCTTGATAAACTCTGTTGAAAAATATGAGAATGAGTCATACACATATGCGTGCGCACACACACACATGCATACACATGAAGAAACTTTCATGGCTTTTTGAACATTCAGATTTAACTAATGTGCTGCAACTTTAAAAATAGTTCACTTGAATGTTGCTAGGAACATTCGAAAATAAACTTTCTGACCTTTTGTTGTTTTCCCACAGGATTGAAAAAACGTACAAGGAAGGCCTTTGGAATACGGAAGAAAGAAAAGGACACTGATTCTACGTATGTACTTGAGAACGCCACTGCTCAGCATCAGCTGACGGTGCCGTGTGGGAATGTGGATCTGGTTTGGGCTGCTGTAGAGAAGAATAATGAGCCCGTTAAACCTCTTGTTTGGCTAGAATCCCTGCAAGAAAGTTACAAAATGGGAAAATCAATAGTTGTTTAGACACAGTTGAAAAGGAAAAGGGTTATCTTGATCACACACCTTTAGCTTTTCCTTCTGTGTAGGTTTATCCTGCATAAATGTTATTACAGAGCATTGCCCTGTGGCCTTGTCCTCTGACCATTTTTAATTCATGCAAAGTGAAGTATCTTTCATATAACTAAAACAGCTAACATTTGAGATGACTGCACTGGTAACTAGTAGTTAATAAATGCTCAGTGAATGGCAGCAGCCACTACTCTTACTAGTACAAATTAATATGTGGCAAATTCCTTTTGAGCAACTAAAAATGGAATTTCCTGGGAAATTCGAGGGTGAAAAAGCTCATATTTAAAGAGATGTTCAATGAAGTTTCAAAGTGGGAGGAGCCTTGAGTTTGATCTTCAAGAAGATGAGGACATGCATTTCATGCAAAGGGAGCAACAGCCAAAGCAGAGATGTAGAAAATCCAAGGAGGTCTTCAGGACAAGCTAAACAGGGCAGTCTGTCTACCTGTCAACTGCTGGTAAATGTGATGATGGGAGGTGAGGCTGAAAAGATCAGGGCTAGATAGGAAGGGCTTGAAGTGCCAGGCTGAGGTGTCTGGGCTTCCTTCCTTAGACAGTGTGCAACCTTGAAGCCTTGAGGCTTTTAAACCAGAGACTGTAAAGGACTGAGGGGGTAAAAAGTTATGTTTTGTCTAAATATCAGATGTCACATCTCCTGATCTTACCTTTTCTTTGTCCTTTCTCTTTTGGTAAATAGTTATTTCATGGAAACTACATTTACTCTATCTAGTCTTGCCAATGCTTTTTAAATGATTAAATTAGAAAAATTTCTGAGCATTATACAACTTCCATTATTTCTTAACAAATTGCCGTTTTTGAAAAGTTAACCAGAATAGGAGATGGTTCATTCATCACAGTCAGGAGACCTGGGCTCTGGCTTCAGGTTTGCCAATAGCTCCACAGCCTTAAAATACACTTCCCTCTAATGGGCCTACGTTGACGTTAGAGTCTAATTTCCCTAAAAGGCCAGACACTGTAGCAGTCCGTCTGTCAGCAACATCGCATCACCTACAATGTGCCACATGCTGTGTGGGATACTATTAGACATTTCTCAGGAGAACATTGTTAGCAGAAACCAAATCCAGCTTTCTTTGAAGACAGTGTCTGTAACTGACTACACGTAATCTCTGGCGTGTGAAGAAAACTAAAAAGGATAAAAGCTCCCTCAAAAGGGAAAAGAGGTCAGACAACCTCCCCAGGGCAGGCTGAGCTATTTGCCCTTGGCGAAAGCACCGCTCTTCCATCATCACTTCTAAAATCATGAAAGTGAGAAAGTTACTCCTCACGGCTTTGGGTAGATGGCCAACATCTCTCTGAAGTACTCTAATGAGACATTTGCTTGTAAAATTCCAAGCATCTCTCCTTTACTTCTTGTAATCTGAGTGCCCCAGTTTACTTAGGTGTAGCAAATTAGCTATAAACTGGTTCCCTCAGCGGTGATGGTCAAAGGACAAGCCATTTAATGTAAGCCTCTGCCTTTCAGGAACACCCTGCTCTCTGATTGGGTCATATATCATTCTTGCAAAAGGCTGGGGAAATATTCTGGCAATGTGCTATCCCTTCAAATTTAGGGAATGCTTATGATAGTCTGCCATCACTGAAACCTTGCTGATGCAAACTGTTTTCAAGGCTGTTGCAACTCCATGAGGGTTGCCAAGCAACCTGCTATGGTAGCTGCCAGCTCCAAATTCAGCTGATTGGGTGTCCTTAGATAGAGTGGGGTTAGAACCAGAGCTTCCTGATTTGATCATCATTACAATGGCTGATAGAAAGAGGAAAGGAGAGAGCCTGTGCTAAATGGCAGGCTCTGTGCAAGATATTTTGTAATGCACTGATATCCTTTTCAATCCTCACAGTAATTCAATAAGGTTAGAAGTAATGTCTCAATTTTAGAGATGAGAAATCAATGCCAAAATGAATTAATTGCTGAAGGCTACCCAGAAAATAAAACATGGATCCAGCTTTCTAGTCCAGAATCAAGTGACTATTCTTTTATCACCCAGGAAAAAAAAAAAAACAACAAAAAACAGAATAGATGGATAAAATTATAATCAAGACCAAAAGGGGGTAATAGAGAAAAGGGAGTAGTGGCAAGAAGTAACTGTCATTTTTAAAAACAGAGGCAAAAGGTGCCTGGAAGATGATCAGTTTTAAAATGGAAATCAGTAAATATGGTGGGTTTGCTGTATTTATTTAAAAACATAAAACTTAATAAGAGGGGGTTAGGAAATAAATTGAGGACATGCCCAATTGTCTGAGGCTGCTAAAATCTCTCTCTACTCCTCATCCTAGGTCAGCTTATATTGATATAATAACTTTAATCTAGATAACATTTTGTGAGTATTTACAATGTTCTAAGCACCATTCCAGGCTCTTCATTTATATTAACTCACTGAATCCTTTACCCTGTGAGATATATACTGTTATCACAGCTGTTATGTAGATGAGGAAACTGAAACGCAAAGGGGTGAAGTTCTTGTCCGAAGTTCTGCAGCTAGGAAATCTGAGTTGATTGACCCCTGCAGTCTGGTGCTGTAGCTGGTGCTCTCCACCACCATGCTTACTACCACCCTACTGGGAAGAACCAGCCTCATTTCCATCAATGGATAAGGCAAAGGATTCAAATAGACATCAACACTGCTATCTACGATTACATTTATTCTGATGAAAAGGTTTGAAATGCCGTCCCTATGGCGGTAATACTCATGAAACCAAGTAGCCTCCCATTTAAGATCCCCTTGCATCTATCACCTACCCCTAAAGACCGCACCACGAGGATGAGTGCCTCTGGATCTGTCCTGTGCAAAAGTTAGCAAAAATCTCCTCTCTCCTGATCCCTTAGCAGAGGCTGAAATCCTAGTAAGAAATATTTGTTTGTTTTTCAGTATATAAATCTGATAAGGAAAATTGGCTTTGATGAGTGTGAGTTGGTACTTTTCTCTGTGCTGCCACCTGGGTTTATTGTGGTCATAATAACCCACTGGATTTACTTGCTTGTCTCAAAAAGCATGTCTTCTTCATCATTTTATCTCCTGAGTTTAGTCTAGTGCCTGGCCCATTATAAGTCCCTCAATATTTGTTCAATGAATTATATATAATTCTTCCTATCCTTCTTTCTTAGATGAAATTTTTTTGAACCAACTGTTAGTAATTCTCATAGCCAGCAAATGTCCAAACACCCTCAGGCTTCTGTCAACTCCCATGGTCTTTCAAAATCAGGGTCCTCTCTACTTCTAGCCCCTGTATCACTGATTCATGCTTGCATCCACGTGGAAATGATTATGAAAAATGATACACTCCCATCAAATAATTTGTAATCCAAGTAGAATGTTCTGCTAATTTTGAAGGGGGTGTTGGCAGGGAAAGGAATCAAACCTTGGAGCTAAGAAGATGTCCCAGTAAATAAAGAATATTTCACTTGGTCCCACCTCCTAACCACTCCTGGTGGCTCTGCTGGTAAAGAATCTACCTGCAATATGGGAGACATGGGTTCGATCCCTCGGTTGGGAAGATCCCCTGGAGAAGGGAGCAACTACCCACTCCAGTATTCTGGCCTGGAGAATTCCATGAACTGTACAGTTCATGGGGTCGCAAAGAGTTGGACATGACTAAGGGACTTTCACTTTCATTTTCACTCCACCCAAGCACTTACTAAGGTTTCCTTCCAAACAGTGCAGGTCCTCACCTGAGCATAATTATGGTCTCCATGTTAATGTAATAATATTTTTCTATCTCATAATATTAATATTAGAATTAATATTAATTAAAATATTAATATTAGAATTAATATAAGAGGTTATAAAGTTACAATGACTACCCTTTTATTTTTCCCTTTGTTCTGTTCCTCCAGTTCAATTTTCCAGAGTAACAGTAATACCCTTCCTCTATTGCTATAAAGCCTAACGTGTCTGCAAGTGGGCAGTTTTGTGTTTGTTCCTAGGGTAGAGCCATCAAGGAAGAGGAAAAAAACCTTTAACAAACATTTTTGAAGACTTAGTATGTGTTGGAAATCATTATAGGTTCTTTATATACTTTTCATGCTTAAACTGACTTAGAGAGGTTAAGTAATTTGTCCAAGATTAGAGAATTAGTAAATAATGGAGTTGGAACACCTAGATTCATCCTTCTCTAAAGACCTTATTTTTAAACACTGTAGCCTAGCATCACTGTGGATTAAATACCCTGGACTTTAGTCATCAAAGTGAACCATTTAGTAAAATTGCCCTTCATTTCCTGCTCTCATGTAATCAAAGGAGCAGTAAATATAGAAAGATGGAGGAAAATACAGATTCTCAAAGTGACTTGAAAAATACCATAGAAGTTCCTTCTTATATGGGGAAATTCAAGACCACTTATGGGGAGAAGATGAGAGAACAAATCGATTGGCATTCCTGGTGGCAGTTTTAAATGGAAGCTGATTAAATGGGACAGCTCTTACTGAATTCTCCTCTCAAAAGTGGGCAAGACACTGCACCAACAACTTGTGCCTTTTGGATTTCAATTTTTAATGAATCTCTCCCTCCCACATACAGGTACACACACCCCACACTGAAATATCATTCAACCAATTTGTTTTGATTAGCTTACATTAGCCAGGTTTACTGGGGTGGGAACTGGCGAGAGATGGTTAATGACTCTTATTGTTGTACTTGAGTCTGTGTAGCAAGAATGATTCATTTTCCTAATAGCTACTAATTTCTTTTTGTTACAGAGGTTCACCAGATAGAGATGGAATTGTAAGTATTTAAATGACCATTTTTAGTAGGTTTGCATTTCAACCTATGCTAGTTTAAATTTCTTAAAGCCCCATTTCATTTTTTTTTCCTGCAGGGGGAAAAAATGAGCTTAAATGACTTTTCAGACCTCTTACTGTTGTAATTTTTTGTAGTAATTGCACGGGACATAAATACAGTCTTCGTCAAGTTAAACTTGTTTATTGCATTCACCTAAAACCTTGCTCCAGAGCAGGCAAGGCAACCAGTCATCAATATGATGGGTCAAAAGTCAGACAGTTCCTGCAGGGGCTGCTACCATCAACTGTTATTTCATTTCCAATTTAATGATATAAGAGCTCATTATATGAGAATGCTTTTCTCCAACAGAGGCCACAAAGTCATAATGGAGCTGAGATCCAATAAAATTGAAAGAAGCCTTTCCCTTTTTGCAGTTGAGCTGCAGATACATTTTCTGTATTAAATTCATAAGTAGGGAATGGTCTTGAAACCACTTATGCCTGAATTTATAGCCTGGAGGAGGAAAATATGTTCACTGGTTCAAGAGTTAACAGGAACTCTGGTTCCTTGCTGGTCACCAGATTTCTTGCTTTTTTAGAGAAGTCGGTGGTGCATGAGCTTGGATTTATCCAAGTTGTCCTGATGACAGGCTGCACCAACTTCTAAAATGTCTTCCTTCAAAGCTGAATCAGATGCCTATTCAGAAGGTTCAAAAGAACAGCTGTTACTGAAGGAGGGAAAAAAGGGACTCACATTAGGCTCATTGGGCTGGAGTGGGAACTAAAATAAACCTGATAGATAATTTTTTTTTGAAAAGTCACCCTTTATAATATTAGACCTAAATTGGGGTGTTAACTGCAGCTATGGTAGGAGTTTTTCTCCCAAATTTAACTCAAGGTTCTTAGCTTTGGGGTGCCTTTTGCATTCATGTAGTTCTCTCCATGAAATGTTAAAGAAGTAGACTGAAATTTATCAGACATTGGGTAACACTATAATCAAGGCTCTATTCAGCAGGGGAAAAAAAAGACCCAGAAGACTCAGCTTCTCCTCACCTCTTGCTTCTGGCTCAGAGCCCTCTCGTTAACTCTGTCTCAGGTACTCTGCTTCTGTGTCTTCTCTTTGCTTCTGTCTTAGTCCCCTCCCTGAGTTCTCTTGTCCCTTTCATCCTCACCCCTGCAAGACTCTGTTAGCTAGTCTCTGCTTTCCCTCCCTGCTGCTCCCAGGCTGGTTTGCTGTCTCTTGCTTCTCTCCCTCTGGCACCGTCAGTCCTGTCCTTTTATTTCTTTCTCTAAAGCTCCTCCCAACCCTCCGGTCATCGTCTCTGAAGCCCCACTGCTGTCTCAGTTCTCTGCTCTTCTAGGGCCCCCCTGTTTACATCCTGAGTCGAACATGCACCTGGTACCTGGCACAGTACTGGTGTGCAACAGGTGACTCTGCGTATGTGCTGTGTCCATAAGCCCAGCTGTGATTCTGCAGATGCACCCAACTAAGACAGGGCTTCATCCCTGAGTTCCCCGAGCCCTCCGTCATTGCCGCCATGCCCAGTCACGTCAAGTTATTTACCAGCAGATGCGCCCTCTTTGTTCCTTAATTGGAAATGCCACGAATGTATCACTGGTCATGATATTAGAAAAGAGGAGTTATTTAATTTTGATTTCTCAGGAAATAATGCACACCTGTTTGGAAAATAGGCTGCATTCAAAATAAATTCATGTTCTCAGAAACAGGGTGTACAGCTTCCTAGGTAATTGGACATTGTTAGCCAGCTGCTTATTTTACCACTTGGAAATGTGCTTCTAGTCTTCTCTACGTACTATGGGCACCAAATTTTGAGAACGCCTTCTCAGACTAGTTGCTATAGAAGTCCAACATTTCTATTTGCATTCAGTCCCTGGAAATCTCAACCTGATTTCCCTTCAGACTCAGACTGATTTCTTTAAGACCTTATGTCAGTGGAGCCAGTCCACTTTTACATGGCTGAGTAAGCTTTAAAGTGATTTCTTTTTGAATATCTGAAGTTGAAATTTATGGTTTCACTAATGTGGTTCTACAAACTACAGGTGGTGTACCCACTTCATGCTTATATATGACTTTGTCAACACAGGAGTTACGCAACAGGTTTAACTGTTTAAATTCAGTTTCTGCAAATCCAGTGAAGCCCATCTTTGGTGACAAGGCTTTTGAGGTTTTGTCTGCAGAGGCTCTGTAGCTGGGCTGCATGTAGCAAGATGGGCTTGCCTTGTCCTCCACTGGTCAAATATGCCCACTCCTGGCCAAGCTGTCTGTCTCGAAGTTTGAGGCTTTAGGCATCTGTGTGGCAACGCGGTCTAACCCAGAGACAAACTCTGCCTTGTGCAGGACACACTCTGAGTTTTTCCTAAGCAGTTCAGGTTTCCATCCACACCTAGACTGGGGGACTGGATGTCACAGTCGTTGCTCCGAGGAGATCTCAGCTCATCCTGAACACATGTGCAGGAAAGGGTCCAGGTTTGGAGCTGGCAGCTGTGTCTCTGGGTCTTGCTATCTCCCCATAAGGCTATGATCCAGGGAAATACACAGTGCAGCTAGCCTTTTCAGACTGCCGTTAGAAACACAACTATTTTTATTCAGTCTCTGGTGTGTCCCAGTGTTTGTCTCTACCTGTAAATTAAGTGCTGGCTGAATGAGGACTGGATTCACATCAGCCCTGGTGCCTGGGACACCTCTTTCCCCTTCTCCCTTCTTCTCCTGGCCTAGCCACACTGGCCTGCTGAATAGAGCCTCATTATGGGCCCCAAAGTCCACTCTTTGCTCCGAGAACCCTGCCAAGATTGGTAGGCCCTCCAATTTGGCCTAGATGTTGTTTCCTCTATGGTATGTTTGCTGACTCCATGTGATTCTTTATATGTGTCTTGAAGAACAAACAGATCCTTTAACAACTTTTTTCTACATGAAAACAATCAATTCCAGCAGCCCAGCCCACATGAACCACCCTACAATAACAAAGCAGAGTGCGCGCGTGAAGGAGGAAAAAAAGTTTCGGTAAGGAAACAGATTTTAGTTTAAAATTTCCAAGGGGTTGTAGAAACAGTGAGTAAAATCCCAATTTGAAATTTGAAAACACCAAAGCATTTAAGACTCTTTCTTAGATAGTATTTCCCAATACTGGGGCCAATGTTTAAATCAACTATATAGATTGTATATGTTGATGTCTGAATACACTTTTAAAAAGTGATCAGGCATAAGAGACATGACTATGTCTTAGACGAAGGACAGCAATTCAGATTTTTTAAAAAATCTGCTATCTATAAGAAAACTTTAGCTATAATATAAACAGCATTATGCAAATTGAGTAGTCATTTGTTAGGGTAAGCACTATCTAAGTAACATCAGGAATTCGGCAGGACTTGGGCCTGAGGGACCTAAGGTACCTGCCAGTGGGCTTGGGGTGCTGATCCTGGTGGCCCAGACTGTACAACAATGGCAGCTGTGTTGTTCAAAATAGTGGCCACATGTGGCTATTTAAAGTTCAGTCCTCACTTAATGGCCATCAACAGATGAATGGATAAATATATAGTGCATATATGCAATGGAATATTAATCATAAAAAGTGATAAAATAGTGCCATTTGCATCAACATGGATAGATCTAGAGATGATCATACTGAGGGAAGTAAGGCAAAGATGAACATCATATTATATGATATCACTTATATGTGAGATCTAAAACAAAAAAAAATACAAATGAACCCATTTATAAAACAAAAATAGACTCACAGACATAGAAAACAAGCATGTTTATCAAGGAAAAAGTCAAGGGGAGAAGGTATAAATTAGGAATTTGAGATTAATAGATATACACTACTATATGTAAAGCGTCTGCCTGCAATGCAGGAGACCCGGGTTCAATCCCTGGGTCAGGAAGATCCCCTGGAGAAGGGAAATGGCAGTCCACTCCAGTATTCTTGCCTGGAAAATTCCATGGCCTGAGGAGCCTGGTGGGCTACAGTCCATGGGGTCGCAAAGAGTTGGACACGACTGAGCAACTTCACTATATGTAGAAGAAACAACAAGGACCTACTTTATAGCACAGGGAACTATATTCAATATCTTGTGATAACCTATAATGGGAAAGAATGTGTGTGTATATATATATATAATTGAATCACTTTGCTGTATACCTGAAACATTATAAAGCAACTATACTTCAGTTAAATAAATACCTATTTTTTTAATTTTTAAAAATAAAATAAAATTCAATTCTTCAGTGACATTCGCCACATTTTAAGCACTCCACAGCTACTTGTGGCTAGTTGCCACCATATCGGACAACACACATGCAGAACATTTACTTCTTCACAGATAGTTCTATTGGACAGTGCTATTCTATAGAGTTATTTACAAAGTGAGACAAGTCTATCTCAATGGCAAATAGATAATATTTAGGCAGCATTTCATATGTCTTTAATACTTCTCACCAAAGAGCACAATGTGGCCATGATCCTGGAAAAGAGGAGCATCCACAGTTAAAGTTAAGAACTTTGATGAATGTATAATTGAATGCAATTTTACTACACTTATTGATCTAACCAATCATATTATCTGAGAGGAGATAATAAGCTTGACCAAAGTAAAATACCTATTAAAACATGATCAATATTACTATCAGCCTTGATTATCTTTAAATAACAGTCATATATTCAAGTTTTGGAAGTGATTCATAAGAATTGTGGATTTTAGAAAATATAGAAAAGAATTTTAAAAATATATACCTTATACTCCAAGAGAAAAATCACTGTTTATATTGAATATGTTGGTGAATAGCCAACATTGCTCTAAATATTAAGTCTAATTTTTACATATTTCCCCACTTAAATTACATTCTTCCATGGTTTTACACAGTTTTCCAATTGAAAATCAATAGAGCCATTGCCTCCATATCACCACTATGAGCTGCTTAAATTGTTAAACTGGGAGAATTTCTTCCTTAGAGTTTTACCAGAAGAATTTCAACCAGGTTCTACATTAGCTCTAACTTGATAATTTCCACTTGCAAAGTCAAATATATTTGTAAGAATTCACTAGTGTGAATGATGCTAAATTGCTTAATTTCTCTAATAGAACTGTGTGTATATATGTGTGTATGTGTGTTTTTAATATCAACCCAAAAGAATGTACTATTATGATTTGTTGTTTGTGTTTAGTATTTATGTTTAAAGTGTTCTTATTTTAAAAGAAATTTCTTTTTATAGACTTTGCTTTCTCTTTATCACAGTCTTCCATTGGTTTCCATGGAAACTGAGAAACTCTCTCTCAGCCCAGATCTAGAAAATTCAAAAAACTGAGGAACTTTTGTATTTCTAATATTGCCATTAAGAAATACACGCACTCATTTTGTCTTTGTTTAGCTGAACCTATCAACTATCTTGATCTTGAAGGGCTTTGGTTACAGAGATGAGATTATCATGGAAGCAAACATCTGTAGAACTTCAAAAATTTTGAACTCAGTAATTTATCTAATCTCTTTGGTTTTTAGATAGCAATTCTTTGTAATAAAGAATTAAGGACTAAAAGATCTATTAATAGTACTATACTGATCACAGAATTCATAAGTTTAGTTTTTTGAGATCAGCTTAGTTCATTTGATTTCCCATTACTCTAAATTACATTTGTATTTTGAATTTTTTATATATGCTTTATAAGGCGGAGAAGGCAATGGCACCCCACTCCAGTACTCTTGCCTGGAAAATCCCATGGACGGAGGAGCCTGGTGGGCTGCAGTCCATGGGGTCGCTAAGAGTCAGACACGGCTGAGTGACTTCACTTTCATGCATTGGAGAAGGAAATGGCAACCCACTCCAGTGTTCTTGCCTGGGGAATCCCCGGGACGGGGGAGCCTGGTGGGCTGCTGTCTATGGGGTCGCAGAGTCGGACACAACTGAAGCGACTTTATAAGGAGGATTTGGAGAATTTTGCAAGGAAGACATATGCAAACATTGGTAAGGTAGAAATTTAAAAAAAAAACAAGTATGACAAAAAGGAAGAACCATGCCATTCACCACAAGAGAGATTTTTTATTATGAGATGGCATGTCCTCAAAAGTATCTTCATAGGTTATACAGGTGCAATGTTGATGTGGCAAGTTTTTAAAACAACCTTCGTTTAAATAGCAAAGAATATCATTGAAGCACTAATTCAATGAAGGCAATTCTGTGAGAAGCTTAAAATGATGTAGTCTGATTAAGCATATAATCTTTGTCAGGAGCAAGACAAAGAAGAGGGATATGGGGCATGGGCCCTTTGTCCCAGTGTGTTGGTTGGTGGAGGCAGGACAGAATTTGTGCATTTGTAAGTTCTAGAGCGGTGTTGGTATATGGGAAGAAACAGGAAAATAATGGACACATTATCTATTCCTTGCATACTATTTCCCCTCACTCAACCACTGCTAGTTCTTAGAGTGCCCAATCAACATGCAGTATCAATCAATGATGATGTTACTAGGTTACCTCCGGTTTGGATTTTTAGTGATCCTGCATGCATAGATGAAAAGGTTTCTTCTCCAACCTACTTGTCATATGGTGTCAGCTGTTAACATTGTAGCTCAACCAGCCTTCATTTGTGATTGCAAAATTAGGTGTCCTGTCCTCAAGCCTCATTCGTCAGCATCCGATGTGTGTTGTTGTGAGATCCATGAGTGCTCAGTGACATATCGTCGCTCTATGTGCTAACAATAGGAATGTTGTTGAATGGACTCTCCATTACCAACCTCATCTGTGTTTTTATCCTTTGCTCATGAGAAATAGAGAATCCTAGAAATTTCAGTTTGAATGATACACATCCTTGCTCAAGTTCTCATGGCCATACATGTCATGGCAGTACCAGGGCTGAAAATAGAACTTTAAGATAATTCAGAGAGAATAATGCTGATACCCAGTCCTCTCATAATGATGTGTGCTCATGGAGGCCTAGCATGCATGGATGATAGAAATCCACAATTAATCCTCAAATTGTGTTTTAGTAATTTCATAAGAAAAGTCACTTGAAAAGAACATCAACATTATTTTTTAATACTTAGAGGCTGAGTTAACTAATTTGAATCTGATTCCCTTTATATTTTATCAAGGGTGTTTAATAAAACTTGAGTCAGTGTTAGAAAAGCTGAAAGAAGATGAATTAATGACTTGGATGAATATTTTCTGGATATGTTGGAAACAACTGTGTATGAGAATAACGTGGGTCAAAATATTTCCATTTAAATACGTACATATTGAATACATCTGATTATATCCCCTGAGGTATAGAGGATTAAATAATACATAGGGGCTGCTGATTCTTTAGTAATTATATAACATTTGAGTAGCTAGTTGTTAATAATCCCTATGCGTATCCTACAGTCTTTTGTGAAGTAAGTGTGTAAATTCTTTATGCAGTGTCATGGCAACTCAATTTACCATTCACTTACACCAATGTGGTTGCTTAATAGGCTGCTCTAAAGTGTCTTTCCAGTGCTGGATTTTGATAGCTCTTGCTAAATGCAGATAAGACAAGTTTTCTTTTGTTTCTTTTATATTAATTCAAATGTTTCTTTTCTAAATGTATTTTCAAATTTATTACAGAAGAAAAGCAATGGAGCACCAAATGGATTTTATGCAGAAATTGATTGGGAAAGATATGTGAGTATCAGATTGTTTTTATAAATATGTCAGTGTGAAAAAGAGTCAAGGCATGCTTATATTTAAAATAGAGCATAGAAATAAGTGAAACATCTCATTAGGAAGTGCTGGCACAATTAGCCTGGTATAGAGGCTAAGAGCACTAGAGTCTGTTAGACCTGAGTTTGAGACCTGACCCCTCCATGGAACAGCTACGTGTGGCTTTGGTTATTTGCTGGCCACCATAAATGAAGTCAGTAGTTACTTTATAGCATTATTGAGAGGATTCAATGAGCTAACTATTTGCAGAATATTTCAGTAGCCTGCCTAGCCTGGCATGCATGTTCAAAAAACACTTTTTAAAATATTAACTCTTTCAGTCCTAATTATATTGATAAGCAGCTTTGAGTATTGAGTCAAGTCAGTTCATGTCTAGGCCTTGATTTTGCAATGTCCTAATCTGTTCAGGTGGCTATAACAAATTTGCCAAAAACTGAATGGCTTATAAACACAAACATTTATATCTAACAGTTTTGGAGCCTGGGAAGTCCAGGATCATGATACCAGCAGATTCGGTGTCTGATTGAGTGCCCACTTCCTGGTTCATAGAAGGCACCTTCTAACTGTAACCTCACTGAGGTCTCTTTTATAAGGGCATTAATCCCAATCATGCAGTCTCCTCCCTTGTGACCTAATCACCCCCAAAGGCCTCAATTCCTAATACCATTACCTTGGGGTTTGGATTTCAACATATAAATTTGGGAGCAATACAAATATTCCTACCACAGCATGTGAAAATTATTCTAGCCTCATAGTACAGATTTTTCCCAAGTCAAATGACAATCAGTTGTTTCTTCCCAAGGAGTAAGGGTGCATCCCAGTGGAGACCTAAACTCTCCTTGTAATTCCCCCAGTAGCCAGTTAACCTCATCACCACACACTTCACCAGCCACAACAGGATGGACAAAATTGCTCTTATATCATAGAAAACATATAGGCCATATTCACATCAAAAATCACTTTTATTGCATACCAAGTGCCTAAATTCATAATTCCTACAAAATGCCTTTGTACTTACAACTTAGGTGACTGTCTGACCCAACCTCCTCTTTCATAAAAATTAAACTTGATGTTAATGCATTTGCACATTTGTTAAGAATTTCACTTTTTTAAATACCAACATTCATATTATGATATGCTACTAAATTCTTACCACCTTTTTGTTGTTCAGTTGTTAAGTCATGTCCGTCTCTTTGTGACCTTGTGGACTGCAGCATGCCAGGTTTCCCTTTGCGTCACTATCTCCCGGAGCATGCTCAAACTCATGTCCATTGAGTCAGTGATACCATCAAACCATCTCATCCTCTGTCGACCCCTTCTCCTCCTGCCCTCAGTCTTTCCCAGCATCAGGGTCTTTTCCAGTGAGTCAGCTCTTCAAATCAGGTGGTCAAAGTATTGGAAGCTTCAACATTAGTCTTTCCAGTTCAGGGTTGATTTCCTTTAATATTGACTGGTTTGTTCTTGCTGTCCAAGGGACTCTCAAGAGTGTTCTCCAGCACCACAGTTTGAAAGAATCATTTCTTCGGTGCTCAGCTTTCTTTATGGTCTAACTCTCCCTTCCACACATGACTACTGGAAAAAACATAGCTTTGACTATACAGACCTTTGTCTGCAAAGTGATGTCTTTGCTTTTTAATACACTGTCTAGGTTTGTCATAGCTTTTCTTCCAAGGAGCGAGCATCTTTTAATTTCAAAGCTGCAGTAACCTTCTGCAGTGATTTTGGAGCCCAAGAAAATAAAATCTGCCACTGTGTTTTACCACCTTTGAAGGTGAATACTATATTACCTGCATTTTATAGAAAGAAAAACTGACTCTCAAGAAAATTCAATTATTCATGCCACCCGTACACTCCAGAACATGTCATTCTGTCAACCTCATTACCTGGTCATCCCTTATACCTGTTTCCCAGTGTTGAGATCTTTTTTATATTTTCTGCAGTTCAATTCCCTAGATCTGTGACAGCCCCTGTGTTGCCCCATGGGCTTCTCTGGTAGCTCAGCTGGTGAAGAATCCACCTGCAATGCAGGAGACCCCAGTTCAATTCCTGGGTTGAGAAGAACCCCTGGAAAAGGGATAGGCTACACACTCCAGTACTCTTGGGCTTTCCTGTTGGCTCAGATGGTAAAGAATCCACCTACAATTCGGGAAACTTGAGTTTGATCCCTGAGTTGGGAAGATCCCCTGGAGGGGGGCATGGCAAGCCACTCCAGTATTCTTGCCTGGAGACTCCCCATGGACAGAGAAGCCTGGTAGGCTATAGTCCATGGAGTTGCGAAGAGTCAGACATGACTGAGCGACTAAGCATAGCACAGCATTTTACCCCACATCCAAATTGTTCATAAATAATATTATAAGGGAAGTTACTAAATATATTAAGGACAGGTAATCTTTTTCTCAAAATTAGCACTTTTTCACCTAAAAATAATTTTGTTGTATTTTGTAGGATTTTGTAGAATTTTTGTTATAACAAAAATTTTGTTATATTTTATAGACATCTTTAATGCACAGGAATGGGATACTCTAAGCAAAAAAGAAGCATGATAATTAAAATACAAAATTATTATTGATGATTCATCAATATTTGATTATTGATGAATAATCAAGAAATAGTTGATTATTCATCAAGTATTTCTGATTCTCCATCCAACCCTAAACCTTAGTGCTATCCTTAACAACTTGTGAGTGTTTAAAGGAAGCAGAATTTCCCTCAAATTTGCTTGGTCCTAAAAGTTATTCAGGTCATAGGAATTATGGTTATAATTATATTAATACACTAGACTCCACTTTCTTTAAGTAATAAGAAAGATTTTATTCTAAAGAGACTGTATCATTGTGTTTTTGGCAGGGATGGATGTGGCCTTTAAGCAAAGCTCTAAAATTTAAGTAAGGTTTAACTGACTTCATATTTGAGGGAAGAGACTTTCAGGCAAAAAGGAGGACTTTTATGAGGATCCAGAAGTGGGAAGAAGCTTGCAGTGATCAAATCTCATATGTCAGCAGTGGGAAGAAGGCCCTGAGAGAATCAGGCAGGGCCTTGTGGGTTATTTAATGGTGCTAGGTTATTATTCTAAATGCAGTAAAAAGGCAGGGACAGGTTTTTAGCAGGAAAGTAACCTTAATACTCTTGCACTTAAAAAAAAAAACACAACTAACTTTGAGTACTGAAAGTACAAAAGGGAGATAATAAATGCTCAATAAATGGCAACTTTTCCATGGCACTCAGGCCCTCTTTTCTCTCTGTGGTCATGGCTTATATGTTGCTTCAGTGACTCCAAGATCTCTCCCTCCAGCTCTGTTCTCTTTCTTCCAGTCCTATAACCTCAACTTCAGGAGGCCACCTTTGAACTCTGCCCCCTCTTCCCCTCTCAAGCACCAAGTTTAGTCTCAAAACACCTGGGGTCAAGACCCAGGTCTGTCATTTGCTAGATGTATTTCCTAGAGAAATGGCATCTGATTTCTCTTAGTTTCCTCCCTGGTGGATGGGATGACTCTTTCCATGTACGATTGCTATGAGGCTTCCCCGGTGGCTCAGACGGTAAAGAATCCACCTACAGTGAAGGAGACCCAGGTTCGATCTCTGGGTCGGGAAGATCTCCTGGAGGAAGAAATGACTACTCACTCCAATATTCTTGCCTGGAGAATTCCATGGACAGAGGAACCTGGCGGGCTACAGCCCATGGAGTCACAAAGAGTCGGACATAACTGAACAACTAACACACACACACACACACACACGATTGCTATGAATAGTCAGTGAAACAAAACGTAGGTCATGGTACTGACCATATAACAGGAACTAAGATATGACAACACTAATCCCAATCATGCAGACTTTTATCTTTCTTATCTTTTTCCTAAAAATCTTAGTTGCCTCCTGTTAGAATGAGTTCAGCCAGGAGTACTCCCAGGATGTGATGGAAGAAATCTTGGAATCTTCTTGGACATTTCCTCTCCTTTTTCTCCTATGACCAATCTGTGACTGAGAACTCACAATCTGTCCTTCCAAATGTCCTCAATTCATCCCTTCCCAAAACTAACAACTTGGTCCTCCTTAGCACATCTCACCTGAATTGTTGCAAGTATCATGAGTTAGTTTTCCTTTCTCCAGTGTCTTCTGTCCCCAGTCTATCCTCAGCATATTTTCAACACCTCATGATTCTGCTTTCAGCAAGTGCTGTGCTTAGTCACTCGGTCGTGTCCGACTCTGCAACCCCATGGACTGTAGCCTGCCAGACTCCTTGTCCATGGGGATTCTCCAGGCAAGAATACTGAAGTGGGTTGCCATGCCCTCCTCCAGGGGATCTTCTAATCCCGGGAATCAAACCCAGGTCTCCCACACTGCCAACAGATTCTTTACCATCTGAGCCACCAGGGAAGCTTTCAGCATGTCCCACCCTAATTGAGAAGCTACAGTAGCCATGTCAAGTCCAGACTTTTCCCCTAGAATGTTGCCCGCCCCCGCCCGTCTTCTTTTCCACGGTCTTCCCTCCCCATACAGCTTCCTCTCCAGTCCTGTCATCTTCATCTCCCTCTCCCTTTCACCGTGAGAATCATACTGTCCAATCCTACCTTGGTGTCTTGGTACAATCTCTTCCTCACCACGGACTCGCCTCTCCTCTCCGTCTGACCCAAAAGGCACACAGAGACTCCCTGATTCTTCCAGATCTCACAAATTTCCTTTCCTTTCAGACTCTTATCAGTAATATTTTGTGTTTTGCCTTTTCTTTGAACTTCTGACTACCAGAATACAGACAAAAGATAATTTGCATGTTGTATCCCCACCATGTTGCTTAATATAATCCTTGGCTTATAGGAAATGCATGATTCTCTTTGAGCATTTTCTTTCACTGACAATTGACTTCTAGTTTATTTTCCCAATAGGAAGACTCTCTAAATATCCTTGAGTAAATTTATAAACGTATAGCATTCAAAACAAGAGGCAGGTCTATAGCCTTAACTAGATGATTCTTGAAGGAATGTGAGTAATTTCTTTACCATTGTCAGGACAATGATTGTTTAATGTGCACTTGTATTTTATAGAATTCCCCTGAGCTGGATGAAGAAGGTTACAGCATCAGACCTGAGGAACCCGGCTATATCCTTTCTTTATATTTTAATCTTAATTTCCATTTGCTTTCAGACAGTAGGATGATAAATTTAGGATTTGCAGAAGTGCCGAAACTCAAGCTTCTCAAGTCTTGTTGTCACTAGTATTGGAGATGAATAAACAGCACAGAGAACAGGCTGATCACTAACAGGCAGGCATTTTGCCTTAATCTATTCATAGGAAAGAGAGAGAGGAGAAAGAAAAATTGCGCTGAAAAACAATTGTGCAAATTGTGGGTGCTGGGTTGTCTTCTAAAATCTGATATGATAACACTACTTATGGTGGCTGGGAGATAGCCCTGACTTGTGCTTTCCCCACAAACCATCTCTGGTCAGAGCAGGTCACACTCTGAAGCACAAAAAGTCATCACAAATCCTTCACAGAGTGGCCTTCCTGTCTCCTGTGGTAAGAGGAAATCCCCATGGGCCTATAACTGTGAGTGCTGAGTGTGACACACATAATGGACTTTGGAACCATTGCTCCTTGAAATTTGTCCTCCTTAATCATGTTCCAAGGAAAGGTGCATAAATTCTGACTCTTTCCTGCTTTACACTTTGATTTTTGTTTTGCTTTGATTTTCTGCCACCTAAGTGTGCTTCTGCTGCGTCTTTGTGCAATCACTCTTGTCTTGTACTCATCATTGCCTCTGAGTAGAAAAGACAGAGTTATGCATCTTTAACTGTGTTTTACCTACCAAAGGAAAGCACTTTTATTCTTCGAGTGAATCGGAAGAGGAAGAAGAATCACACAAGAAGTTTAATATCAAGATTAAGCCATTGCAAGCTAAAGACATTCTTAAGAACGCTGCAACTGTAGATGAACTGAAGGCATCAGTAGGCAACATTGCACTTTCCCCGTCACCGGTGGTGAGTGGCTTTTTATTTCAAGCTTTGGTGAGGTTGGATTGACCGCTGTGCTCTGCCCATACATGTCAAGTAAATCAGAAACTCTTTAAGCTGAAAGCTGCATATGGTCATGATTTTATGAACTCTATAAACCTGAAACAGCTCATTCTAGCTATGGAAAATTATGCTTATTTTATATTGCAGTTTTTGTGCTTTTCAAAGTGGGATCACATTTGTTTTTGACGTTTTCCTGCTAGTATTTTTCAAAGGAGGAAAAAATAACAAACATTATCCAGACTTACTTCTGAAACAATTAAAAAAATATGAAGTTTACATATTTACTAACAAAGATTTTTTAAAACACATTTTAATGTCTTATTTTATGATGCAACACATAAAAACTCATGGAAAGAAAACCAAGGAGATTGCTTTCTTTAGGGAAAAATCCTTTTCATTGCCAGTGCTTCAAAAAGAAATATTAATCTAATAAACCATAGTCTAAAAAGATATTAAAACTCACAAGCTTCATTATATTTTGTTATCAAATTGTCTTAAAGACTCTATTTAGACACCCCAAATACAGATATGCCTTATTTATATTAATCAAATTGGTATTTTTCTGCAATTTGTACTTCTTTTCCAATTCTCATCTACTAAATTTCTCTAGCTGCATTCTAAGTTCCAGCATTTACAGTGTTTTCTCTATAGTGCTTGATCAATGCTGCAATTGTTTTCTAAAAATAACTGTGAAGAGCAGATGAAGGCTCTTGTACTAGGAGCTAATATATTCTTAGCTTCTTGGCATCTTCTCTAGAGAGATGTGATCTCCCAGCAGCATTTCTCATGAATGAGATAGTTAATAAATGCTTGACCATTTTTTCTATGCTTTTGGAAAATACCAACTAACAGTTCTATAGGAGTTGTAATCACCCATCCTTTGGGTGCCTGCCTGGGATGGATAAAATCTCTAATGATGCTTTCTTTAGTGCTTGTAATGGCCTTTACCACTGCTGTTAGAATCAACTAACATGACTGCTGATAGTAATCAACCACAGCAAATAATATGTCAGATAATTTTTAATCATATACTCACTTGCCATCTTAAGATGTCTTCTTGAAAAGGGAATCATGACATATACTAGTTTCCTTTCCCTTCTGTAATGGAAGGTACAAATTTTAAACTCACATATTGGTCTGTAATATAAGCAGTTTGTAGTAACAAGGCCATTTTAAATGTGCACACTTTCACTTTTCAGTTGACATCTTTCAAATCATTTTTTACTTACTAAAATATTTTTGTTAATTGTAAAATTTTATTTAAATGATTGAAACCAATTTATATTTACTTCTATTTAGGGTATAATAGACAGTGGGCATTGGGGAGAACCTGGATAAGTATAAGAAGCCAAGTTCTTGGAATTCAGTGAACAAATTTACATGAAATAAAACTTATTAGAAAGATCCAGACATGTGGTATTTATTTTCTGAAAGCTAGTTGAATCTAAGATCCTTTCCATCAAAAAGAATATCTCTTCATATATCTGATTCACTTTGTTGTGTAGCAGAAGCTAACACAACATTGTAAAGCAACTCTACTCCAATTAAAAAAAGAAAGAATATGTCTACTCAAGTCATCTCGTAGCTATTCCTCCCACTGCATATGTTGCTAAGGGTATACCAAGGAGAGTGGCTGTCACTCTGAGATTTTCCCAACACCTGTTTGGTTTTTTTTTTTTTTTTCCATTTATTTTTATTAGTTGGAGGCTAATTACTTTACAATATTGTAGTGGTTTTTGTCATACATTGACATGAATCAGCCATGGATTTACATGTATTCCCCATCCCGATCCCCGCTCCCACCTCCCTCTCCACCCGATTCCTCTGGGTCTACGAATGGATGAGGAAGCTGTGGTACATATACACCACGGAATATTACTCAGCCATTAAAAAGAATTCTTTTGAATCAGTACTAATGAGATGGATGAAACTGAAGCCCATCATACAGAGTGAAGTAAGCCAGAAAGATAAAGACCAATATGGTATACTAATGCATATATATGGAGTTTAGAAAGATGGTAACGATAACCCTATATGCAAAACAGAAAAAGAGACACAGATGTACCAACACCTGTTTTTAAAGTAAGACATTGACATGATGTGGTTAAGACCGCCAAAAATAGAGAAACGGTGCAAAAACTAAATTGAGACACTCAGAGAAAGTAATCTCAGGGTTGGGCAGACCAGTAGCCCCACAGACCAAGAAAGCCTGGGACCCGGCACCACTACTGCCCTGGCATTCCCAGCCAGCTCCCTCTAATGTGAGAACCTACCTCTGTCATTACTATGATTCCCAAATATCCATGATTTTTGACAGTTAGTGTAAGAAAATAAGCTGTGATGGCTACTTTAGGGAAAGATAGGCATGTTTATAGATAAACATAACTATAAAGGGAGAACTGAAAAGATATTCTTGCCTTTAGAATCCTTGTCCTCATCTAGATAACCCATAACCAACTATAGGGATATTTCACAAAGGACATAAATAGAACCTTATCTCCAGAGCTGGGTAAATGGAAATAACCTTCTGAAATCCAGTTAGTGCCAGGATAAAAATGAGCAATGTTTTGTACGACTT
This sequence comes from Dama dama, assembly GCF_033118175.1. Lineage (NCBI taxonomy): Eukaryota > Metazoa > Chordata > Mammalia > Artiodactyla > Cervidae > Dama > Dama dama. The sequence goes on along the minus strand of NC_083700.1, from coordinate 76,266,350 downwards.
TAGATGTTTCCAGCCACGCAATCAAATGTTCATACATCTACACTTAATTCAGGTACAAAAAGAGAAATAGGACCTATACCAATTAATGATATATCAGAATATTTGTTAGGCGTTGGTTCTAATGCCACAAAAGCATCAATTGCTACACTAGTAGAGTTAAATAAAATGGTAGGATTCACAAAAATGGCTGATATTTCTTTTGAAGAATTTTAAGACAAGGTTGTAATTCACTTCTTTTCATCTACCTGTAAATATGTAGTAATGAACTGTAACCCATTTGATATCTCTTATCATGAATTTATTTTCACTTTGTTTGGATAGGTTTACTATATATATTTCATTGTCAAATGACTTGATAAATGAATAAAATGAATGAATGGATGTATGAATGAATCATATATATCTATTTGTGTATACAATATAAACAAACCTATATGAAAATTACTCCTCCCTAAAAAACAAAGCTTCAGCAACATAAAAAATTAAGGTTTTAGCTGCTAGCAAAAATCCTACTATATTGACAAATAAACACAGTTCCAGTCCAGATCTTACCTTGACTCTTGATTTTTATATAGAAATCAAGTTTTAATATGGACCAGGACAAGGCAAAGCACCAAAAAAAAAAAAAGAGAGAGAGAGAGGAGGATGCAACTCACAATCAAAAGATGCTAATTTCTATTCTTCTCATGTTGTGATCTCCTAATAAGATATCATGAAAGCATTAGTCAGTCGTGTCCAACTTGTTATGACCTCATGGACTGTAGCCCACCAGGCTCCTCTGTCCATGGAATTCTCCAGACAAAAATACTGGAGTAGGTTGCCATTCCCTTCTCGAGAGATCAAACCCGGATCTCCTGCCTTGCAGGCAGATTCTTTGCCATCTGAGCTACCAGGGAAGCCTTAAGATATTATACTAATAGGGTAAAGAAGGACAATCACCCAGGTTTGAATTAGGGATTCAATTAGTTTTGAATTAATTGTTGAATTAGGGATATGTATGAGTTAGAATATTGGTAGATCTGCCTCACCAGAAACCAAAATATTAATAGTCATGGCTTAAACAGAATAGATGCTTTATTTCTATTCCACATTAAAGGCAAAGCAGGATGGACTGTAGCCCACCAGGCTCCTCTGACCATGGAATTCTCCAGGCAAGAATACTGGAGTGGGTTGCCATTTGCTCTTCCAGGGAGTCTTCCCAACCCAAGGATCGAATCCACATCTCTTGCCATCTCCTGCACTGGCAGGTGGATTCTTTGCCACTGAGCCACCTGAGAAGCCCAGATACACATATATCCAGCTAAAATCCCAGGCTCTGTTATTAAAAGACAAAGGAGTGAATGGATACTGGTAGACATGGACACAGTTTCTGTGTCACTATATTTTAAATAATCTCAGAGTAATGGGAAATGGGATTTTCCCATTTATCTTAAGTTATTCCCCAAACCTATTGAAATGAGGAAATTTCCCTTTAAAGATTTCTAATCACTGATTTCTAAATACCAATGATGTTATGTTACATACTAGCCAGCAGCAGGGCTGAAAAATACCAATTTCAGTTAAATATCCATTTATGTGATTGATACAGATTCCTGCAACAGTAACAGTGCTCCCTCAGTCTTATAGAGTTCACTGCTTTTTGAGAAAGACTGCCTCATCATTGAGAGAAATGTGTTAAACAAATTAAACCCAAATGCTGTCTCTGTGTAACTTAGGTTCATGTTATAGTTGTGCTCTTTGGAGGACCGGACAAAGTTCAATCCAAAGGGACTGGACTGTCCAAAAGGATAGAGTCCCTCCTTTTCGCAACAGGTTTTCCATGAAGCATATTATCTCCAACTCCAAGTTTAATGTGCAAGATACTGGGCTCAGTACTGAGGGGTAGGGTGGGCAGAGGGTGGAGGTGAGCTGCTTTGCATGTCCAACAACAACCTCAGCTAATCATCTGGGGACTCTTGAGCTAAAATGACCCTTCACATTTGTTCTAAGTTGGTCTGAGATGAATAACTGTTATACTGCTACATCAATCTGTGCTCCATATGGGCTTGCTAAGAAGGGGCATGACCTTGGCCAAGGTGGCTCTCTCCAGCTGTGTCAGACCCTGAAGTGTTGACAGATGAAGGCTGTCTGCCAATGGCACTCCTAACGACTGTGTAAAACACCCTTCTGAAGACAAATCTACCCAGCACATTTTGGCACCTAGTGTTACCACCTTCTCTTCCAAGTGTTTTGTGGCCATTTGTTTAAATAATTTCTTATAGAATCTTAGGAGGTAGGCATATAATAATTGAAAAAGCAGATGTCCAGACAGCAGGCCCAGCTCTGCCATGTTCTACCTGTGTAAACTTAGATGAGCCCCATAATTGTTCTGAGATTATATTTCCTTTTCTGTAAAGGAAGGATAATTAAAAAAAAAAAAAAAGTCAGAGACACTACTTTGCCAACAAAGGTCCATCTAGTCAAAGCTATGGGTTTTCCAGCAGTCACGAATGGATGTGAGAGTTGAACTGTAAAGAAAACTGAGCGCCAAAGAATTGATTCTTTTGGACTGTGTGGTGTTGGAGAAGACTCTTGAGAGTCCTTTGGACTGCAAGGAGATCAAAGCAGTCAATCCTAAAGGAAATCAGTCCTGAATATTCATTGGAAGGACTGATGCTGAAGCTGAAGCTCCAGTACTTTGGCCACCTGATGCGAAGAACTGACTCATTGAAGGCAGGAGGAAAAGGGGATGACAGAGGATGAGATGGTTGGATGGCATCACCGATTCGATGGACATGAGTTTGAGCAAGTGCCAGGAGTTGGTGATGGACAGGGAAGCCTGGCGCGCTGCAGTCCATGGGATCATGAAGATTCAGACACAACTGAGAGACTGAACTGAAGGATAATAATAGTCCTTATGGAGTTTTTCTGCAGATTATTGTTGGTCTCTGGCAGGATCAAATCTTCTTTGATTTTTTTGTCCCCTGTGCTTAGCACAGTACATGGCACATATTGGGCATGCAGATAGTTATTTGATAAATGAGTGAATGGAGAAAACACACAGAATATCCTAGTAACAGTTCCTGGTGCTTAATTAGTAATTTGCAGTTGTTTGTTTCTTTATTACTAGGGTATTATTCAGGGTTCTCCAGAGAAACAGAACTAACAGAATATATGTGTATACGTGATGGTGGCTTAGTCACTAAGTCATGTCCGACTCTTGCGACCCATGAACTGTATCCTGCCAGGCTCCTCTGTCTATGGGATTCTCTAGGCAAGAGTACTGGAATGAGTTGCCATTTCCTTCTCCAGTGTATGTGATAGATAGAGAGATAATAGATGTTGTTGTAACAAATTGGCTTCACATGATTTTGGAGGCTAAGTCCCACAATATGCTCTCCACAAGCTGGAGGCCCAGGAAAGCTGATAGTATAATTCATTTCAGTCTTAAGGCCTGAGAAACAGAAGAGCTAACAGTGTAAATTCCAGTCTGAAGGCGCAAGACGAGAAGAGATGTCCCAGCACAAATGATGAGGCAGAAAAACAGGTGAATTCCTCCTTCCTTTCCCCTTTTTTCTCTTTAGACCCTCAATAGATTAGATGATGCTGACCCACATAAGGGAGGGCTATGTACTTTCCTGAGTCCACCAGTTCAAATGCTACCCAAATGCTAATCTTATCTAGAAACACCTTCACACACACCCAGAAATAATGTCTAACCTGGATACCTGATAGCCAGCCAACTTGACATAAAATTAACCATCACACTATTATGTATATATGTATGTATGCATTTATTTATTTATATGCACTTGTATATACATATTTTAAGATAACTTTTGCTCCTTTATTGAGAGTCATGGGATTATAATGTATCTGTATCTCAAGTCTTGAATTCATTCGAAGAGGTTTGGACAATCTTTTGCCTGTCTTTAACTTTAGTTTTGAACCAAATCTGATTGACCTTTCAGAGGAATTTTAAATCAGTTTTTTCCATACTGGACATTTGTGATTGATATTTCTTTAAGCACAAATAGAGACTTTGTACTTACTCCTGAAGAACCTAGCATATAGTGCTAGTTTATCTTACAGAAAAGATACTGGACTCTGATAGAGGGAACTTAACCTCTTGCAAACTTAAGCAAGTTTCTTAAACCTATTTGAGTATCAGTTTCCTCATAACTAAAATGAAAATAATGAACACCTACCTCACACAGTGGTTGTTGGGATGTCCCTCTCTTTCTGTTAATAAAATGTAAAGATTTTTCTTTTAAAGGAGAATATGGAAACAGAGGTGTAGGATAAATCACTCTGCTCTCTGCTTCCCTTGGTACCACACACTTTACATTCAGGGTAGAAACTGACCTCTATTACATCTTTCACAAATAGTTTTGTTCTTAAAAGATTTCATGTAAATCCATGGCTGATTCATGTCAATGTATGACAAAAACCACTACAATATTGTAAAGTAATTAGCCTCCAACTAATAAAAATAAATGAAAAAAAAAAGATTTCTCAAAGGGGAAAACAAAAACAACAAGAAGAAATCTTAACATGCAATGGAATACCATTAATTCCCTTTAAAATAATTTGAGGGAGATGCAAATGGACAGTTATTTCAATGACGTCACAATTACTCAGACAACTGCGCTCTACCTCTTCACTGGGGTTGCTTTGCACAAGTTACAAAACCTGAGCCACTGTTTCTTCATTAGTGAGTGAAGATAACTCCTGTACCGACTTCACAGGGCTATTGTAAGGGTGGAATGAGTTAATTTATTAAGCACCATATTGTAATATCAGATACTACATTGAGGGATCATTCTATTGTTAGAATTGTTTGCAGAGTCTGGGGCACATTTTTAAGAATATCATTAAATGGTGATAAATCAGGAAACCCAAATAGCCAAAAGTCATGTAGAGCCAAGACCAGTAACTACTCTTGAGTATCAAACTAGGAAAATGCATTAATAAAATAACTTTTGTGCTGCCTGTAGGTTGATTCTGAAGCCATTCCAGAAGCATTCTTAAATTGTTTTAGCATTCCTAATTTTGTTTTAACAAAATCCCTTGAGTAAGTATGGTGCTTCTTCAGGAAACCCTATTGAAAGCTAGCATTTCCAATGGGATTCTATATTGTGCACCCCCACCAAATTTATTTCAGTGAGAAATGACATCATTTTCCATCCCTCTTCAAATCAGTTCACTAAATATTTGAAGCCAGCACTGAGAGCTAACATCAGAAATATTGGACAGATTTTGTTTAACATTATTGTTAACTACAAGCTTATCTTAAAAGGGAAGGAATATATGTATACATATTGCTGGTTCACTTTGTTGCATAGCAGAAACTAACACAGCATTATAAAGCAATTTTACTCCAATAATAAAATTTTAAATAATGTATAGTTGATACGGCAGGTGGCCCACAGAGGATGAACTTCCCCTTGTGGTCCAAATGCCTGCCTCTCTTCACTCAGTCCTTATTAAATATATTCTTATGTAGTCAACTTCTCCTCTGGCCTCCATTTCACAATCTCTTGGCTTCCTTACCCTTCACAGGATCTCAGAGGTAGTCATATCCATTTCTTCCAAAACCCATAGAGCTTTCATCATGTGCTTCAGTGATGTGTTCTGCTCACGATGTACCTTGAATCCTGTGGCTCCTATAGCATTCATGGAATTGAGAAAACAGACACTACATTTTAATTCTTGGTAAAATATTATCTTTTCCTTTTGTTATGAGCTGCTGTTAATTCCATTATTTTTGTTCTCTGGTGAGACAAGGATCACAGCTGACTTACTTTGAGAGGTTGTCCTTAACTACAAACTCTCATTTCTGTACTGAATCCAAATTTTTCCTCTGAAATAAGTCAGAACTAAGCTTGCATTCAATTTAATTCAAATCACCATTAAATCTACTACTGTGGGTAAGAGGACCTAAGAAGAAATGGAGTAGACCTCATAGTCAACAAAAGAGTCCAAAATGCAGTACCTGGGTGCAATCTCAAAAACAACAGAATGATCTCGGCTTGTTTCCAAGGCAAACCATTTCAGTTTCACAATAATCCAAAGTCGATATCCCAACCACTAATGCCAAAGAAGCTGAAATTGTGTGGTTCTATGAAGACCTTCAAGACCTTCTAGACTAACACCAAAAAAAAAGATGTCCTTTTCATCATATGGGATTGGAATGCAAAAGTAGGAAGTCAAAACATACCTGGAGAAACAGGCAAGTTTGGCCTTGGAATACAAAATGAATCAAAGCAAAGGCTAACAGAGTTTTGCCAAGAGAACGCATGGGTCATAACAAACATCCTCTTCCAGCAACACAAGAGTTGATTCTACATATGGGCATCTCCAGATGGTCAATACCAAAATCAGACTGATTATATTCTTTGCAGCCAAAGATGGAGAAGCTCTAAACAGTCAGCAAAAACAAGACTGGGAGCTGACTGTACCCCAGATCATGAACTCCTTATTGCAAAATTCAGACTTAAAATGAATAAAATAAGGAAAACCACTAGACCATTCAGGTATGACCTAAATCAAATCCCTTATGACTATACAGTGGAAGTGAGAAATAGATTTAAGGGATTATCTGATAGGTAGAGTGCCTGAGGAACTGTGGACGGAGGGTCATAACATTGTATAGGACGTGGTAACCAGAACCATCCCCCAGAAAAAGAAATGCAAGAAGGCAAAGTGGTTGTTTGAGGAGGCCTTATAAATGACTGAGAAAAAAGAGAAGCAAAAGCCAAAGGAAAAAGGGAAAGATATACCCAACTGAATGCAGAGTTCCAAAGAATAGCAAGGAGAGATAAGAAAGTCTTCCTCAGCTATCAATGCAAAGAAATAGAGGAAAACAATAGAATGGGAAAGACTAGAGATCTCTTCAAGAAAATTGGAGATAACAAGGGAAAATTTCATGAAAAGATGGGTACAATTAAAGACAGAAACATCAAGAACCTAACAGAAGCAGAAGAGATTAAGAAGAGGTGGCAAGAATACACAGAAGAACTATACAAGAAAGATCCTAATGACCCAGATATCCACAATAGTGTGGTCACTCACGGAGAGCCAGACATCCTAAAGTGTGAAGTCAAGTGGGTCTTAGGAAGCATTACTACAAACAAAGCTAGTGGAGGTGATGGAATTCCAGCTTAGTTATTTAAAATCCTAAAAGATGATGCTGTTAAAGTCCTGCACACAGTTCAGTTCAGTCACTCAGTTGTGTCCGACTCTTTGCAACCTCATGAACCGCAGCACGCCAGACCTCCTTGTCCATCACCAACTCCCAGAGTCCACCCAAACCTATGTCCATCGACTCAATGATGCCATCCAACCATCAATATGTCAGCAAATTTGGAAAACTCAGCAGTAGCCACTGGACTGAAAAAGGTCAATTTTCATTCCAATTCCAGAGAAAGACAATGCCAAAGAATGTTCAAACTGCCACACAGTTTTACTCACTTCACATGCTAGCAAGGTAATGCTCAAAATCCTTCAAACTAGGCTTCAGCAGTACATGAATCAAGAACTTCCAGATGTATCTGGATTTAGTAAAGGCAGAGGAACCAGGGATCAAATTGCCAACATCTGTTGGATCATAGAGAAAACAAGGGAATTCCAGAAAAACATCTACTACTACTTCATTGACTAAGTGAAAGCCTTTGACTGTGTGAATCACAACAACCTGTGGAAAATACTTAAAGAATTGGGAATACCAAATCACTTTACCTGTCTCGTGAGAAACCTGTCTGCAGGTCAAGAAGCAACAGTTAACCAGACATGAAACAATGGACTGGTTCAAAATTGGGAAAGGAGTATGTCAAGGCTGTATATTGTCACTCTGCTTATTTAACTGAGTACATGTGCTATATGCAGAGTATATCATGTGAAATGCCAGGCTGGATGAATCCCAAGCTGGAATCAAGATTGCTGGGAGCAGTATCAACAACCTCAGATAGGCAGATGATACCACTCTAATGGCAGAAAGTGAAGAGAAACTAAAGAGCCTCTTGATGAGGGTCATTGAGGAGAGTGAAAAAGCTGACTTAAGCCTCAATATTAAAAAAACTAAGATCACAGCATCTAGTCCCATCACTTCATGGCAAATAGATGGGGAAAAGTGGAAACAGTGACAAATTTTATTTTCTTGGGCTCCAAAATCACTGCAGACGGTGGCAACCATGAAATTAAAATACAGTTGCTCCTTAGGAGAAAAACTATGACTAACCTAGACAGCATGTTAAAAAGCAGATATATCACTCTGTCAACAAAGGTTTGTATAATCAAATTTGTGGTTTTTCCAGTAGTCATGTATGGATGTGAGAGTTGGACCATAACGAAGGCTGAGTGCCAAAAAATTGAAGCTTTCAAATTGTGGTGCTAGAGACTCTTGAGAGTTTCTTGGATGACAGAGAGATTAAACCTGTCAATCCTAAAGGAAATCAACCCTGAATATTCATTGGAAGGACTGATACTGAAGCTGAAGCTCCAGTACTCTGGCCACCTGATGCAAAGAGCTGAGTCATTGCAAAAGACCTTGATGCTGGGAAAGACTGAGAAGGGAGCGACAGAGGATGAGATGTTTGGGTGGCATCATCGACTCAAAGGACATGTTTCACAAATTCAGGGAGATGAAGGACGGGGAGGCCTAGTGGTTGCAAAGAGTTGGACAGGACTGAACAACAACAAAGTTTTCATTCTGGCTCTGTACTCATTATCCATATGATCCTGAGTAAGTTGCTTAAACATTTAAACCCCAGTCAAGGCTTAATCACATGAATCAACAGCCTTGTCTAACTCAATGAAACTATGAGCCATGCCTTGTTGTGCCTCCCAAGATGGACGGGTTGTGAGGATAAATGAATTAATATATGTGAAGTATTTGATATACAGTCAGATCACATTTTCAGATCTGCCAACCAGCAACATAATTGCCATTGTAAGTTCTCTAAATGGTCTCTGACCTTGAGACGTTTAAGATTTATGAATGGTCACCATGAAACAAACTGAATTATTCTGATTAATAATAGTTATCATTTACTGAGCAACTCCTTTGGGCCTTACATAAATTTACTTACAAAATACTAACTACTTTACACCACTACTTCCTTAATTCTTAAAAGGATCCTATGAAGGTAGACAGTATTATTAAAATGATTTTACTATTGATTAAGCCTTATACTTAGTCACTTAGTCATGTCTGACTTTTTGCAACCCCATGGACTATAGCCCACTAGGCTCCTCTACCCATGGGGATACTCCAGGCAAGAATACTAGAGTGGGTAGCCGTGCGCTCCTCCAGGGGATCAAACTGCATGCTGCAGTCCATGGGGTCACAAAGAGTTGGACATGACTGAGCGACCGAACTGAAATGAACTGATCCTCACAATAACCTATGAGATGGGTACTATTTTTACCTCCATTCTACAGATGAGAAAGTTGAGGCATAAAAGAATTAATTAACTCACCCAAAATGTCACAGCTACTAAGTGAAGTTGCTGAGATTTAAACTGAGAAATCTGTTTTCTAATTCAGAATGTTTACCTGCTACAGTATTTTTTAAACGAGATTTCAGTAATAGATGGCAGGTATAAAGCTAACATTGTAAAAACAGTTTACAATTCCACTTTTTTGTTTTCTACATCATTTAAGAGATTGATATACTTTTTAAAATAATTAACCTAAAAGTGAAAGTCACTCTATTGTGTCCAACTCTTTGCAATGCTATGGTCTATACAGTCCATGGAATTCTCCAGGCCAGAATACTGGAGTGGGTAGCCTTTCTCTACTCCAGGGGATCTTTCCAACCCAGGGATTGAACCCAGCTCTCCTACATTTCAGAATAAAGGCTTATTCTTTACCAGCTGAGCCACAAGGGAAGCCCAACAATACTGGAGTAGGTAGCCTATCCATTCACCAGCAGATCTTCCCAATCCAGGAATCGAACTAGGGTTTCCTGCATTGCAGGCAGGTTCTGCACCAACTGAGCTATCAGGGAAGCCCAATTAACCTAAAAGCTAGTATTATTTGCCTTTGGTTTGCAACTCAACATTTTAATTTTTACCTTATTTAAGAGATAAATTCATTACAAGAAACAATTATTAGTTTTTTGTTTTGGACATACAGCATATTACAAAAAAAGAACTCTTACCTACTATATTATATTACTTTTGATGAAAGCTATTGGTTCTCTTTACAGAGAAAAATACATTAAATCATCCAAAACATTTTACAAATAATTTAGGAGTACTCACAAACTCTTTGAAGGCTATCACTTTAATGGTATCTACAGAGCCCATGTCAGTCTACATACACACACTCCCACTTAAGCTCCAAGAGAGCAAAGCCAAACTTATGGGTCAGTCTGGCTTAATGGCTGCTGTGTCACCTTTATTTTAAATATTAAGGAATGGCACCTTGTTTTTATATGACGTATATTTCAGTTCCCCTGATCAATCAATCAGCAAGGAATTTTTTATGTCAGTGATTCACTATAATAATGGTTTATGTTTTACAAAAACTGTCATGATCAGAAAGATGTATTGGGCAAGCTATGCTGTTACACAGGCAAGGAAGTGGTGATCCCCTTGTTTCATAGAAGAAATCAACTCCGAGATATCAAGAGGCAGCTGAAAGGGCCAGGACTTGAACTCCAACAACCTCCTCCTTTCTGCCAAGTTAAACACACAGTATATATTCTCATCTACATTGAATTAGGGCCTGTGATTCAGTCCTCTTTAAATCCTTTTCAGCTTTGATATTCTGCTGTGTATTCTAGCCCAATAATCTCTATGGAAATTGCTGTTTTAGGAGCAGGTTAAGGATATAGCAAGGGGACTAAGAAAGAAAGCACTTCCTTGAAGCACATTGGTTAAAGAGGAAGAACATGGGCTTTTGAGTTAGCATCTTATTATCCGTGTGTCCATGGGCAAGCTCCTTAACTCAGCATTTCAGATCCTAAATCTGTAAAATAGGAAAAATCATACATACTTTCTCAGGACTGATGTCAAGATGACGAGATAATGTTGCAAAATTCCCCCTTTGATGCCTGTCACTTAGGAAGGGGCTCTGTAAGTATCAGTTCCCTTTTCAGCTCCATTTTTCTTTTCCTTAAGTTCAGAGACTTGTGGGAGGCAGGAAGAAAATAAAAATAGCGAGGGAGGACTTGAGCAAAGGCAAGGAAAAGAGGGCTGATGGAAATGCTGAGAGTGGGAGTTGACCTAGCCTGGCATGTGTGCTCTAGCAGTGCCTCCCTTTCTCCTGCAAAATTCAGCGAAATGAGGAATTAAAGACTTTGACATGGAGTTGTGAAGGGCCAGTCCATTTAATCTTGGTCCAGGAGATTTGCCATCCAAAACAGAGTTATTTCATCAAGAACTCTGGGGAGGGGGAGATAGCGAGCTTGCAATTGAAGACACTGGTGCTGTTTGCCTATTCCAGGTGTTCCACCCACCCTCCCACCCTCACATTAGCCTGCCAGAGAGCAGAATCCCTGAATTCACTGCTGCTTGGTAACAACACCCCCTTTCCTGTCCTCACTTTGGCAGAAGGTTCAGCACCCCATTGAGTTCAGCAAAAACAGGGAGTCATCCGTTGGGGGAGGAGAGCTGCAGTCTCCTACACACTGGCATTTGCTCCTGGTAGAAACTGTGTGGTGCCAGGGCAGGGTACAGATAGCAAGCATTCTGATATAAGTGCTCAGTGCAGACCTCCAGGGCAGCAAGCTGGAAGGGAAAAGCTCAGCATGGGTTCAACTCTTCAAGGAGAGCTTCACAGGGCAAGCTTGATTTGGGTTGAGTTTAGACCAGGCATGTCAAGCATGGAGTGTAGAAGCTGCCACTCCCCTTCCAAACCCTCAGCAGATCTTGCAACTATAGGTCCTACATCCCAGAGATAGTCTGAGAAGCCCCCTCTAGACGGAATTGCAAGCAGCTTGACCAAAATCATCTGGAGTTGACATATGAGATGTGTCTCTTTTTTCCCAAGCCTTGTAGAGAAGGATAGATGGGGAATTGGGTGGGATTTTCTTTTATCAATATATTCTTTTCTCTCCTGAATTGTAATAAGTCATTGGCTATCTGCAGAAGAATTCTTTTCGTATCTGAAGTGTGTTTGATCTTTCTTTCATTACTAATTATTTTTTCTTAGAGAATTCTGTTTCCATTTCCTGACATTTAAAATTAGAATATCATTTTTCCAAACCTTTTTACCTATCCCACGATGGTCGGAAGAAATCCCTAAGCTCTTGTATGTTTTGATCTCCTTGAAAATGAGCCGAATATTAATTCAATCTGGATTGCCTTTATCATTATTTCTCCAAGTAATGGTGGTTTTACCCTTTGAGTACCTGGTATTTTGCTTACCTTCGTGAGGTGTAGAAGTTAGAATTTCCTTGCATAACTGTAGATTCTTTCATTATTTTCTACTGTTTCAGACAATTTTATCTGATTGGGGGTTCCGGAAACATGAACACTAGGGTTGGAGACCTTAAGCCTCAGTTTCTGTTATCAACTTAAAATCTAATTGAATGAAACAATAGACTCAATATTGACTCACATAAAAACATTAGGGTGTCTTCAACCAAAGGCAGCAAATTCTTGAATTATATACTTTTAGTTACAGTGCTAAGGTTTCCCAAGTGGCACTAGTAGTAAAGAATCCACCTGTCAATGCAGGAGACACAAGAGATGCAGGTCTGATCCCTGGGTTGGGAAGATCCTCTGGAGGAGGGCATGGCAACCCACTCCACTATTCTTGCCTGGAGAATTCCATGGACAGAGGAATTCTGGCAGGCTACAGTCCATGTGGTCACAGAAGAGTTGGACATAACTAAGCATGCACCCAATTACAATGCTAATTATTATTTAAAAGGCTATTTTTCTATCTTTAAGGTCTTCCGCCTCAGTTGTGTTAGTCCTACGGGTATAGATTTTAATTTATAACCATTTTTATTAGCTATGGTGTATTCAGGATAGAATGGACTCAAGAAGCAATCGTTTTGGAAATTAAGTTTATGGCAGAAACATAACTTGTGAATAGTTCAATAAGTATGGGTTTATGAAGACTAACCCTGCACCCAGAAGTTTGCTTATTCTTGCATTGAAGGAGCCTTTCCTCTGGAGTCTATGACGTTGAATGGCATGTCAATACAGGTACTTAGACAATACTTGCTGGTTGATTGGACAAAAGGATGCCCTTCACTGTGGGAAATATATGGAACTTGGTGTTTCATTGTGGTGTAATGCAACTTATATCCCTTGCATTATTTTATAAAGAGAGCAAATTTTTCATCTTTCCCCTTCAATTAAAGCCAAGTTTTTCTCAATTATTGGATGGATAAACGGTATGAACAACTGTTTCTTCTCTTACAAGAGTCATTTGCAGGCTCTTTTCTAAAGTTTATTAATGTGTTGTTTTCTGTGGAGGCCAGTTTTTTGTCATAATCCTCTTCCCCTAATCCCATACATCCTAATGAGGTATCTGTTTTCTTATCTGAAGTCTCAGAATTCAGTCACTTGTGGTCCTTGACCTTGAGAAGGAAAGATAGATACTTTATTATCTCTCTTATACTATTATATTTATTTTTATACTAAGTAGTTTCTACGCATGTATGAATAATAGTATAAAATTAAGTATAGCAGTATAAGAAAAAAGTATATATTTGTTTTTTCTAAGAATTTTTTTTAGTGCCAGAAATAATCTACAACAATGAATATACTTTTTAATTGTTTTAGAAAAAAATCTTAGAGTATTAATCACCCATATTAATTATATCAGAAAATGTATGTTTCCTCAGAGACTGGGGGAAATTGCATTTCTTAACAGAATGAAGGTGAGATTTCCTTCTGTCTCTTATATTGTCTAAAGGACAGCCACCTACTGCCCATGGACCTTAGGAAATATTGTTTCAAATCAGCCACCAGCACAGCAGCGGTACAGAGCCACAGATGCCAATCTGAGCTACTCATCCTGAAGTGGCCAACACAGAGGGAAGGCAAGATGGGCGGGCCGCATTCTGTTTTGCCTAGTTGAAGCTCTCTTTCTACTCCCAGCCCATGTGAAGCCCATCTTTATTTTATTTTTAGCATGGTACATGAGGAATCAAAACAAGCTTCCAAAGAGTAATGAAAAACAACAGCATATGTCACACCCTGGCATTTTTCTGGTCTCTTTTCATCAGCGCGTCTTCTGAGCAATCAAAAGTGACTACATGTCCCTGCTGAGAACTCCTGCATTGGAGCAGAGTGAAGCCGGTCTTCTCGGTGGCCTCCAAGACCTTCATGGTGGCGACACCCATGACCCCAGACTAACACCTGCCACTCTTCCTTCTCACCCCGCTCCTCCCTGGCCCCCTGGAGGCGTCCTCTTCCCCCAAATACCAGCACTGCCTCCCCTCTCAACTTGTCCAGGACAGCTTCTCAATGAGGCCTCTCCTGACCACCTTATTTAAAAATCACAAATCTATTTCTGGGGCAGGAATAGAGACTCAGATGTAGAAAACAGACATGTAGACACAGAGAGGGAGGGAGGATGGGATGAATAGGGAGTTTAGGATTGGCATGCACACATTACCGTGTGTAAAATAGACAGCTAGCGGGAAGCTGCCACATAGAGCAGGGAGCTCAGCTCGGTGCTCTGCGATGACCTAGAAGGGTGGGGTTTAAGAGGGAGGGGATATGTGTACACAGGTAACTGAGACACTTTATTGCACAGCAGAAACACAACATTGTAAGGCAATTATACTCCAATTTTTAAAAATTTAAAAAATAATAAAAATCACAAAACTCTATACCCTGCCACTCCCAAACCCTTCTATTCACTCTACCTTTTAAAATTACATTTATCATCTTCTAAAATCCTACATACTTTGCTTACTTGTTATATTTGTTATTTATTATCTTTCCTCTCCCCTAGAAGTTAATGGAAGCTTTTTGTCTCTTGTTCCTATTGTTTTGGTCACCATGAATAGTGTCTGGTCTTTATTGGGTAACCAATAGATAACTGTTAATGGCTTATTAATAATAAATAAGTAATCCTTTTACTCCTTGTCAATACCTGGCTATTTGTACATAACTGATAGGAAGTGGTTATATCTATTAAAAAAATCTCATTAGCTAAAATATAAAGATTCAGAAGACAGCCATCCTATTTTTAAGGTCAAACGATTGTAGACTCTTAAAAAACTTCTAAATTAGATCTAGTTTTTTGTGTCTTGATCCCACTGTATGAAACCTGATACCAAAAATTCCCATGGCAGCTCAGTTCCTTGTTAAGAGGGCAGGGATGTATTTGGAGCACAAAATCTCCATAAAAGGATCATTAAAACTGTGATGCATATTTTCTCTATTCACCATTGTTAGATTTGGTCTGGGTCTTAAACAGAGTTCAGTTTTTAAATCCTGCAGATTTCTAGCTCTTCATGTAGAAATGAAGGCTTCAATAAGCCTTATCTTGAAAGACTACTTGCATAAAAAAGTGATTTATGATGATGCACCCAGAGAGAGGCTCTCCATCCACAGAGAGCAGGGGTCGTGTGTTCCATAGAAAGCATCCTTGATCACAAGGATGGTCAAAGGAACATCTTTGCACTTAGAGACATTGGTTATATTTTAGCTATATGCATTGTTCAATCCAAAAATTTGCTTACTCTGTTTCTGGGAACACGAGTACCTGGAGGTATGCATCTCTTTTTCATTTCTTTTATTATCTTTTCCATAATTAGAAACCACTCTGATGATAGTTCATTTTAAATCAAGAAATATCTTTGCTTTCCCTAAAGGAGAATTGTCTTGTCATGTTTTATCTTTGTTTGTTTATCAGTCTGAAGAAACCCTTAACCCAAGCAGCATAGCCTAGGTGTTGATAGCTGCTAACAATTTAAACAACATATAGAATAAAGATGCTTTAGTCAACATACAGCCTAGAATGGGAAGGAGAGGAGGGCCCTTAGCATTCATATGTTTATATTTATTCTTCTGATTCTAATTTCATAAAATGCACTTAATTTTAGAAAAAAAGCTGAGACATTTACCTTATAATCAGAGTTTATTTCTCAGATTCAAAACCATGCCTAGAAATTCAAGCTCACTTTCTGAAAACCTCATTCCCTGTGACCTGCTATGATAGAACAGCATGATCTATTTAACTCCTTCCACTGGAAAAATCCAAGATTATTTTCCAGACTCTGTGATGTGTAAGCTTTCAGCTCTGTTGTTTCTAAATCGCAGTGCTGATAAGAACCATGGGAATTGGGCTTCCCCAGTGGCTCAGTGGTAAAGAATCCACCTGCCACTTCAGGAGATGTGAGTTCAATCTCTGGGCTGGGAAGATCCCCAGGAGAAGGAAACGATAACCCCCTCCAGTATTCCTGCCTGGGAAATCCCATGGACAATGGGCTACAGTCGATAGGGTAACAAAAGAGTCGGACATGACTGATGGACTAAACAACCAATGACCCACCGCTGTCAAAGTTCTCTGGAATTAGAGAAGCAGGGATCCAGTCCCGCTCTCATCTTTTGTAGCCACGTGATCTTGGAGCTCATCCGAGCCTCCTTTTCCTCACTGGTAAATAAGAGGTAACAATGACACCAACCTCATAAAGTTAAACAATAATAGTAAAGTCTGAGTCATTATCACCTGTCACTATCATTCACATCTTTTAATCCTCATGACAGTTCTATAAGATAGCATCATCCATACTTTACCAAATGGAATTGAGAAACAGCATGACTTATTCAAAAGCATCCAGAAAATAAGGGATTAAATTCATCAGACTATATAAAAACGTTTGCACCTCCTTCCATGACAACTCCTTTGAAGCTATTTAATTTTAACCCAAAAATTCTTTTTGTTTGTAAATTGAAGTCCTGTTAATCGAAGTCCTTTGAAGCTATTTAATTTTAACCCCAAAATTCTTTTTGTTTGTAAATCGAAGTAGTTTGTACTACTTAGCAATGGTCTGGATCTGAAAGCAGTACCTGGGACATGGGCCCTATCCTGATCTTCAGTTACGCTGAAACACAAGGGATTTTTTTTGTTATGGGAGAACATTCCACTCTGGAGAACCAATTACATAGCTCTGCACCAATGTGTGTGCAAAGCTGTGCCACTTCCTTGGAGTCTTGATAATATATATTAGCCCTTGAGGTCACTAATGGGCAGAGAGATCAACTGTTAAATAGAAGTAAAGTGAATTTTATGTTTATAAGAGCTGGTGAAGGAACCATTACATCTGGGGCCATATCCCTTGGGCTATATATTATATACGATTCAGCCTTATTTCAGAGAACAATTCATCTTTCTGGACTTTAAAAGACACTGTGCTTAAAACATTTGTATTATGTTTTCATGACCACAAAAAGAAAATTCATAAATGTGATTTGAGCACCTACTGTACTTTGTTTGGGGCTAGAGAGAGCCCATTCATAATCATTACTTGGAGCTAATAATTGAATATTGGAGAAGACTCTTGAGAGTCCCTTGGACAGCAAGGAGATCCAACCAGTCCATCCTAAAGGAAATCAGTCCTGAATATTCATTGGAAGGACTGATGCTGAAGTGGAAACTCCAGTACTTTGGCCACCTGATGCAAAGAACTGACTCATTTGAGAAGACCCTGATGCTGGGAAAGATTGAAGGCAGGGGGAGAAGGGGGCGACAGAAGATGAGATAGGATTGGATGGCATCACCGACTCAATGGACATGAGTTTGAGTAAACTCTGGAAGATGGTGATGGACAGGGAGGGAGGCCTGGTGTGCTGCAGTCCATGGGGTCACAAGGAGTCAGACACGACTAAGCAACTGAACTGAACTGAATAATTGAATGGAGATGTCTAAGTAATACAGAATAAAATAAGAATTGCAAAAAATATACTAGCCATGTGTACCTCTGTTTTCTCTGTGACTAATAAACGCCAGGGAACTATTTACTCTGGGACGCTTAGGGAAGGCCTCATGGAGGAAGTGCTATTGGCCTTAAATTATAAGTAAGATAGTATATGAAAGAGAGGACTTCCCCGGTAGCTCAGAGGTAAAGAATCCACCTGCCAATGCAAGAGATGCGGATTCAATCCCTGGGTCAGGAAGATTCCCCTGGAGTAGGAAATGGAGACCCACTCCAGTATCCCTGCCTGGGAAAACCCATGGACAGAGGAGCCTGGCAGGCTACTGTCCATGGGGTCACAAAGAGTCGGAAATGACTTAGTGACTAAACAACAACAACAATTTGAAGGAGAGGAAGATAGCATCAAAGCTGAAGAAGCAGCCTGAGCAGAAGTCAGGGAAGTATGAATGTTCTACATGTTCAGGAGATGTCAAGGAGTGACTACAGCTAAGTGTAGATTTTATAGAGACAGCAGTGGAAGATGAGGGAGTGAAGGAGAGCTGGAGCCCATCATGAGGCATTAAATGACAGAATGGAGTTTGCACTCTATTTTCCACATAGTAGGGAGGTTTTTGCAGGGCAGAGTTACACACTCACTTCACTATTTTTAGAAAATAATTCTAGGGATGATGCAAAGGATGGATTTAGGAAATGAAACATGGAAAAAGACATGAAGCCTTTATTAAGAAGTTGTGGAAGGGCTGGCTTAACCACTGGCTGTCCAGTGGTTAAGACTTCCAATGCAGGGGATGTGAGTTCAATCCCTGGTCAGGGAACTAAGGTCCCACATGCTGCATGGTGTGGCCAAAAAAACCAAATAAATAAATTGTGGGGGAAAGAAAAGAGCATTCCCGGGGGCCAGGGACCACTCACCAGGGAAATAATTTGCCATTTCCCATGGGGAGTGGTAACAAATGAAGGATGGGATGAAAGAACTGATGGTTTTAGACAGAGTATCTTGAGAGCAGTTAATAGGTACCAGATTCCCTGACAAGATTGGAATTTGAGTAAAATCTCATGTTTTAGATTCATGATAGGCTGCAATGCATTCATGGAATTTTCCAGCTCCTTTCACTATTACCAAGGATACTTTTCTAATTTCAAAGTCTATTTGATAAAAGTAAGCCTCTGAGAAAGCTGTATGCAGGTCAGGAAGCAACAGTTAGAACTGGACATGGAACGACAGACTGGTTTCAAAGAGAGAAAGGAGTATGTCAAGGCTGTATATTGTCACCCGGCTTATTTAACTTACATGCAGAGTACATCATGAGAAACACTGGGCTGGATTAAGCACAAGCTGGAATCAAGATTGCCGGGAGAAATATCAGTAACCTCAGATATGTAGATGACACCACCCTTATGGCAGAAAGTGAAGAAAGAACTAAAGAGCCTCTTGATGAAAGTGAAAGAAGAGAGTGAAAAAGTTGGCTTAAAGCTCAGCGTTCAGAAAACTAAGATCATGGCATCTGGTCCCATCACTTCATGGCAAATAAATGGGGAGACAGTGGAAACAGTGGCAGGCTTTATTTTGGGGGCTCCAAAATCACTGCAGATAGTGACTGCAGCCATGAAATTAAAAGACGCTTGTTCCTTGGAAGAAAAATTATGACCAACCTAGGCAGCATATTAAAAAGCAGAGACATTTCTTTGCTGACAAAGGTCCATCTAGTTAAAGTTATGGTGTTTCCAATAATCATGTATGGATGTGAGAGTTGGACTATAAAGAAAGCTGAGCGCTGAAGAATTGAACTTTGCTTTTGAACTGAGGTGTTGGAGAAGATTCTTGAAAGTTCCTTGGACTGCAAGGGAATCCAACCAGTCCATCCTAAAGGAAATCAGTCCTGAGTATTCATTGGAAGGACTGATGCTGAGGCTGAAACTCCAATACTTTGGCTACCTAATGCGAAGAACTGACTCATTTGAAAAGACTCTGATGCTGGGAATGATGGAGGGCAGGAGGAGAAGGGGATGACAGAGGATGAGATGTTGGATGTCATCACAGACTTAGTGAACATGAGTTTGAGTAAGCTACAGGAGTTAGTGATGGACAGGGAAGCCTGGTGTGCTGCAGTCTCTGGGGTCGCAAAGAGTCAGGCACGACTGAGCTTCTGAACTGAACTGAAGCCATTCAAGGATGGCTGCTATCCAAAAGTCTACAAGCAATAAATGCTGGAGAGGGTGTGGAGAAAAGGGAACCCTCTTACACTGTTGGTGGGAATGCAAACTAGTACAGCCACTATGGAAAACAGTGTGGAGATTTCTTAAAAAACTGGAAATAGAACTGCCATATGATCCAGCAATCCCACTTCTGGGCATACACACTGAGGAAACCAGATCTGAAAGAGACATGTGCACCCCAATGTTCATTGCAGCACTGTTTATAATAGCCAGGACATGGAAGCAACCTAGATGCCCATCAGCAGATGAATGGATAAGGAAGCTGTGGTACATATACACCATGGAATATTACTCAGCCATTAAAAAGAATTCATTTGAATCAGTCCTAATGAGATGGATGAAACTGAAGCCCATTATACAGAGTGAAGTAAGCCAGAAAGATAAAGAACATTACAGCATACTAACACATATATATGGAATTTAGAAAGATGGTAACGATAAGCCTATATGAAAAACAGAAAAAGAAACACAGAAATACAGAACAGACTTTTGAACTCTGTGGGAGAAGGTGAGGGTGGGATGTTTCGAGAGAACAGCATGTATATTATCTGTGGTGAAACAGATCACCAGCCCAGGTGGGATGCATGAGACAAGTGCTCGGGCCTGGTGCACTGGGAAGACTCAGAGGAATTGGGTGGAGAGGGAGGTGGGAGGGGGGATCGGGATGGGGAATACGTGTAAATCTATGGCTGATTCATATCAATGTATGACAAAACCCACTGAAATGTTGTGAAGTAATTAGCCTCCAACTAATTTAAAAAAATAAAATTAAAAATTAAAAAAAAAAAAAAGGGAGCTTAGAATGTGCTCAATTGGAAACCACACCCATGTCCTCTATCACTTGATCTGGGAGAGGAGGCAAAACAAATCTACCCATCTGAGGTCTTCAGTAGTGACTCTTTAGCAAAAAGACAGATCAACAAAAGAAAAACAAACATAAGTTTATTAACATGTCTATTCATGTATACCTGGCAGACCCTCAGGAAAATGAGTAACTCAGAGGTGGTTTCAGAATTCAGGGCTAAATACCATCTTAATAGGGAGAAGGAAGGAGGCGTCTAAGGGGAGAGTAAATGATTTTTAGGGAGCATGAATGGGCCTTTGGAAGCATAGATGGGAAATGTGATAGTTTGTGGCAAAGTTTGTCTGGATATGGTGTTGACGTCTCATCTCCTCTCCCTTGTTGATTATACTCATGACAATTAGTCTCTTTCTGGAAGATTTATCTTTAGGCAGATTAGGGTTGTTCAGAGAAAGTTTCTCCCCGAATTTGCTGCTTTCAAGTGCCTATAGCTCAAAACAGTATGGCCAAGTGGCATGTTTTGGGGGTGGTCTAAAGCCAGCAGCTTGGGAATGACCATACTGATGCCTACAGGAAGCCTTTATAAAAGCCATGCCTTGGAGAGCTGCTTTAAAGTAAGGTTATTCTGAGCCTTGAGTTGCATCTTCTTGAATATACATTTCACCTCTCATTTTCTGTTTATTTTTTCTTTCTATGCTTACGCTTTTAGAGGAAAAGTCCGGTAAGAAACAACAAATTCTTTCTATATCTTGGCCAAACATTGTTTATTCTGTTCATTTTCATCTCTGTATATCTAATGACTGATTGTATTTAACACCTAAACAAGATTCTGAATTTTAAAAACAAACAGGATGTGGCCTAATTATGCCCCATGAGGAAAAGAGGAAGCTGGTTGCTAAGTGATTTTCCAAACCTGGTATTAAGGGCCACAAGGTAATTTTGTAAAGATTCACATCTTCCCCAATCACACAAGCATATGATAAGATATTTCAGTGTTAAG
Source organism: Dama dama (assembly GCF_033118175.1). NCBI lineage: Eukaryota > Metazoa > Chordata > Mammalia > Artiodactyla > Cervidae > Dama > Dama dama. Next base: position 76,244,498 of record NC_083700.1, on the reverse strand, counting down.
TTCCATTTATTGCAGCTTCTATTTGGGTTCATCAAGCTACATGTATTTTTTTGTTACTTTTTTGGTAATGTATACAACATGATAGCATTCTGAGTGAATGCTTGTGAATCTGGCCTAGGAGAAGCAAGTTGTCTTTTTCTCTTCTTTTTTTTAAAATTAATCAGAAAAATTATCCCCTTCTGATGTTGTCAGAGACAGATAAAGAAGATCTTTATAAATCACAAATCACCTCTTACGTGGTCCTTTTTATCACTGGGGTGATTTTCAGTGGCAGCACAAATCTGATAAAATGTATCTACATTTTATTTTTAGAGCAACAATGAAACTGACCTACTAAAAAAAAAAATTCATTGTTCTGGGCTCCTCTGTATAGTTTATTGGGAACATGATCCCAGGATGCTGATACAGGTGACCTCTCCAGTGGAAAATATGAAAATATTGTATTTCCATGTTAACACACACGGAGAAGTGGTTGGTTGTCTATTGACCTCACCTAAGTGGTGAGGTGCAATGATTGCTAGACCTCCCATCCTGCCCACTGACCCAAGCCTGGCAGTCTCTCTATACCACGTGCAGGAAATGCACGGATAGCAATTTCATGTGACTGGAGGAAGGAAGAACAGAAGACAAAGGAAGAACAAAAGATGGAATCAAAATATTACAGTTTATCAAAATATGAACTCTGTGGCTTGGTTTCCAAGCGTAAAATTAGTATGTATCATAATTAATTATTGATAAATGGAAGGGCCCACTTCTGAGTAAGTGGGTGTCAACCCTGTGTCACATGCTATGAGACACACACATTGTTGGTGTGCCTCTGTAGCCTTTTTGATATTTTGCCCATTTCATTTATCCTGTTTGACTCTGAATCTTTCTCTGAATTATCCAAACTTGGCCACTTCAAATATTAACAAGATTAAGTAGCCTGAAGTTTACCCATGGTGCTTTAAAAATTTCCTGTTCTTCATTGGTTTTCCTCCTGTTGTTCTTACACCAGTTTCAACTGGAAGTACTCCATTTCCTTGCTAGCTGTGCCTTTAAGGATGAGTTTTCCTCTTGCTCCCCTGCCTCATTTTTCTTTGGTAATACCCATGTTGTTGATATTTCAACCCAGTGAACCTTTAGTGATGTCTCGGCTAGTAACAGGCTCTTTGCTTCTCTTCCCATATGGAGTTTCAGAAGATTATTTCTACCAAGTCTTATTCGATCTGATAGGCACTCACTGTCATCTGACTTGTAAGAGGTATAGGAACAAATTTAAATATAGACAAACACAGCAATTGGCAGGGGTGGGGGCTTCCAATAGGTGCTTGCAAGATAGATTATCCTAAAGCATTTAAAAGCAAATAAGAATATTGGTTAGTGTCATAATAATAAACAAAATGATCATATATGCTAATTCTTTCCTAGAAAATTCACTACCATGAATCACTGAATTTGCTATGACTAGACTGCATAAAAATAATATTTGTTTAGTGCTTTGTGGCTTTTCACGCATTTTCTGGTGTTTCCCTATAGCGCTGAATTTTAGCAAATGAGGATGTTGTAAAGCTTCAAAACCTGAGGCTGGTTATTTAGTGATTTTTGACAAGCTGGACAGATTGTGTTTGGTGACTTCTTTTTTAAACATCTCAAAACACTTACGCGTATTGGCAAAGACAAGTTATCCTAGTTAGCGGAATTTAAATTAATCCTTTTGTGCAAAAAATAAACAAAACAAGGCTGGTGTAGGATAAGGATACTGTGAGGACATATACTGAAGTATTTTCTTTTAGAAGGTGTATTCAAATGGCAGAGTATATAAATTTTAAAAATGCAAAATATTCTAAGCAAAGATCTGCATTCTAGTGACCAAGTCATAAATTAGTAGTGGATACCCATTTTGAAAATAGCCTCAAAATACAAAGTAAATCTGATGTCTAACTTGAACATCAAAATAAAAGTAGAGGGGAAAATAAAATGTTTTTCAGTACCTTCTCCAGAGTGCATCAGAAGATCAAGAGAAGTTGAGGAACTGAACAATTAATGTTTAACTAGGAACACAGGAAATTTGTTCAGAAAACAAATAGACCAACTGCAATGTCCCTGTTTGAGTAATCAGGTGAAATAATAATAACAGTATATAAAAAATTCGCTGAGAGCTTATTATGTGTGATACAAATGTCTGCAATCAGAGACAAATTGGCCACCTGCAGATTCTGAACAACTGAAAAGATGTTTTGTTTGGTCACGCAGACAATCTGAGTGCCATTTAAAAATCAGAATCAATAGGCCCATTCTCTGACAACTCTGAAGATTCGGCAGGATTAGGCCCATAATTTGTGTTCAAGTGGCCCTGAGTTGCGGCCACTTCACCAAAGCTCCATAAAACTCTCATGCCCTGATCCATAGCTTTCCTGCTCCTTGTCCTGCATGCTTTTGAGTTTGCAATTTAATACAGAGAGTGTTCAGCTTACAGAATATATCAAGATCAGATGCTGAATGTTTCCTTCCACCCTTGAAGCAAATTCTGTATGTTGGTAGAACAAAGATAGAATGCTAAAGACCTCAGAATTCTTGGGAAATGACAGGAAAAAGAGTAAAATAAACTATTGACAGGAAAGACCCTCCCCTCCTGGTTGAGAATGATTTTGCTGTTCAGCGAAACCTACAACTGCTTTATGCTCCTTAAAGGTGGAGAAAAAGCCTTTCAATTTGGCTTGTGGAATCCCTTTCCTTTTGAAGGTTTCAGATAGCTTTTAATTATGGACCTTGAGGCTTTTGGGTCTGAGCTTTTCACAGCTGTTAGCTGGATCTTCTGGATTCTTGTGAATAAGCTTGTGGCTACATGAATTTCAACAGCTGTTCCTTGAGGTTCCTTTTTTCATGTTACCTTTACTAGAAAAAATACAAACAGGAACTATTGATTAAACTATATAGGTTTTTAACTGATTGAACTTAACTTGGGTGAATTAATATAATTGAAATGATTTTAACAAATGTCCTCTATAATCTTTGTAGAGATTATTGAATTTAAGTTTCTGCCTCTGCATGGTTGCAATATACATTTTATTTTGCATTATTTCTCATAGTTGTCTTGGGGGAAATTGCATCACTTTTAAACACCTCTTTGCTGTATTTTATGCTGCTTTTAAGAATGAGTTGTTTGCCATGAAATTAAAGCTAAAATCGTAAATGCCCACATCTCCTTCTTTAGAGAAGAACTTTAGCCTGGTCGGCAAAGAATTATAAACTCTAAATCTTTATATAAAAGAGTGCTTGAATTTCTCTCAAAAGACAGTAACAATTTGTTAGTAAAAGAATTTAAGCCCAGAAATACATACTCATCTGTCCTTTTTTCTAATTTTATTTAAATTGCATCATGCATATATTTATAAGAAAGGTGGGATCAATATGGAATAGAATCAGAAAAACATCTAGTAAAATCAACTAGAGTAAGTATTTCTAAAATCCTAGCTTACTTACCAGTTCCTGGCTCCCTGTCTTTGGAGTCTTCCAACAACATCAGGCTTGGTGTCCTAGAAAGAACATGAGTTTAGCAGACCTGAGCTCCAAAGTCTGTTTCTGGTTGTATCCATTTCCTAGCTCTGGACCTCAGAGCTTCACTTTGCTCTCTATATCACAGAGGCAGTTGGACTAGAGATCCACGGGAGCCCCCAGGTATAAATGACTATAGGCTTTTATTTCTTGTCTATGTTCTAGAGAGTAGAATCATCTTTTTCATTAAGCAACCTTCTAGATACTTCTGAGTTTGTGCGTCCTGCCCAGATTTTGAGATTTGGCCAGTAACTGGGTTCCAGGCAACCTCTGGTGAACTCATGGGCTAAGCCATATTCCTGAAAGTGAAACCAAGAAACAGCTGCTTCTCCACTCACATCACAGTCGCTCTTGTTGCTAAAGACAAATCCTAAAGAGGGAGAGCAACCAGAGGTTGTTGGGGTAAATTGATAGCAGCCATGATCAAGGTTTGAAGAGTGAAAGAAAGAAATTGTGTGTCAGCATCTCGTGTTTTTCCAGGCATCTGGTCCACCAGAGTTTTATTGCTGCTGGACAGTTTTTGTCATTCCACCTGCACTTCTCAGGAGCTCCTCATCTGCCCAACCCCATTCTATCCATTTGAGGCTGCTTAAGTCACCAGGCCAAGAACACAGACCCTTAAAAAAGTTCTTATCAGCACTCATTTCACAGAACACTAAAGAGAAAAACCAGGCAAAGAAGAGGTATCTCTTACCCTGCTCTCTGATTTTTGGAGACTCTGATTAAAGCCTTAATTATGTGGGAAATCCATCACATCTATGATGTGTGCTAACACTCTATTGTGTGGGAAAACAGTTTTCTCTGTACTACCGTCTCTAAAACTCCCCTCCTCAAACACTATGAAGAAAAACTCCTTATGACAAGACATTTAAAGCTATCAGTAAAGTTTTCTTGTATGTGTCTGCTTTGTTTGTACGTCCACATAACTGAAACTGGTACATACCCAATAGCAAAGCTATATCATACAGTGGATATATTCCCTTTAAAGTTCTCCAAAACCTCCTTATGGTTTAAATAAGCCACAAACACAATGGCTGCCTGCCTTCCTTTGACCTGATTACTTGGAGTGAGTGTTTAGTTAGTTGTTTATGAAGTCTTCTATTACCCAAGCCTGTTGACTGATCCATCATTCTCTGACTAGGTGTCTGTTCTCTCTTCCTTTTTGCTGATCACAGAGGCGCAGCCCGGTAAGAACCCTCAACGTTTTTACCTTAAACCTGTATAGAGATAACTGGTATAGAGATAACTGGCAAGGTGGCCAGGTTGTCTTATTAAATTTATGATAACCCAGTGTAAATGAGGCAGACAAATTAGGTTTAGTGGTTGTAAGTCTCTGGTCTTATATGTGTCAAGAGCATGTTTTAGGATCATCAGAGCATGTTTCCATAACAAACTAAACTAATACAATAGGTATCCCAACTCCCAGTGCTAAATATGAAAAATGTGGTATGTGTGTGTGTGTGTGTGTGTGGTGTGCATGTATGCAAGCCTTGGAGATTATTCAGAAATCAGCATAGACATTTATAGCAAGGTGATAATAGAATAAGAAAACTGTAAAGAAAAGAAGGAAAGAATTTGTAAGCCACATTGTTTTCAAACCTAAATTTAATATAAGTCCCTGGACCATAACTCATATTTGTCAGTATACTGATGTACAATCATACATAATCATAATTTTTATCTTGAGAGGAAGAAACATGCTTTCAAGTCAATCTTTCTAGGTTGTCACATATATATATTTCATCACTGGAGGCAAACCGGTATTAGTTTGCACTGTCCAGAGTAAATCTTAGTCATTTTCCTCAGGTTGAAAGTGTGATAAATTTGAAGCAACAAGAAGAGTCTTTGCTATGTTTGAAATAACCTCCACCTGCCTGGTCAGTCCCTTGAGAGAGGTAATGGAACCAAAATAATGCTTTTGGAAATTAGGCCTATGCCGATTGGATCAATCAGTTACTCCTGAAGGCAAATATTCTGTGCCAGCTGACAAGCTGTGGTTCTCTGATTAAGCCACAGAGTTGATGATCAAAAATACCACCTGCAGGGACTATATGGCTGATTCCAGTCCAGCAGTTGGGTAACGTCTCAGATTATGACAAGTTACTCCTTTTTTAACAAAAGAAAAAGAGTGAATTAACTAATTCAAAATGCAGGAAGTCTATTCACAGTCTACTTATAATGACAGTCCTTTAGAGGAGGAAAATGTGGTCACTTAGGGAGGAGAAGGTTTTAGAATCAATAGGCGTTTTTCCTGAATGTGGTTTGTGTCGTCAATATCACCTTAACCTTGCTCTGGATTTGTCCTGCATGGACGTCAAGGCCATCTTGAGAGATCTGTATGCCAGATCCAAGGGGCAATGGGACTTTCTTTTCTGTTGATGAACGCTTACTGCTGATGGTTCGAACATCTGTTCCTTTCTAAATTGATGTGATTTTATTCTTTCTAATTTCTAAATAACAGTTTGCGTGCATATTTCTGCCATGTCTTGCTTCCTCTTGAATAGTGATTGTTCATTCATGAGGAATATTTAATAAAATATTACAGGGGCTTCTTGTCTAGTACCTCTCAACAATAAATGTCTTTCAAATGAATTGATACACTGGGAAATGATGAATACCAAAAAATACCAAGGAAATTGTGTATCTTTCTTGGTTTCATGAATATTACATTTTAAATAAAGGTGTAAGACAGAGATCAAAAGGTCTTCAATACAGCTTCTGGGGTCCCCCAACTCCTGAATTGCAGGTCTCTTTATACTAAATAGGTCCTATCCCCTCAATGTCAACCTCATGATTGACTACTTGAACCTAAAGCCCCCAATCTTTTCCTTCAGAACTTTTTGATAAAAATCTGACTGTTTGAGGCTCTCCAACCTGGAAAACCATTTGAATTACATTTAAACAATTGTTCTCTTATTATTTTGTCTATGAAGTCTTATTTTCCAAAGCCAACCTGTATCAAAACTCTCATAATGACCATAGCTGATTTAAATGATCATATTTATTTAATATATGCATTAATTTAAATGTGTGTTAACTTAATTTAAAATACCAATTTAAAATGTTTATTAAATAAAGTATTTATTAACTTAAAAATATTTTTCCTAATAACATAATAATCTCTATATGGCACATGTATGCAAACTATATTATTAAGCAAGACAAGCCAGAAAATATAGTTTGAGAGATTAGGCCAGTCACCAGAAAACATCTAGTGGATCCTTATTCAGACTGAAACTGTTCCGCTACTGCAGATGAATTCAAAATGAGACAAAATTTTGATAAAACCTTAGGAAAGAGGGAAAGAAGATTCTTACAGGTCTGTTACAGAGATGCTGTATCTTGTCCTAAGTTTTTATGCTATCATTTGAGAGAAGAAAAATCTGTGACCACCAGGTTGCGCCTTCACTAAAGTAGGAGTAGAAATGTGTGTTTGGCTGTCACCAACCAAACTTTTAACTGTCTGAGTTTTGAAAAGTTTCTTGTTATTCCAGTTCCCCAACCTAAACTCTGCCCCTGTCATTCTCCTAAGGAGGCCCTGCCAAACCCATGCCCATCTTACGAGACCATGCTTCTAGTGGTCTACTTTGCTGGAAGCATCACATTCTAAGAACCTTTCATGGTGGTTTTGAATCAAAACTTTAATCAATCCTTTGTTACCAAAAAAAGTTTCTGCTAGGGCCTGAAAAAATCTGAAAATGACCTTCCCAGATTATTCCTGCCAGGGAAATTTGCATTCCAATAGGATCACAATGCCTGGAACTAAAGGAATGATTCCCACTTGATAGATTGGTGCCCCCATGGCAGGCGTGTAAAAGAAACTGAGGTAGAGAGCATGAGTGGGGAAGAATGGAATTCTCTGGTTCCCTGAATAGAGCAGTCCATTCAGAGGTAATGCCTTCACATTTTCCTTGTTTTTAACATTTTCCACATGAATCTTTAAAAATTGCATTAGTCAACTAATGACTGTTTCTACAAGCAGCTTATGGACCCCATTCAATAAGAGCAGAGAATACACCTCATACATTTGCTTTTTAAAAATTAAACATAAATTAAACTTGGATTTACTTTCTTGTATGCTAGATTTCAAGAAATTTTTTTTTTTGCTTTAATTTACTAAATCTACCCAGGTAAGGGTTGTTCCCCCTGCCCCCCGCTCTGGTTTGGATTATTTATTACTTTCCCTTCCTGTCTGTAACCTTTGAGTAAAGTGAAAAATTGATTTATATGTGGGTGTCTACAATTTTTAACTTGAATGCAATTCTGAAAAAAAATTCATTTTTCCCCATCTGCATTTCTTTAAGTTCAGTTTAATTGCAATGACAGAAATATAGATATTGTATGTATATGTGGTCTTAAACCTTATAGTGTCTATTTCTAATTCTAGGGTGCAATTAAAAGGAACTTATCCAGTAAGTATATCTTAGCTACCAGAAATAGAGTACAATTTAAAAGACAAAACAGTTCCTTGGATCTTGGAGTATATATACATTTGACATATACATTCTTGAGCTTGATTTTTAAGGCTGATGAATGTCTTACTTTTACAGCAAAGAAATCCTGTAATGATAAAAGGGCTCAGTGGGTTCTGAATGATTAATATTTAAATCCTGAAAGTGAATATGTTTTTGGATAAACATTGCTATTTCCTTCCTTGGAGAAGGAAATGCCAATTCACTCCAATATTCTTGCCTGGAGGATCTCCATGGACAGAGGATCCTGGCAGGCTACAGTCCTTGGGGTCACAAAGAGTTGGATACAACTGAAGCGACTGAGCATGCATGCTATGTCGTTTGACTTTAGAAATGAATTTAATCAAGTGTGTGTTTGCTAATTGGGATAGGGAGAGGAGGAGGGCAGAAGAAACTAAAGGTAGCTGCAGTGCCCATTCTTGTGTATTTGATATGAAAATTTTAGTACACCAAAGTGATGTGAGATAGGTTATAATATATATGTGGCATGATTTTCTTCTGCATACAGCACATTCTAGGAAATTTTAAATGAATGGTTCCTAGTTAACGGTATAACATTTTCTTGGCATTTCAAGAAAAGAACAGGCAGAGAATGCTGGATTCATGCACTGTGTACATATGGCCTGGCTTGGTATTCTCATATGGTAATTGAAATGCAGAACTGATCAAGGCAACAGGCATTCAAAGAACAGTGTGCTATTCCACTAAGCTCTGCAGTGTACAAATCTTCCATTTGATGGCTTATCATGGTGATTCCTTGATAAGGTTTTATAAATGCCAAAGAAAATGCTACTACTTATGCCTAATATGTGACTGTTGCATTGCCAGGGGAGAGAGTTTGTTCCTGGGTTTGTCTTGCAAAGTTTTCACATGGAGTTGCTTATTCATGGGATTTAAATCTCTGTTTTCAAACATAGCTTATAAGACATAAAAGAAAAAATGGTAAAAATATGCCTAAAAACTTTCTTTGTCCTATGCATCAGGTGAAGAAGTAGCGAGACCCAGGCGTTCCACACCAACTCCAGAGCTCATAAGGTGAGCATGAAAGCTGTTAGTTGTGTTTTATGCAAGGTATCATGCACTGGTAACAATGGAACAAATCTCCTTTGAACTAAACTCTCAGCATCTAATAACAAAGGGTCTGCCTGTGTGTGTAGGTCATCACAGATTTAAATATGTTATCATTTTGCCTAAGTGCAGCCTGAGGGAGACCATTAAGGAAGTACTCTGTAGTCATCTAAAGTAACATCTATCAGAATATGCAACCCTTCACTAATGAGAGAGTTAAAGGTCTATAGGAAGACATCATTTGGTATGTGGAATGCTGATCTGAAATATGATTATATTGCCCTACAAACAGTAGCCTGTTGTTATTAGAGAAATGTAAATCAAAACTACAATGAGGTATCACCTCACATGAGACAGAACGCCATCATCAAAAAGCCTACAAACAATAAACCCTGGAGAGGGTGTGGTGAAAGAGAACCCTCTTATCTGATTGGTGGAAATGTAAATTGATACAGCCACTATGGAAGACAGTAGGAAGATTCCTTAAAAAACTAGGAATAAAATTGCCATATGATGCAGCAATCCCACTACGGGGCATATAACCTGAGAAAACCATGATTCAAAAAGACACGTGTACTCCAGTGTTCCCTGTAGCACTATTTACATCAGCCAGGACATGGGAACAGCCTAGATGTCCATCAACAGGTGAATGGATAAAAAAAGTTGTGGTTCATACATACAATGGAATATTACTCGTCCACAAAGAGAAATGAATTTGAGTCAATTCTAGTGAGGTGGATGAAACTAGAGCCTGTTATACAGAGTGAAGTAAGTCAGAGAGAAAAAAATAAATATCATATATTAATCAGAGAAGGCAATGGCAGCCCACTCCAGTACTCTTGCCTGGAAAATCCCATGGACGGAGGAGCCTGGTGGGCTGCAGTCCACGGGGTCTCAAAGAGTCAGACACGACTGAAGAGACTTAGCAGCAGCAGCAGCAGCATATATTAATGGATATATATGGGCTCTAGAAAAATGGTACTGACGAACCTATTTGCAGGTCAGGAATAGAGATGCAGATGTAGAGAACAGACTTGTGGACCCAGCGAGGGAAGGAGAGGGTGAGACAAATTGAGAATGGCATTGATGTATGTATGTTACCGTATGTAAATATGGTAACGGAAGTTGCCGTGTAACACAAGAAGCTCCACCTGGTGCTCTGTGATAACACAGAGGGGTGAGATGGGGGGATGGGTAGGAAGGAGGTTCAAGAGGGAGGTGACGTTTGTATACTTGTGGCTGATTTACACTTCTGTATGGCAGAAACCAATGCAACATTGTAAACCAATTATTTTGAAATTAAAAGTGTTTTTAAAAAGAGCAACCTGTTTAGTTGGATATAGTTTTGTGATACATTCTACATCACACACCAGAAGAATGTTCTATTGTGTTTTCTGATTTTGGCAAAGCATTATATTTCATACTGTGCAATCCTTGGGATAAGTGAGTCTTGTGCACATAAGCGGTGTTTCCCTGCAAAGACTTGTATGTCTATCGAAAAGCTGGATCCTTTTACCTTTCCCTCCTCCTCTAACCCCTCTCCTCTCCTCTTCACCTCTTATCCCCCAATAAACAGACAAAACTCATTAGGATCAGTGAGAGAAATCAGGTCTGGGGAAGAAATGGAGATGATTATGTGCTTCTTGTTAATAATTGATTTAAACAATAATTAGTTAAAAGGATGAGCATTGAACTTATTACCCTTCTTTTCTCCCTGATTTCTCAATATTCTTCTCTTTCTGAGACGTGCAATATTAAGGTGTTAGGAGGTTATAATTAGTCTACTCTGTAGGGTGGAGGGGGGAGGATGGAAGTTAAAAGTTGGTAGACTAAGTTTCTTATTCAAAGATGAACTTCCTGGTGGCTTGTTCCTTAATTTCCCTGTGCCTGACATTCACTGATCATACTCTGCATTAACTACAACACAGAGATGCAGTGAAGACAGATATAAATAGTTTTTGAGATCTTATGAGAAGAAGGTGCTTTGTAGTAAACAGTTATCTTTAGTATTATCTCTTCTAGGTTTAGAGAATCTGATGCTTTCAAAGAGTTTCTCTCTGTCTTATTTCTGTTGGACCAACCCCCTGGCACCCCATTGAGAACCAGAAATCTTACCTCTTACCATTTCTTTTGTCCACATACTTTTGACATCTTCATATATAGCTTTTTAGCCCCTCCAGAGCATGAGTGCATATTTATGTATGTACATAAGTGCACATATACATCAGCCTTATTGTGGAAGATATTTGAAAGCTTTATATCTCTTTTGACATTAATATTTCCTTTCTCTATGTTTTGCTGTGATGTATGTGATTTAGCAAAAAACCTTCAGAGGACACCACGGCGCTTGCTCCCCTCTTTGGTCCACCATTAGAATCAGCTTTTGTTGAACAGAAGACAGAAGGTAGGAAAAACTCTGTGTATCTATGGATTTGTTTTTCTTTTCGATAAAGTATAATTTATCTAGAATAAATGTGTTTTGAGGCATGTTTTTAATGTATCACTAGATCTTCATGTGAAAGAATAGTTCTGATCTAGGTGCTATCAGTGTGGGAGTTTAGTTTGCAGACCTCTTAGTATTTCAGGATTTGAAATTTTACCTCCAGAGGTAGCTAAGAGCTAACATGTTCACTCTTCAAAAGAGGTCAATAAGAATTACTGAAAATCTGTACAACTCACTAGTCAGGGAGTAGGTAGTTTATAAGCCAAAGAGCCATCACTATGGAGCCAGACCTTCAAATTCCTCATCATAATCCCTGTCATTGTGATCTAGCCTCTATGACCACATTTTCTCTCTTGTCCACCTCATCAGTGGAGGTGTCAATTGGACTGCTCACACAACAGACACTATTTGCAAACTCAAGACCCAGGAATGACCTTAAATCATTTAACACTTAGAAAAAAATTGTTATGGGAAAAATATCATTTTGGCTGTTATTGTTGGATTTACCTACTAAATTTAATTCCTAGAATTAAATATTTTAACTTTTAAATATTAACCATTTTTTGATGGCTGTGAATAATGTATACCTTACTGACATAAAAGAAACTCCTTATGAAAGGTATCTAACCTATTCCTAAGATGTATGTAGGTCTAATGCATGGATCTCCAGCAGCTGTGTTTGATAACATGGAATGTTTTTTATAAAAAAAATCATTTGATTTAAGAACACTATGATTGTGTATAATTAAATGTGATTTTTCTAAAACCCGTTGGTGAAGGAGATTAAAGTGCTGAGGATGATAAGACTTAAAAGCATAATGAGTAGGCACAGATAGTGACAAAGAGACTCCAAAGTATAGTAAATTAAACAAGATAGATTTTTATTTCTGTTTCATGTAAACAGTCTCAAAGTACACAGTGTAGGACTTGAAGGGCAACTCTGCCATCCCCAGCATGTGGCCTTCACCTCTGGGTTGCTCAAATTCTCATTATGTCACAGTCAGAAGAAAGAAGTGTGGGGGAGGACCCATGGAACTCACTACCAATTCTTGTAAGAGCAAAACCTGGAATAGATGCACACCACTTCCAGCCAGAGCCCATCAGCAAGAATTTAGTGCCATCTGGCCAGCTAAGCTTTAACTGTAGCAGAAATGGAGAATGGATCCTGGGAGACAACTAGCAGGCAGCCACAACTGAGTATTTTTCATTAATGTAGTTAGGAAAGTGAATAAGGAGCATCCCTAACTACTCCTTCAGTGATTTAAACGTCTGCAACTTAGAATCCATAAGGAAAGGGGGCCCAGCATTAAGGTTGCTCAGTCATCTTATTAATTCCTCTGGGATCAGTCTCACTTTTAATGATATGTATAGTAACTGAAGGTGGTTTGATTTGTTACAACAAATCAAACCACCTTCAGTTACTATACAAAATAGAAAACCATTCTTAGAAATCAAAGTGGTATTCCACACTGAATCCATAGAAAAAACAAAATGCTGTGTCAGATCATTGGACAATGTATGCTTTCACGTTAAAACAAAAAACAAAACTAAGGCCATCACTGAGGTTTGCGATGAAGAGGACACAATAATCCTGGCCTGATTATTCTCTAGGTGGTTTCAGCCCCTGAAGTTCTGTAAAGTTCCAACCTTGGCACCAAGGATACTAGCTCTTCCACCTACTTTTCTTATCTACCCACTCTTACATTTTTGATTGATTCTTCCTTCACTAGGTTACAAGGCCTGAGAGGAAAGTATGTTTTTTTGGAGTTAGGTATGCATGTCTGGGATCAGATCTTAGCTCTTCTATTTTCACCATGCGTTGCTGAGCAAGTTGTTTAATCACTGTCATCTTTGGTTTCCTGAATATCAACCACGTGGTGGTATGGTGAGGACTGGAAAATCATAATCGCTATTGGCCTTATGATAGGTATTTTGTGTACATTATATTTATATACATTACCTCCTTTAATACTTAGGAACTCTTAGAGATGGTTCTTACTGTCTCTGCACTGAAGGAAGGGAAGCTCAGAGGTTACATGAATTGCCTAAGGTCCTAGTTGTTCAGTTCAGTTCAGTCGCTCAGTCGTGTCCGATTCTTTGCGACCCCATGGAGGCTGGATCAAATCCACATCCAACTAATTCCCAGCCTGTGTTTTACAACATAGTGAATTACAAGCAGTACTTACAGAGACCCTGGCACATGAGAGGTGATGAGAAGAATTGGTATATCACATTGTTACCACAGCAACAAAAAAAGTCAAAAGAAAGAAACAAAAAATAGAAGAAATATTAGATTCATTGTCCTTAGGCCTAATACCAATTGCCCTGATTTACTTTAGATGTCTACATGCATGCATGCTCAGTCGCGTCCAACTCTTTGCGACTCTATGGACTATAGCCTGCAAGGCTCCTCTGTCCAAGGGATTCTCCAGGCAAGAACACTGGAGTGGGTTGCCAGTTCCTACTCCCCTGATCTTCCCAAGCCAGGGATCGAACCCACATCTCTTGTATCTCCTGCATTGGCAGGCAGGTTCTTTACTACTGAGCCAACAGGAAAGCCCTTAGATGGCTAAGCACTTGTTTATTTTTCTGGTTCTTTTAACATGTTCACCATTTCTAAATAATTTAATTTCTCTTCATAATGTTGTAAAAGGCTTGTTTAAAGATCCCATAAGATCCTTTAAAGGTGAGAAGCACTGTACAGAATTCAGACATTTTCATTCTTGAAGCATATTCTTGGCAAACTTTAAATAAACCAACTTAAAACAAATGTCCATGGGAATAATGCCTGTATTTTCAAGTGGGTGCCAGAAATGTATTAACATTTAGAATGTCCTTAAGTGACCCACCAGGAAAAGAATGCAGACACTCTGTTTTGCAAGTTTTTATTAGCTATATGTCCGCACACAGATAATACCTCTGCACACGAGCTCACACACACACACAAACATGTATACCCTGCTGTTTTTTCCATTCTCTGATTGAAGAGAATCAGGAACAACACATCTCTAAATTAATTTACTAGGACTGAGGCAAGGCAGAAATAATTCTGTGAAGCTCCCCTTTATTTTATTTATTTTTTTTTTTTGAAGCTCCCCTTTAAATTGAAATTGTAAGTTCTAAAATCAGGATGTTTCTCTTTTCAACTCACCCGGGGAAATGTTCTTTTTATGTTTCCAGTTCTTTTAGATCAGCCTGAGATATGGGGTTCAGGCCAACCAATTAATCCAAGCATGGAGTCGCCAAAGTTAACAAGGCCTTTTCCCACTGGAAGTAAGTTATGTGTCTGCTCTGTCTGGAAAAATAAGTGACTCATTTTACTGTCTGTCTGCATAGTGAAATTAGGCAACGCTTAGGAAGTCTACGTAAGCAACATTTGGACTGTTTAATATTAAGAAGAGATGTTATTCTAATAAGCATTAGAGTTAAGGGGCCTAGGACAGTCGATTGAGACAAGAATAATACAATAAATAAAGTAAAAGAAGTAACTTTGAACCACAGCTGCTTCTGTGTGACATCTCACAGGCTTATTCATTCATTCATTCAATAGGCTTATGTAGGCATGACAAGCAAGTGAACTAAAGACCCTGCTATGTTCTAGGCATGGGCTAACACACAACACAGAGCTAACCAAGTCAGATAAGGTCTCTGCTTGTCCTAGAGAACAACTGAGGCTTCAAAGGATAGAGAGGACACATTGAGGGGAAAGAGTTTAACTGGAGAACAAGAGGAATGATGCCATATGGTAGAAAGAAGCTGAGACAGGAGATCGGGGCACATTTATCTCAAAGCAGAGCCATCATCCTTGTTTGTTCCAGAATGCCCCCAACGCCTACTCCAGGTAACTGGGGAAAGAAGTCCGAAGAAAAAGGAAACTCATCAAATTTACCAAGTATAGCAGTGAGAGGAAAACATACATTTAAAGAATGAAGAAAAAAAAAAAAGATCTACCTGTTGAAATTCTTAACTTTGCCCACAAAGTGACAGGCCAGTTCAAAAGGATGAGTCTCTGGGTTGAGCTGGAAGATAATAGTTTTTCTAGCTCAGGGATTTTTTTTCAGCTATAATTTCCACCAAAGGGATCTGTTCATTCTTCCTTGACCTGAATCATTTTGCTATAGATTTCAAAAATATACCCAAATTCAAGACATTACTTTGAGAAATCTTTCCAGACTGAATCCAAGCTATAATATCCTGACTCTATCAAAAGCCCCTCACCAGGCTGCTCTCATTTCCGTGACCACGCTCTGGGTTGCAGTTGCCTCTGACCACAGTCTTCCTTCATTCAGCTGTAAATTCCTAGAGGGTAGAGGCTCATTGTATTCAACCCCATGTCCTTCACTAGTACAGGTCACAGGACTTTGGTGGCTTTTGAGGCTTATAAAGCAAAGGAATGAATGAATGAAATGATATTATTGTTGCTATTATCTGACTTTCTTTTGACAAATTCCTATCATAAAATGGAAGAATCTGAATGAGTCCTGCTTCAATCACTAAGCTTTGAACTTAAAAAAATATATGGACTGCTAATAGTTATCCCTTTTCCAATAGCAGAATATGAATGAAAGCCCAAATCCTGGTTATCTGGGAAATATTACATAACTTAGGGAGAAAGTGATCAGTAATAAATGGCTTCTCATCTCTTGGCAGCTCCTCCACCACTGCCTCCTAAAAATGTACCAGCCACCCCACCCCGAACAGGCTCCCCCTTAACAGTTGGACCAGGTAAGCTTTATTTTTTCTGTCCTAGGATGGTGTGGCAATCAGCAGTGGCCCTGGACCTCAACATGCCTTTGATGTGTTGAAATCTATAGGCTAAACCAAACATGAAAATGATTGCATTTAGTTTTACTTCCACTACAGTTTACTATTTACACTTCTTTAAGTATCACTCCCAGGTTTCACAAAAAGTTTCACTTTCTCAACTCATATTTTTCTCTGTATAATTTTGTTGAACAAAGGTCATGTTTACTTGTGAGATAAGAGAAATAAAAACTCAATATTAAAAGCCATTGTTTAATTGACATCTCACTTCATTGGACCTCATTTTAAATGACTGAAGAATTAAAAGTCTCAAGGCATAATTTGTATTTTTCTAAGTGCTGATAAGTTAATTAGAATTAATATTGTGTAATCCACAATAATAATAAAATGGGTCCTGGAATATGCAGCATACAGGTAAGCTTGGGTAGTGCAGGATTTTTCCCAGTAGTCATTATTTATTATCCCATGGCAAAGTGATGTGTAAGGATGATGAAATATGACAAGGAACTGCAGCATGCCTTTAGACAGATGACTTCTAAGGCATATTTTTACCAGCTATTAAAATCAATACTATGGATTCCTACAATTTATAATGTACCTCTTCTTACTGGACTAGCAATTCAGAAGCAGTGATAGTTATTTTATGTGTCTGGGTCCTTAGAATGTAGTTCTTCATCACCTTTGGAATTCTATTGCAGCTTCACCCGTAGCTATTTATGCAATCTGGTGAGTTTGATAACTACAGAGGGGGTATTTATCAACAAGAGCAAATGCAAGACATAGTAACTGATGAAATTTACATTGACTCAAACCCAACAGGAAGTCATCTGGTGTGTCACAGGTAAAGGTGTTTGCAAGTTCAAATCACTTTGGCCCCTTATAGTCTCACGAGTATGTGAGAGATAAGTAAGTCTACAGCAGTGAAATTATAAACACTGTGGCCCAGCAAACTGCTATCCCATTTATTTGTAGCCTTGAAACCTTGAAGGGTAACTTTTTTCAAATGTGAAAATATAAGAATACTAAGCCTGCTCTTACAGCTAAAAGGTTATTTAAAGGTAAAATGGCTCATGCCTTGCAATTATTTAGGTAACAATTTCTAATTTGAATAATCCTGGTTTAAAAAATGGTACAATTCCTCACATTTCAGTTGTTATCAACTACTTCCTGCCAAGCTATAGAAGATAGTTTTAATTTTTCTCTTATTATTGGTAAGAATTAAAAAGAATAGCTAATGCTAATATTTAAGCAAAACAGACTTTTTATTTCATGAATTCAGATATATATATATATCATTATTAACAGGTTAGACTTGATGAGAAAAGAAATTATAAAGATTTTTTATAATTTTCTTCCCTATTAAATGGTTTATATGTAACAATTCTTCTCAATATCCTATGTGTGTGGTGCGTGGGGTGTGTATATGTATATTTGTAAATATTCATGTGGGGATATCTCTTTAAATAATCTTTGTGCTGTGTTTCTGGTGTGTTCAAGGTAGAAGATATACAACTACTTATGATGCGATAATTTTTTTAACTAACATATATTATCATTGGTTTCACCAGTTTCATTTAATATGCTAAGGTAGACAGTCTTCATCAAATATGAGGGTGATTTTCAGCTATCATTTCTTTTTCTGTTCTGCCCTATGTATTTCAGTAGGCCAAACTTTCCAAAGGGACCTCCCTTTTGAAATTTACAGTTCCAGAGCCTGTACACTTGAGAATGCCTTCTCAGAATGACCTCACTTTGCTCTCTTCTGAGCAGCCCTGGAGGGCAGTTGCATGCTCATACTTCTGGTGATGGTAGATGTAGCCAAGTCAGATCACCCCACACAAGGGTAAATAATAGCAGAAAAGGTAATGTTCACAATATAGAGGCAGGGAACTCTCTCGTCCCCTGCAACTGCAATCAAGATATTTTTCCATCATGAAATATGCCCACCTTGGCACCTCACAAGACAACCTATTTATCAGGCTTTGCCTCACCCCTCCCACTTCTTATACAAGTAATTTTAACAAAGTCAATTAAAATTTAAAATCAACTACTTTAACCACAGGAAATGACCAATCAGCCACAGAGGTCAAAATTGAAAAGCTACCATCCATCAGTGATTTGGACAGCATTTTTGGCCCCGTGTTATCCCCCAAGTCTGTTGCTGTTAACGCTGAAGACAAGTGGGTCCATTTTTCTGACACATCCCCGGAACGTGTTACTCCAGAGTTGACTCCAAGGGAAAAGGTGGTGTCCCCTCCAGCTGCCTCAGACAACCCAGCTGACTCCCCACCTCCGGGCCCCCCGGGTCCTCCTGGCCCCTCAGGACCTCCGGGTCCTCCTCGCAATGTACCATCGCCGCTCAATTTAGAAGAAGTCCAGAAGAAAGTCGCTGAGCAGAACGTCATTAAAGATGATTACTTAGAAACAATCTCATCTCCTAAAGATTTTGGGTTGGGACAGAGAGCAACTCCGCCTCCCCCACCACCACCCACCTACAGGACTGTGGTTTCCTCCCCCGGCCCCGGCTCGGGCAGTGGTCCGGGGACCACCAGTGGTACGTCTTACTGTTTGAGTGTGCGTCGTGTGCCGGGAATGGCCGTGGCTGCGCAGTGTGAGCAACACCCTCCTCCTGCCTGGCAGCTGGCTTTAGAGCTTCAGCCATCCCTCCTTTGCTGTGGGTGTTCTGTGCCCTGTGGCGTGTCCTAGTCCATCCAGTGCTCGCGGTCATAGTGCAAGTCTGTGGATGTGTCCTGCCCTGCGCTCCTGACCCTTGGGAGCGCCCTTCCACCCTGCAGATAAGATCTCTATTTTTTAAAGAAAGCTGTGATCTCATTTTTAGAATTCAGGAAGGTTCTAGAAAGACAGGTTTCACAGAAAATGTGCTTCAAGTTAAATGTCTGATTTCCTCATCAGATGTCTCCACAGGGAACCTAGTTTGTTTTATGTTTTTCTTTTTTTAAATTCTTCCACTTTATTGAGATATAACTGACAAAATTATAAGATATTTACAGTGTACAATGTGATAATTTGATACACACATACATTGTGAAATATTTGTCCCACCAAGTTATTACATCCATCGCCTCACATACTTACCTTTTTTTTTTTGATGAGAACATTTAAGCTCTACTTTCTTGGCAAATTTCAATCATACAATACAGTGTTATCAACTCTAATCACCGTGTTATATAAATCTGTATTTTTTCCAAAAGCCCTGGTTTTTGTAGGTCTGTGTATTTTCTATTTCCTTTTTTTTAAATTGGGGAAAACTATATTAACTTCTCTAACTATTTCAGAGAAAAAGAAGTAGGATTTGAAAAGGAGATTTTAGAGGACAGCAAAAAAGAGGCTGCCTTATTCGTCTCCAGCCTAATCAGGCTGCCACTGAAACAAACTGCTCTCTGATGTCATCATTTGACAGGCTAGTCAGCCTATAAGGTTGGTTCTAAGTGTGGTGACAGGTGATGAAGCAGTTTGTCACAAATGTACCTTTTGGGACTCTACATGCAAATATTGACATGGAATCTGATATTTTTGGTTTTCCTGTTTGGTTTTCTTTTCTTTTTTTTTTTTTTTGGTTTTTCTTGTTTCCTGCTTCAAGCTTCATTTTGTATTCTCTAATGATGAAAGGATGGGAACTGCCATGCATACCCAGGAAAGATCAAGATATTCCTAATGCATTCTTCTTCTGTATCACTCATTCCATTTGTGCTCATGTTTGTCTACCAAGATCCTCTGGTGCCTTCTCTCTTATTCCTGTCCTTTTTGTTAGGTACCTTCTCAGGGGTGTCAAGAGCTATTTGTTTTCTATTTGCTTTTAAAGAGGTGACCAAGTTTAAATTATTCAAATCTATTAAGAGACAGCAAGGAAATATGTTTGTCTCTGTTCTAATAGTCATCATTGCTTCTGCTTTCAAGGGCACATCTTTCAATGTTTGCTCTGTATTTGCAAATTGCTCTGAGCTTTAAAAGTGAGAACATACAAGCTGATCAAGGAGAGGGCTGGAGAATCTTCTGTACTGTATACAAAATCAGTGTTTTGTATCACAGGTGTTCCCCTCCTTCACCAGAAAGGGAAAACAAAAATTTAAGTTTGAAAAACTGTGCTAAAACAAAATCAGCAGGTTTGTTTACCATAGTGTCCTAGAGAGCCTTTATTTTGCCAATAAGAACAACAGCTATAGTTTCTTTTCCTGGCTTCATGCTAAGAACTTTATGCACATCATTTCATTTTTACAACAACCTCATGAGGTAAATACTCTTATTTCCCCCATTTTACAGATATGAAAACTGACACTCATGGATGTTTAGTAACTTGCCTAAATTTACACTGCTAGAGGTGATAGACTTGGTATTCATTCTCAGGTCTATCTGATCCCAGGCCTGTGTGTTCTTAACCACTGTGCCCTCCAGGAGCCCTGGCAAGGTTTAGTGACAAAATATCACAAACTTATCTGACCCTGACATGCACCTATATTACACAGTGTCATCAAGATCACCAAAAGTCTTTTCTTCAAACCTACTGCTCTGTGCTCCATTCTGTATTTCTGGGGGGTTGGAGCCCCACCTCCATCCTCTATTTCTTTTTTAGATCTTTTGGGGTGATGTAAGGATCCTTACCTCACTGTAAAGATAATAAAGGACCTCTAAGTAAAGCCTCCAGTTCAGACCTCAGCCCAAAAGAAGCTGGTTGTCCTCTGTCAAAGAGAGACATGTTTCCACTGTCTTGAATGGGACTCTTTCCTGGGCCACTCTGAGTCTTCTGAAAGTGCTTTTCAAGGAATAATACCTTCTCTCCAGTGGCCTGGTCACTATTCGCTACCCAAAGTTAACACCTTTAGTTGGGGGAGAGGAGGACAGGACAACTTTGTTACTCACCAGGCTCCTCAAGCACCTTCTACAAAGTTCTGGGATATACTTGATTAATTGAATTGATCATTGATCTAATGAATAAAGAGAGAAGCTCTAGCTTTCTTTCTGGAATCCTTGGCAGTTTTGTTGTCATTTTAATGTTTAACTTCCATATTTTTACTTAAAATTACTTGAAAGTGTTACCAGTAAAGACTATTGGTTCTTAATAATTGAGCTGGAAAACACTATACTTTGCTAATATTAAAGAATTGAATTTCTAAGTGGAGGACCAAACTGGGCCAGTGAAACTCATGAATAAATAAAACTGTGCACCGTTATCTCCTTAATTAAGTCCCAGTTTATTTGCTTGTTAATCTTTTATTGATGAAATGTACACAGATTGGCAGAAATATAAACTTAGGATTGAAACAATAGGATATGGTCTCATGTTTTAAAGATTAGTAATGCTTTTCATTACCTGCTTTTTATAACAGCTTGATGGGAATAACTTTCCCTGTATATCTCAAACTGTGTATCTACATTAAAATTTCATTCACAGCAAGATGACCATCACTGACCAAGTTTAGACAGTACTTGTGGATCAGAATAGTTACCTGCTGTTGAAAAAGTTGCAAGTTAAGAATTTGCTTCAAGAACTTTAATTTCCTTATGGCAAAGATTTAAAATACATAGTTTGGCCAGAACATTTCTTTACTGGAATGCAGACACTGATTCTTGGCAAAGACTATCTCTTCCCCTGTATGGGCTGTGTGCCGAGGGGATGGAATGGAGAAAGTGTTTCCTTGGCCTGTAGCAATTTTGGAGACCAGGGAAAGAGAAGTGTTAGTAAAGATAGAATGTTCAACATTTCCCAACTGGGGAAACTAAACCAATATTAAAAGATGCTAAACACAAACAGACAAACCCTACACATCCATAAACAAATGAGTCTGAGCTACCTGGGGTTGAATCAAACAAATACATTTCCTAACTATAAGTTTTTTTAGAGCAGCAATGTCCAATATGGAAGCCTTTAGGCATATGTGGCTATTTTAATCTTAATGGCAATTAATTAAAATTAAAAATCAGTTATTCAGATGCAGGAGCCACAATTCAGAACTCAGTGGGCACATGTGACTAATGACTATCTTATTGGACAGCACTTATTCCAAAACATTTTCGTCATTGCAGAAAACTCCATTGAACCATACTGTTTTAGGGCTTTTAATGTGCCAGTTACCTTAAAAGAAACATAGTATGAAAACTTGCCCACAGATGTTTAATACTTTCTTCAAAGAAATGGTATAATTGTGTTCTAAGAAACACAAGTTGGGAAAGAATGTTTCTTTACATATTTCGAAGTACATATATTTTCATTCATTTGATTCTCCCCCATAACATTGTGATATAGTAGCCTCATTTTACAGATAAGGAAATGGAAGCTCAAAGACAGGACTTAGCCACAGCTACAAAGCAATAAATAACAAAGTCAAGATCTATCTGACCTCAGATTTGTTGGATTCCAATGATCACTTCTCCTCAGCTGCACCTCACAACACACACACACCCCCACCCCACCCCCACACACAAGCAAAAAGAAATGAAAGTTGGAGCCATTGTTTTACAGTCCTCAAGAGTTACCAAAGAAACTATGATGGGATTTCAGGTTGAGAGCAGCAGATGGATTAAGACCATGTCAGTGGTTGCCAACTTTTTGAATTCACGAATTCAAATAATGTACATGTGATTTTTAAAGTTAAACAATGTTGTCCAATTAGTTTCTAACTTTGTCTTGGGAATAAACACTGCTTGAAGGAGAAATGAAAGTAGAATTGAAGATCGAGGAATACAGATAGAGATGTGCAAATAAACCTCTTTACTCTTTCAATACAAAATAGTTGTATAATCTCACAACATCATGTGAGGCCTTAGTTCAATTGTGAAATACTCCTTAGGTCCAAACTACCCTCTGCTGTCAAGCAGGGTTTTGCTTTTTAAACTTCCTTGGTGTTGTCTAACTGCGTAACAAATCAATGAGATCAATTCAGTATAGAAAAAGTAAGTTAAACAGGGTACTCCAAAAGGAAAACACAGCCAGTTAACTAGCCACTTTTTTCTTCAGTTTTAGTTGTATCTGTATCAAAAGCACAAATTTTACCATCATCAACAACTGCCTTCCATTTGTGTAGTATTTTATGGTTTGGTAATACTTAAATAAGTATTTTCCATTTCGATTGTTGCAACTGCCTTGTAAGGTAGAAACATGTCCTATATTTTAAAACATGAAGCTGAGGTTTAGAGAAGTCAAAATCATATAGTTAATAAGAGGTGGGTAGAACCAGAGCTCAGGTCATCTGACTTTTCTTCAATTTCTTCAGTATTTCGTATTGCCTCCATGATAACTTGTTACCACTTTTCCAAGAATTACTGAAACTGGATTTTAAAATTTCCCTTCTGGAACTTGTAGGAAAAGGATAAGCAGCTGACCTTTTCCTGGGATTGACTCAGAAGACCATTTCTTGGAAATAGAACCCTGGATAGACATTTTGACCCCAACCGCCATGACATGGTTTTCCAGCAAAATAGAACCCCCAAAACAGTTTCATAAAACTTCCAGACAAAAACTTTGCTGTGTAAACATTTATTTCCCATCTCTTTGCTGTCACTTCTGAAAACATGGGTGTAAAGAAAACTTTGTAGTGGGACCTGTTGAAATATCCCCTATTCTTTTATTCAAGAGAAGATCAGCAAAAGACTAAGGATATTTATATTGAGAGAAAAGTGCAGTCAGCCCATTGAAAAGGAAGACCAGACTTTGTGCAAAATGTGGGGCTAAGGTCCACCTATAGCTGCAAGATACTGCATTTAAAAACTCAGACTTTGTAGTTAAATAGGCCATTTGAACTATATGACGTTGATCAAGTTATTGAATATCTCTGAGCCCTACTTTCCACTGAGATAGTAGAAGTACTTTCCTCCAAAGCTTATTGTGGGGATAAAATAAGATAATGCATGTAAAATATGTAGCATAGATACTGGCCCAACAAAATAAAAAGTGAGAAAACAGTTAAAAGTTGGTAGTAGTGAATAGGAAATATTGGTAGGGGTGGGTGGTAATTAGTATGGTTTCAACTAATGTAATTACACTTACAATGAACCACACAGATAAGCACAACAAACTCAAGATTTCAGACTGCTTTAAACAGAGGAACAAGGCTTTCACCCCCAAGAACTCTCCTAAGTTGGAAGCAGATCCCGAGATGATGAGTTTTGATAGTTAAAGTTTCTTGAAAACCTGAAAATTCAAAGATGCAAATTTCAAAGTTCTTTGAAAATCTGAAAATCTGGAGATAGAGGTGCTGGTCTAGGATTCTCCAGAGAGCAGAGTTTTGTGATGTGTTGGAGGGGAGGTGGGGCGGGGAGGGGGGGGGGGCGGAGGGGGAGACATTTTCTTTGGGCAGAATTTCTTGGAATTTTCTTGGAGTAATTTGATACCTGTGCTTCTAACCAAAGTGAAAAAGCCTCAGGAGTAGTTGGAACTTCTCTGACTGAGAAGCGTTAACTGACAAGAACCATGTGGAATATTGATTTGACTTCCTTAAGATCGTTAGCCAAGTAGTTTACCCGTATACCCCGGATACATGCCTGAAGATTGGCAAACCCCTGAGTCTAGAGACCCCTCTGCTGTGCTCATTAGCATGCATGCTGACCCCTGTGTGTCCTCTGTGTTTCACATGTTTGTCACTGACAGCCAGAAAAGTAAATCCAAGATTTAAAAATCATCACAAAAATCATCGCAGGCAACCTCTACACAGACAGGTTCTTAGGCAGCCACCCTCTAAAAACTAAAATCCTCTAAATTCAAAGTGTTTCTGTTAAGATTCCACACACAAAGTGTGCTCACAATAGCTAATGTACTTTCTTGTATTTTGTTTTTTGCTTACCATCAAGGGTTTGCTTACATTTATGAAGTTACTCCTCATATCTTAAAGCACAGTAAGAAGGATAATTCTCTTCTACATGTTTTATAGATATATAAAAGTATTTCTATACATAACACACATATATATACACACACACCTATGGACTTTCCAGGTGGCACTTAGTGGTAAAGAACCCGCCTGCCAGTGCAGGAGACAAAAGAGACTTGGGTTCAATCACTGGGTCAGAAAGACCCCCTGGAGTAGGGCATGGCAACCCACTCAAGTATTCTTGCCTGGAGAATCCCATGGACAGAGGAGCCTGGTGGGCTACAGTCCATAGGGTCACAAAAATTCGAACACAAATGAAGCGACTTAGCACGCATGCACACATATATACGTATAATGTGAAAAATCTTTTTTCTTCAAGTTCTAACCTCCGTTTTCATCTTGGACATAAATTCTGAATATGCAAAGATCAAGAAAATTTATCATAAGTTTCATGTGTATCATGATCAGAATGAAAGCTACCCACTCACCCAGCCAAAAGAGTACTAAGTATATATTTTCTGTCACAGGGAGTTATAAAAAGGATTTACCTTTCACTGGGTGTCACATGACAACAAAAGGCAATGAGCTTCAGCTTCAGCCATCAACCATAGTTCAACTGAGTGATTTTTTTTCTTTATTGAAAAAAAAGAAATCCAAACCCCATGTGCTACAGTGTTGACTGTATTAACTGCTGAGGTAAAGAAAGTGTTGGTGATTAACACTGTACTGTGGGAATGAAAAGGTGGGATCAAATGATAACAGCACTTTGGCCACCTGTGTCTCTAGCCTTTTTTAATACCAGCTTGTTTTTCAGGTGCATCATCCCCTGCTCGGCCAGCCACCCCCTTGGTTCCTTGCAGCAGCACGACCCCACCTCCACCTCCTCCCCGGCCTCCATCTCGGCCAAAGCTACCTCCAGGGAAGCCTGGAGTCGGAGATGTGGTATGTTCCCTTCTGCACTGTCCCTCTCAGAAGCATACAGTGGGAATGACAAACGGAGTCCAAATGCCTGAACATGGGTCATCTCAACTCCAGATCTAAGCCTTACAGCGCCTGCACAAATGGCCCTGATGGATGAAATCTGAAAGTCACTGCAATCAGAGTGTATATTTCAATTGCCCTCAAATCTCCACCATCATTCAAGCCACGGCCTAAAATAGTAGGAACAGGATCATGGGGTCTTCAGTTCTTCCCCAGTGGGTTTGATGAAAATTAAGATAATAATACTCAATTGTCCTAAATCCTTTAGAATGGGAGGTGTTTCCTTTCACCATATTTTTCTGATTTTGGAAGACTCCTAGAGAGGATAAATCTTGGTTTCTGACCCCAGACCACAGAGAAGTTATTGGTGGCGTACACACTGGGTGAATATAAAGGAGAGTGGTGGCTCAATGAATTTTTTTTTGGAAGTTTTTTGAAAGTTTTGCATCATGTTTTAAGGCGAGGGGTGGAAAACATTCTGTGTGAACAATTAAGAGACTCTGGCAGAGGTAAATTTCTTTGGAATTCACACACAGGAGTCACAGGGTAATAATGATGTCCCTGACATCTGGTTTAGCCAGCACACTACAGTATTTTGTATTCAGATATATTTCAGTAGGTATAAGCTCTCACTTTACGTTACTTTCTTAGTCCCTAAGGACATGTGAGTCCACCATCCTGAAACATCACCAACCACTTCCCAGATCTCGGCTTCTCTTAATGTGATATATCTGTTGAGTGTAGCCCATTACAGTTTGTTTCCTCTGGCTCCATCCACAAGCTCTTGTGGAGATATAATCAATTTCAATGAAAAAATGGTGCCACCTGGCCTCTTTTAAGAATCTGAGTTGTCATATCTGGAGCTGGGAGATGTTAAAAATATGAAAGGAAAACCTGTGAATCTAACTTTCCATTTCTTTTTTTCTCCCTGCAGCCCCGACCTTTCAGCCCTCCCATCCATTCTTCCAGCCCTCCTCCGATAGCACCCCTAGCCCGGGCTGAAAGCACTTCTTCAATATCATCTACCAATTCCTTGAGTGCGGCCACCACTCCCACAGTTGGTAAAAATTATCTCCTCTCTTTTAATCCATTTGTGGTTTTGACTGGCTATTTTTTTATGATCTGAAAACCCTAACACCCTATGTTTCTGGTCAAAATTGTTTTGCTGTGTGTTTTGCTACTATCATCTGACTCTTCTTTTAAAAGCACCTTCTCAGCAAAGAAGGCAAATGCTTTAACTAAGCAAAGAAGCAAGTAAAAGAATGTGGAGTTCTCTTATTCTCTCTCCATACAGATGTATTCATAAAAGTAAAGAAGAAACCATCAAATAAGATCTTGTAATTTAGATATTATTTAGATATCTTTGAGAGGGGAATGTCTATTTAAATTCCAACCACGTAACCCATCAGAAATAACAAAATTTAGAACTTTTCTTTTCGTGAAGCTTTCATTTCTTCATCACCTTGGTTCTCCTTATGTTGACAGATGGTATAAACATGGGTATTGTGGGACTTGAGAAAATGTTTTGACATTTTTTCTAGTGCTTTTCAGTGATGTGTGGTCAATTTTCCCCAAGAAATAAGTCATTGCTGGCATTTTCAGTAAATGCCTTTGTGCCTCTTTCCTTATGGTGTGATGAAAGTGAAGAGTTGAGAATGACTGCTCAGCTGGATGGTTTTCCCAGGTTTAAATGCCTCATTTTGCCTGGAGCATCTTCCCTCTTCCCAAGGCTGGTCTCTCTCTACCCACTTTTTACCCACCTTCCTCAGCTCCTGCTGCCTCTCTCATATTTGCATGGTGTCTCTGACCTGGACCTTTCCATCCCATTTTTGCCCCTTGTCTTCCTTTATTGTCTGAATGCCCTCCAAGTCTCCCATATTAAGTCTCCCATATTATAAACCAGCTGGCCAATGCTGCATTGCTTGGGAGAATCATTAACCAACGCTGAATAAATTCCTGCTGCTACTTGCCAAAGAAGAGCATGCTACAGAGTTGTCCATGTGAGAAGTACTTTGATCAAAGCCTGAAGCTCTTCTGGAGAAGAAATCCCTCTGTTCCCAGGGAAATAAGTTAAGATGTGCCTCTTAGGCCCCCAAAGAGAATTTCAACCTTATCACCTGCTTCATATTTTTAATCAGACCATCCCCAAAGAATTCTTCAAATTTGGTGAAAATACAGCCCACTATCCAATTTTGTGATTCATTAACAGACAGATATTTAACATGATTTATATAGCCAGGTCTATTCTTTATCTGCATCATCAGTTGGGGGTAATTCAGGGCTTCCTATTTTTAGATGCCTATTAGCTAGTTTCTTTCTGCGTTTTGTCGTTGTTGCTATTTTGTTTTTTCTGTAACTTCCAACCTGACTTTTGAGCTCTCTTTAATGCTCTTGTTCACTACAGCCATTTCCCTCACTCCTGCTCCGTTGTTTTTCTGTTGTTTTTGCCTCAATGTCATTATTCCTCAAGGTCATGGTTGTTCAGAGAGAAAAGTAATGATAATAAACTGTCATTCAGAAAGTAGACCTTAAGTGACCTCAGTTGACTGTCTAACCTATTCCTTCCTTCAACTCTCTGAGAGAAAATGGCACAGACAGAGCATTTGACCTGTGGCCATGTTTTGTACCATGTGTTTTTATGCTCTCTGCTGCAGAAACCTTAAAATCTGGCCAGTGACTGTGATCCTCAGCACAGCTAGTATACATTCTTTCAAGATGAACCATGCAGGGGCTAAAAACAGAAAGAAAGAAAGAAAAAAAAAAGACCACCTAAGAGGCTAGTCACATTGCTTCATTGCTGAGAAGCATTCTGATTTAATCTCTTCAGCTCTGTTATTTATATTTGGTTTTCATCTTCCTCACTATCTCGTTCTTTATTTCCTGTGGCTGTGGGTCACCTGATAGACACTTCTCTCTGAAGTAAATGTGTTGTCAGTGACCACCCAGCAACACCTTGTATAATGCTGTTTCTCTCTCTTTGAAGAGGGTGTACTTTGGCTGTTCGGCACCAAGGGGCTGACTGTTCATGACTTGACTTGGTACGTCAACTTAAGGAAGTCAGATGGCTTGGGGGAGATGGAAATTTCAGCCGCAAATTCTTGACTTCAGTGGCTCAACATTTCCCTCCCTCCACCATGATACTTTTTTGACATTTCTATGACAAGTTTATTTATACTTATTTATTTGTACTTGTTTAGTACAAAGTTTAATATAATTCGAGGACTAAATTTTTAAAGGCAAGTCTGATCTTCCTACAATTCATCTAAGAATACGCCCCTAGCAAGACATTGGACATAAAATCTTTTTCATGAGACCTATGATTATAAATTAGTATAACTGATGCCACACCTGAAAATAGGACTTTCTATTTTCTATTCACTTTCTATTTTGAATGTGAATAAGTCACATTCAAATAATGAAGTGTTCCTTTGTAATTCTGCTTCACTGAATTTAGGATACCTTCAGTTAGAAGCTGCGCTATTATTTTCTATATGACTGAGAAAGGAAGGGGAAGCTGCCAAATGAATTAAGGTGCAATACTTTCTTATCATACTGATTTTAAGATCCATCCTAATTTCAGAGAAGTTAAAAGTGCACATATTAGCATGAATGAAATACAATAAACCCCTTTTGTATTGAAAAAAAGCTCACAGGATCTTCACTATTTGACACAGTAGGGAGGGAAAGTCTGGTTAAAATTATGTGAATAAAGAAAATATTTAAAGTTATTCTATTATAAGAACCAGACTCAGACATTTAGAGATAGAGATAAATAAGGAATTATCTCTAATTGTAAATACCCAATTTATTATTTGCTTCTTATTTCTATGTGTGATAGTCATTTTTTAGACGTTTGCAAAACCTTCCTTTGCAACCTACCCCAATGCAAAATAGAATGATAAAGACAATTTGTCTTCATTGTGAAATTCATTATTATGTTTCTTCACTGTTCATTATGCATTTTACTTACATCTTTAACATCCCAGGAATCAGTAATGAATGAAAAGTAATCTTTTATGGGCATCAGATGGACTTTGATGCTTCCTTTGGTATAGAACTTGCAGCAAAAGTGATTTGTATTCAATACAGAAATATTAAACATAGAATCTAAAACTTAAAATATTTCCTCTAAGCTTTTGTCTCTCCAGGCTGGGTGGAAATTCTGACTTAAATAAGCTTTTTAAAAAATATATCTGTGTTAACATCGGTTATTCTGCACAAAAGGAAAGACCCTTGGAGGCAGGTATTCCTGATCCCAATTTTAAATTGCCACATTTAATTTTAGTATTTTTTCCCCTTTTTTTTTGGAAAAGTCTGTCCCCAATACTGGCTTCCCCATCTCAGATCAATTGGAGACAGTTCCCCTGGTTAGCTCTTAAAAAAATTTTTCTTCTTTACTCAATCTGATTGTTGCTCTTATTTAAATCAAGCACAGAGCTATCCAACCACCCATTTTTTTAATTATCTGATTTGGATTTTTTTTTCCTAAGTCCTCAATGTCCATAACCGTA
Organism: Dama dama; assembly: GCF_033118175.1. Classification (NCBI taxonomy): domain Eukaryota; kingdom Metazoa; phylum Chordata; class Mammalia; order Artiodactyla; family Cervidae; genus Dama; species Dama dama. Next base: position 76,213,900 of record NC_083700.1, on the reverse strand, counting down.
ATAAAAAAATGATAAGCATGCTGTTCAACCTTTATAAACTATTCTTTTGTAACTTCTGCTCAAAGAAAAAGATGGCAGTCTTGGAGACTCCTCATTTTAAGGAGATTGTAAATAAAACATGTTTTTCAAAAGAAAGGAATATTCTCCACCATTCCTCACCAGTAGGTAGGAAAGGCACTGTTACAATTAGTTACTGCCAGTGTAATCGTTTTGCATCCTATTTTCTGGGAGTATTATGGGCTGTCCTTCTTAGTACCAGTTCCTGTTCCTCTTCTGTAGATGTTATAGAAGTGCATTCACTTATTCTAGCCAGCAAGGAAGTCACATGTATACTAAAAATTGATTGACAGGGACTTCCCTGGCAGTCCGGTGGTTAAGAATCTGTGTTTACCCTGCAGGGGGCACAGGTTCGATCTCTGGTCGGGGAACTAAGACACTGCATGCCATTTGGCGTGGTCAAAAATAAAGAAATAAATAAAATGGAGAGATAGCATCTTAGTATTTTTAATAAACTGATTGACAGGTGCTATTTTAGAGCCTTAAGAATTGACAGGGAAGTAGTTTTCCTGCCTTATTCACTAAGTCTAAGAGCCAAGCTAGTAGAATATTTCCTAAGAAGCGTAGTTTATGGAGTAATTTTACTACCCTCATCCATTTCCTCATCTTATACTTCTCCACATTGTAGGAAGGATTCTCCCTTACTTGTCTTGGTACAGAATTTATTCAATTTTCTGTTAAAGTTATAATAATATCCTTCAGATCCGTGGCACTGATTGATCTAAATCACATAGAGTAAAACTTCAGTTATCTGCATGTGTTTGTTGGTGAGGAGGGAGACCATGTACATACATCCAGAATGCTTGGAGTTCATAGCAACTATTGTAACCAATTTAATACAAAGACATTTGGCCATGATCAATATCATAGCCAAAGATGGAATTACAATAATGTTGTTCAAAACTAACAATCCATAAGTACCAAGGACAGGTGCAAAGGTAAATTGAAGTTGGCTATTGATGAAGTTGAAATGAGAGACTTCATTCAGGGACCTCAGATTCATACTGTTGCTTTTTTTATGATCTCATTAAAAGCTTCCTCTTTCCCCAGGGGGAGGCAGGTGCATGCTGGGTGATCCCATTGAGCTGTCAGCACTCTGTCAGGAGCTTCTGTTGATGGATATACGTCCAGTCACTTGAGAATTGTGTCTGAGTGAAATACACTTGCACAAGTCAATTATTAATGACCGTGCCTTTAACAACTCCCTGAAAAGATGGGGGTGTGATTTCTTCCATGGAGTTGACTTCAGCAAATTCACAGATGCTAAAATCTGGCATCTTAAAAATTTCCATTTCTGCTCTTAGACTCATCATGAAATAAGCACATCACTTTTTTATACTCTGTCCATAATCCCAGTGTCTTAGGTTTTGTTTTCTTTTTTCATTAAAATCATTCCTGTGTTTTGATCAGTACAGTGCATTGCTTGATTTCATTTGAGATTTGTATTTGTGTTTTTATTTTCATTCCTTTATATTTCTTTGGTTCAAAGTGTCAGAAGATGATGTTTTTTATGACAAACTGCCCTCGTTTGAAAGGCGCTGTGAAACGCCTGCAGGTATGGTGCTAGCTGAGTGATCTTTAGATATCTAGACTTTAAAAATCCAAGCCATTATGCCATCTGAATGCTAAACTTCATGGACATGCTACTCACCTCATGAGTGTCCAGTGCCTCTCAGATGCACCGTCTACATACTGTTCATCGTGGAACTCATGCCACTGAAATGTTTTTTTTTTCAAGTGAACATATTATAAAGCAGTAGGTTGCATGACAGTTTCTCAGTGAAAAGATTCAAAAAAGGGGAGATGCTATTGCTTTGTGAACTAACAAAGGGAGGGATAATTTAACTGCTCAGAATTACATATCCAGTGATGGCTTTTTTATTTAAAACATAGTAGAACACCATTAGTAATCTTGTTTTTCCTATGGCACATAGGTAAAGGGTGTTTTGTGTCTGGTTGCCTAAGGTGATTCCAGGGAAGGGAATGGAAGATATATGGCATCTTCCATGAACTTTAAACTGATATGCAATACTGTTGTCATTGAAAACCTCAGCTAAGTTTTATGTAACCCATAACCCCAAGCTTCTTTTTTAAAGTATAGAAGGGGATGACACTGAAGATGAAATAAACACAGTAATTGCTGAGTGACAGTTTGCCCAAACTAGTGCAGTTAAAATATGCTGACGCCCCTGCATGGCCAGGAAGACTTCTGCTCCATGCCCACCAGCACCGAGTACCAAGCTGCCAGCAACACGTGCCCATCCCTTTAGACCTACATAGCTTTGCTTTTGCTTTCTATTTCCCAAACTAAAAAAAAAAAAAAAAAGATTGCCAGCCTTCCCTTCTCCCTGCACGTTAATGGCATGCAGTGCCTCCGCCCTCCCCTTAGTGAGATTAATGACCTGCTCCGTAACTCATACTGTGTCCTTCTCTCTCCCTCTCCTTAACCTTTCCCATCCCGCTTCAACTCCTGGCCATACAGAGAATGAACAGCCTTCCCTCGTTTGGTTTGACAGAGGAAAGTTTTATTTGACTTTTGAAGGTAAGTAGTACATAGCATACCAGATTCTAATTTTTCCTCCCCTCATGCTTTTCCCCATTTGCATTTTTTAAAAATCCCAGTTTTCTTCAAAAGACCTGGTCTCACTTTCTGTATAAAAATGCTATGGCTACTTAGAAAACATTAAACACTAAAGAAAACACTCCATGAATTTGGTTTGTATGAGATCTCCAATTTTTCGTATTAAAAAATTAAAGCTAATTTGCAGTTAATATTGGTTACTTAATTAACTGAAAAAATTGAAAAAAACACCTTTTTTGGGCAAGGAACTTAACTCTGTCAACCAGGGCTCTTTCCTAATTCTTTTGCAAGTGCAATGCAACAAATATAAGGACATTTTTGGTTGGAATTCACATTTAATTTTGTTTTAGATAATCAATATTTCAGATACAACATCCATTATTTTAAAATGTAAATATATTCTTATGACAAGGAATGCTGCATGGGAGATAAGAAAAGAAAAAGTATTTTCATAAGTTCTATTTACAGCTTCTGATATGGAAATTGTAACTGGAATGACTAGTAAAATGGACAACTACCACTGGACTTGCCATTTTATAAGATGAAAGAAAATATACATAAGTGTAATGTCAGTTATCTAACCTCAATGTTGGATAATTTGTTATTTCTGCATTAAGCATTAGCATTCTTCTGTCTTATATTTAAATTCTAAATCATTTCAACAGGCCAAGCATTTGATAAAATGACCCATTTAAACTAATGGTATAGGAAAAATTAAGTAAGTAAACTTAACAAATGGACTATCTTATACATATTTATCACTTAAGCCTCTACTTTCTACAATTTTAAATAGCTAAGTTTATCTTGGGATAAAAAGTTGGCAAACAAAATTTCCACTCAAGAATTGATTCTAAATATGGCCTTTGTATTTCATGATAACAAAAAGAACTTCTCTAAGTTAAGTGTGTGTTTTAGCACAATTTAAAATATTAGGATGACTGGTGCAAATTCTCAAGCAGTTTGTGTGGTGTGACATTTTTCTCTTAACAGTGACTTTTCTTTGCAAGATGGTCCCTTTAGCTTGGAGTGGCTTGGCTAGTAGCAGGAAACATTGTCTGATTCAAAGCTTCCCAAATACTGATGTCTCTCCTGGCTCAGGCAAAGAACAGGTGGATAGACAATCTTAGAGAAGGATGAATAATTTCCACATGATGTTGGAAGTCTTCATTGCCTCAGGTCATTAATTTTGTAATAACCAAGATGCAAAATCCACAAACTTATGACCTTCTAAACTTTCTCTTCAAATTAGATGAGCAAAAGTGCCCAGGTGTCTTTTTACTGATGAGCACGTCTCACAGGAGACACTGTGACTAAATAGGTTGATGATCTTGACATACAGCCAATACCTGCACATGTAAAGGCTCTTTCTCTGGTTCAGCTGGACTGCATTAAAGTTCACCCTGTTTTAAACAGGAAATTAAGCCATATGCTACTGGTAACCTTCAAGTCATGTCTGGGGCTCCAAAAAAACTTTCATAGTTTTTGTTGGTACAGTTTGTTTTGGCTTTAGAGCATCTATTGGCTGGTTTGCTTTTATTTTGATTAGGATTTCTTTAAACCAAAGAAATCCAAGAGATAGACTTTTTGTAAGATTCCAGTCTAAAGACAGCTTTTGATTATTGGCTTGTTTGTTTTTAAAACATATCATCAATCAAACATAAGTATTAATAAGCATGTGGAATAACAATGTGAATAATATTTTTTTTTCATTTTAGGGAAAGAAAATATTTGTTAGTAGATATTGGGGTATCTAAAGTTGGTAGCTAACATTGCCATTCTAATTAGTAAAATCCAAACTCCTTAAACATCTCAATTTGACACAAGAGAAGTCGCACAAAGAAAGAGGTTGAACAGAAATTAATTGAAATCTGTAGCTTTGTGTTAGCTTTATCTTGGACTTTGCTCAAGGTTTGGAAGTATAAACAAGGTTTTCCAAGGGACTATAGGAGAGGTCATGTCATGAATATGTCCTACTCATCTATCAAGAAATGTTTATGCAAATTAAAGTACGTTTCAATGAACTTTAAGGGAAGACTTAGGAGGACATCTTACCCCCTGAAACTAAAAATAACACAAGGGTGGCTATCTTTTAAGAATGGGAAAAGGCTTGTTTTCATTGTTTATGTAAATTAGCCTCAGGTAGTTTTAGCTAATGCAACCTGGAATGATTTTTTAAAATTTTCTGTGGTGATGATAAAATGGCATAGAAACAATGACTTGTTAAATTGCCTTGAGAATAGTGCCCCTACTTAAATTTTAAACTACAAAAAGACACGGTCATTCAACATATTTTATTGAATAGCACTTCTAGTATATTCTTCTAGGGCACTCTGGCTTTACCCATATTTGTTATTATTAATGTTAATTATCATTATCTTCAATTCTTTATTTGGGGAATGTATAAGAGGACCAAAGAGTCCCAGGTCAAAAATTCATTTGTTCTAAATAACTTTTAAGTTATTATTTGTTGGCATTTAAGTAGTGTTTTATCATGTTCAAAACCTTAGCCTGTCATATCCATCGCTTTTTCTTATAGGCCTCTGGGCAGTGTGGTTACCCAGTGAGTGAGTGAGCCACTTACCAATCAACCAACTAACTAATGAACTTTATGAACTTATTTGGAAATAACATGAGATGCTTCACACTTCTAAATTTAACTTAACAAGAGAGATAGAAAAGTGTTAGACAATGGTTCTAACTCACAAGAGCTCCAAAGCTTGTCTTAATAGTTTAGTTTTAAACAATTTCACTCAAAAAAAAAAAAAAATTGTCACTGAAATTTTAACCTATTTAAGTTGAGCTTAAAAAAAAAAAGGTAAAGGTTACATAAGGTAGTACCTGTTAAAATTCATTCACCCAGGAGTATATCATACTGAAGCTATCAAGTTTTCTTCTGAGATGAAAGGAAGGGAAAGATATTCCATAAAAAGTAGAAGATGCAACTATTGGCTAGTTGCATAATTCCCTAGAGCATTCAAACATCAAAATATTTCCATAAATGTGCTGTCCCTTCCTCTCTTTATTTAGCTTATTTAACTACAAAATCATATTGTATCTGGTCATAGAAAAAAAAAAGAAAAAACAAGCTACAACCATAGATTCTTGTATCCTTGTTCTGAAAATCGCCTCTCTCCTCTGTGCATACAGCCATTTGCACTATCCTCTCTAGTCCACTCCTTACTCCTATTCACTGGTCTCACTCCCAACACACCCTCAGGAATGTCAGTTAGCAACACCCTTGTGTATACTCCCAGATTCTTTGCCAGACGCTCCCACCTGTTGCCTTCACTGCATCCCCATCAGGGGCCATCACTTCCCCTATAACACTCTCCACAGAAGGTTCATCAGTCTGCTGTGGGCTGTATGAGTTCTTCCAACTCTCCATTAAAACTTCCAACCCCCTCTCCCCACTATGAAAAGTAGCCATCTGTTCATTCCACCTTTTACTTATCGCTGTTCACACAGACCTACAGAGCATTTCCCCTACATTCATCTATAGGCTTAGGGACACTGGCAGCTCCCTTTTCACCCTCTTCTCTACCTCACTCCCTAGCTTCTTTTTGTCACATAGATTCGATGTTGGATGATCCATCAACATTCTCTCTCAAGGGCTTCTTCAACTTCAGTTCCAATAAACTTTCCCTCCACTCAGTAACCCACACGTCTGGCCACATCTAAGAAATGGCCACTACCGGAAAGTATCATTTCAGCTATTTCAAAACTAACAGTTTGTCACCCTTGTTGTATTACAAGAACTATACTAGGCATAATTCTTTCATTCAATTAGCTCAGTACTATTTTGTGCCAGCACTGTTCTAGACACTCCCCTACAGGGAACAAAACAGAAAAAATTCCAAGTCACTGTAGAGCTTATGTTTTAATGTGGAAAATCAAAAACAAGAAGATAAGTAAAATATGTAGCATGGAGATGGTAATAAGTTCTACAGAAAAGAAATAAAATAGAGAAGAATGGAGCATATAAGGGTTGAAAATAATTAAAGAGGAAGAACTGAGGTAATAAAAATAATAATAATAACTAATACCTGAATCTTTACTATATGAAAAACACATTTCATCTAATATCTCATTTCATCTGCACAACTCATGGATGAAGAAATTCCGATTCAGATAACATATGTGACTTTTGAGAATCACTCAGCCAGGAAGAGGAAGAGTAGGGATTGAAATCCAGGCTGCCTAGCTGGAGACTTAGCCTGATGCTCTGCTCCATGTCCTTGATATCTCATTTACCCCCTTGAAATAGGTGATGCTGGTGGGTTTCTCTAACTCTCCTAACCTTCCAGTTTCCCAGTCCCCTGACTACACATTATCTTTGACCTTGTTGAAACCTCTAGTCTTATGGCCACCCCACTCACATTCAATCCACCAGCCAAACCAACATTCAAGTTTATCCAGATTAGGCCCCATGGAGGAAAAGTATATTTCTATACTATGGAAGATACACTTTCCACTTTGAAATTGTGTTGTCTATATGAAAAACTCAACTCTTGGACATTTTAACTTCTGACTTCCTTCAGTAGGTTATTAAATATCCCTACTTAATAGCTTGTAATACATATCTTAGTCATGGGCCACTCAACTTTCTACCTCCTAACATAGTGATCCTATAAGAAACAGGTCAGATTTTTCACAGATGACCAAACAGATATTAATTCATTCATCCGAGAGTCATTAGAGAAAGAAAACTTGAAAGGCATAAGCAGTTTTATGAGAAGGAGCCATTTTGCTAAATTCACAATATTCTTCAAGTGGGAATTGTTCACTATTGCCCCCACCCCACTGTTGCTGTGCTGGGCTCAGTCGTGTCCAACTCTTTGCGACCCCATGGACTGTAGCCTTCCAGGCTCCTCTGTCCATGGTGATTCTCCAGGCAAGAATACTGGAGTGGGTTGCCATGCCCTCCTCCAGGGAATCTTCCCAATCCAGGGATCGAACCCAGGTCTCCAGCATTGCAGGCAGGTTCTTTACCATCTGAGCTACGGGGGAAGCGCCCCCCACCCTGACTGTAGGCCCTTCTCAATAAAGTTACTGAGCACTCAACTCTACAAACAAACACAGTGTTAAGTACAACCAAGTTGGGGAAAATTACAGAAACATAAGAAGCAGTGATACAAGACTGTCTTCATTGAAAATATTAAAACTGCCCTCCCTAGCTATTCCAAATTTTTTTAATGTAAACTACAATGTGATTATGAAATGTAAACTCTTTTCTATTCACAATTGAAGGCCACAGAGAGTTTTAAAAAAAATAGCCTAAACCTGTGAGGAAGATTTAAGTGGAGCAGAACCTATAAAATGTTCTACCAGGCAGGTCTGCTGATGGTTTCAGAATTCACTCGACCTTGGGACTTCCTTTATGGTCCAGTGGTTAAGACCCCATACTTCCAATGCAGGGGATGTGGGTTCAATCCCTGGTTGAGGAACTAAGATCCGACATGCTGCACAGCCAAAAAATAAATAAGTAAATAGCACCTAATGCTGGTTCCCTGGTGGTTCAGATGGTAAAGAATCTGCCTGCAATGTGGGAGACCTAGGTTCAATCCCTGAATCGGAAAGAGCCCCTGGAGAAGGGGATGGCAACCCACTCCTATATTCTTGCCTGGAGCATACCATGGACAGCAGAGCCTGGTGGACTATAGTCCATGGGGTTGCCAAGAGTTGGACATGACTAAGTGACTTTCACAATGCTGGTTCTGAGGCTCAAAAACAAAACTAGTAAAATATTTTTTTTAAAAGAATGATGCACTTGACCTCTTCACAAGGAATTAGTGGTTCTGAAATTCTCTGGGATTGACCAATATGCTGATATTTCCCTTGACTTCCTGTTCTTTGAGTCAGATGCCTTGTCTCATTTAAGTTTAGTGTATGACTATCATACTAGAGATAGACTAGAAAGTCAGTAGAAGAGAAGCTTCTTTATTCTTCTCACTCCTGATACCAAACATGTAGGGTGTTTCCCTTCACACTAAACAGTTTGGGCACTAACTGCCTGGAGTCAGGCAGACCCCACAGGTTAAGGCTCAGCCCCACCAGCCTGTCCCCTCACTTCACATACCAGTCACAAGTCTCAGGCCTGTACTTCTAATGGACCACCTATAAATTGAGTGTTCCCCCTAGCCATGTCCTGGGGTTCAATAATTTGCTAGGACAACTCACAGAACTCAAGAAAGCAGTTTACTTTCTATTACCTGTTTATTCTAGAAGATACAACACAGGCTCAGACAAATGAAAGAAACGACGAGGACAAAGTCTGAGAGAAGGGGACATGGAGCTCTCATGGGTGTGTGCCGTTCCAGTACATTGATTTGTTCATCAACCCGGATGCTCTCCAAGCCTCATTGTTTCAGAGGTTTATTCTGTAGGCACAGTTGTGTGAATCATTGACTGTCAGTGATTAAGTCAATGTCCAGGCTCTCTCCTCTCTCCGAGATTGGGGGACAGGACAGAAAGTTCCATTCCTCTAACCAGCCAGCCTCCATCCTCCAAGAGTCACCTCATTAGTAGAAACTCAAGTATGCTTGAAAGAGGCTTTTTTATGAATAATGGCCCCCACTCAACCCTTTCACTCAAGAAATCACAAGAGTTTGAGGAGCTCTGTGCCAGGAACTGGAACAAAGACCAAATATGTGTTTCTTACCATCGTAGTCAGCAAACTGCTCTCTGTTTAAGCCCTTGTGTCGAAGCCAAATGTTGTGAATGGGATGTTAGAGATGACGTGAATGTACAAAATTCGTATCAGAATTATATCCAATTAAATACCTGTGGGAAAGCTGAAGAGTAGTTAGCAGCTTCTATCTCAAGTCACCAAGCACAGGGCACCTAGCTGGTGAAAAGATGATTTTATTTGGGTTCAACGTGTACAGAGTACTGCAGCTGATACCAACACTGCTAATGAAATATCTTGAGTCCTTACCAAGGAGGGCTAATTACTCCCTGGCATAAACTCATATAATCCATACAGCAACTGTGTGGATTCACATTTTAAAATATTATTCACATTTTACTGATGAGTAACAAGAGGCACTGAAAATTTAGGTGACTTCCCCCAAATAACACAGCTAGTCAATGGGTAAATCCGTTCAAGAGGAGTTAGTGTTCTGTTATAAAACCAATACTGCTAACCACTGTAATGTTCAAATCTTCACTGTGCCACTCAAAAATAATGTGATCTTGAGAATTTAACGTCTAAGAAAATCAACTAAGAGAGATTTTTGTTTGTTTGTTTTTTAACATACTGCACACTATGACAGACTTTTTGGTTTGGTTTTGTGTTTACTTGCACTGTTTTAGAGCAGTTCTATGTTCTCAGTAAAATTGAGGGGAAGGTACCGGGATTTCCAATTCACCCCTTGCTCCCACACATGCACAACCTTCCTCACCCAAGTGGGACATTTATTACAATGGATGAACCTACACTGACACAGCGTAATCACCTAAAATCCAAAGTGTACATTAGGGTTTACTCTTGGTATTGTGTATTCCACTGGTTTGAACAAATGTATCTTTAATTATGATATCCAGAGCTTTTTTCACTGCCCTAAAAATCCTCTGTGCTCTGTCCATTCATTCTTTCCCAGTCCCCCAACCCCTGGCAACCACTGATCTTTTCACTAGTTCCATAGTTATTCTTTTTCCAGAATGTCATAGTGTTGGAATCATATAGTGTGTAGCCTTTTTCAGATTGGCTTCTTTCACTTAATAATATGATTTTAATATTCCCTCAGGTCTTTTTATGACTTCACTGCTCTGAAATGTTTTTATTTTTCGTACTTTGAGTTTGCATTCAAACTGAATGAGGAGAATTAAGGCAAAGGGCCAAGAAAGTTCTGTGCCTAACATGCATTTGTTTCTTATTTCTGGCATTTTCCTGATCTCTAGAGTGACTGCTTGGGGCTCTGGGAGTGACTAAGGCCAGGAGTTTCCTTTCATATCTCCATCAAACTCACTGTAGTAAATGCCATAATAGAATTATAAAAACATGCTGGAAATGTATAAATAATGGATAAACTTTTAGCTGGGAAAAATCTGGGAAAGCTTCTTAGAGACACAGGGACTTTGACCTGACTGACAGTAAAGGGCAAGGAGGACTTCAGATACCAAAAACTGTTCCAATTTCAAGAATGATTTGAGCAAAGATGTTAGGGTGAGTGAAATCCATGTTATTCTCAGGGATGATATCCACATTTCACCCAGGAATGACATCTATGTTACATTCAATAAACACTGGGAGAGGCCAGGCATGTTTTAAGAAATGATCTTGAAAAAGACCAACTAGAGCTCATATTCTGAAAGATTTTAAATACTGAAAGAAGGGATTTGATTACAATCTTTATGCAAGGTGGAGCCTTGAGAAATGTTTGAGGATGGTAGGATCATCTTTGATTTTAAGGATTAGAGAAATTTGGGGTTTTACTGAATAATTCAGGATAAGTAGTAAAGAACTGACAGTACTGTTTTCATCAAGATATATGAAAAAAGCTGTAGGGGTAGAAACATTTGACATTTAATTGGTTGTACAAAGGGGCTTCCCAGGTGGTGCTACTGGTAAATAACCCACCTGCCAAGGCAGGAGATGTAAGAGATGCAGGTTTGATCCCTGAGGTCCTGATCTCCGGGGTCAGGAAGATCCCCCGGAGAAGGGGATGGCAACCCACTTCAGTATTCTTGCCTGGAGAATCCCATGGATAGAGGAGCCTGGTGGGCTATAGTCCACAGGGTCACAAAGAGTCAGACACCACTCAAGCAACTGAGCACGCATGCACAGGTTATGGAAAAGAAGTTGGTACTTCCATTCTGAGACACATGGAGAAGGGTGCGGCTGTAAACCAGGAGAAAGGAGACTCTAAGAGCCCTGGATTTGGTCAGAAAGAATGAACTACTTTCGAGACCTTTCAGCTTTGAAGTCCTGCACACCATCCCTTATATACGAGTCCAGGAGTAGACAGACTGTGGAAATGTGGGAATTATTTGTTTGGAGATGAGGGCTGAATCCAGGGAGGTGAGAGCTCAGCCTTGGGACAAACCTGTATCATAGGAGCCGTATGGAAAAAAGAATGCATTGGACCTTGGAATTTGCTCCATTGTATCTTTTCTATAAATAGTCACACAAATATTAATGATTAATTTTGAATGCACAATATTTAATGGATATATTTTTGTGCTATATATTAAGTACCTAGATCTTTTCTTGATCTGTTTTCTCTCAGTTGTTCAGGAAACAAGGAACATGGAAGAGGGCGTGCCTAACTAGCTCACCTAGCTGCACCCTGAGTATGACCTGACCATTAACCTAAGTAACAGATAGGAAAATCGCAGATACCAAGCCTGGAAGGAACATATCTTCTCGAAGGCCATTATAGCAAATGCAAGTTAACATAGATGTGACATACTGCCTCTTTTCGCTGGCTGTTGCCTGTCCACGTCTTTTGTCCAATCTTCTCATCTGTCTTATAATCTTCTATCTTTTCCCCCTGACACACGCATATAAACACTGAAAACTGAACATCGTATGAGACTGAAGAAATTATTAATATTTGTCATGTCCATCAAACAAAAAAGTAATAACTTGTATAAACACTTTACAAATAATTGAGTAACAAATTTTGCATTTCTTGGTTTATAAATAGAAATAAAATTGGGTTTTTAATAGGACACTTCAGTTTTCTTTTTCCATGAAGTAGGAGCTCTTGCAAAAAAAATTTGACATTCCCTGCCTATCCCCACAGTAAACTTATAGACATATAAATCATGTTCAAAGGAGGAATTAGTTGCTTGTTATGATATAATAGAGTTTCTGAAATACTCCTCATAGAAGCTGCAGTGTGTCTAGACATGCTAATAGTTAATATTCTTTAGCAGGAATTAGGACTATCTTCATATGTTTATATGGATGTGTACAGAATTGATTATGATGGATACATAGCAAAATGCTAAGGTTTACCATGCTTACTAATTCTACAACAGGTAGATACCTGATAGGAAGAACAATGAACAAATCTGTGGAACATAGCCTTGATAATTGCTATAGGAACAAATATTGTTTTGGCTGTATTCATCCACTCAGCAAGGAATTACTGAGTCCCTACTGTGACCTCAGTACTATGAAAGTTACTGTGGTTACAGTGGAGAACAAGACACATCTCCACCTTCATGGAATGTAGAAGCCAGATGTTAAACAAGTTGTTACAATAACATGCATGGAGATCGTTATAATTCAGGATATACAGGGCTTTGGAGGCACCCAGGAAAAAGACAACCTGGCCTAGAAGCTAGGGAGAGCTTCCAGGGGAAGAAGAAGGCATGACTTTTTAGGCTACAAGGAGTCTGCTTTGAAGAAAGATAAAATGTTGCCGAGTTAGAGTCCTAATAAAAAATCTTATGTAACATGTAAATGTTAACCTAAAAGTGTATTGGGTATTATCCTAGATATTAAAGCTAGAATAAGAGTTCCTAGTTAGTTTATATGAGTTTACTCTTAGTACACGCACATGCATACACACAATTTGTATAGATAGAGAAAATATGTGGAATACAAATATACTTAGAAAGAGAGAATGTGTGTGTGTCTCTGTGTACACATGCAATGGCTTTAGAATAAGCCTTCTGGGTCTAAGTTATAGTTTCAGCATGATGTGAAAAAGCTGGCTTAAAACTCAGCATTCAAAAAACTAAGATTATGGCATCCGGCCCCATTACTTCATGTCAAACAGAAGGGGAGAAAGTGGAAACGGTGACAGATTTTATTTTCTTGGGCACCAAGATCACTGCAAATGGTGACTGCAGCCATGAAATATAAAAGACACTTGCTTCTTGGAAGACAAGCTGTGACAAACCTAGACAGCATATTAAAAAGCAGAGATATCACTTTGCACACAAAGATCCATATAATCAAAGCTCTGGTTTTTCCAGTAGTCATGTATGGACATGAGATTTGGACCATAAAGAAAGCTGAGTGCTGAAGAAATGATGCTTTCGAATTGTGGTGCTGGAGAAGATTCTTGAGAGTCTCTTGGACAGCAAGGAGATCAAACCAGTCAACCCTGAAGGAAATCAACCCTGAATATTCATTGGAAGGACTGATGCTGAAGCTGAAGCACCAATATTTTGGCCACCTGGTGTGAAGAGCCTACTCAATGAAAAAATACCCTGATGCTGGGAAAGATTGAAGGCAGGAGTAGCAGGGGGCGACAGAAGATGGGATGGTTGGGTAGCAGCACCGACTCAATGCACAGAAGTTTGAGCAAATTCCAGGATAGTGAAGGACAGGGAAGCCTGCCACGCTGCAGTCCATGGGATTGCAAAGAATCAGACACGACTTAGCAACTGAACAGCAACAAATGATGTGACTTTAGGGAAGCTACTTAACCTAAGTCTTAGTTTCCTTCTCTGGTTATTTGGAATGGTAATGGTATTAATAGAAAATTGTAACATGTTTCATAGAGTTGTAGTCCTTGTGGTCAAGATTCAATAGTCAAGTATGAGGTCAGTGCACACAAAGTGCTCAGTGGTGATTAACTCTTAACACCCTTGTCCAACTTCCCACATCCCTGGACTGTTTTGTTTGGTTATTGCCTGCTTTGGAGAAGGTCGGGTTGTTGCATTCTAGTTTTCTTCCACATAAAACATCTGGCAACTCCATCTACTGTGAGCGGCTACACGGCCCCCCAACGCCTTTCTCAGCAGGGACAATGAGCAGTCTTTCTGCCCTGTGTGTGCTGCAGGAGAGTGATTTGGAAGCAGAAAGCCTTCTCCCTGCTGCACACTGACCCCCCACCACCACCAGCCTCCACCAGAGCCCATCATTAAAGCTAACTTGTTGAGACTAATGATCTGCCTGCTAATACACTCCTTGGGGTGCTGTGTTCATTGCTGATGAGAGATGTTGGAAGAAAATCTGTTACCATCTCTTTTATTAAAGAATTTGTAAATCAAGGCATTTCAGCAGATTTGACAAGTGATTTCAAACTTCCTAAGAAAAGAATGGAGAAGCTAAGAATGACCAGAGGGATCTGTTTTTCCTTTGCATGGTGGAGCCTTCATTGTGCGATAGCTTTTTTAAAATTGAAGCATAGTTGACACACAATATTATTTAAGTTACAGGCATAAAATATAATAATTCACAATTTATAGTTATTATAAAACATTATCTATATTCCTCATGTTGTACAATATATCCTTGTAGCTTATTTTACACATAATAGTTTGTGCGGTAGCTTTTTATTGTGTGTCTTCTAAGAAGAGCTGTCCACAGATGGAGGCAGCCCATGCATTGTACTCCTGACTCTGACTCCCCCAGACAGATGAGGACCTCTGATATCCACTTCAGTGAGAGCTGACACATGAATGAAAAAGGGATTCAATGAAGTGATTTCAAAACTCAGAAGAATCTCTCACTTCTAAGAACTTATGTATATGTGGAATAAATATATTTCATCAATACCATATATACCCCTAACAGATTTAGTCAGTTACTTGTGAAAGGCCTTTATAAACTATACAATACTATATACATGCAATCATTTCTTAAAATAATAATTATCATTAAATAAATACTTAATATGTGCTAAGAATTTTGCATTCATTGCTTTATTAAATCAAAGATAGATTCGGGGACATTAAGATAAGTCTTTGCACTTAAGCTATTTTAACCTTTTTGTATCTTTGACTATTTTGTAACATGTATGTGGTAATAATTTCTAGTACAGCATATACTTCCAACAGACAGGAACCTTCATGGACTTCTGCTGGCTCTGCTGCTCTAAGTCACCCGGATGTGTAGAAATGTGGCCTTGGGGTTTCTTCTCCTGCTGGCACACATTCCGAAAGAGTGTGTGATTCACAATTGTGTTTCTGGTCTTATATTCCAAGTAACTGCAGTGTTGCTTCCCCTAAGATTTGATTTAGAGGTTTGAACTATGCCTCTGCAAAAACACAAAAGGTTTGGGTGAGGTTAATTTTTCAAGGATGTTTTGGTGACTTTCAGGAGTTGCAGTCGTCATCATAGAGGGTGAGTCCAGGAAGAGGAAGAATGAGTTATTTAATGTTGTTATCCTTTCCTAGATTTCACCTTTTATGGACGCTGCTCATAGCCCATTCGCCAGGAAACTGGCAGCTCAAATAGCAGGCTTTCAGGCAGTCAGGCTAGGACCGACAGCATTCTTTACGCCTCTCCATTCATAAATATCAACCCCCTAGGGAAATAACTTTGTAACTCAAAATTACCAGCATCCACTTTTTAACTGTAAGAACAGAAACCACCCAAATAATAAAGGAGAAATGTAGAAACTTCAGCATTATATTTAAGACACTAGCGTAACTCTCAATTTATTTTTCTTAGTTTTCGTGTTACATTGGAGTATAATTGATTGACAATGTTGTGTTAGTTTCAGATGTACAGCAAAGGGATTCAGTTACACATATACATGTATCTATTCTTTCTCAAATTCTTTCCCCATCTAGGTTATTGCAGAGTATTGAGCAGAGTTCCCTCTGCTATACAGTAGGTCCTTGTTGGTTATAGCAGTTTGTTATAGCAGTGCGTACATGTCAGTCCCAAACTCCCAATCTAATCCTTCCCCCACCCTTCCCCCGGTAACTGTAAATTCATTCTCTAAATCTGTGAGTCTGTTTCCATTTTGTAAATAAGTTCATTTGTATCATTTTTTTTAGATTCACTTGTAAGCAATATTTTATGTTTGTCTTTATCTGGTTTACTTCCCTCAGTATGACAATCTCTAGCTCCATCCATGTGGCTGCAAATGGCATCATTTCATTCTTTTTATGACTGAGTAATATTCCATTCTATATATGCACCACTTCTATCTATAAAAATTTTTGCCACACTATCATTATGCATACTCATTATAGAAAAGCAGAAAGATATAAAAAATGAAATAATCTATATTCTAACAACCTTAGATAACCACTATTTTGGTATATTTTATTTCTAAGATTTTTCATGTGTAGGTGACTGTGTGTATGTAATTTATATGTTCATACAGTGTATAAGTATGCATTTTCTTACTTTAACATATGATAGTGTCCCCCATGCCATTAAATTGCATTTGAAAATAGCTCACAGTTTGTTTTATTCTGATCATGAAATTGATGCAAGCACGAAAATGACATAAGCATGAAATTGATGTAATCCCAGACAAGCCCATCTTAGGGCTTCCCCGGTGGCTCCGACTGTAAAGCTGTCTGCCTGCAAAGCAGGAGATCCCAGTTTGGTCCCTGGGTCAGGAAGATCCCCTGGAGAAGGAAATGGCAACCCACTCCAGTACTCTTGCCTGGAAAATTCCATGGACAGAGGAGCCTGATAGGCTACAGTCCGTGGGATCACAAAGAGTCGGACACAACTGAGTGACTTCACTTTCTTTCTTTCAATTACTTTTTAAAATTCAAACAATATGGAGAAGTATAGATAAAAGAATAAATACAGAGAAAGAAGGATATCCTGCTATTTGCAACAACATGGATGGATCTTGAGTACATTATGCTGTGAAATAAGCCAGACAGAGAAAGACAAGTACCACATGGTACCATTTGTATGTGGCATCTAGAAAAGAAAGTCAGACTCATAGAAACAGAGAGTCGAAAAGTGGCTGCCAGGGACTGGGTATGGGGAAATAGGGAGAATTTGGTAAAAGTGCACAAACTTTCAACTACAAGATGAATATGGTCTGAGGATCTAATGTTTTTGTTGCTGTTGTTTAGTCGCTTGGTTGTGTCCAACTCTTTGCGACCCCTGGACTGTAGCCCACCATGGACAGGCTCTTCTGTCCATGGGATTTCCCAGGCAAGAATACTGAAGTGGGCTGCCATTTCTTTTTCCAGAGGCTCTTCTCTGACCCAGGGATTGAAGCCGCGTCTCCTGCATTGCAGGTGAATTCTTTACCACTGAGCCACTATGGAAGCATGAGAAGCTAACATAAAACATAGTGACTATAGATGATGGCACTGTATTGTACAACGGAAATTTGCTGAGAGAGTAGAACTTAAACGTCCTCATAAAAGAAGGAAAGGAAGGAAGGAGGCAGGGAGGGAGGAACGGATGAAAGAAAGAAAAATACATGAGGTAATGGATGTGTGAATTAACTAGATGGGAGAAATCCTCCCACAATGTGTATGTAGGTCAGATCATCACACATACACATTAAACATCTTACAATTTAATTTCACAATTATACTTCAAGAAAATTAGAGAAAAAGACTCTGAAATCACAAGTACGTGTGCGTGTGTGTATGTGTTGCATTTACTTGATTCCAAAAATTCCTCCATTGGGATATGCTTCATTGGCTTAATAACAATCTTCTGGTGCAAAGTAAGCTTCATTACATGAATAAATGAATTTTTTCTAACCAATTATAACAGACAAAATGCAAGCCTCTATCTTCAATATAACCATTAGAAATTGAATCTAAACATTTAAATTTTAGAATTAAAAATGATTTTAAATCACTTCCATCCATGAGCAGTTATGTTTAATACCATAGTGACTTCATGCTTTTTATACCACATGTTCATTATCTTGACCTCTTTATTCTCTTTGTTGTTAATAGTTTCATTTGGGGGCACATCAAAAATTCCAGGCTTTTATCTGCATTCATATTCCCAAGTTTATTTATAAATTGCTAAAAGGTAAACAACTTTTTAAAAAGTCAGCCAAAAGTTGTTGACAGATACATTTTTAACACCAAAGTTATATATTCTTTCATATGCATAATTCAGTCATAACTGACTTGTCCCATCTTTCAAATTACTATGGTTTAGATTTCAAAGAATCTAGCAGTTTCTTCTACCTCCCATTGCATAGCCTGGTATATGACAGTTTATCGTCTGTATACAAATAACTTTTCACTTTATTACTGCATCAGATGGAATCTTTTTAAAAAAAAATATTTAAGGGGCAATAGGGTTTGATATTTTATTTTGTTGTAGAACAAACAATAATTGCTATTTCTATCTTGAATTCTTTAAAAATAATCATTAATAGTAATATAATTGTTACAATACTGAACTATTATCTAACTTCATGGAGTCTTTACTTTTCATTCACGTCTAATATTACAGTCCTCTTCTATATTGTAAGCTCCATAAAGGGAGAGATAGGTACATCTCAGACATTTCTGTGAATCTCTCAGCGTCTAGCACAATGCCTACTTGTGCAGGAACTACATTCAAATGAATCAAGAGATAAATATGCATTCAACCAGCTTTCATCTCCTGTTAGTCCAAGCATTATATCAAGTAAATTGAATAGATGATAGCCACCCATGTAATACACAAAAAATTAAACATGCATGATAGAATTCACTGTTCTTATCATAAGAGAAATTTAGAGTTGGAAGGAATTTGAAAATTTTGGTCTATCTCCTTGCTCAGTGAAGAATACCATTTGTGATATCATCTCCTTTCATTCTCTGCCTCAAAAGCTACTCAAATTCAGAGTCAACTGTAATTCAACAATGTTAGTAAAGCTCACCCTGACAAAATAACAGCAACAAAAACAAGATGTTTTTCAAGTACATACTGTCAACTACAAATAGGCACTTGCCATCTACCTCCACAAGGAGTAAATTATGTGCTGCTGCAACTGCTGACTTTCAACACCCCCTGAAAGGAGTTCAGGGTGGAGAGCTGAGGCACTCTGTGCTCTGGGAAAAACTGGCAGAACAGGTCTTCAGATAGATATTTTATGAACCAATTCTTTTATTTTATGAACCAATTCTTGTATCTCCTCATATCTAGAAAAGCACTAAAATCCTTCATGGTAACAGCTGCTCCTCCAGACTAGCAGAAACCTTCTGCGAAAAAAAATATGAGTTTGATTGCGTGTATTCCCCTTTCATGAAAACCACATATATACGGACCTTTCCCCTACCTCTTTGGAGCAGTTCCTCAGAGCTATCTGAAATGCTCTGATAGTTTTGAGAAATGTCCTCATTTTGCCCCCAAATAAAACTTAACTCATAATTCTCAATTCTGTGTGTGTGTGTGCGTTTTTTAAGTCAGCAGTACCATTTAAAAAATTTCACAAATTTTATCCCATTTGATGTCCACCACAAGATGCTTTTAAACTGTGGTGTTGGAGAAGACTGTTGAGAGTCCCTTGGACTGCAAGATCAAACCAGTCAATCCTAAAGGAGATCAACCCTGAATATTCATTGGAAGGACTCATGCTAAAGCTGAAACTCCAATACTTTGGCCACCTGATGTGAAGAGCCAACTCATTGGAAAAGACCCTGATGCTGGAAAAGATTGAAGGCAGGAGAAGAAGGGAACAACAGAGGATGAGATGGTTGGATGGCATCACCAATTCAATGGACAGGAGTTTGAGCAAGCTCTGGGAGTTGTGATGGACAGGGAAGCCTGGTGTGCTGCAGTCCATGGGGTGGCAAAGAGTCAGACACGACTGAGCAACTGAGCTGGCTGACAAGCCTTCAAAATAGATATTATTATCTATTTTATATTAAAGATGAGGAAACCGAGTCACAGTCAGATTAAATAGCTTATTTCTTGTCATATAGATTGTAAGTGGAGGAGCTGGGATTCACACCCACGTCTGTAAGATTCCAGAGCCCTAGCAGCCTTTAAATCAAGGAGCAACATTTCCTGCTCTGCTCATTGGGCAATGAAAAACCTTCACAGTGCTGTCACTTGAACTTTTGTTTAAGCCCTTAGTTGCATATGTTACTGTTACTAGTTTTTAGAAATGCTTATATCTTACTTTCTGGATGTTTACATATCTGTGTCTCCAAATGTGTAAAAAAAAAAAATGTAAAAATACTTTACAAATAGTAAAGGCTCCGTAAATATTTGGCATATTCTTTCAAAACACCATGAAGGGATACTCTTTTCAAATCAGTTTATTTCTGTGTGAGAAAATTGCTCTTTCTGTTTAAAACTCCTTAGATTCCTAAAACAAAATTATAGAATCCTACTACACAAAGATTATGTAATCTATTGCCTTCATTTTATGGTTGAGAAACCTAAAGATAATTGACTTGCCCAAGGTCACAAAGCTATTAACTTGCAGATCCATGGCCATGAACTCTGGCTCCTAGAGTCACTGTCTCTTAATATTATTTCAGATATTCAAAAATAGTTTTGAGTCCCATCTTGGTCATCTTAGACCATGAGGTTTGAATTTTTCAGCATCTTAGACATTCTCCTAGTTTTAGCCCAGTTTTACAATAGTCAAATTAACAAAGACTTTCTAAGGTACTGCAGGGAAACAGAAGCATTCATTTATTATTGATAGCATTTTCATTGAATATAATCTTTATGTAAAATAATCTGGCTTTCTTAGTAATCAAAAATTGATCTGCCTTATGGTTTGGTTGTCCCATTTTGTAGCAATAAAACTACATCTTAAGAAAATAATTGAAAGGAAAAGAACAATTTATACAAAGATGGATTTAGAATAATTTCTACCTAGAAATGGCCGAACATTTGGAGAATGTTTTTTTGTAGAATAATATATACTCATGGAATGCTATGTAGGCCAGATAGCAATAAGGAAAATTATGTAATAAATGAAAAAAGTAGAAAAGAAGATGGCATAATTAATTGCAATGTATAGGGATGTGAAGAAATTAGAATTGTAAATTGTGGATCCTTTAAGGTAAAAGGGTTCTTTGTCAAATTTTGCTATTTCTCCTTTTCTGGCATTGTTGATTAAACCCACAGTAAGAAATGTGGTGCTCAGAAGTGAATGTAGCTAGAGTATATAGGGTTGTTGGAAGGATAGAGAGGAGGTGTGTCAAGAAGAACAGATCTGGGCCAGGCTGCATGTCTCAGTCCATTCTGAATTCTATAACAAAATGCCACAGACTGCATGGCTCACAAACAACAAAAATTCTTGAGAACAAGGATTGTGTTTAATTATCTTTGAATCCCCAGCACCTACCACAATGCCTGACACATAGTAGATAAGCAAATGTTTGTTGAGAATCAATGCCCACATCCAAGACATTGAAAGTCAAGGGAAGATAGAAAGCAGACACTAGAATGAACTAGAATTATCAAAGAAAACTTTATTGAGGAGGGAAATATACAAAGGGTAGATCTTCACATAACAGAGAAGAGGATGACAGTTATTGAAGGTAAAAGATAAAAAAGCATAACGTGTAGTGTGTGATGAGGTGGGGAAAATTAAATGTGTTTTGTTTGATAGGAAGGAGAAGCAATGAATGTGTGACATAATTAAATACTTTGTTCATTAAAATTCTCCTCTTCAGTACTGTGTTCAGAGATTGTTAATGAAGGCAACGATCCTAAACTTAGTCCTTTTGGAAACCTCAAAGTGTATCAAGACCATATAAAAATGTTTCATTTAGACAAATTATATATTATAAACAATTTCCCAGGTGACTAGTAGTAAAGTATTTACCTGCTAAGCAGGAGACAAGGGATCTAGCCTGGGGTCGGGGAAATCCCCTGGAGAAGGAAATGGCAACCCACTCCAGTATTCTTGTGTGGGATAGCCCATGGACAGAGGGGTCTGGCAGACTACAGTCCATGAGGTCACAGAAGAGTAGGACACAACTTAACAACTAAACAACAAAGAATATTATGAACGGTATAGGGGGAAAACATGAGCTTTATAGGAGGGCGAATCTACATTTGAATTTTAGTTTTGCCACTTAACTATGTTATTAGGGCAAATCACTTAGCTCTTTGAGCTTCAGTTTTCTTTCTGTAAAATGGGAATATAGTGCCTATCTCACACTGGGCTGATGTGGGGCTTGAATACAGTAATTCTTATAAGATATTCAGTGTGGTGTTTGGTACATAGTAGATGCTTAGTATACATGAGCACTACTTTTATTTTTAATAATGTGAATTGATGCATTGATGTGTGTGTGATAAGTCAAGGTGGACATTTGGGTTGCACATGTTTGGGGATAAGCACACTTGAGTCTCCTTGATCTGAGGGTAATTGGAAATGGAAACAACTCAGAAAAACATGGTGCCCCATGGCTGTCTGCCTCTTTAAAATGAAGTAATGACAACACTTTTGAGTCTGTTGGCAATAGTATGATGTGAATGCTCAAATAGGCCGCTAATAATTTTCTTTACTAACTACCTGCTGTACAAACTGTCATGCAAATACTGCCTTATGATTTATGTAAGCATTGAAAAATCCCATGACTTTATTCTTACGCTTGGATTTTTTCTATGGTAGAATACCTAATTGAATTAGTTTCAAGTGTGTTTGTCTGTAAACCAGCCAAATATTTCCTTTTAAATACTTGAGCTCTATGTTGAATATACAGTTACGGTTCTTAGCATGTTACTTTGTTTCAGTAATTAGATTTCATCCTGTAATCCTATAATGAGGTTTTAGTTCCACATATACTAGGCTGTCTCCAATCCATATTAAGTGAAGATTTTTCATCCTATACAGGTTCTTCCAGGGGACCCAGCCCCCTAACCATGGGAGCCCAGGACACCCTCCCTGTTGCAGCAGCATTTACAGAAACGGTCAATGCCTACTTCAAAGGAGCAGATCCAAGCAAGTAAGCCTGGGGCTTAGTCCACTATATTCTCCAAACTCTATGCTATTCCACGGGGAACACTCCACATATAATTATTTCATTCCACATCCTAAGACCAAAAAAAATCTAGTCAGCAATAACAGGTGGCATACTTAGTATTAACTTAATTATGAATATTAACTCACTGCTTTCTTTAAAATATATATGTATATATATATTTATTTGTATATTTATTTATATATGTATATATATATATATGTATATATATATATATGTATATATATACCTTCCTCATACTGGGGCCCTTGGAGAAGCCAGTGCTCACAGGGCTCCCCCAAGGCCCACAACTAGAGGCAAGAGGATATATATATTCCAAAAGGTCCAAAACTCTAATCTTACTACCCAGAAATCTCTGATTCAGTTTTTTCTGTAAGTTACAGGAAACCCTAACTCAACTCTGTCAACAGTGAGAACATGTATTATCTCACAAAAGGAAATGTCTAGATCATGTCTTTATTGTCTTAGTCTTTCCTGGCTGAGAGTACTCACCTATAAACCGAAACAATGGTGCATTTGAATGAGAACCTAGAATAAAACTACCTTTCCATAAATACAGATTAGTAAGAGAATAAATTATATTAATTTGTAACCCTTGTTAAGTAAGGAAAAACTAGCCAAAAAATTGTAATTACAGCAAAGTAAAAATTTTATATAAAAATGTACCATTCCCTATTTACATGAGCCTCATTTCACTTTTATCAGTACATCTTGACAATGGACTTCACCACATGTGATGTAATTAGATACTTTGCCTCTCTGTAAGGAGTCCCCTGGATGGGGTTCAGGAAGTCTGTGGATCCCTTGAAATTATATTTCATATCTAATGTGTATGTCTGCATGCACGTTTGTCCATAGAGGGTCTACGGCATTCATTCATTTTACTAAGAGGTCAGATTAAAAAAAGAGGTCGAGTGATTGTTAGTCTACATTGAAAACTAAACACTTAAGTCAAACTGGTTTTGAAGTGTGTGACTAATGCAATTCCGGGTCTGACTTTGAAGGATAAACAAAGGACTAACCTGGGAGAGGAAAGAATTGCTTTTTGTTTTTTACTTACAGGGACTAGGGCTTAGAAAACCTTGGTATCCATGGAATAAAAGATCAGAAAAAAAATTAAATGTGCATATACTGTAGAGCACTATACTGTTTTATAAAAATTTTATAAACAGTGATATTAAGGATAGCTAGGACTTGGATCTCTATATTTTAAGTGAGAATCTATATGACTAATTGTTAATCCTCTTTACACTTCTGAAACAGTAGTGTTTTTTAGTCTAAATCTAACAGTATTATGCTGGAAAATTAATATAATGAGTAACTCTACTCCTATCTAGCACTGGGATCTATCAACTTTTCTAAATATCCTTTGAAACAACACTTAGGTTTTATTTTGGGCCCAGAGTTTTGCAGAGAAGTAAACACTGTGGACTCTGGTGTCTTAGGTCATTTGGGTTGCTATAACAGATTCAGTTCAGTTCAGTTCAGTCGCTCAGTCGTGTCCGACTCTTTGCGACTCCATGAATCGCAGCACGCCAGGCCTCCCTGTCCATCACTAACTCCTGGAGTTTACTCAAACTCATGCCCATCAAGTCGGTGATGCCATCCAGCCATCTCATCCTCTGTCATCCCCTTCTCCTGTTGCCCCCAATCCCTCCAAGCATCAGGGTCTTTTCCAACGAGTCAACTCTTCGCATGAGGTGGCCAAAGTATTGGAGTTTCAGCTTCAGCATCAGTCCTTCCAATGAACACCCAGGACTGATCTCCTTCAGGGTGGACTGGTTGGATCTCCTTGCAGTCCAAGGGACTCAAGAGTCTTCTCCAACACCATAGTTCAAAAGCATTAATTTTTCGGTGCTCAGCTTTCTTCACAGTCCAACTCTTACTCCATACATGACCACTGGAAAAACCATAGCCTTGACTAGATGGACCTTTGTTGGCAAAGTAATGTCTCTGCTTTTTAATATGCTGTCTAGGTTGGTCATAACTCTCCTTCCAAGAAGTAAGCGTCTTTTAATTTCATGGCTGCAGTCACTATCTGCAGTGATTTTGGAGCCCAAAAAAATAAAGTCTGACACTGTTTCCACTGTCTCCCCATCTATTTCCCATGAGGTGATGGGACCGGATGCCATGATCTTAGTTTTCTGAATGTTAAGCTTTAACTTTTTCACTCTCCTCTTTCACTTTCATCAAGAGGCTTTTTAGTTCCTCTTCACTCTCTGCCATAAGGGTGGTGTCATCTGCATATCTGAGGTTATTGATACTTCTCCCGGCAATCTTAATTCCAGCTTGTGCTTCTTCCAGCCCAGCATTTCTCATAATCTACTCTGCATATAAGTTAAATAAGCAGGGTAACAATATACAGCCTTGACAATATCCTTTTCCTATTTGGAACCAGTCTGTTGTTCCATGTCCAGTTCTAACTGTTGCTTCCTGACCTGCATATAGGTTTCTCAAGAGGCAGGTCAGGTGGTCTGGTATTCCCATGTCCTTCAGAATTTTCCACAGTTTATTGTGATCCACACAGTCAAAGGCTTTGGCATAGTCAATAAAGCAGAAATAGGTGTTCTTCTGGAACTCTCTTGCTTTTTTGATGATCCAACGGATATTGGCAATTTGATCTCTGGTTCTTCTGCCTCTTCTAAAACCAGCTTGAACATCTGGAAGTTCTCGGTTCATATACTGCTGAAGCCTGGCTTGGAGAATTTTGAACGTTACCTTACTAGTGTGTGAGATGAATGCAATTGTGCAGTAGTTTGAGCATTCTTTGGGATTGCCTTTCTTAGGGATTGGAATGAAAACTGACCTTTTCCAGTCCCGTGGCCACTGCTGAGTTTTTCAAATTTGCTGGCATGTTGAGTGCAGCACTTTCACAGCATCATCTTTCAGGATTTGAAATAGCTCAACTGGAATTCCATCACATCCACTAGCTTTGTTTGTAGTGATGCTTTCTAAGGCCCAGTTGGCTTCACATTTCAGGATGTCTGGCTCTAGGTGAGTGATCACACCATTGTGATTATCTGGGTCGTGAAGATCTTTTTTGTACAGTTCTTCTGTGTATTCTTGCCACCTCTTCTTAATATCTTCTGCTTCTGTTAGGTCCATACCATTTCTGTCCTTTATTGAGCCCATTTTTGCATGAAATGTTCCCTTGGTATCTCTAATTGTCTTGAAGAGATCTCTAGTCTTTCCCATTCTATTGTTTTCCTCTATTTCTTTGCATTGATCACTGAGGAAGGCTTTCTTATCTCTCCTGGCTATTCTTTGGAACTCTGCATTCAAATGGGAATATCTTTCCTTTTCTCCTTTGCTTTTCACTTCTTTTCTTTTCTCAGCTATTTGTAAGGCCTCCTCAGACAGCCATTTTGCCTTTTTGCATTTCTTTTCCTTGGGGATGGTCTTGATCCCTGTCTCCTGTAAAACGTCATGAACCTCCATCCATAGTTCATCAGGCTCTCTGTCTATCAGATCTAGTCCCTTAAATCTATTTCTCACTTCCACTGTATAGTCATAAGGGATTTGATTTAGGTCATACCTGAATGGTCTAGTGGTTTTCCCTACTTTCTTCAGGGAAGTCTGAATTTGAAAATAAGGAGTTCATGATCTGAGCCACAGTCAGCTCCCTGTCTTGTTTTGCTGACTGTATAGAGCTTCTCCATCTTTGGCCGCAAAGAATATAATCAGTCTGATTTCGGTGTTGACCATCTGGTGATGTCCAGGTGTAGAGTCTTCTCTTGTGTTTTGGAAGAGGGTGTTTGCTATGACCAGTGCGTTCTCTTGGCAAAACTCTATTAGCCTTTGCCCTGCTTCATTCCATACTCCAAGGCCAAATTTGCCTGTTACTCCAGATATATCTTGACTTCCTACTTTTGCATTCCAGTCCCCTATAATGAAAAGGACATCTTTTTTGGGTGTTAGTTCTAAAAGGTCTTGTAGGTCTTCATAGAATTGTTCAACTTCAGCTTCCTCAGTGTTACTGGTTGGGGCATAGGCTTGGGCATTTGCAGTCTCAAAAAGGACAGAATGATCTCTGTTCGTTTCCAAGGCAAACCATTCAATATCACAGTAATCCAAGCCTAAGCCCCAAGCCTATGCTATAACAGATTAGGTGGCTTATAAATAACAGAAATTTATTTCTCCAAGTTCTGGAGGCTGAAAAGGCCAAAATCAAGGCCCTGGCAGATTCAGTATCTGATGAGAGCCTGCTTCCTAGTCCATAGCAATCTTATAGAGTGGAAAGGGCTAAGGAGCTTTCTGGGTCTCTTACAAAGGCACCAGTCTGTTTCATGAGGGCCCCACCCTTATGACCTAATCACCTCCCAACAGCCCCACCCAAATATCATCACACTGGGGATTAGGTCTAAATATATACATTTTGGACATGGCAAACATTCAGTCTATAGCATTCTGGTTTCTCCCATGCCTTTTCTTTTTCATCTTCAAAGCAGAA
Organism: Dama dama; assembly: GCF_033118175.1. Taxonomy (NCBI): domain Eukaryota; kingdom Metazoa; phylum Chordata; class Mammalia; order Artiodactyla; family Cervidae; genus Dama; species Dama dama. The sequence continues at coordinate 76,186,232 of NC_083700.1, read as the reverse complement.
AGATCATTTGCCACAACCACACATCAATAGAAATTAAAAGTTCATCATAGAGTATGCATTTGAACTGTTAGAGAAAAGTAAGCATCGTGAGCTTAGTATACACACTTTATATACATAAATATGTATTTGTTCTGTGGACTTCTTCTTTGAATAAAGAATTTAGATGATTTTTTGTATCACCAGTTCTAAGGACTACTTATTACTGACTAACCTATACCTTAGAAAACTCAGGGTGCCTAAAATTACAGGTAGAAACATACCCCCCCAAAAATGACTAGTCAAAATTGTGGAGAGATATCTATAATGGAGTGAAAAACACTGGGAATCAGACAAGAATGAATTCTTTTTTGTACACTTACTAATTGGCTTTAATTCATTCATTTATTCAGAGAAATCTAATTTATAGTAAGGATACTGAAAAGTGAAAGTGAAGTCGCTCAGTCGTGTCTGACTCTGTGACCCCGTGGATCATAGCCCACCAGGCTCTTCCGTCCATGGGATTCTCCAGGCAAGAATACTGGAGTAGGTTGCCGTTTCCTTCGCCAGGGTATCTTCCTGACCCAGGGATCGAACCCAGGTCTCCCGCCTTGCGGGCAGATGCTTTCACCTCTGAGCCACCAAGGAAGCCAGGTAGTAAGGATACTTCTGCCCCCTAAAATCTATTCTCAATATATCATGTCACCCCTTGGCTCAAAATCTTCCTAATTTGTTCAGAGTAAAAAACAAATGCTTCATAATGATGTATAAGTTTTGTCCTTCATGACCCATCCCAGTTGCCACCTCTCTGATCTTGTCTCTGTCACTCTCGTGCTTGTTCATGCCCCTCTAGCTACTCTACCTTCCTGGCTGTTTGTCTTTCATCAGCCCAATCCCATCTGCATGTCTTTGCATCTGCTGCTCCTTCCACGTTAGTGAGATCTTCTCCCAGATATCTGAGTGACTTGGGCCCTCCCTTCCTTCAGGATTCTTCAGCAGGTATATCAGAGACCCTTCTTGTCCATCTGTGTAAAACAGAAACTCTCCAACCCTGTCTGCTATCAGCACTTCCTCTCCCTACCTCACTGTCTCTTTCTCCATAGCTAACATTTTACCTGTTTTCTCATAAATGAGCCCTTTAATTAATGTGTTCCATGTTTTCAGGTTCACTGTCTGTCCCTTCTCCCACTAGAGTAAGCTTCATGAGAACTGGGACCTTGAGTATTTTGTTCATTGTTGTATCCTCAGTACTTAAAACAGGACCTGACAAGGAGTACCTAACACATATTTGCTGAACAAATTGAGTCAAATTACTTTACTTGATGTTTACAGAATGTCTGCTATGTGGCCACCCATGTACTAGACAGTGGTATATTGGTGGTGAAGACAGTTGATATGGAAAATAAGACTTGCACAAAAATACAATGCAAAGTCCATTATAGGAGGGGAATAGATACGGGATAATGGGTTTAAGAAGTCCTTAATAATAATCTTTTTTTAAACCCCAAAAAGTGGAGTAGCAGCCTACCAGTCACTTGTGGAACTGTCCCTATACAAATCTTCATCTTGTTTCAGTTCCCCCGGCATGCTATGACAACTGAGGTCTGTACCTGTTAGCCTGATATCCATGACCTTGGCATTTCAGTGATGTGGCACTTGAACCAAAGGAATTTTCGTGCTTTTCCTATCCCCTCCCAAATTAACTGAGTCTTTCAAGGATAATTGCATATATTGAGTCTTTTTTTTTTATTATACTGTTATAAAGTAGTTGCAGCATATACTATATGTTGGTACACGGGAGATTTAGTATATTTCACTGAAATTATTAGATCTGAAACTTATGAACAGATTATGAAGTGACATTCTTCTAAATTTAATTTCACCTCCTGTGATGAATAAGAAGTGAATCATTCTAATTGCTGTCACCTTGTCATTCACTTTCAAGGAAACAACTCAAGTTATAAGTTTGATCATGGAGTGAGGGGAGGTAGAGGTGAAAGCCAAACACAGCACCACATGGAGAAATGATACAGAAAAAGCATGTGGGTTTGCTTTGCCTGTGGTTCTCTCTCATCCTGTGTCAAAGGTGTTCCCATTTGTTTTCAGACCACACATTGAGATGAGATATATACTACTTTATTTTATATTGTGACATATAATCTATTCAAATATGGTTACACTCTTTCTGAGTATTCAGAACACCTTGTAACAGGTATGATATCTGAAACTTTCTCAGTAGCTCATAAGCAGAGAACTCCTTGACTTTGCTGCCACCTGGGGGAAACACATCTCCTGTTATTAGCTCCTATTTGAACAACCCTGATGGTAGGAACTAATTCTCTAATTCCCAGGAAAACCTTTGGTTACTCAGTTGTATTCTATCTTTCTCTTATCCCCATATTTCTATTACATATTCAAGTGTCTGTCTCCTTGCTTAAATGGGAAGTTTGCTCAAGGTCATGTTTGTCCCATTTCTCACTGCCCATTCTATACATGCATTTATAAAGTCTGGTTCATTGATTAGGCAGCTGATATATAATTGGGAAATGTATGAATTTATTTTTTAAACATTTTATTGAGTTCCTACTCTGCACTGGATTCTATGTTTTGCAACTTTGCCTTCCTAGAACCCAAGACACAGTACTTGCCTTCACAGTAGTAGATAAAATAATGTGCAAGAAACTACAAAATAGTTTTTTTTAATCTGTCCATTTGTCCAAGGAACCTAAAGAAAGGAAAATCTAAAGAGGGCTGAATGGAAAGGATATTAAGGAAGGCTCTGGAAAGATCTGCCTTTGAACTGAGTCTTGAAATATGAAAAGGAGTTTTTGCCTAGTGCCAAAGTCAGTGAAAAGGGATGATAAATAAAAGAAGGGAAGTAGCCTATGTACAGAAGTCTGTATGCGTGAAAAGAAACCCATGGGTTTAGTTATCAAAGCAGTAGAAGTCACATTTTATGTAAGGGATGCATTTCTGATGACCTCACATAAATTAAATCCACACGTTTCCTGACCAAAATTGGCCAGCATTTCTGTTGACCAGCTATCATAATGCTGCCTGTGGCAAAAGGGACAGCTCAATTCATGAGTCACTTGACCAGTTGACCTTGAAATTTTGTCTTTCTAGACAAATTTGTGGGGATTTATATGATTTCACATTTACTTCATAAAGTACATGTGTTAATATTTCCTTATTGCAGTGTTTCAGATTTCCATGATTTAAACTCACATGAAATATACCCACATCACTCGCTGATGAGGACAGTCATTACTATTGAACAAAGACTTTCCTTTAATGAGTGAGTATAGGTTGGAAATATTAATTATATATAGAAAATTTCAAATTGATTTAGACATTGAATGGATTAATAAATCATCAAAGATCTGACTGTGACAATTGAGATAAAGTGCAGAAATAAAATGTAGGTCAGGAGCCTGGGTGCTTATTACATTGGCTTATACTGACTACTTCTCTCATCATCCACCCAACATCGTAAGCCCTTTGAAGACAGAGGCTGTTTTGCTCATTTTTAAATTGCCTTCCCACTCAAACAAACAACTTACATATGAGTCAATAAATGTTTATTGAATTAATAAATACCACCCCCTCCTCTTGATGACTTGCTTTCAAAAAACAAACTGTATGCTCTACCATGACACCATGTGGAGCTCATTTTGCGGACCCTGGAAAAGAAACTGAGTCCTTACCAAATAAAAAACATTCGAGCCACTGCTGCTAACAATATACTGAGTGATGGTAGATGCTACAGCCTAATTTTAAAAGTGCTCTGGCTAGCTGTAGTCTTCTTCTAGAGTTGTCAAATAAAATTTTTCATGTCTCCTATGTTGGGAAACATTGGGTAGACTCAGCTTAAGGGGAATTCCAGGCTTAGTACCAATTCATCACCAGTAAATCAAGCAAGGCTCATGAATCTAACACATAGAGAAGGAAGACAGCAGAGTTGACACCAAACTGGGAGATGAGCAATATTCTCGGAGAGAGGGAGGGGCAAACTTTCAGACCCCAAAATTCTCATTTAGAGCAGTTCAGAGTTAGAGATGATAATACCTGAGAGGGAAAAGGGTAACTTTAGAAAGCGTACCTGCCCCTCCACCTCTAAGCCAAACCCAACTTTGCACATACAAGGCTATAGCAGTTCTTCACATAAGCTATTTTGAATGTGTACCAAGGACCATCTCACCTGAGCCATTTGTGTCTCATCAGTCAGTTACACAGCACACAAGGTGAGTATAGGACAAATAGAGTTTTCTATATTCAAGTGTGAGCCAAGTTTTCATTGACCAAGCTCAGTTTCCCCAGAAAGTACGCTAGAGAATAGTGCAAGGGTCAGTTATCCAGATGTATCTGAAAGTCGTAAAGAAGTTCACGCATTACAAATATTTATTATTTCCCAAAGAAGAAGAATCATTTTGAGGTTTCTGCTTCTGGTCAAGATGGAGTAACCAATTGACCCTTCTACCTGAAAACACTTCAAAATGGACAAAATATATGAAACAATGATTTGCAAGACATGGGACCTCAGGGAAAGGACAGTCACCCCTGAGAGGTGAAGCGTGCCCTATGATTGCCCCGACTGACTTCCTGGAAAGTATCCAGGCCATGGACATAGAGAGAGCCCACCAGCCTCTCAGCTGTTCATGAGAGAAGTCTCCCTGAGGCACGTTACACTGCAAAACTGGCTGAGGAGGGTACCCAAGGAAGCTCACGGCTGGCGGGTACCAGAGAAGCTGGCAGTGGAGAAAGTATGCACATGAAGGGGTCTGGCGCCGCGGACCCCATCTGGGCACTGGAGCAGCCCAGCCACAGGGGCCTCAGGAGCCAGACGCTATAGAATCTGCCAGCGTCACTGGGGTTGCAGTACCCACACCCTGGGGCACCACATCCCTCCTGCACTGCGGGAGCCTAGCTCTAGATTAGCCGTGAGTCCTGCAAGGAGCCTGCCTAGCAAGCACACTGCAAGGAGGAAGAGAAGAAAAAAAAAAAAAAAAAAAATCGCTTCATTTTGCAATGTCTCTCTAGTGCCCTCTACTGACAAAATATAACATAGTGCCTGTTGGCCAAGAAAAAATACATGCCTTAAGGGCCCGATACTAATTCTCTAAAAGCAGGCAGTAGAGGGTGAATTGGAACGCCATTCGTTTTATTTAGAAATTGACACAGAGATCCTAAATTTCATGTGGAAACACAAAGGACCTAAAATAGGCAAAACATTTTTGAAAAAGAACAAAGTTGGTAGAATAATGCTACTTGATTTCAGAACAATTTAAAAGCTACAGTATCAAGACATATTGGTTGTGGTATTGGTATAAAGATGGACAAAATAGATCAATGGAACAGAACAGAGAATTTAGAAATAGACCCACACATATGTGGACAACTGAATTTTGACAAAATTGCCAAGTGGATAAATTCTACAGATGGTAGCAGGATGATTAGATATATTCATCCACACAACTGAAAAATAAACTCAGACTTATACCTCACAGAAAATATGCAAAAATTAGCTAAAAATAGATCATAACACTGGATGTAAAACTAAAAATAAAAAATTTCTAGAATAAAATAGGTGAAATTTTTGTGACTTTCAGGTTTATCTATGATTTCTTAGATAAGATTCCAAAAGAATAAACTAACTAAAACCCATAAAAGAATAAATTGATGAATTTAAAATTTCTGCTCTTTGGAAAAAAAAAAAACTTCTTCAAAGTTACTAATACTCTAAAGAGAAAGAAAAGCCAGACTGGGGAAAAAATCTTTGCAAAACATGTATCTGTTAAAAATATTTGTATCTAGAATGTACAAAAAATTCTCAAAATTCAGTAAGAGAACAGAAAACTCAGTTTATAAACTTGGCAGAAAGTTTGAGCAGACACTTCATCCAAGTAGATAAATCACAAGGAAACACATGAAAAGATGCTAACATCCTTAGCCATTAGGGAAATGCAGATTAAAACAACAATGAGATACCATTACTCACCTTTTAGAATGACTAAAATTAAAAAGACAGAGCTACCAAGTGTTGGTGAGGATGTGAAGGAATTAAAACTCTCATACTCAGCTATGTTTTCCACTTCAGAATACAGTTTGGCAGTTTCTTAAAAAGTTAAAGGTACACCTAACATGTGATCCAATCATTTCACTCATATTTATCTAAGAGAAATAAGAGCACGTGCCCAGAGACAGACTTGTACACACATATTCATCACAGATTTATTTGTAATATGCAAAAAAATGAAAAGAATTCAAATGTTATTCAATAAATGAATTTTTTTAATTGCCTATGGTATATCCATATTCCACCCAGCAATAAAAAGACATGAACTATTGATTGCCACACTATGTGAGTGAATCTCAAAATAATTATGCCAAGTGGAAAAAGCCAGATCAAAAAAATCACACACCTTTTGATTCTGTTTATATAAAATTTTAGACAGTCCACACTAATGAGTACTGTCAGAAAATATATTGGCAATTGCCAAGAGATAAGGCGGAAAGGATGGAAAAGTACAGGAGAGAAAAACAAAAATACAAGATGAAACTTCTAGGGATGTTGGAAATCTTGACTATCTTGATTGTGTGATTGTTTCACAGATGTACATTATGTCAAAAATTATGGAACTTTACACTATAAATAAGTGCCAGTAGTATATCAATTATATTTCAATAAGGTCCTTTTTATTTTAATTTTTATTTGACTACAGTTAATTTACAATGTCGTGTTAGTTTCAGGTATACAGCAAAGTGAATCAGTTCTACCTATATACATATCTACTCTTTTTTAAATTCTGTTCCCATATGATCATTACAGAGTACTGAATAGAGTTCCCTGTGCTATACAGTAGGTCCTTATTAGTTATCTATCTTACATAGGTTTTTGTTGTGTCAATCCCAACGTCCCAATTTATCCCTCCCCTGAATACCCCATGGTAACCATAAGTTTGCTTTCTACATCTGTGACTTTATTTCTGTTCTATAAGTAAGTTCATTTGTCATATTTTTTTTAGATTCCATGTATAAGCAATATGTGATATTTACCTTTCTCTATCTGACTTATTTCACTCAGTATGAAAAGCTCTAGGTCCATCCAATGTTGCTGCAAATGGCATTATTTTATTCTTTTTATGGCTGAGTAATATCCCATTCTATTATGTATGTACCACATCTTCTTTATTCACTTCTGTGTTGATGGATATTCAGGCTGCTTCCCTGTCGTGGCTATTGTAAATAGTGCTGCAGTGAACATTGGGGTGCATGTATTTTTTGAATTATGGTTTTATCCCAGTATAAGCCCAGAAGTGGGATTGCTGGATCATATGGTAGTTCTATATTTAGTTTTTTAAGGAACCTCCTTACTGTTCTCCATAATGGTTGTGCCAATTTAGATTCCCACCAACAGTGTAGAAGGGTTCCCTTTTCTGCACACCTTCCTCAGCCTTTATAGATTTTTTGATGATGTCCATTCTGATCAGTGTGATGTGATATCTCATTGTAGTTTTGGCTTGCATTTCTCTAATAAGTAGTGATGCTAAATAAAGCTTTTTTAAAAAAAAAGAATTATTCTTCCTTCCAAATTACCATCCAGCTGAATTAACTTATGTATGTGACTGATTTTATAGTTTCAACCAAATAGACAAGTTAACAGAATGAAGATCTAATTAAGTGGGAAGCAAAAAGTTTACCCCTTGAGTCCATGAAAGAACATACTGAAGGCATCAATTGTGTTACTCAGAAAGCTAAAATAAATCCCAGTGAATAGTGTGACAACGCTGTGTAGTTTAATATCTTCAAATATACTGCCAAAATTCAGAAATCAAATAGAGAGAGAACCACCAGGATAAATTATTCTATTTGTGAGGTGAACATACAGACTTTTCTACAGGAAAAGGAAAGCTGTCCTTTTTTTCTAACAATGCAAAAATACCTTCAACAAAATCGCCACTTTTTGGAGTAAGTGTTAATACAAAACTTTGAGTCCTTAAGTCTTAGAAATGACAGTAATTCAGAGTGAATTGTAAGAGTTTACTTTTTCTCTCTTCTGCTATGTCATAGTATTACAGAAATCTTTGCTTTTCACAACTGCTGTGATTCACAGCATGTTGACCTGGGTTTCCTCTCTTTCCTCTCACGTGTTGTGACATGCCAGATGTATCGTGAAGATTACTGGAGAAATGGTGTTGTCTTTTCCTGCCGGGATCACCAGACACTTTGCCAACAACCCATCGCCAGCTGCTCTGACTTTTCGGGTGATAAATTTCAGCAGGTTAGAACACGTCCTGCCAAATCCCCAACTTCTCTGCTGGTAAATATATTTTCCACAAATTTTTTAAAGATGTAGGTGTCTTACCATGTTTTTCTTAGATGAGAGATGTACCTTAGCAAGAGGGAAGCACTGTAGAGAAATTATTGTTATTCAGATATGTTTATAGATTGAATCCCAGAACTCTGTATATATCTTTGTAGGTATATCAATGTATACATATATGTATATGTATACACATAAATGTTTTTTTAATGGCCAACTATCTCAAGTGGCTAAAGAGACATTTAGAGTAAAAAAATTTATTCATTGTCTGTTTTGCTTATCACTGGTAGACAACGGATGAGGATGATGGGAAATGAGCAAAATAAAAGGAATAAAATCCATTTATTGTTTTGGCATCTTTTAAAAATCAAATGATATCTGAACTGTAAGCTATTCTTCATATAAGCTTAAAAATCTCTTTGTGAGACATGTAATTTCATTACACTGTAATGGTAATTGTTTTGATGGAACATTACCTGTGTGGCATCAAAGAAGCTTTTCTAAATTTGTTTATATAAATGCATTTCACATTTCCTATTAAATCTGAACATGATGTTTTGTCATATATGTGCATATCCACGTTCACACAACACATACACACATACATACTATTAAAAGTGATCCACTATACATGTTTATTATTGGCAATGGATGAGACAAAGAGAAACATTCTTGGTAGTTTTTCCATCAACAAGTCCTGATATTCCATCTAAAATTCTATCTTTAAAATGGCCACTTTTTCCCTTTATCATGACTTCTGTCCAAATGATGACTATCATTTTCTTGGACCACAGCTAATGCTTGCCTCTTCCTCTCTCTACCTCCAGTCTTGCCCCACTCCTATACACAATAGCCAGCTTTTTAGATGTAAATCAGGTTGTCCTCCCTTATAACCTTCTGGAGGCTTCGCATTACAACTAGTGTACCATTACCTTCAAGGTCCTGATTCATCCACTCTTGCCTGTTTGTCTATCCTCATCTCCCACCATCCTGTTCAGAATCCTTGTAGCTGCAGCCATACCTGCCCGTCTTGGAAATGGCTGAGTCCTTTCCCACATCAAATTTTTGTACACTTGTTTACTCTGCCTTCAATAGGATTTCCTCTCTTGTCCACCAGACTCCTACTCATCCTTCAGATCTCAGCTCCACTCAGCCTTGCCTGACCATCCCACTGTCCTCCCCACTCCCAAACTAAATCATGTAACCTTGTTATTCTCTCTCAAGATTCCTATTCTTTCCATTGTCACACTTACTAAAACCAGTAATTGTATATCTGTTTGCTTTCTTCATTCATCCACCTTCATTCACCCACTAGACTATAAAACAGATGAGGGAATAGAACACATCTATTGGATCACCACCATATCCTCAGTACCTTCCACTGTCCCTAATAAGGACTTGAATAGTACTTGTTGAATGAATGAACAATTCAACTATAATTTAAAGTATTTTATCAAGCTGGATATTTATGAAGAAATAGCTAAAGGTCATCTGGAATTTGAGGGCCAATACAGTCACTTTCTTTCTTGGTTGCATGAGACTTTTTCACTCCAGTGATGGAAAAACAGTCATAGATCTTTCAGATGATGACTAAGATCACCTCCTTCTCGTTGATCTTTACAATGGTTTAACTGGTAAACCTCATTCCAGGCTTAAAAATATAAATGAAATGCTCACTTATGAAGTGAAAGATAAACATGAAATGGCCAAGATTGGAAATGAACAACTTTTAATTTCAGTTTCCCTATGTGTTTTTGATGTGCACATTGAGTCAGTTAATTTTATTTTTCTAGGTTCCTCCATCAGTAATTAGGAATTGTGTGCCACTATTTCACCAGTTTGTTTGTAAATATCACCGGTGGGATAGTTATAGTTTTTGTTGCATTTTTAGGCAGATATGTTATCAAATTCTTAGGTATATATATGTGAGTCAGAGTTTTATATTAATACTTCAGTCTTATGCATTGAATTAAATATCAGTCTGAGAATATTCCCGTTTGACAAAACACTATATAGACCCTTAAATTGTTTTTTAAATAAAACAAAAACTCTCATTAATTTGGACTTTATTAAATGTATTTGATGATTGTGTTAGGGCTGTGATTGCCTACATGTGTGTTCAGTCACATTCTACTCTTTGAGACCCCATGGATTGTAGTCCATTAGACTCCTCTGTCCTTGTGATTCTCCAGGCAAGAATACGGGATTGGGTTGCCATTTCCTCCTCCAGGGAATCTTCCACACCCAGGGATAGAACCTGTATTTCCTGCATCTCCTGCATTGCAGGCAGACTCTTAACAGCTTAACCACCAGGGAAGCCCAGGGCTATGATTGGTGACCCATTAGTCCTACAGCTTCTTTGGTTTTTGTTATACAATGAAGCTCCACCACCCCTACTACCACACCTAGTTTTTAAAAGGCAATGGGACCCAACATTATTCTCAAATACAGCTCTCAAGACTCCTTTCATCTGTCATCTTAATCCTCTCTATTATCTTTACTGTAACATTTAGGTTACCAGCTTGGTCCCTGGAGACATTTAGGTTTGCACTCCCTATGACAGGGACCAAACTGAAATTTACTTCTACTTCTCCCTTATGGAATGATTTGGTTTACAAAGGATGTTTAGGAATGATTATTAAACCAATTACGAGTCTAAAGAATTCTCAAGACTTCTTGAGCATTCAAGAATTGCATCTTTGTATAAGCTTTGGATTGCCAAAGCTTTCTTGACTGTTTATTAAAGCAAGTTTGCCTGAGGAATTATCATAGACATATGTCTCAGCTTATTGTGTTGTTAAATATATAATTGAGATTTTTCAGTTATTCAGATTTACTTAGCACAACTTAATAAAATGTTGTTGTTGTTGTTCAGTCACTAAGCTGTGCCTGACTCTGCAATCCTGTGGACTGCAGCACGCCAGGCTTCCCTGTCCTTCACTATCTCCCAGGGTTTGCTCAAACTCATGTCCATTGAGTCGGTGATGCCATCCAACCATTTCATCCTCTGAAACCCCCTTCTTCTCTTGCCCTCAATCTTTCTCAGCATTAGGGTCTTTTCCAATGATTTGGCTCTTCACATCAGGTGGCCAAAGTGTTGGAGCTTCAGCTTCAGCACCAGTCCTTCCAGTGAATATTCAGGGTTGATTTCCTTTAGGATTGACTGTTATATCTCCTTGTTGCCCACCCGGCTCTCAAGAGTCTGCTCCAGAACCACAGATCAAAAGCATCAATTCTTCGGTGCTCAGCCTTCTTTTTGGTTCAACTCAAAAAACCATAGTTTATTAACATTAATAAAATAAAATGTTGCTTGGATATTAATTCCGTATCTGTTTTGGTATAGTGCAGTAAGATTGACCTGGGCTGTAATCCTGACCCTGTTACTTATTTAGCTATTCAACCTTAAGTAAATTACTTAATTTTGGTGAACCTCTATTATTCTCGTCTCCTGCCTCCGTGTATAGCTACCCCTCAAGAAGCTCTGGATAACTTGGATGTTTTAGATAACAGTTTAGACAGCCTTTATAAGCATCCTTAGCTTAACTTGGCCAGGGGCAAAGACAAGGGGCTTTCCATCCTACCTGTCCAGAGTAATAGGACTTTGTTTTGTCCTCAACAGCCTGTATCAGGCACAACAGAACCACAGGGGTCTTGCTGATACTTGGGCGCTACAACCACTCTGGACCAGGATCATTTTTAAGGCTCTGATTATGTTTGACTTCCAGAGGCTGAATCTTAGAAGTTTATGATTTGTCTTTATCACACCCTTCTGTTTTCTTACCCTCTAATTTTCTCTTTTTATAATATTCACTCATCTTTAAAAAAAAAAAAAGATCCTTCTTTCTTTGCAGGGTAGATATTAGTGAAAGAGTTTATAGCATAGATAACAGAGTGCCTAGCACATAATAGATGTTCAAAAAATTCTAGCTACTGTTATTTTATTCTACAGGATATTCTGAAAGTGAAATGTCAGTAAGTTACTTAGACACTTGGGCCCTCAATTTCCTTATTATGCAGGAAATAAGCAAATGCTTTTCACAGTCTTGCCTGATTCTTTTGCCATTGAGGCAAGCATTTTCAAGAAACATCAGGGGAAGCTATCAACTCCCCTAGGATACAAAACTCATTTAATTCACCAAGACTGCACTCTCTAGTATAACTGCCATGGTTATTATCATTCAAATTCCAAGATCGTCTTGTAAGTGAGGTGACTTTGTATGATTTAGATGCGTTTAGATGAACTACTGTGAATATTAAAAAGGGAGCATGATAATTTTAGTAACACACTTTTCTCCTCAGTTGGAGACAAAGAACATGTTTACTTATAGCCAAATATTTAAATCAGTAATTTCTGAGAATCTACTGTTGAAGTAAATTCAAAAGAAAATCAATGTATATGACTCCTTGACTGCATTAACTGACTAATTTAGAGGAAACAGTGGAGATGTGTTAGAACTATTAAATTTGGGTTAATAAATAATTCACTCTTTGAAGCAACCATTATTCACTCTTTGAACCAATAATTATCATTATGATTGGTTAATATCACTGGGTACTCCTTGGGATTTACAGCAATACAATAATGCCTCACTATGGGTATTTATGGGCTTGCCTGGTAGCTCAGATGGTAAAGAATCTGCCTGCATGCAGGAGACCTGGGTTTGACCCTTGGAATCCCCTGGAGAAGGAAATGGTAACCCACTCCAGCATTCTTGCCTGGAGAATTCCTTGAGGAGTCTGGTGAGCTACAGTCCACGGGTTGCAAAGAGTCGCACATGACTGAGTGACTAACACTTTCACTTTTGTGGGTATTTATTAACATACCATTCAGGACTGCAACTCTACTATTGTTAATAATAGTCTGTATAAATTCTCAAAGATTGAGATAGAAATCAGATGATAATTTGCTAAGATGCTTTTTTTGTGTTTTGTGTTTTTCACAAGATGCTACTCAATCAGTTTTTCTTCCCAATTAAATAGCGATAATACCCAAAATGATGCCAATGCCAAGGAATTCTGGGTAAACATGCCAAATTTGATGACTCACCTAAAGAAAGTGTCGGAACAAAAACCCCAGGCTACATATTATAATGTGGACATGCTCAAATATCAGGTAAGACTATTTATATGGTCAGGGTGTCTCTTTCATATTACAAATGTATATTCATTCTATCAACTTAAAAAAAATGTACAATGTGAGAGTTGTGAGTCAAGTTTTAATTGGGGAAAATTAGAACTATAGCCTTGGAGGCAGCATTTCAGATAGCTCTGAGAAATTGTTCCAAAGAAGTAGGAAGGAAGTCAGTATATATGTGATTTTGGTGAAGGGAAAGTACATGCAGTTAAGCACATTTTTTTTGCAGGTTTCTGCTTGTCTCATGAAGGTTACTGCTAGTCATGAGGAGCAGATATCACCATGAAGGATTTTAGTGCTTTTCTAGATATGAGGAGAAGAACTGGTCTCATAAAATAAGCTTCATAAAATATCTAACTTTCTGAAGACCTATTCTGCTGGTTTTTCCCAGAGCACTAAGTGCCTCATTTATGCTCTCCACCCTAAACTTCTTTCAGGGGCTGTTGAAAATCAGCAGTTACAGCAGCAGTTAAAATTGCATGATTTAATCCTTGTAGAGGTAGAAGGCAAGTGCCAATTTGTAGTTGACAATTCTAGCATACTTAACATTAAATAAAAGTAAAGTAACACTTCTTTAAATATTATTTAAAAGCTATAATCTATAAGAATATAGAGATCTCAAAAGGCTGTGTAAAGGCTATTTAGAATATTCATACATTATTTGAAACTTACAAGTAAAAAAAAAATTATTCAAATTTAGGGAAACATGCCACAAAAATGAATTTGCAGAAAACTACGTCAATTAAGATTCAAATATTGACAAAATAGCTTACTGTAATTTTGTTAAGGAGGCTTCCCAGGTGGCAGAGTGGTAAAGAATCTGCCTGCAATGCATGAGACATGGGTTCAATCCTTGATTCAGGAAGCTCCCCTGGAGAAGGAAATGTCTACCCACTCCAGTATTCTTGTCTGGGAAATTCCATGGGCAGAGGAGCCTGGTAGCCTACAATCCATGGGGTCACAAAGAATCAGACACAACAGTTGCTAAACAAAATTTTGTTAAGAATATTACTGTACTAAAATCTGTTATTTTAAATGATTAAATGTAAGTTGAATTTTTTTATAATGTGATAGTCCCACAAAATAAATTCTAATGAAACTTATGTTAAGAAATAATTTAAGGTTAACATTAACAAATTAGAAGATAAAAACCACATGATTATCTCAATAGACTCAGAGAAAGCCTTTGACAAAATTCAACATCCATTTATGATAAAAACTCTCTGGAAAGCAGGCGTAGAAGGAACATACCTCAACATAATAAAAGATATATATGATAAACCTACAGCAAACATTACCCTCAATGGTGAAAAATTGAAAACATTTTCCCTAAAGTCAGGAACAAGACAAGAGCGCCCACTCTCATCACTACTATTCAACATAGTTTTGTAAGTTTTAGCCACAGCAGAGAAGAAAAAGAAATAAAAGCAATCCAGATTGGAAAAGAAGAAGTGAAACTCACTGTTTGCAGATGCCATGATCCTCTGCACAGAAAACCCTAAAGACACCACCAGAAAATTACTAGAGCTAATCAATGAATATAGAAAGTTCAGGATATAAAATTAACACACAAAAATTCCTTGCATTCCTATACACTAACAGTGAGAAAACAGAAAGAGAAATTAAGGAAACAATTCCATTCACCATTGCAATAAAAAGAATAAAATACTTAAGAATAAATTTACCTAAAGAAGCAAAAGACCTATCTATAGAAAACTATAAAACACAGATGAAAGAAATCAAAGATGACACAAATAGATGGAGAAATATAGCATGTTCATGGATCAGAAGAATCAATATAGTGAAAGTGAGTATACTACCCAAAGCAATCTATAGATTCAATGCAATACCTATCAAGTTACCAACAGTATTTTTCACAGAACTAGAACAAATAATTTCATTAATTTGTATGGAAATACCAAAAAACTCAAATAGCCAAAGCAATCTTGAGAAAGAAGAATGGAACTGGAGCAACCAACCTGCCTGACTTCAGACTATACTACAAAGCTACAATCATTAATACAGTATGGTACTGGCACAAAGACAGAAATATAGGTCAATGGAACAAAATAGAAAGCCCAGAGATAAATCCATGCACCTATGGGCACCTTATCTTTGACAGAGGAGGCAAGATTATACAATGGAGAAAAGACAATTTTTTTTTTAACAAATGGTGCTGGGAAAACTGGTCAACCACCTGTAAAAGTATACCTGTAGTATACTTTCTAACACCATACACAAAAATAAACTCAAAATGGATTAAAGATCTAAATGTAATATCAGAAACTATAAAACTCCTAGAGGAAAACATAGGTAAAACACTCTCTGAAATAAATCACAATAGGATCCTCTATGACCCACCTCCCAGAGTAATGGAAATAAAAGCAAAAATAAACAAATGGGACCTAATTAAACTTAAAAGCTTTTGCACAATGAAGGAAACTATAAGCAAGGTGACAAGACAGCCTTCAGAATGGGAGAAAATAACAGCAAATGAAGAAACTGACAAAGAATTAATCTCAAAAATATACAAGCAGTTCATGCAGCTGAATACCAGAAAAATAAATGACCCAATCAAAAAATGGGCCAAAGAACTAAACAGACATTTCTCCAAAGACATACAGATGGCTAACAAACACAAAAAAAGATGCTCAACATCACTCATTATCAGAGAAATGCAAATCAAAACCACAATGAGGTACCATCTCATGCTGGTCAGAATGGCTGCTGTCAAAAAGTCTACAAACAATAAATGCTGGAGAGGGTGCAGAGAAAAGGGAACCCTCTTACACTGTGGATGGGAATGCAAATTAGTACAACCACTATGGAGAACAGTGTGGAGATTCCTTAAAAAACTGGAAATAGAACTGCCATACAACCCAGCAATCCCACTGCTGTGCATACACACCGAGGAGACCAGAATTGAAAGAGACATGTGTACCCCAATGTTCATCGCAGCATTGTTTATAATAGCTAGGACATGGAAGCAACCTAGATGTCCATTGGAAGATGAATGGATAAGAAAGCTACAGTGCATATACACAATGGAATATTATTCAGCTATTAAAAAGAACACATTTGAATCAGTTCTAATGAGGTGGATGAAACTGGAGCCTGTTATACAGAGTGAAGTAAGTCAGAAAGAAAAACACCAATGCAGTATACTAATGCATATATATGGAATTTAGAAAGATGATAACAATGACCCTATATGGGAGACAGCAAAAGAGACACAGATATAAAGAACAGACTTTTGGGCTCTGTGGGAGAAGGTCAGGGTGGGATGATTTGAGAAAATAGCATTGAAACATGTATATTACCATATGTGAAATAGATCACCAGTCCAAGTTCGATGCATGAAACAGGGCACTTAAAGCTGGTGCACCGGAACAACCTTGAGAGATGGGATGGGAGGGAGGTGGGAGGTGGGGATTCAGGATAGGAAACACATGTACATCCATGGCTGATTCATGTAAGGCAAAAATCACTGCTATACTGTAAAATAATTAGCCTCCAATTAAAATAAATTAATTTTTTAAAAAAGAAATAGTTTAAGGTTAAAAGAATATTTGGTATAATACATTACAGGATATGAGAACTTTCTTTCTGTGTTTAGGATTGCCCTTTACCCAAGATTATCATGGATCTAATAATCCTGTTTCAAAACAGGATTATACAGAGCCTGAATATCCCACTGATTCCCAGCCACTTGATTGCCTAGGTTATTTTTTGAGCATTGCAATTTTTGTGGTTAAATATGCTCAAATTATTTTGCTTAAGATGAGGAATCTAAATTATTACTTTTGAAAGTTGTACTTTTTAATAGAAATCAGTACATCTCAAACATGAGTACACTTTAAAATCACCAGGGGAGTTATAAACAAATGCTGGTTCTGAGCTGGTCTTAATTATAGATAGACAGAGATATAGAGAGATATCTATATAAAATCTATTTATAGATAAATAGAGATGGAGAATGCAATGGCAATGGCATTTGCACCCCACTCCAGTACTCTTGCCTGGAAAATCCCATGGACAGAGTAGCCTGGTAGGCTGCAGTCCATGGGGTCTCGAAGAGTTGGACATGGCTGAGTGACTTCACTTTCACTTTTCACTTTTATGCATTGGAGAAGGAAATGGCAACCCACTCCAGTGTTCTTGCCTGGAGAATCCCAGGGATGGGGTCGCACAGAGTCGGACACGACTGAAGTGACTTAGCAGTAGCAGTAGAGATGAAGATAGGGAAGAAGAGAGGGTTAGAGATAGAGATGACAGGGACAGAGATATCTTCTGGGCACTGACACTCTCAGAGATTTTTTTTTAATTAGTTCAGGATGTGACCAGTTCAGTTCAGTTCAGTCGCTCAGTCATGTCCGACTCTTTGTGACCCCACAAACCACAGCATGCCAGGCCTCCCTGTGAGTCACCAACTCCCAGAGTTTACTCACACTCATGTTCATTGAGTCGGTAATGCCATCTAACGATCTCATCCTCTGTCGTCCCCTTCTCCTCCTGCCCTCAATCTTTCCCAGCCTCAGGGTCTTTGAAAATGAGTCAGCTCTTCACATCAGGTGGCCAAAGTATTGGAGCTTCAGCTTCAACGTCAGTCCTTCCAGTGAACACCCAGAACTTATCTCCTTTAGGATGGACTGGTTGGATCTCCTTGCAGTCCCAGGGACTCTCTGGAGTCTTCTCCAACACCATAGTTCAAAAGCATCAATTCTTCTGCACTCAGCTTTCTTTATAGTCCAACTCTCACATCCATACATGACTACTGGAAAAACCATAGCCCTGACTAGATGGACCTTTGTTGACAAAGTAATGTCTCAGCTTTTTAATATGCTACCTAGGTTGGTCATAACTTTTCTTCCAAGGAGTAAGTGTCTTTTAATATCATGGCTACAATCACCACCTGCAGTCATTTTGGAGCCCCCAAAAATATAGTCAGCCACTGTTTCCCCATCTATTTGCCATAAAGTGATGGGACCAGATGCCATGATCTTAGTTTTCTGAATGTTGAGCTTTAAGCCAACCTTTTCACTCTCCTCTTTCACTTTCATCAAGAGGCTCTTTAGTTCTTCACTTTCTGCCATAAGGTTGGTGTCATATGCACATCTGAGATTATTGATATTTCTCCTGGGAATCTTGATTCCAGATTGTGCTTCATCCAGCCCAGTGTTTCTCCTGATATACTCTGCATATAAGTTAAATGAGCAGGGTGACAATATACAGCCTTGACATACTCCTTTTCCTATTTGGAACCAGTCTGTTGTTCCATGTCCAATTCTAACTGTTGCTTCCTGACCTGCATACAGGTTTCTCAAGAGGCAGGTCAGGTGGTCTGGTATTCCCATCTCTTTCAGAATTTTCCACAGTTTATTGTGATCCACACAGTCAAAGGCTTTGGCATAGTCAATAAAGCAGAAATAGATGTTCTTCTGGAACTCTCTTGCTTTTTTGTTGATCCAGCAGATGTTGGCAATTTGATCTCTGGTTCCTCTGCCTTTGCTAAAACCAGCTTGAACATCTGGAGGTTCACAGTTCATGTACTGCTGAAGCCTGGCTTGGAGAATTTTTAGCATTACTTTGCTAGCGTGTGAGACGAGTGCAATCGTGCAGTAGTTGGAGCATTCTTTGGCATTGCCTTTCTTTGGGATTGGAATGAAAACTGACCTTTTCCAGTCCTGTGGCCACTGCTGAGTTTTCCAAATTTTCTGACATATTGAGTGCAGCACTTTCACAGCATCATCTTTTCGAATTTGAAATAGCTCATCTGGAATTCCATCACCTCCACTAGCTTTGTTCGTAGTGATGCTTCCTAAGGCCCAGTTGACTTCACATTTCAGGATGTCTGGCTCAGGGTGAGTGGTCACACTATTGTGATTAACTGGGTCATGAAGATCTTTTTTGTACAGTTCTTCTGTGTATGCTTCCCACCTCTTCTTAATATTTTCTCCTGTTAGGTCCATACCATTTCTGTCCTTTATTGAGCCTATCTTTGCATGAAATGTTCCCTTGGTATCTCTAATTTTCTTGAGATCTCTAGTCCTTCCCATTCTATTGTTTTCCTCTATTTCTTTACACTGATTGCTGTGGCAGGCTTTCTTATCTCTCCTGGCTATTCTTTGGAACTCTGCATTCAAATCAGTATATCCTTCCTTTTCTCTTTTGTCTTTCACTTCTCTTCTTTTCTCAGCTATTTGTAAGGCCTCCTCAGACAGCCATTTTGCTTTTTTTCATTTCTTTTTCTTGGGAATGGTCTTGACCCCTGTCTCCTGTACAGTGTCATGAACCTCTGTCCATGGTTCATCAGGCTCTCTGTCTATCAGATCTAATCCCTTAAATCTATTTCTCACTTCCACTGTATAATCATAAGGGATTTGATATAGGTCATATCTGAATGGTCTAGTTCTTTCTTCAATTTAAGTCTGAATTTGGCAATAAGGAGTTCATGATTTGAGTCACAGTCAGCTCCCAGTCTTATTTTGCTGACTGTATAGAGTTTCTCCATCTTTGGCCGCAAAGAATATAATCAATCTGATTTCAGTATTGACCATCTGGTGATGTCCATGTGTAGAGTCTTCTCTTGTGTTTTGGAAGAGGGTGTTTGCTATGACCAGTGCATTCTCTTGGCAAAACTCTATTAGCCTTTGCCCTGCTTCATTCCATACTCCAAGGCCAAATTTGCCTGTTACTCCAGATACATCTTGACTTCCTACTTTTGCATTCCAGTCCCCTATAATGAAAAGGACATCTTTTTTGGGTGTTAGTTCTAAAAGATCTTGTAGGTCTTCATAGAATTGTTCAACTTCAGCTTCAGTGTTACTGGTCGGGGCATAGACTTGGATTACCATGATATGGAATGGTTTACCTTGAAAATGAACAGAGATCATTTTGTTGTTTTTGAGATTGCATCCAAGTACTTCATTTCAGACTCTTTTGTTGACTGTGATGGCTACTCCATTTCTTCTAGAGGATTCCTGCCCACAGTAGTAGATATAATGGTTATCTCAATTAAATTCACCCATTCCAGTCCATGTTAGTTCGCTGATTCCTAGAATGTCGACATTCACTCTTGCCATCTGTTGTTTGACCACTTCCAATTTGCCTTGATTCATGGACCTGACATTCCAGGTTCCTATGCAATATTGCTCTTTACAGCATCAGACCTTGCTTCTATCACCAGTCACATCCACAACTGGATGTTGTTTTTGCTTTGGTTCCATCCCTTCATTCTTTCTGGAGTAATTTCTCCACTGATCTCCAGTAGCATATTGGGCACCTATTGATCCGGGGAGTTCATCTTTCAGTGTCCTATCTTTTTGCTTTTTCATACTGTTCATGGGGTTTGCAAGGCAAAAAGACTGAAATGGTTTGCCATTTCCTTCTCCGGTGGACCACATTCTGTCAGACATCTCCACCATGCCCTGTCTTAGGTGCCCCACACGGCATGGCTCAGTTTCATTGAGTTAGACAAGGATGTGACCAAGGTGTATATATTTTTACAAGACCGCCAAGTGGTTATAATGCACCGCATGAGCTGAAAATCACATGTTGTAAGGAAACCATTGAACATGAAGTGTCTATGTGATGGTACGTGTCTTAAAAATAGAAATGTATATAACATTTTTCTAGTAAGAATAGTATCATCTAAGCTTTAAACATCATTATGATGAAGCCTAGAAGGTAGACAGAATTCACCTATTGCAATATGAACTTGATGTAAAGTATTAAAATGTAGGCAGGAGACCAAATTCTGGTATTAAGTCAGCTTCCCTACTGTCCACTGACCTTGGACACTTAATCTCCCTGAACCTGTTTCCTCATCTGCAAATAAGGATAAAAATGATTCTTACCGAGGTATTTTTTAAGCTGTGGAAAACTAACTGCCTAACATATTTCAGAGTACTTTGTGAAATGTAAGTAGCCCTAAGTCCACCATTTTGTTTTAAACGAGAAATCCCTTTTGTTGTGGTTTAGTTGTATTGTTGTTATTGTTTTTCAACAATGCAAGGGATTGGGTGGGAGGCATAATTAGCATTTTGTGGAATCACTCTCAAATCAAAGCAAGTTTACTTTCTGGCTACCAGTAGCACCCTCCCCAGTAACTGAGACAATCACATGTCTATAAATCCCCTCATTGGGCAGAGGAACTACTATGAAGTTGAGAACTCCCGCCGAGGACAAGAGTGTAGAAATGGCAGGGGAGAGCGAGTCACTCTGCTTTTGAGCCATCTTAAATAACAGACTTCTAAATAAGAGTTTATTTGCAGAGGACTGGGCTGCTAAAAATAAAGTGTAGAAATTTTATTATAAGGTTTATTATAGAGATTATTGCAAAGTTTTAAAACTTTGATTATAATGATCATCTAACTAAAATTATGTTATCAAAAGTCATGTCTTTCATTTTATAAAAGGATTCGTGTCTGGTTTTGTTTCCAAATCAACCATACCAGCTATGTAAGTGCAGCCTATCTTCAGGACCCTTTCCCATGGTGTCCATATGTGCAGGCATTGCTAGGCCAATAAAAAGCTGTTTATAGTCTTCAAAATCAGCAGAACTCATACTCCATGAATAAAACTTCAAGAGCACAGACACCACCCACGCAATCCCTGCGGTGTTCATACACTTGTAAAAGGTAGAAATAGTAACCTTTCAAAATTTTCACTGTGTATCCAAGATTCAAGTTGGTATTATTGTTTTATAACTTTTTGCTGATTCTTCAAATCTGACTCTTCCTTAGTCAAATTCACAGTTGTTTCTAACTAGAATTGACAGTAGACCATAGAACGCAGTACTGCCAGTTAGAAGACCTGGATTTAAGTCCTTAAAATGGCAAATCCCAAAAGAGTAATCATAACTTGCTTTGTCTAACTCGCTATTTGTGAAGAGCAAATATGATAAGAATATTAAAAATAGGTTGCAGTATTAAAATGTTAATTCCTTATTATATATTAGGCACTATGCTGAGTGTTTCATATAAAACAGCCTTCTTCAATCATAAATATTATTCTCATTCCCAGGACTTCTCTAGTGGTCCAGTGATTAAGACTCCAGCCTTCCAGGGCAGGGAGCATGGGTTTGATCCCTGGTGAGGGTACTCAGGGGCTTCCCAGGTAGCACTAGTGGTGAAGAACCAGCCTGCCAATGCAGGAGACCTAAGAGATGTGGGTTTGATCCCTGGGCTGGGAAGATGCCCTGGAGGAGGGCAGGGTGACCCACTCCAGTATTCTTGCCTGGAGAATCCATGGACAGAGGAGACTAGCAGGCTAGAGTCCATGGGGTCGCACAGAGTCAGACACAACTGAAGCCAGTTAGCATGCCCACATGAGGGCACTGAGATCCTACAAACCACACGGTGTGGCCAAAAAAACTAAAAAGTTAATATTTTTAAAAATTATTATCATTCTCATTTGGCAGACGAGGAAATAACAGAGGCACAGAGAGGTTTTTAATGACTGGTCCGAGATCACTCAGCTTGGAAGTGACAAGCAGAACTCACACCAAGATATAACTGAAAAATCAAAAACACTAATTTGAAAAGATACATACACCCCAGTGTTCATAGCAGCATTATTTACAATTTGCCAAGGTACAGAAGCAGCCTGGTTCCATCAACAGATGAATGGATAAAGAAGATGTGGGATATATGTATATCTATATGTATACAATAGTAAACTATTCAGCCATAAAAAGAATGAAATTTCACTATTTGCAGCAACATGGATGGACTTGGAGGACATTATTCTAAGTGAAATAAGTCAGACAGAGAAGGACAAATTCTGTATCACGTATATGTGGAATCTTAAAAATACAACCAACTAGTGAATATAACAAAAAAAGAAGTAGACTCACAGATATAGAGAAGAAGCCAGTGGTCACTAGTGGAAGGGCAATGGTAGGAGATTAAGAGGTGCAAACTGTTAGGCATAAAATAAAGTACAAGGATATATTGTACAACATGGAGAAATATAGTCAATACTTTACAGTAACTATAAATGGAGTATAACCTTTTAAAACCGTGAATCACTATGTTGTGCACCTGTAACTTATATAATGTTGTAAAACAACTGCACTTCAACTTTAAAAAGAAAGAACTCACATCCAGGACTATCTGCCTTCTTGGCCTCAGCTCCTAAGCACTGTGATACCATCTGCCTAAGTGACATAAAATGAATTGTAAACTCTAAAGTGCTATCGAGATTTTAATCATTGATTTTATGTTTTTAATCTATAACTTTTTACCTGAAGCGTCCAAATCTCCCTCACCCATCATGGTGACATTTTTTTTACCAACTGCTCATCTGTGAGCAGCCCAAGGATCTTTTGATATCTACGCATATTCCCATAAGACATAATCATAGCTTCTGGTTTTGTTTCAGATTAATGGTCAAGCCTTAAATGTTCTCTTTTCTGTCTTTGGCAAGGTGTCGGCCCAGGGCATTCAGTCCACGCCTCTGAACTTGGCAGTGAACTGGCGATGTGAACCAGCAAGCACCGACCTGCGCATAGATTACAAATACAATACAGATGCAATGACAACAGCCGTGGCCCTCAACAACGTGCAGTTCTTGGTCCCCGTGGATGGAGGGGTAACCAAGCTCCAGGCGGTGCTCCCACCAGCAGTCTGGTAAGGAGCCACCAGCCCCCTTCCTCTTCACCAAAGGGCTCCTTCTGGCAAAGGCTTGACAGACATTTTAGCATTTCTGTTTCCTATAGGAAGAGACCACAGTAGGCCTGGATGTCAGGGTTCAGGGCAGAAAACAGAAACTGCTGTAGCTATTTCAAGCAGAAAATGATTTAACACAGGGATTTTGTTCATACACAAAAAGAAGAACAAGGTTTAGGCTGGATCTCCAAGAATATTTCCCAGGACACCGCAGAGCTGACCCACCAGGGGAATTGCTACCTCTGCTGCAGCCAGGAAGGAGAGAAATTAGAAGGCTGTCAGTGGAGCCATTGAATTCTAGAATCCACCACCCTCATGAGAATCCAAGGATAAGAAAGCTCCTACTGGCACTGCCTAAACTACTTCTCAACAACTACAAAACTGAGACTGGACTGGAGCACTGTTTGTGAAGATTCCCCACATCATCTCAGGCTGCTGACCAGCAGAAAACAGCCCAAAAAGCATCAAGAAAATGGCCTCTGCCCTCCTACTTTCCTCCATATCTTAATTAGTGCATGTCATTGGTGAACCTTAGTCTGCATCTACCCTAATTACAAGGGAGTCTGAGTTTCATTTTGCAGTCTCTGTATTATTAAAAAGTACACTAGAGAAGGTATAGGAACAGAAAAAGAATAGACGCCGAGTATCAATAATGGCTATAAATAGAGCCTATTCTTCTAAGGAAAAATATTACAGTGATTCCATATGCTTGTTAGAAGTAAAAAGTAGAACATTAAAAAGAAAAGTCAACCATATAACAGCTTCAATTTAAATTACCTGAATTAATTGATCAACTAACACTTCCCTTCTATTTTTTCAGTAGATGTGTTAAATTTTTTTTAACCACACTCCCCTCTAAACGTTTATCTCTCTCACAGTGTTGTGACGGTAAAGAAAGAAAAAGCAGAGGATTTGTGGATAGATGGATGGATGAGTGAAAGGATGGGTAGATGGAAGAATAGATAGATGGAAGGAGGGAGGGGAAGAGGAGGGATGATAGATGGATAGATAGATAATGCTTAAATTGTAGCTAAAATTTTAAAGATCATTTTTGTTAATTAACACTTTGGAAAAATATGACATCCATTAAACAAAAACCCTTACATATGCAGAAGTCTTTTACCTATTTTATTTTTAGGAATGCTGACCAACAAAGAATATTGTGGAAGATTCCTGATATTTCTCAGAAGTCAGAAAATGGAGGTAATGCAATCACAGGCTTATTTTATTTAATATATAAAGCTGAAATAACTGTCAGATATTAGAAAACTATTAATCAAAATATCTTTAGCGCTAAAAGAAATCAAAGTATTTCAGTTAATTTTGTTGTGTATTATTATTTTTACCAATAAGAGAAAATAGTTCTTCAATGAATCCTCTGTTACCTCTTTTCCACCGAACACCCCACATCAAACAGACCATACATGAAGCAGAGACCTTCTAATGGAACATGTTTTCATTCTGTATCAGATCTCACACTCTGATAGTTTAGATATTTTTTACTTTCCTTGGATATTAATCATAAGCTGGAAATACATTGCCTTCCAAGTATCATGCTTCCAAATTTTGAAGTACCATTTGGCTGAATTACATTTTTATTGGTGTATTTTAAAAGTCATGAATAATATTTCATGATAAATATTATTCACCACTGTTTTGTCCCTGAAATATACATATACTATGTTCTAGTAAGATTGATTTTGCACTTTAACCTTGAATACAATTTCCAAAATTATATCCAGAATGTTGTGTTGAATGTTACCTTTTAAACTGTTATCAATAATACTCTTTTTGTAGGGGTAGGTTCTTTATTGGCAAGATTTCAGTTATCTGAAGGCCCAAGCAAACCTTCGCCATTGGTTGTGCAGTTTACAAGTGAAGGAAGCACTCTTTCTGGCTGTGACATTGAACTTGTTGGAGCAGGGTACAGATTTTCACTCATCAAGAAAAGGTTTGCCGCAGGTAAGTGGGTATCTTGTGTGCTTATTTGCAAACAACAATATTGCCTTAGCTATTCTGCCTTAAGAAGGAATATGTTATGATTTTCTGATCATCTTCCTCCTCTTCTTCTCCACTCCCAACTCCCATTTCCCATTGCAATCAGAAAGCAAACCAATTGTTGAATGAAGTAAAAATAGGGCAATAAACTGGGGAAATCAGAAATTAGGATGGCCCTGCCTACTTATCATGGCTCTGGCCAGTTCTTACATGGGACTGACCTGTCATTCCCATTATATATGTGTGTACACTGAGGTTAATGATATAAATTCTACTATGTTATATTGACAAACAAGATAAATGCCATTTTGTTAGACTGACAAGCAAGATAAATGCTGTTTTGTCTCTCACCTGAAAATGCTTTTTCTTCAGCAGATCTTCATAGATTTTAGACTCAGGCTCAGCTGAGATCTAAGAGTATCCATCTTTCATTTTAATAACAACTTAAAAAAGTCTAGGCCAAAGATCAGAACCAGTTACCTTGAGCTGAAATATGGTCATGAGACTCCTTTGGGGGTCTCATGAGAATTTATTGGTAGGGATTCCCCAATATTAAGGTGATTTTTTTGTCAAGGATTTGCTGGGATACTTCCAGATTTTTATGGTTGCAGTATTAATATAATTATCAATTAGCCCCCTTTCACTCTCAAAAATGACCCACATTGAAAAGTAATTATATGATTACTCCTACTATAAGAAGTTGATTCTCACATCCAGGAACAAATCTTCCAACCTATTCTGGACCCAAACCTCTGCAAAGTGTTCATATGTGGAAATGTGAAAAGGCAACACGTTGGTCTAGAAAACTGAAAACTTTAAACACTTTATATGTTTTATGTTAGTGTTATACCCCTTGAGTATATAATACTTAGCTTCTAGAAGTAAGGCAGGAAGAATAAAATGTTACCCACATAATAACCATATTATGGAGCTAGCAGATAACCTGTTGATATGTTGTTTTATTTTTCAGGAAAATACTTGGCAGATAACTAATAAAGTCTTATGCAAGGATTTGGAGATTCATATAATGGAGAACTATTGTATGAGAAACAGGTTTTAATTTTGGTTTGATGAAAACAAACCAAAAATCTGCACTTGGGATATATCTGCTGGAAATGTCAATGACTTTCAGCAATGATTTCCCTCACATGATACCATGATGACCAGTCCTACAGTATTTACTTCTAGGTGTAATATTGTTAATGGTTTTAAAATGTAATTATTGTATTTGTAAATTGTACTCATTCCAGTAAGGCGGTTAGATACTTGAGTTTTAGCATTTTACCATTCCTGAAATGGATGTAATTTAAACTGTGGTATGTAAATTTAATAGTAGTACTGTTGAATGGCACAATGCTTACAGAGGTAGATTGCATTTTGTCAATATATAAAATTTAAATATAATATCGTTAGTTGTCATAAAGGGGGTGCCACGCACAAAGAAAATTAAGCAGAACCAGAAAAAAAACTTCCTTTTCTTCAGTCCTTAGTATGTTTTACTCTAGTGCTTAATAAAAATTCTATCTTCAAATGTTTAGTGGATTAAATTCAGAAACTATTTCAGAAAACAAAAAAAAAAAATTCTAAAGTTACAGCATATTCAAAGAAAAGCATTAATTGCCACTTTTTAAAAAGCTTTTTTTTCAAACTGCAAATTTCATAAAAATGCAAACTGTGTAAACAGGGCCTCTTATTTTTATAACTTGTGTAAAAAGGGAAAGCAATTCATATTTAAAGTTTAAGTATATGAAATTATAAACAAGAATAAAGAAGATGTTGAAATCTTAACTACTCCCCTCCCTTCCACAGATTACCAGATCTGGGGACTACTGAATAATCAGACTAAAACCAAAATTGTGGTTTTAAAATTTCAAGAATTTCCATGATTGAACTGGTTAACAACTTTTGCACAATATGTCTAGACAGAGACCCTTCCATCCAGCATGGAGAATTGTACCAAGCATCTTCCTCATTACCCACAGGAATCAAAACACTGACTCTAAAAAAAACAGAAAAAAAGATTTCAGTCCCCAGTTGAAATCCAGAAGTAGAATTTTAATCATCATTTATATTATATGGGAAGGAAAAAATAAGCTTTATAATTGAAATTCTAACCACATTATTGTGCAATAAATTTCCTTTTGGATAAGATTCATTGTATATAACTATAAATCTTTGCCGTTCTTAGGGAATCAAACAGAGAGTTATCAAAAATGTATGTTATGATTTCATTGTTGCAAGGTATAATAAAAACTGTAATTATTCAGTCTGGCCTCAATATGGGAATTCAGGATGGAGAAGTCCTTCTTCAGGAGTCCCAGCTGTAAAATCTTCCTTCATTACAATCTGAAAACATGAATCTTCCTTTAAGTCATAGAACCTATTTTAACATAAACTCATTCCTGTTCTAGGTTATACTATTAAATAACTATGATTATTAAGTTGTTATGTTTATCATTAGTTGCTAAATTTTATTTACATCATTCATATTTGACAAAGAACTCTAGCCCCTTAAAATTTTAGAATCAAATTAAATTTTGTAAGCTTACTTTTAAAATGAAATTGTGACTGGCAATTGTTTATAGTAGAATTTTTTAAATTAATATTTGTACTCCTCAATCAGTGCTTGCTACCAAGAGACTGTTCAAAATGATCTGTTTTACCTAAGAAGAAGTCTTGCTGTGCAAACAAATTCTCGATTGGCTCCCCAAGCAGTCTGATGTTGAAGTTTTTTGAACAAGTAACTAATATAGTTACTTAGTCACTTTAAAGATATTCAATTTTATTTTGAAATAAAAATAGAAAATGAAACCTTTTAAATCCCATAAAACATGGGGAAATTTCAAACACTGGAACCAATGGAGAGTAAGTAGCAGAAAATTGAGAATTATCCAGCATATGAATATAAAAATGTGTTTTTAAGATATTAATCCATGAGAAAACATATTAAATATTAACACAAAGCATATTAAAAATATGTAAATATTATTGGTTCTCATGTCTTGCTCATTATATTTTATTTTATACCATTCTAGAGGGAATTAGTAATTAAACACAAGGTTTTCCTTTTCATAGAATACTTTTGTTTATATTATAAAATGTAATTTAAAAACAGATTAAATTAATCTCTAACATTATTCAAATGTCTCTAGATACCAAATTTGAAACTATGAAGATATCCTATGATTCCATAATTGGTCTTATGAAACAGAATAAAAGTCAATGATTTCAAAATTATTAATTAATTTTGAAATATTATTATTATTATTGAATAACAAGAACCTTAGTAGAGAATATATCCCTTCTTCTTTTGGAAAATAGGTCAAATAACAACACAATAAATTCATATCAGGGATTTAGATTTTGGTGGGTTTTTTTTAACCTTGTAGTTTATAATCTCCTGTTATTCTTGTATCCATAGTACTATACGATAAGAATTAGTGTTAGGAAAAATGATCCTAGACAGTGAAATTATAAAAGAAACATTAGGTCAGGTTCATTATCAATTCCTAAAACAAAATGTGCTAGTACATGTTCAGATTTTTAATACCAAGCATTAAAAGAAAAAGATTTCTCATTAGCCAGGACACCATTTCCTGAGTGTTATGATTAAAAAGATTCTGCTCTAACAAGATAGAAAGTATGAATGCTTTATTTTGCAACATGGAAAATGTTTTTTAAATAAATTTCATATTTTTCATGTTATTTTTAAAAATAAATTTCTGTTAAGCATTAGTCTGAATTTTATCATAATTGGAACATATAGTTCCAAACAATTTAATTTTAAATTGTTTTTAAAGCTCTATTCTTCCCTACACTTACAGTCAAAATGAAAATTCACTGTATAGTATTTGGAAATGCATTTCACCTGTAAAGAAAGAATGTCTACATTTCAAATGGTTTCAAGTGGATACAGAGGAACCATCCCTTCCAGAAAGTCAAATTACAATTGTTTTACTTTTGTTTTTATGAATTTTTACTTAGTGTCAATCTGCAAAGTGTTTGAGTCCACAATTACTCATATTTCCATTTCCAAACATTCATTTCAAAGAAGCCTGGTAACTATATCAGCTCTACCACTAACTCCGTTATATGACCTTAGAAAATCACAGCCCTTTTTAATTTCTCAGCTTTAGAATGAGGCATTGGGATTGCCAGTGGTTTCCAAGCTTTTCTTAACAGTCACTTTTTTCTACTGAAATTGCACATGAATTCATTTTAGCAAAATAACTAAAATCAATAAAGGAGTTCTTCCAGCAGTTTAAGTCTGGCTCTCCAGAGCACTGTTTAAATACCATAATAACACAACTCTGATCTCTAAATCTCCCACCTCAGATGTTCCATGGTTCTACTTGGCTAAAGAGAGATCCACCTTTGGGGGCTTTACAATCACAGTACTTGATATACAATAAAAATTGATATTCTCTTGAGTGCCATATACCACTCACTATGGATGTTAGCTCACTTAATGTTTATATCAACCCCCAAATGGTACATACTCTTTTTAATTAGTATTTTACAAATGGTGACATTGAGTCTTAGATTAATAATTTGCCCAAAGTGACATAGCAGCTGGAAGTAACCCAGTTATTTTGACAACAACGGGAGCAATTGACTTGTTTGACTTATTCATTCTAGGAAATGAACTCTTCTGTTTTATTTTACTATACATATTTCATTTGAATACCCAGGTAAAGGAGGCTATGAAAAATTAATACCAAAATAGGGATAATTCCCAAAGCAAAATTGTTGGGAAAGAATATTTCTCAAAGCATGATATGTGAACCACTTGTTTTATCATTTATTTAACAAGGGCAATGGTTTTGACTAAGGTATCACTATAACCCCAGAGCCTAGAAGATAGTGGGCATCAATAAATTTATACTGAATAAATAAATCTGTAGGGGTGGAGTTTAAGAATATGTACTTTGACAAGCACCCCAAATTTGAGAATCACTGCCCTAGTAGATCTCTCAAGTACTTCTTAGTTCTGACATTGCAGCAGATTTTAGCCATTCAATTATTACTTGAATACCATTTTTCTATTGAGCATGTTTTTTTTTCCCATTCAGTCTATTCAGCTTCCTCCAATCTTGAAAGAAAACCAAGAGGTAGAGAGATTTGTTTAGGAAAACACCCCCTTTTTTTTGGAGTTCTTTTATTTTGTCTCATAGTGGCCTAACATGCATTCTCTCATTTTCATTTTTCTGTCCTTTTGTCTATGTTGTCAAAGATTAAAAGAAGTAGGGAGGGTGCAAGCTGTCATGAAATCCAGATAAAATGTCTCCCTTCCTGCCAGGGACACAGACCTCTAACTTGAGTTAACACTATTTATTTTGTAGGCCTTTGAACAATGCTTTATCAGCATGGACTAGTGTAATTCCAAGAGAACTGCACCAATCATTTTTGTTTTTGCATTTTTTTCCTCAAAATTATCACAGTCTGTCAATTAAAGTTGAGTGATACAGTAAAATGTACTAAGGAGATGAGTTTATGGTTTGTTGGGGTTTTTTTCCTTCTTTCTTTTCTCTAAAAGATGATGCATTTGAGCAAAATCTCATTCGATCTAAATATATTCTTTTTGCTACATAGTTTTCTGATCAGGATTTTTTAAAAATGGAAGCATAATTTTTTATGATATCAAAACTAGGATTATCTCTAAATACTGCTTTAAAAGTTAATGTAAAAAAAAAAGTTAATGTAAAGTCAACATGCTATTTCCTTAAAATGAGTCAAATTAAATTGTTGATGTGAATGAAAAAATCAGTCTTTGTTACACTGATTAAAGAGACTGTTCTGGTGAACCACCCCACCTCCTTTAATGTGTGTGCTTCTCTCTTGAGGCTTTTTTTTGTTTTCCCACTCCTTTCTTTTTCTTTTTTTTCATTTGGCAAACAGTAGTTAAATGCCATTTGCTCATTGGTGAATCAAACATGACTCCCATTATATTACTTTTTGTCCATTGAATGCATGGAGGAAAAATGAGATAGGAATGCAATGTTTAATTCCCCAAATATAAAAACAAACAACAAAACCCACTAGCATTTCTATTTCTTTGATATTCTGTCATCTGCTATAGGCAAGAATTGCATTTTAAATACATAATTGAATACTAAACATCCTTTTTGAAAGAATGTCAAATGTTAGGGTCTATTGACTAACATTGGTCAGACCTCTTACAGTTGCTCATGTTTAATATCTGATTTTTATCCAAAATGAGTATTCCTAGAAGAGAATGTCACCTCCCTGTTTGTTGACATTCACCACAGGGATAACAACTTATTCTCTAAGTTTGACTTCTAAAGTTATTTTTCCTTTGATTTACAGTATTTCTAATTATCTCCTTTATCTCTAAGGTAGTACATTGTCCATTCTAAGTACATCTTTAACCTTATAACAAAAGATGTTTCAGAGAAAAGCAAACTTTATGTGTCCCTTAACTGGTAAAAATAATAATAATAAAGAAAGGATAATTTTACTTCATTCACCGTATTCTGGTATTTCCCAAATCATGTTCAACACTGCTGCTTCTGGCAAGTGTTCATTGTGGTCTGAGAATAAATGATCCTAGACCATAGACCTCACTCCTTGGACATTGTTAATTAATGTTAGTGCTTTAATGAAGCTTAAGAAAGTTTTGAATCAAGAAAACACTTTTTTCTAAACACATTTTGAAGAAACTTCAGAAAAGTTTTGTTTTATATATCTTTCTTTGACTTCAAATAATATAACCAGGAATGCTTTGAAAAAGATGCTTTAGGTTTTTTGTTTTAACCCTAAGGAAAATTTATGCCACTTTAAATGAATTAGTATCTACTTTAAAGTTCATTAGTATGTCTTAGTGAATTTTATCACCTAAAACATTCAAAACAGTAAAATTGTTTCACTAATTTTTTTAAGTATTATTTTTAAGATCTGCACCTATGGGTATCACATCATGCTGCAATCTGTTGAAGATGGTCCAGATTCTTTATAGAGGGTAATTAATACTTGTGAACAATCCTTGGTAATACTTTTATCTAAATGCTTTAAGAAATTGAATCATGATGAATTGATGCTCACAGCATTTTTATATAAGCTTGTTAGAAATTATATGAAAAACATTTCAGTTAAACCCAAGAAAAATGTGCTATTTAGTATAGATTTTGCAAGACTCCTACATTCTGTTACAAGCAGAGCATTACATAGTACTTTTTGCTTTGCTTTGTTTTGCAAATCAGTTGTTTTCATGAACAAAGTTTCTTTAAAAATTCCTGGGTAAACTGTCTGTTATCAGAGAGAAAAGAGTAAAGCTAAATCACTTTACATTTCTCTAAATACAGTTCAATTTTTAATTCAAAGTGTGTGAATCAGCATGATGGATTATAAGCCATTTATCATTTTTAAACATTCCATTGAATGAGTATATCATGCAAATGCTAATTCCATCTTACTTGTTCAGTTGTTTATTACTTCGCTGACCTTTTCTTTTGGAAAAACAAACTTTAGTATTTTTCATACATCTCCACTTTGAAATATTTTAAATAATACAAAAAATGACTAGCACTGGGATCACTGTCCCAAGGTCCAATGTCAGGTTTTTTCTTGTCCTTATGAGGTGATAGGATGATAATTTTTATAGTTGTGATTTTGCAGGTCAGTATTTCATTTTTGCTTTCTTAATGGATATGCATGAGAGAGACTGACCTCTGCTTCATCTCCCTCCTTGTGTCTGTCTCTCTCTCGGTCTAAGGGAGTTGGAACATTGCTGCTGAATAATTTTTCATGAAAAAGCCAAGTGTTGGTATGATATGTAACTGTCATCTATAAGCAGGGCTTCACTACAGGTCAAGCAGTTATATGAAGAGCTGGCTTTTAAAACTGTTTGAAGAGTACTGGATTTCAATATACAAAGGATGATTTTTTTTCACTTTGCATAGGAGAAGATCTAAAATGGTCAAATTTTATTTTTGTGCCTGCTAAGTGGCAATGTAAGGCATTTTTTGTACTTTTAACAGTAAGAAAAACTAGGAAAAGAATCTCAGAGAAATTTAGCTGTATTTCTAAAAGTAATAAAATTCAGTCAGCTGTCTTTCTTTAGGAAAATGCTATTAGTGTATACTTTGAGTTGGTGGTGGCTTTTATTTAAAGATCTCCACGATATCTGTAGCAAAAGTAGACAATGTCTTTCTGACCTTGGATGGAGTACATGTTTTCACAAAATACCTTGAGCATAAAACATTTACAAAAAGAATTGTGGGCTAAAATACTCAAAATACTTTGAAAATCAGTTAAAATGTTGATGACTGGCTCTTTTTCCTACATGTGTAATTCAACAGAGAATACTTTATTCTCATAGCCGTAACTGCTTTGTCTGTGATGAAATCTCTATTGCTTCTGTGCTGTGCTCAAGAAAAAACCAGCAAAAGAATCATGGGTTTGTTCCTTCACAGAACTGCCCAAAGCTCTCTGATGAGCCAGGGTGATATGAATGTGTAATACTGACTTCTTGAAGATAACCATGAGAACATTTTAATGTTACTTGCCTTATACATTAGAAAAAACCGTGGGTATCATTTTTTGTAAATAATGATTTTTACAAATGTTTTTTCCTTCATAATTTTCCCAATCACCCATTTCACAAAATTCTGAATATGCAATTATTTATCATGGCACACTACTGCACCTAGGGTTCCCATTTCAGGACAAAGTTTAATTATATGTGAGAACAAAATCAAATATCTCAGTAAATTGTTATTTCAATGTAATTTTTCTGGAAAATAAATGAAAAACAAAAATAAATTGAGTTGTGAATCTCTTTTATTACCAGCCTCTTAAAATTTTACCACATTTCTGGAAAAGGCATTGCTTATTTAGGGTGGACATGGTACGTAGAAGTGGGGGCACAGTGCAAGGGCTTTAGAGTTGGACAAATCTTAGCTCTATAACTATGGTCTTGAGTATGTTACTCAATGATTCTTCATTTCGTTAAATAAAGTTAATAACCCCTTATCCTGGGGTCATTGAACAGATTAAATGAGATAATATTTACCAGTCACTTAACAATTCCTATTACAAAGATTGAAGGCAAAAGGAGAATAGGGAGGCAGAGGATAAGATGGTTAGATAGCATCACCAACTCAACGGACATGAATTTGAGCAAACTCTAGGAGATAGTGAAGGACAGGGAAGCCTGGCCTGCTGCAGTCAACAAGGTCACAGAGAGTTGACTGGACAACCACAACAACAGTTACGTAGTGAATAGCCACAATCCTCTCCTGGTCTTATTTTTTTGTGAATAGCGATTGAGATGGGCCAGA
Source organism: Dama dama (assembly GCF_033118175.1). Lineage (NCBI taxonomy): Eukaryota > Metazoa > Chordata > Mammalia > Artiodactyla > Cervidae > Dama > Dama dama. The sequence goes on along the minus strand of NC_083700.1, from coordinate 76,150,832 downwards.
AAATGTTACTGCTCTTTCTCCAATACTATCCTAACCTTCATGTGCTCCATCCTTATCCAGATGTATTGTGATTGACAGGCAATTCTAGCTGCACTGGGCACTCATCAAAGGACCTGCACCAGGCTAGGTGCTTAGAGGCACCATCTTATTTCTGTCTCCAATGACTGCCCACTTTGTGAGGGTCCCTTCAAGGTCTGGTTTTTTCCCCTTGTGCTGAGGGAGGGGTTCTGCAGTTATAAGGGGGATAGTTATTAAGGAGAAGGGTCCAGGGGTTGTGTCAGGTAAGTCCTCAATCCCAGTCTCCATTTCAAATCTTCTTAAACTTTAAGGGCTGGGGAGGGTGATGTTAAGGAAAGTGTAAAAAAGTATAAAAGTTTGTAATGCATGAAAGATAAGCCTGTGAGTTCCAAGGGGTCTTGGGCATATTATTTATTATCTCAGAATCTCAATTCTCTAAATCTGTAAAGAAATAACAACCCTTTCTTGAAAGAGTTGTTGGGACGACTGGGTAAAACTAAAGCTGTTTGCCAGTACCTGATAAATGTAATTATTCCTTTCATCAACCACACAGTGGGATGTGGGGTCAGGGGTCGGGGGAGAGGATGGGGCTGCTTTACTTTCTCTCTGTGCCTCGCATTTCCTGTCCTAGGAACCGGCGGCATTTCCTATCCCTGTCCCCGACATCTGCAAAAGGAAACTGATGAGGGCTCTCAGGCCCGCCTCTTGAGTCCCCGATATCCCCCTCGCTATAGAATGACCCGGCTCCTCTGCAGCCCGCGGCCACCCCGCGGCACAGCCGAGCTCAGAACAGCCCGCTCGGGCAGTGACGAGGAGCTCCCTTACATCCTTAGAGGACCACGCAACTACTGTTCCTGCCTGGGGCGGGCCAAGGACTCTGTTTGAGAAGGTCACCTTGGAGACAAGTCGCGTAGTCCAGTGGGAGTGCGGGAGTGCGCGGGCAGAAAGGAAGCCTGGGAGGCGGGAGCCTTGCCAGGCGCCCTGCAGTGGAGGAGCCTGCGGTCTCGGAGGCCAGGGCTGAGCCGCGCCTGCAGCTCTTGCCTAAGGTAAGCGCGGCCTCTCTGCAGAGCGCCTGGGCAGGAGCAGAGACCGAGGCCCAAGTTCGAGGGTCCGGGGAGCGAAGGAGGGAGAGCCCAGTGTTGAGAAATGGTCTACCTGCCTTGTCCACGACCTCTCTCCCCCAGGCCTTATTCCTCCTCCCTCCAAGAAATTAGAAAAAAATGACCCCAATTTTCAGAACTGGAAAGCGTGCCTGGCCTTTGGTTCCCTGCCCGCCTGCCTGTCTGGGCTTCAGAGTGATGCCCAGTGCAGAGCTGGCCAGCCGGGTCGGGTTGTGGAGCAACTTGAGTTCTGAGCAGTCTACCTGAGGTCTGCTTGGAGACACCAGCAGCCTCTGCCTCTCAGGACCTCTAGATCGGGATTCTGGCCTGCCCTGTAGCTTTGGAAAAAGGTGAACAGACTCAGGCATGTGTGTGTCACTTTAAGAAACCTGAACGACCCTCTTATATAGGCTCAGTATGTCTTGTCCACACGTACACACGCTCAGACACTCTCACATACACAGACACACTCCTACACACAAAGGCATACACATGCAGTGCACAGACATGTCACACACAAAGGTGCGCACACAGACATAGCAACACACACTCAGGTACACAGATAATCATACCCACAGGTGCACACACGAAGAGATGCTCTCACTGGCTCATATCACGGGGATACACTAGTGTTCATACACAAACAAGCACACGCCCACAGAGACACACGCTCACGCAGAGATGCTCACACCCGTGTACACAGTCTCACAGGTTCACAATCACACACATCCCACACTGCCTCTCTTCCTAACGCACAGGACCTCCGCTGTGTTTGTGGAGTTTCAGTACCCTTTGCCTCTGTCTACCCTGACGCTGATTACACTGGGGCTCTCGGTTGTGTTCTTGTCAGCTCTACCCACTTCAACTGCCACCTTTTTGAAGGTAGGGATTATTTCTGTCCTAATTTATTGCTTAGCACAGTCTATGATTATGTGTATGTAGACAATAGGGCAGTAGAATTCTAGTCCAAGTTCTGGGAAGTCCATTCCTACTACCAGCTTTTTCACAAGCATTAGTGAAAAGAAGTAGGTTTTCCAATAAATTACTTTGTGAAAATTTCTGTTTGCTCTTTACAAAGTAAATCACTGTTGCTTGGCTGTGGGGAATACCCTTTGGAGAAGCAGTTCATCTTAATTTTTAAACAACAAATATTAATTTCAAGTTTCATTGAGATTAAATTTGAAAGGGGGCAATAAAAATATTCTTTTCTGGTGTGTGATAGTATCTTTCTTGTACATATGGCTCTCTTTTCTCAGTAACTTTAATGTCTTTTGCAGTTAAGTATTTTTGCTGCAGTGTAATATCTGCTTATGAGAATTAAATATGCTATTGCATAAGTAAAAGTTATCAGTTATCATTTTTCCAGTTATTCGGACCAGAACAACAATATACAGTAAGTATCACTCTTAAGGAAACCCCACTTCCCTATTCAAAAATGGTTTAAAAAAAGCATCTGTGTACTTTATTTAGAATAAGTCTCGTGTTATACTAAAGTATTTTCAGATCTTTTGTTCAATATCTTACAAAAGTTTTCCTCCATAGATTATGATGATGTCAGACATTGCTAAAGACAGAACCGCTCATTTGCTGAAGAAGAGGGGCAGTGTGTCTTCTCTAGGTAGTCATGAGTTCCGGCGGAAGGAACCTCATGGGCGTGCCAAAGAGTGAGTAACTGAGTATCAGTTAACAAACTCAATTATTGAATAAAAAGGTTCATGATATTTATCAGGAGGGGGAAAAAAAGCATTTCCTTTGGGACATAAAAAGGGAGAAAAACGTGCAAGTACATGGCCATATTTTTTAAAAGACAGAATAGTAACTAGATATATCATGATGATAATTTTGAAATGTATAGCAATATTGAATCACTGTGTTATGCATCAAGAAAAAGAAGAAAAAGAGCAAGAAAATTTAAGTGATAAGTTGACACAGCAGCATTTTTATAATTTCAGAGACTATCCCAAAAAGTCATCTACTGAAAAGAATGTCATATGCAGTTTGACAAGCTACTTCGTCCATTGTCTTCTGAATTCTACTCCTCAATATTATATAAATACATCATTTTTGCATTTTTATAATCTCTCTATATATACATACAATGCATTTAGCATTATTTTAAACAAATTTTGTAATGTATTATTATAGTCTTTGCCCATATCCTTTTAAACGGTTGCATAATATTTTTGTCAACCTATAATTCTGGGTTAGCTAACCATTTTCCAATTATTGAACCTTTTGTTTGTTTCCATGTTTTGAATTTGTTACTATATAAGAAGTCTCTGCTTGTTTTCTTCCCAAAAGTATAATTAATGGGTCAAAGGGTAGTAAATACATTTTTGTCTCTTGCTTACATATTGCATTTGCTCTCCTAAAAAAGATGAATTAATTTTTAATACTTTCATGGAATCTTTTTTATTACTGCTATTGGGAAGAAAACCGAAAAAATTATCCAATGCAGAGGTCAAATAATTTATATAATAGACTTTCCTTCTTAAGGGTTTCCACGGGATTGAAAGATGTAGCATATTCACTTCCATGATTGCAAAGCAGGAGCTGGTCTATCTGGTGGAACAAAGCCAGAAGAACTGGATGAGACACATTCAAATTCTGAAACCAAATTGTTCTGCTCTCAGAATGTACTAATGCACTTACTCAAAATTCCACTTTTCAACCCTGGATTTTGTGAATTACAAGTATTATACAATCTCTCTCTCTTACAGATAGGAAATACAAAGGAATAGCAACCTCAGTATACATTAGAAGTAACGATGGGAGAATAATTAACCTCTATAGGATCTTCTGATCCTAAGTCAATTTGGTTGCTATTTCTAACATTTGTATAAGAGTTTTAAAAATTATTTTAAAATACTTGTTAGATTAAATTCAATTTTTTAGAAGAAAATGTTATAATGATAATCTGATATATACCCTGGTGCTGTGATTTAAAATACACTGTTCTCATCCAAAAACTAAACTACCACCACTACTTGCATAATTTTCATTTACTTCTTTCCCTTCAGAGCAAATTAGAAAGTCATGTAGAATCAGAACATGGCCCAATTTGGAGAATTAAAGATCATGGTAAAGAATCTGCCAGCAATGCAGGAGATGCAAGTTCAAGCCCTGGGTTGGGAAGATCCCCTGGAGAAGGGAATGGCTACCCACTCCCGTATTTTTGTCTGGAGAATCCCATGAACAGAGGAGCCTGGCAGGCTACAGTCCATGGGGTTGAAAAGAGTTGGACACGACTAAGCAGCTAATACTTTCACTTTTCACTTTTCTTATTTTTTTTCACTTTTCTTATTTTATTGATAAAGTATAAATATAAATTAAAAGGTAACAAGAACACAAAGAGAGTTTTAGCAACACAGTAGGAAAAAATTTTTACTAACAAAAACATTTCAGTGATCTTTATTTGGATATATTTCAAGGTTAGAAATTGGGACTCTCAAACAAATTATTCACATTGGATCCTCTAATGGAGCTTTTTATTTCTTAAATAGCAAATGAATAGCTTCCAAGCACTCCTGCAATGCAGAGGCCATTCAGGAGGCTGCCTCCCAACCTTAACTCCCTCTTACTTTCCATGGTCTTCATCCTTGCAGGGGACCAGATATATGGGTGATTCTACTTTATGAAATAGGTCTTCAACTAATAGAAAAACTCTGAATGCTTAGTGACTATCAAATGCAGTATTGTTTTGAAGTGGTTTTTGGAAAAGCAGATGCCTTTCCTTTGGAAGTTATAGCAAAACAGTTTTTTGAATAGATTAATTTCAATAGTATAGAGCATGTGCTGAAGTATGCTGCTGCTAAGTACTAAGTATACATGTAAGTACCACTAAGTACTAAGTATGCATATAAGTACTAAGTACGCATGGTGCTCTTCTATGAAAGAGATGCTATTATCATCTTCCTCTTACAAATGAAGAAACAAATGGTTAGAGAGTTTGAGGTTCCAAAGCTACAGAATTAACAAGTAGTAAAATGGGCTTTTGTTTATAGTCAAAAATTCTCATTCTCTCAAAATTTGTTCTCTATGTGTAACTTGCATTCATGAAACTCTTCTACTCATTCACCAGAACCTTCTGTTTCCCATCCATGGGTAAGAGTATTTACAATGACATCTTTCTTTTTGGAAGCAAGCTTTGGCGGCCTTCAAAGAGTACTTGAACAGATGTACTACTCTGGTGTCCATAAAACGGACTTAGAGGCCTGAGGTTAAGTTACTTTCCCAGGAGCATGTGACGTGATATTTATCTGTGAGGCCAATAGTTCAACTGGTAGGTCAGGCCTAAGGTTGAAGGTTGAAGAGTATGTCTCTTGCCTCAAACCAAAATTACGTGATGTCATGAACCAGAGTTTTGATAGATCCCACATCCCTCTGCTTGAACCCACTGGTGGCATCTAACACATTAGTTGTCACACTATATTCTTCCACTTATTCATTTATTTAAGGTTTATTAAGCTTCAACTCTGTGCCAAATGTTAGGTGTATAAAGATGACTAATTGTAGGGTTATTCTTCTCTGGAGAAGCTCATTTTTCACTTAAACTGAAAGTCATCTGGTAGTCATTTTTTCTGCAAAAAAATGGAAAAGATTTCATTCATTCCTTTATTTCAAATAAATGTTTTTGAGCAATGAGTAGTTAGTGAATCACACAGAAATAATCTGGTGGGAAAGGCAATGAACAAACCATTTTAGATGTGATGAATTTATTCTGTGATTCCAAACTATACTGCTTGAGTCACTATGTGCAGTTAAAAATTATGTTGCCTGGCCTGTTTCTTCATTCTGATAAGTTCAGTTGCTATCTTAATCAAACTAAAGCTCCCAACAAGATATGGATGAGACCCAGCTTCCCACCAAAGAGAGAGAAGCTTGAGAAACTGCGTTGGCCATGTTCTTAAATTAAACTACAATGATAGCTAATATTGGGCGTCCATGGTGGCTCCAGTTTGATGGCCAAGACAATAAAGAATCTACCTGCCAATGCAGGAGACCTGGCTTCGATCCCTGGGTCCAGAAGATCCCCTGGAGAAGCGAATGGCAACCCACTCCAGTATTCTTGCCTGGGAATTCCATGGACAAAGGAGCCTGGTGGGCCACAGTCCATGGGGTCACAGAAGAGTTGGACATGACTTAGCGACTAAACATCAACAACAATAGCTAATATTATGTTGTGCTCAATAGATACATCACATACAATATCCATATGAATCTCATAAAAATCCTGTTGGTTAAGGAAAGAAGATATTTTTGTTATCCCCATTTATCTCATTTATTATCTTATCTCAGGAGCAGAGCTGAGTTGAAAATATATGGCATTGCATAGCACGTTGTCATCGCCAACATGAGTGGGATGCCTTGTTTCTTGTTTGCCTGATTTTCCCTCTTCTTCCTCATCTTCAGTCCCACTCTCATCTCCCAAAAGGCACCCATTCTGATGTGCAAAATACTCAATATGCTACAAGACTAGTGCTAAGTATTAAGTCATTTCAGTTGTGTCTGACTCTGTTTGGCCCTGTGGACTGTAACCCTCCAGGCTCCTCAGTCCTTGGGATTCTCCAGGCAAGAATACTGCAGTGTGTTGCCTTGCCCTCCTCCAGGGGATCTTCCTGACCCAGGGATCAGATCCTCATCTCTCATGTCTCCTGTATTAACAAGCAGATTCTTTACCACTAGCTCCACCTGGGAAGCCCCATACCACAAGACCACACGTGTTTAAATATTATACTGTATATTTTTAAATTTTTCTGTGTATTATGACATTTGACATCTTAGAAAGCTTTTCTGGCTAGGGAGAGATGAGACATCCATACCCCAACTCCCCTACCCCTTACCAGTCTAGTCGATAATTAAAAATAGTCAAGTTATCAACAGAGAGTGTGCCTTTGATATGCAGATTAACCAGTCTAGAGCCTGACCCTTTCTCCAGGGTCCCCCACACATCCCAGGAGGCAGTTTTCCTAATCAGTAGGGGCTTTCCCAATGGCTCAGCAGGTGAAGAATCTGTCCACAATTCGGAAGACACAGGTTTGATCCCTGGGTCAGGAAGATCTCCTGAAGAAGGGAATGGCAGCCCACTCCAGTATTCTTGTCTGGAGAATTCCATGGATAGAGGAGCCTCACGGGCTACACTTCATGGAGTCACAAAGAGTTGACAGAACTGAGCACGCACATCCATGCAATAATCCCAATGCCGAGTACCAGGCAAGGAGGGGCCTCTCCTATAGCTTAGAGCTTGCTGAAATTATTCAGACTAGCCAGGTCTGCACTGTTTCCCCTGCACCACTTTGCCTTTCCCTGGGGAACCCCAATCCTGTCTTCTGCTCACTGATCCTGTAGTGTTTTTCCACATGGTCTTGTGTGGCAGGTCATGTCTCTCCTGTCTAGGACCTGTGAACATAATAAACTATATTTTCATGAACCCGTTCTCTGACTCCTTTTGTGACTTCACCAGTGCTGTGTGCTAATTCACTTCAGTTTTGTCCCCCTCTTTATGACCCTATATACTGAACCCCCCTAGGCTCCTATGTCCATGGGATTTTCCAGGCAAGAACACTGGAGTGGGTTGCCATTTGCTTCTCCAGGGGATCTTCCCGACCCAGCAATCAAGCCTGCATCTTTTTTGTCTCCTGCATTGGCAGGCGGGTTCATTTCCACTAGCACCACCTGGGACTGACTCTCATAAAACATTACAGAATAACTACTTAACAAAGACATGAATGGTATTGTGCTATAAATCTCATTTTATTTTCTCAATCTCATACCTCATTCAACATTTTTATTTTTCATATTTACCCATGTCACTATGGATATCTAGCTCTTTGCTTCTTAATGCTGCACAGTAGTCCTTAATATTTCCATTACATATGTTCTTACACATTTCCCTAGGGATGAACACCCAGATTGGCTTTCACTCCCTGCCAAGGTATACAGTCCCATGTGGAACATCTTTGTGCAAAACCCTGCATTGATATCTTTGTGAAAACTGTCCTGGGAATGTGATTCCAGGTAAAGACATTCCCATTAAGGAAGACATGAATTACTGCAGAAATAATTCATAGGTGAAACTGCTTAACACCAAAACATATCAGTAGTTCTCAAATTAATTTACAAATGCAATATATCTCAATCAAAACCCATTTGTACTTTTTGAGAAACTTGATAAACTATTTCTAAATTTTATAAATAAGGAAAGAATTCTGAGTAACTAAGTTAACTTTGAAGAGAGAACATAGAAGAGGAATTTACTCTATCAGATATTAAGATATACCACAAAGCTGCAGTAAGTAAAAATAATAAATGTAGGAATAAACTAACAGGTGTAAGAATAGACAAATAGGCCAATGGAACACATAGAAACTTTAGAAGTAGACCTATGAATATATAGAACATAGTATGTGAACAAGGAGAAATGATGGGTTTTCAATAGATTGTTTTGGGAGAAAGCTAGCCTACTATATGAAGGGGAAAAAATGAAGCTGAATTCTTACACCAGTTGAATTGTAGACTCTAGATGGAAGTCTGAAATGTGGAAAGCTATGAAGCTAGTAGGAAAAAGTATAGAATATCTTTGTGTTCTTTGGGAGGGAAAGATTTCTTAAATAAGTTCCCAAAGTGAAAAGCTAAAGCCGTAAAGCAAAAAAAAAAAAAGATAAATACAATTATATTAAAATTTAGCATTTCTCTTCAACAAATAATACAATAGACACAGTTTATAGGTCAGTAAAATATATATATTTGTAAACTTATGCATATTAACAATTTTAAAACAACAGGAAAACAAGTTTTAAATCATCAAAAGAGATAAATAGCAATTTACAGAAGCAAAGCCAAAATGGCAAAGCAGAATGTAAAGAGATGCTTAAATTCACTTGGAATTAGAAAAATGCAAATTGAAACAAGATACCATATTGCACCCATCTGAATGGCAAAATACAAGAAGGTAGACTATTATCAAATGTTGGCACAGCTAGTGGGAATAAAAGCTTATACAGGCGTTCAGAGAAAAAATCTAACATTATTTAGAAAAAAATAGGGATATAAATTCCCTATTTTCCTTATATATTGAGGAAATTAAGGTTTTTGTGTGGTAGAGTGACTGGCCAGAGTATCACAATTCCCAGATAACAGAGCAAATATTCTCTGATTCTCTGACCCTAGAACTTGGAGATCTTGTGAAAGTATTTGTATTTGTTGTGGGCTAAATTGTATACCCCACTACTCCTGCCAAATTCATATGTTGAAGTCCCAGTCTCCAAACCTCGGAATGTGATCTTAGTTGGAAACAGGGTCTTTAAAGAGGTAATTAAGTTTAAATGTGTTCATTAGGGTGGGTTCTAATCCAATGTGTCTGGTGTCCTTATAAGAAAAGGCAACTCAGACACAAACAGAGTTGGAAGGAAATGATACAAAGAGTTACAGGGAGGAGACAGCCATCCACCATCTAAGGAGAGAGGCCTAGAACAGATCCTTCTCTCACGGCTCTCAGAAGGAACCAATCCAGCCAACACCTTATTCTCAAACTTCTAGCCCCCAGAACTGTGAGATAGCAGACTTCTGTTGTGTAAGCCACAGTCTTGGAGGCTGGAAGTCTGAAATCAACACGCCAGCTGGGTTTGGTTCTGGTGAGGGCCAGCTTCCTGACTCACAGATGGCCATCTTTTCACTGTGTCTGCATGGAGGAGAGAACCCTGCCCTATCTTCCTCTTATATAAGGTCCCAGTTTCTATCAGTGTAGGGCTTCACTTTTAAGGCTTCATTTAACCTTCATCACCTCCTTAAAGGCCCTGTCTCCAGTACACTCACATGGGGGTGTTAAGGCTTCAACCTATGAATTTCGAAGAGACAGTTTCATTCCTAGCAGGCCCTGCCGCCTCTAGCCTAGATTACCATAAAAGCTTTCTAACTGGAATCCCTGTGTTTACACATGCCAGCCTACAGCCTGTTCTCAACAGAGCGTTTGGAGTTATTGTAAAATATAAAGTAGATTTTGCTATTACTCTGCTCAAAACTCTCTAAAGGCTCCCACTTTATCAGAGTGAAACCCAAGGTTTTAAGATGGCCCACAAAACTCGACGGTTCAGCTACCTGACTCACTGGTAACCCCATGCTTCCACCCTCCTGCTTGCTCCCTCCTCGCCAGCTACTCTGGCCTGTATGTACTTCTTGAGAAATACACGTGCTCTCCCCTCCCCCTGACACACCCTTCCCTCCAACACCCACCTGGCTCAGCTCCTCACCTCCAACCCTTGGCTCAGGGAGAATTATCTTGATCATTCTGTTTAAAATAAAACACAACCACCTCTCTCCCATCCGCTTCCAACCTCCCTTACCAAAGATCTCCTTTTCCATGTAGCATTTATCACCTTCTAACATAGTATATGGGCTTCCCTGGTGGCTCAGTGGTAAAGACTCTGCCTGCCAATGCAGGAGACATGTGTTTGACCCCTGGGTCAGGAAGATCCCCTGGAGAAGGAAATGCAACCCCCTCCACTATTCTTGCCTGGGAAACCCCATAGACAGAGGAGCCTGGGAGGCTATAGTCCATGGGGTTGCAAAAGAGTAGGATATGACTTAGCAACTAAACAACTTGTTTAGTATTCTATTACATTCTTTCCACCTCTTCTCACTAGGTTCCATAGGGTAGAGATCTTAGTTTGATTGTTATTTGTTTTGTTTATGTTTTTGTTTTTGCATCCCAAGGACCTAGAATGGTACATGGCACATAGCCATCGCTTAATAAATATTTTTTGATGGTAGAATGAATAATTATTTTATTATTCCCTCATAACTCAGTTGGTAAAGAATCTGCCTGCAATGCAGGAGACCTGGGTTAAATCCCTGGGTCGGGAAGATCCCCTGGAGAAGGAAATGGCAATCCACTCCAGTATTCTTGCCTAGAGAATCCCAGGGACAGAGGAGCCTAGCAGGCTACAGTCCATAGGGTTGCAAGAGTCGGACACGACTTAGCGACTAAACCACCACCGCCACCACCAATTCCTAAACACAAACAGGTTAGGTTCACAGGTCCCTGTATGTGTTAAGTCCTGAGTGGCAAAGACCTCTCATCTTGCAGATGTAAGATACATTTAGAGAAAAAAAATTGTTCAAATTTTAAAAACAAGGTATATGTTACTTTCTTGCTGAAACATTCCATTGTTCACCTATTTAACAAAGAAAAAGAAGAACATTATCATTTATGTTGAACATTTGTTGGGTTAGATGACATGCCTTGATGATCTCCATGGCGTTGCAGAGGTAACCATGGCACCCATGCTCTCAGCCTCACCTCTCTGATGATTGCCAAGGGTAATGCCACTTTGAACTGTGCTTTCATCCAGGAGCGGCATCACAAGTTTCATCAGCTGCTCTTGACCTTAACCTCACCTTCTCTTGGATGAAGGGATTTATCAGTGGGCTTCAGACACTAACTCTGACTTTCTATTCACCCACTCAAAATTGTTCTACTTTGTCAGCCACCTTTCCTGGATCATCTTCAATCACTCCAGAGCTAGAATTTTCACAGGTTGCATGGTTCATTCTTTGTCCTTCAAAATCATCCCTCCTCTTAAAATATGTATCCCTCAGGAACACATACCATGGCACTTTATCTCCTCTTTCATTTTTGAAAATATTTCTTGACTTTTGTTTCCATTATAGCCTTTCTCTTATAAAAATAGGACCAATAATGTGAATAAAATATCTCAAAACTATATAAAAGTCTGGCAACCTTTGTTTTTGTTCAGTCTGACGTTAAGTCATGTCCAACTCTGCGACCCCATGGACTATAGCATGCCAGGCTTTCCTCCCCTTCATTATTTTCCTGAGTTTGCTCAAACTCATGTCCTTTGAGTCAGTGATGCCATCCAACCATCTCATCCTCTGTCATCCCTTCTCCTCCTGCCTTCAATCTTTCCCAGCATCAGGGTCTTCTCCAGTGAGTTGGCTCTTTGCATCAGGTGGCCAAAGTACTGGCAACCTTGCTACAAACTAAATAGTCACACAGCTAAATCACCTTAACAGATAACTTGTACCTTCCACTGATGGGGAAAGAGTTGTCATGCTTTTGATCTTAAGCATAACATTCATAAAAATATCAATAGACGTTTGAGGTAGAAAGTTCCCAAGTGAGTTTCAATGCATATTTTGTTTTCTACGTCTTGTTTCTCCAGCACAGGGACTCTCTTTTTTTTTTTTTTAATTTTACCAGTACTTCTCACTTTGCCTGCCACATTGCAGGCAATGAATATCTGTTGAAAGAATGAAGAAAAAAAAAATGTACACGTTTATACCCTGAAGCCTTCTTTTTCTCTATGCACTCTGAAATATCTCCACTGGGAGGCAGCACATGACTTTAATAACAGATTAAAAAAAAAAAAAAGAGGCTCAGGCTATGATACCATTCAAAATATGGTACTTTGAAGCATTTCACAGTTACAAATTGAAGAAAGAGATGATAGTCTGACCTTCTTAAACTACTAAACTAATAGCTACAAAGCTGAGCTATCTATTCAAATATTATATCTTACTACAGCTTCAAAACATTTAATAATGTCAGTGGAAACAGCTGGAAATGAATTCTTAATAATAATTAGATGGTATTATAGCTAGTGAGGTTTAATTGACATTATTTTTCTATCTCCAACGATCATAAAAATAAGACATGCCTTGTATTCTGTTTAATTCAAGGAATGGTCAGCATGCAACTTTGTAAGATGTCTTCAGGAAAACTGAATTTCATGAAAAATATAAACATTCTAACTCCTTAGCTATTTTGTGTGGGGCTCTTTTCTGCATAATCAGAACACAGGCTCTTGGGTTGGCATGGGACGTTTCCAGTGTCAATCAGTTACAATAAGGAGGGTTATATACAATATGGACTTCCCGGTGGCTCAGTAGTAAAAAATCTGCCTACAGTGCAGGAAACTTAAGTGAAGCGTGTTCAACCCCTGGGTAGGGCAGATCCTCTGGAGGAGGAAATGGCAACTGGCTCCAGTATTCTTGCCAGGAAAATCCCATGGACAGAGGAGCCTACAATCCATAGGATCATAAAGAGTCAGACATGACTCAGCCACTGAGCACACACATACGTATACAATATAGGAGGATTACTTTTGTTACTGTGGACCAATTTCGTGCTGCTGTTTCCACATCCAGGCTAATTCCAAGTCTCTTTTGAGCGATAGTATATGTGATTCAAAGTATTAACTGAAATTTACGTTGATTACAAATTGTTACTCTTTTCTTTGGAATAACATTAGTTGATTTTTTCAGTGTTTTTACCAGCAGCTTACTCCAGACTTGCAGTTTTCCTGATTTTCCTAAAACCTACCTTCCTTCCTAAAACTTTACAACTCTCTTGGATACATTTTGCCAGTTCAAATCCTTTCCCTCCATAAATGCCACAAACTCATGAAACACATAGACAGCAAAAGTATTTTTCAAATTAAAAAAAAATCAACTACAGCATTCCATTCCCAGTGAGATCATGTATCTAAAAAGATTATTATTATAAACTAGGGAAGGCCTGGTCATAGACAACTGAAATTCATCCACTTGTAACACTGTGAAATATACACAGTAAATTTGTTGTGCTGTGTATATAGTACCGGTAATTATAATGACAAATTTGCTCTTTGAAGCATCTCACATTTTTATCTTAAAAATTTTCAAAGGTCTTGAATAAAGCTGTTTATCAACAGGAAATAGGTACAACTTTTTCTGAGTCAATGTTCTGAACTGACATTGATAACTGCAAGTATCTTTAATATTTTATGTCTTCTTTTTGTCTTTTTCAAGCAATAGGTATCGTATTTTTTCTGTTCAGCATATTGTTCTCTTTTCTCTTTTCCTTTTCCCAAACGATCTCCTTCTAATGTGAGACCTCTCAGGTGTCAGTTTCAAAAGATAACATGAATAGGATTTTTTTTAAAGTAAAATTTTCCTATAACTTTCCTTGAAGTTATTATCTTGGCTGATTTTTGGTCAGCTTTCCAGTGTACAGAAATCAATAGACTAACAAATATCTTCCTTCTGCATGATAAAGGAAGCCAGGTTTTCAGCAAAATATTTGAAATCTCATTCCTGAAAGCCCCATCTCTTTCACAAAATTAACTCCAAGTTTTGTGCAGTGTTAATTATGACATCCTACTTCCAAACTCTGTATCAGTTATATCTAATGTTTTTATAATATTTTTATAAAAAACAAAAAACATTGACTTTAACAAAATAGAAATATATTTTATCTTGCATTAAAAAAAACGTCTGGAAGGAATAGTTCAGGAACCTAGTTTTCTAGCTTTTGATCCATTATCCATAAGGTCATCCCAAGAGCCAGGATAGCTCCTGAGCTCTTGCCATCCTATCTATACACCAGTTATAAACAGGCCCCTGCTATTTGAATTAGTTGAATTAATTTTCTCAGAATTTTTACCCATAACTTCTTCTGTGAGTTTTTAATATGGTGTTTTGTAGAGAAAAAATAGGGTCTTTATATGTTTGTGCAAGGCAAATTTTAATGGCAGCAATTAATTATTTCAGGAAGTCATTGCCCCTATTTCCATTCTATCAGATATGATCATATGTGAAACTTTGTCACTGAGAGGTAAGTAGGATATGTGAAATCCAAGTCTGCCTTTCCTATATACATGTATGACATTAAGCCCTTTGTCTAGTTCTCTTTATCACTGAAATGGGCAGAAAAATGACTTTCTAACTTACTTAAAGTGAATATTTTAAAGTTAAAATGAGATAATTGATGGGAAATGTTTTGGAAAATAAAAAGTAGCATATACAATATTGGGGCAGCCTGGCTTATCTTAGAATCAAGGGGCTTATGCAACATTGGGTTTTCTAAGCAGAAGCTATCATCTTCGGTGCTGCCCGCAACACCTGCAGCCAGTGTGGCTAAACAGGTTGGTTGCTACTTCAAAGGGCAGCAGAAAATTGAGGAAAGCAGGTGTTACAAGAATGAAGACTAACCCTAATCCAGAAATCCCTCATGGAAAAGCGGCCATAATAATGTCTTAGATCACTTTCTTGGACTGGATGGGTAAACCTTAATTTATTGTGTAAATTGTATTGTATTAAAGGATTCTTAAAATATAATGTCCGTGGTTTTCTTAAAATAGCAATTTGCAAGAAGCTCACTAATTCCCAACAGCTCAGAATTAAGTATTTAAAACTCCTTGCAGAGAGAAAAAAAATCCCCAAAGATTAAGAACAAATACCTTATTCTCATAATTAAAGCAAAAGTGTAGCCTCTTAGAAAAGTAGTCATTCTGAAAGCACACACGCACACGCACACACACACATGTGCACACACACACACACACACACACACTATTATATCATCTCCTTTGAAATGACATCTGTTTAACCTCCATTTTCACAGGTGGAGAGAATTGGGGTCGAGATCTGAGACTGCCATTAGTGACAGCTGAGCTTCCTCTGATTAAGCAGTGCTATAGGGACTTTAGGAGTTCCTCTTCACTTGGGTCTCCTGTTCAGCACCTGGATAAGCTTATATTGCCTTGGTAACCAAGACAAAACCCTTTCTTAATGTTGAATAGGGTGATTGATGCTTATTGATTATGATAGTTTGGGTGAATTGCGGTTTCTCTCATCATATAGAGGGGTTTCTCCGTTTTCTTTCTTCCGCTAAAGGGATTTTGTGAGGTACGTTTAATAATAAACTCCTAATAATCACCCATGTATGCAGAGAACTTGTTTCCCAACATTTTAAGCTTCCTTATATAATCCCCAGTCCCTTTGTGAGTTTTGTCCACTTTGAGGAAAGCCTTTGCATCTGTCGTAGAGGTAATTGCCAATAGTTCTTTGCTTGTTTTTTTTGTTGAGACAGTCTCCTTTTTTTTTAAATGTGTTTATTTTTAATTGAAGGATAATTTGCTTTACAGTATTGGTTTGATTTCTGCCATATATCAACATAAATTAGCCATAGGTGTACATATGTCCCCTCCTTTAGCCTTCCTCCCACCTCCCACCCTTTCCCACCCCTCTAGGTTGTTACTGAGCCCCAATTTGAGTTCCCTGAGTTATATAGCAAATTTCCACGGTCTATCTACTTTACATACAGTAGTATATATGAAGAATATTGAGGGCAGGAGAAGAGGGTGTCAGAGGATGAGATGGCCAGATGGCATCACCAATGCAATGAACATGAACTTGGGCGAACTTTGGGAGATGGTGAGGGACAGAGAGGCCTGGCATGCTGCAGTCCATGGGGTCGCAAAAAGTCAGACACAACTGGGTGACTGCACAACAACAAAGTGTATATGGAGAGAGTAACGTGAAGCATATACACTGCCAATAGCTTTCAAAACACGTACAGGCATCCCTCGGTATCTACTGAACATTGGTTCCAGAAGCCCCCATGGATATCAAAATCTGTGGATGCTCAAGTTTCTTATTCTTGTTGTTGTTGTTGTTTAGTCACTAAGTCATATCCAACTCTTTTGCAACCCCATGGACTGTAACCCACCAGGCCACTCTGTCCATGGGATTTTCCAGGCAAGTATACTGGAGTGGGTTGCCGTTTCCTGCTCCAGAAGATCTTCCTGACCCAGGCATCAAACCTGTATCTCCTGCATTAGTAGGCAGGTTCTTTACCACTGAGTCACCAGGGAAGCCCAAGTCCTTTATATAAAGTGGTGAAATACAGCTGGTCCTCCGTATCCACAGGTTCCATGTCCATGGATTTAAGCAAACAAAATCCATGACTCTAGAATCCACAGATGTGGAGGGCCCACTGTACAAACTCTGTTACCCTGCGAATGGAACAATCCATGAATACTTTCATGATAATCAAAGGCCCCAGGCACTGAACTGGGTTTCTATCACTATACTGAGACTTGCTCCAAGTAACTTC
Source organism: Dama dama (assembly GCF_033118175.1). Classification (NCBI taxonomy): domain Eukaryota; kingdom Metazoa; phylum Chordata; class Mammalia; order Artiodactyla; family Cervidae; genus Dama; species Dama dama. The sequence goes on along the minus strand of NC_083700.1, from coordinate 76,133,819 downwards.
TCTACTCCAGTAATATTTCCATCTCTAAAATGTTTTAGACTTTAAATATTTTACCGGGATATATCTACATGGGACTTGCTTGAAATTTCTTTTTAGAGAAAAACTTCTGTAACTTTTTTGCTAAAAGCAACATTGTGTTTTGTTACCATTGTTACCGTAACTGTTAAAATTTGCTTTCTCCTTGCTTTTAGCTCTATGAGTACAGTGTCTTATATGGATGAACCTTGCCAGCCTGAAGATGCCTCTCGCTTCACAGTTCACATGGAAAACACTTACCAACTGGGTGTGTTATTTTATCACTCCTTCCTATTTAAAACTTCTAATTTCATGAGTGATATTTATTCAAAATAATATCTGACAACTGGCATCATCTTCAATACTACCGCAATATAAGGGATCTTAATTAATTGGGTAATTTGATATTGCTTTAATTTCTTCCTCTGCAAAATGGGGCCAGTACCTATTGTTTACTTTTTTTTTTTAATCAGTATTTTCTAAATACCAAGCAATTCATTGGCTGCAACTGAGGTGTAGTGTGTGGTACTGAATTAAGAAGTTCATTGGGGTATCTCAAGGTTATCTTGTGGAGTTTTTTGTATCTACTTGAGTTAAATGAAACAGATAGACATTAAGATTTTATTGAACAAAACCAACCAAGATGGTTAATGGATGGAGAAAAAAGCCTTCAAGGCAAAAGCAAATGATTCCTGGTCCCCTGTTGACAGAGATGCTTATCTTTTCCCAAAGAGATTTTGGGTCTTTGAAAACAAAAATCCTTGCACCTGCCCCTGAACGCCAGGTGGAATCCACAGTGACTATCATTCCCCCTCATGTTTTCTCACAGAACTACTTGTTTGCTCCAAATGTATACCTGCCCACTATTATCTGGATCTACATATAATTATTGCTGTGTAGAAATTCCACAGAGACTTACCAATAACCCAAGGAAGACGCAATGGGCCAGAGTGACTTAATCTGTGGCCGGTTAACCTCAAGAAAATTACAGACCATCAACACATCCCATTAGACCTTCTAGGCAGTTTTCTATGGTTATCCCCAAGATGACATGCATTGTAAAGCTCCATAATTAGCCTATCCACTGGTATTTTCACAGTGCCTATGGTAGACAGATAATATCCTGCCATTCAATATACCGTTATACTCCATCTGATAACCTTACCCAGTTTCCTTTGGGGAAGCACCACCACTGCCATTATTATCACTTTTGGTCCACAGCATCCTGCTGAAGCTGACCCTGGCCTCGGAGATGTAACAGTGACTGACCTGGGGATTTAGTCAAGGTCATCAAAGCCTGCCAGGGTCCAGCCCCAGCAGGATCCAGGGGTACCCTCAGGATGAACAGCATCAGCGAGAGAGAGAGAGAGAGAAAAAGAGAGAGAGAGAGATGAAGAGAGAGAGAAAGAGAGAGAGAGAGACCAGACTGGGGGTGTGCAGCATAGTCTGGCCTTGCTTTATTTTTTACCGTAGCTTTTATACCCTAAGTTAGTACATTTCTAAGGGGAAGATAGTTTAACATTACATCAGCTTGTCCTTCATGAAACCAGGGTGTTTTCTGCATACTTCTTTGTTTATGAGGGTCTTGTACATTTTCTTCTGGCCTTGGGGCCTATTAACATTTTATGCAAGTCAGGTGAATGTAAACCTATTTTTTGTTTCTGTGGTGATCTTAACAGAAAAGTCACAGTCTCATAGGGCAACAGTACAGCATGTCACAACATAGTAGAAGTATAACCTTGTTAACATAAAAGTCAATTCTTCTGCAGAAGTTGTCAGTTGAATTTATCTAAGAGGTTTACCCCACACAGGCTCTGCGGCTTCAGTGAGGCAGCCTCTGCCTAGCACTCCTGGCTGACAATTAACAACCATCTCATTGTTACCACACTAGGGCTAAGCTCTTATTTTTCTAGATCTTTAACTATATTAACAATGGTTTCCACTGCACAACCTTAGCACATTAAGAGCAAAAACACAGCAAGCAAATGTTAACCCAATAACCACTTTTAGAATAATTTTTTTTGTGTTTTCTAATAGGGCTTCCTCACTCCCCGAAGGGCTCTATGTCTATTAGGGTCTTTATATGATCAGGTTCTTTATGCTGTTTTATGATTAGGGTATTATAAGCAGTCATGCATATTAGTACTAAGGGTATAGACGCATTTGCTAAACAAACTAGAATGCCAGCAAAGGAGTTTAAATTGAAACACTCCTTTCACCCTGGATAATCTAATAAAATACCACCACCCGGGAAACTTATTGATTAAAGTTCTAAATTGATTCTTATTTGGAAAGAGATCAGGGAAGGCCTTCTGCCTGTGCCACAGAAATTAGGGAGTAGTCTATTGAAGCAAGCATCAGAAAGACAGATATCATCTTTAAGGTGAGCGCTGGGGGCAGCTTTTCGGAATCCCTGAAAATCTGATCCGCCTTGCCTGTCAGGTTTTCTCCTCATGACCTTGTCATGGGTGGGATCTCATGTGTTGGCTCCGGGCAAAAGCCTTTGAGAGTCAATTCAGAGAATATTGTTTGGGCTATTAAAGAAGTGGATCAGCCTCTGAAACCTGAAAGGTTGTAAGCTCTATGGCAGCTTTTGCCATCTTGCCCCCACACAAAGCCTGAGACCAAAGTCCTAAATACCCTGTGTACTCGTAGACTTTTTATTTAGGCAAGTTATATTGGATGTCAGTATGGGTCAAGTTTTCTTGTAACTAAAAGATCTTCACCATTCAGTGCCTTCTAGCTCTGCATGCTAGAAGGATTTGAATCTGATTTCAACAAGATACAGCATTTGAAACACGAAGCCCCGCATTTCTTCAAAAATATGTGCTTTCATAACTTATTTCCTCAAATAAGCTAAATTGTCTTATCAGTTCTGAGTGCTGAACCAAGTTAGAAAAATAATTTTTAAAATACCTTAGTATAGAAAAAAATAGTTTCCATATTTCCTTTCAAAAAGTTGTGCAAATTATTCTTCTATGATTAGTCTTTTGTACTTGACAATCCATTTTATAAGGTTCCAGGTAGCTATTTTGTTAATAATCAAATATGTATTTCCACTTCTACTTGTTTCTGGGTTTATTTTGCGTCTGAAAGGTACTCTGTGGGCCTTTGGCAAGACAGTAAATACTGACTAGAAGAGTAAGAGAAATTTCAGTCACCAGTATTACTGTGTTTAATTTTTCACATTCTACCCAATAATATGAGCATCATTTAAACATATCTTAAATGTTTAGTATGGTTGTTCTCCCTTTATCTGAGTAACTATAGCCACCAAAAATGAGATTAAACATGAGTATAATTAAAGAAAAAAGGAAAGGGAAGAATGAGAATATATTTCTTACAATTAAAAGCCCCTCATCTCTTCCCATTAACTGATTACTGAAACATGAGTACAGCAGAAAATACTGACTGCAGGGGCTGATGTACATGAGTCTGAATACTCGTTTTGCCCATTCCTAAATAAATAATGTTTGAGCAAGGTATTCAGCATCCATGAACCTCAGTTTCTTCCTCCGTAAGTAGGGATCATAGGTCACACTTGGTTAGGGATACTATGAGAATTAAATAGAGTATTGTATTTAAACTGCTTCCCATTCAGCATGTTATTGCCTCTGACTAAAGAACATCACCTTCAGTCACTAAGAAGAAAAGCCTTCCATGACATCCAATATAACTTCCTCTTGAGTATGGAATGAGTCCTCCACAGGACTTTTTCTGGAGCAGTGACTATAGAGGTACCAATTCACTGACTGTAATCCCCACATCACACAGGGCTGTAGATGGCCATCCTTGCTGACACATCAAGACAGGGCATCTGAGAATGCAGCCAATATAGTGAAAAATAGAACCGAGAGATGGCGAGAGAAAGACATTTGAGCTCAACTCCCATGAGATGATCAGGCCCTGTCACCAGATGTTTTGTTGGACAGAGAGCCTGCCAGTCTCTCAGTGCTGACTTTGCTGCACCATATAGGGTCCTTCCCGCCTATGGAGACCTAAACCATCTCCCGCCTTACACCATCGTCCATCCTGCTGCCTTCTGTCTGCTTGCAATGAAGAAGGAACAATAACAACAGCAACACTATAAAAAAGATCCAATGAGTAGTTTTTTTGTGTGGCAGACTCACTGTTCTGAGTAGGTGGTGATTCTCATCACTATCCCAGTTTGGGAAGCTAAGACACAGATATGTTAACTAATCAAATTTTTATCTATTCTCTCTTAAATCTGTTTTTACAGATAAGTTTTCCTTTCTTTTCTCCATCCTGATCCTTCTTCAGATCTTTGCAATTTGATTTCTAAAAGCATTTTTTCCTCCTAAATTAGAAAAAAAAAATTGCTCTAGAAAAGAAAAAAGGTTTAGGCCTTTGCATTAGTTGACTCTGAAAGTTTTGGGAGCTTGTTTTGGAAGTCAGTGAGTGAGTGAAAGTCACTCAGTCGTGTCCAATTCTTTGGGACCCCATGGACTGTAGCCCGCCAGGCTCCTCTGTCCGTGGAATTCTCCAGGCAAGAATACTGGAATGGGTTGCCATGCCCCTCTCCAGGGGAGCTTCCCAGCCCAGGGATCGAACACAGGTCTTCCACATTGCAGGCAGATTCTTGACCATCTGAGCCACCAGGGAAGCCCATTTTGGAAGTCAAATACTGATTATTGACTCTCTTTGCATCTCAGCAGCCAAGCTTAAGTAAGACAATGGATGATTCTGCTGTATAGGGCTTCGGTCACAAAGAAGTGAGAGAAGAAAAGTTTACTATTTAAACTTTTTTCGGAATTGAATCTGGTTAATGAGATTTTTTTAAAATCTAAGGTAAGTGCAGAAAGGGCATTGGTGCAGCTGGACAGCAGGAGCTATTGGAAACTGGGAGCGGGTGCGGCCAGGACTCCATCTTTCTAGCCCTGAACTGTGTGTGGCTCCCTCTCTCACTGTGGCGTGGCTTCCTTCTCACTGTGAGAAACAGTTCCTGAGAGTCACGTGTCTTAACTTTTGACTCCAAAAAGAGACTGACAACTTTTTTTTTACCTAGTTCTAGTTTAATATAAAAGTTCCGAGAAAGGATTCTAATTGGCCTAGCTTGGGGCAAGTCCACCCAGCGCCAATCAACCATGACCTGGACTTGGACTCAGAAGAGATGATGATCCTAAAGAACCACATGGTTAGGGTGGGAAGAGGACCAGTCCATTCCATTTGGGAGACACTGTTCCCAAAGGACAGGGAGGTGTACCAGCTGGACAAGTACATGCACTGAAGGAATTTACTATTTTCTGAAAGGACCAGTGCTCCCCATAGGTGATACAGGTCAAGCTTCGGTAAATGTGATATGAATGCTTGGCAGGAGGGAATGAAAAGGAGAGGTACCAATCCAAAAGATATAATCTGTTTAATTTAGTCCAACCTGGTAGAAACATTTTTTAAATTTTTCAAACAGAAACAGAGAAACCACCCTCACATTTAGCCTCATCTCACTATCATAAGCAAATGGAAACCTTCTAAAAGATCCACAGGACAATGACACAGTAGGTGTTTGGCCTAGGGGGGCTGGTGCTCCATCTCTGATCCCACAAAGCAAGAGCAATCAGGACCAGCCTTTCACGGGTTTATAACTGCCAGTCTCTCTCCTGTAGCGGGGAGAGGTTCCTGCTGACTAAATATTTGGGTTAATTATCATACTCATTGTCTCCGATGTCTTTATTTTACTTGTCCGGATTCATGGATTCATTTCCCAGGCTGATTTAAATTTAATTGAACAATTCCTATATAAGCATCACAATAAAAATACTATAAATTGAGCCCCAGGAGGTTGACCTAACTGAATTCTAGGTGCAGGGTGTCACCTTCTGGTTAATTTAGCCACTGGGAAACATCGGTGGGAAGTCAGAAGAAGAGAGGAGTGTGAACCCCACCTAGGGTCTCACCTTGTGCTCTTTGCATCCATCAGCAGAAGGATGGAGGCTGCATGGAGGGAGCCCTTTCCACACAGCTCTTCTGGGATCTCTCCTCAGGTTGGGATGAAAGTAACACCTTCTTTTTCACCAGCTGAGGGGGCTGGCACATTCCTTCAAGATTCCCTGCATCCTGGTCACACCTCCCTAAGGAGTCTGTTTATTAAATCCTCTAGGAATTGTCCTAACTTTAATGTGCGATATATTTCCTTAGACCCTGACTGATACAGTCATTGAAAATAAACACTTAAAAGGTACTGATGACTATTGAAAATAGAATTGGGTAGAATTCTTCATCCATATCAACTCAGCAAATAATGATCAAGCCTCTGTATACCGGGCCCTGGGCACATGAACATGTTATTCAATGACAGAGGTTAGTGATAAGGTTAATATTCCTGAGGGGTGCAAGTAAGATTCCTGGGGTGCAGGATAAGATGCAGCTTAAGCTGTTGCTCTGAAAGTGGACTAAATGTAGTTAAGAAGTTAAGCTCTCAAGTCAGATAAACCAGGAAGGTACATCCCAACCCTGACACTGTGTGATTCTAGGTAAGTTAGTCAATATATTTAAACCTCTGTTCTCCCCTCTGTGAAATGGAGGTAACAATAAGATTTACCCCCAGAGATTTATTGGAAGATTATACATATAAGGTAATAAAGCACTTGTCACTGAGGGGCTTTCCTGGTGTCTCACACAGTAAAGAATCTCCAATGCAGGAGACCTGGGTTCAACCCCTGGGGTTGGGAAGATCCTCTGGAGAAGGAAATGGCAACCTCCTCCAGTATTCTTGCCTGGGAAATCCCATGGAAAAAGGGCTTCATGGGGTCACAAAGAGTCGCACGTGACTGTGCAACTAATACACACACTATCACAGTGGCTGGCGTGTAGAAAATGCTCAATAAGAGTAGCTATTATTTGTACTATGGCTATTATCTAGAAAATGTTTAATTCTATTTAAATTCAGAAATCAGACCTTGAACATTTTTTTCTGACTTTAGCATTGTGTTAGACCTTGAGGAAGATAAAAACATAATCTTGTTTACCAGTTCAGAGAAGAAAGGTAAGGTAAGCCTTGGCAATTATCAGCTGAATTAGGAGCCACAATAGCAGTGGAGACCCAGAGCATTGGGAATATAGAGAAGAGAGAGGTAATTTTTACCTGAGGAGAGGAGGAAGGCTAACTGGAGAAGATGTTTGAGCTGGCCTTGAAACATGAGTGGGTATTTCTCGAATGAACAGGATGGGGAAGAGTGTTGCATTTTGAAAGAGGAGCAACTGGACACAAGCACTCTTGAAGAACAGATAAACTCCATGAAGCTGGAGCAGCAGTCATGTGAAGGCCTGTGGTGGTTGAAGAAGAAGCTATAGGATGGATAGGAGCTGAACTCTAGACTTTGCCAAGGAAAACACAGTGGTAACATCTGGGTGTTACAACTCCAGTTGTAGTGTTACAGAGAGATTGGAGGTAGGGAACTTAAGAGCTGGGGGTCGGTTAGAAAGATGTTAAGACACTGAAATAAGTTATTAGCCTTGGGAACTGGTGGAGGCTTCCCAGGTGGCACAGTGGTAAAGAATCTGCTTGCCAATGCAGGAGACACAAGAGATAGGGGTTAGATCCCTGGATCAGGAAGATACGCTGGAGTAGGAAATGGCAACCCACTCCAGTATTCTTGCCTGGGAAATCCCTTGGACAGAGGAGCCCTTTAATGAAGGGCTACAGTCCATAGACTCCCAAAGGGTCAGACACAACTGAGCAATTGAGCATGCAGACAGTGGGAACTGGGAAGGAGGATACATTCAATGTCAGACTCCATGGTACTGAACACACTCTTGAGGTATCTGGTAAACAGATGAATCCCGTCTTCTTGTCCTCTACCAGAGAATTTGACTGGAAATCTTATTGGGACCACTTTCTTTCCTTCAATAGAGGCAACCCAGAAGATTAAATGTCTCCATGTTTTGATATTCTTTTGATTAAGCTATGGCATGGGCAGATATGATTTGAAATTACGTCTTTGAAAGAAATTTTCTCTGTATTTTCAGGCCCTACCAAACAGTTTCCTGTGTTCATTGTCAATCATATTCTGAAAGATGTGTTAACTACCTACCTACAAGAAGAACAGTATGAACCGGAACTCTGTAGACAGATGACTAAAACAATTTCTGAGGTATATGTGTGATTTCCTAAAGTGTTAACTATGACTAGAATATTTCCTGAAAGCACAACCCACCTATTTTAATGAAAGCAATTAATTTGCAGTAGCAGTAAAACTGTTTATTTTTATCTTATGAAAATATTTATTAGGTCATATTCCATGGGTGTCTGTGTGTGTAAAAAGCCTTTGTCTAAAACAATTATTATGTGCATCACTTGCATGTATTCTGTTTTAAAAATGTATAAAACTGCCCCATTTATTTTAAAAATGTTATTATAAAAGATACAATATTTTAATGATCACTTTCTCTTTCCCAAAGCACCTTCTTTGAAGTGAAGTGAAAGTCGCTCAGTCATGTCCGACTCTGCGACCCCATGGACGCGTCCATATAATTCTCCAGGCCAGAATACTGGAGTGGGTAGCCTTTCCCTTCTCCAGGGGATTTTCCCAATCCAGGGATCGAACCCAGGTCTCCCGCATTGCAGGTGGATTCTTTACCAGCTGAACCACAAGGGAAGCCCAAGAACACTGGAGTGGGTAGCCTATCCCTTCTCCAAAGCACCTTCTTTGCATGCCATCAAATAAAAACATTGGGGCCTTTAAAAACATTTCTATTTTTATCAACTAAAGTGCTGGCACTCCATAAAATTTTCTTTCTTTTTCATTATAATGTATCTAATAAGCATTCACAATTAGTCATATTACAGGAGACTTCAGATGTATAGTCCCTTAATTAGACATGAACAAGATGGTATAATTGTAATGCCAACATTCTTTGAAGGGAAGCCATTTCAACATAGATTTTCCAAGAACACAATAAATGCATTGAAAGCTCTGTTCTCTGGATTATTATTTTGCCATGTGCCTTAGAAAAGGTAGATTTCTTGCTGGGGCTATCATTTTGTCCCTATGTGTCCTCTCTTGTCCTTGAAGGAAATTATAGCTACCTTTCTATAGCAATTACTGAAAGGATCCACAAGGTATTGTGCCATTTTCTTCAATTAAATCCACTATATTTATGAGAAAAATTAAGACTTTTAAACTTCAATGTGACTAAGTGAGGACCTTTTGTTTTTCCTTTTAATTTCTAGGTTATTAAAGCCCAGGTAAAGGACTTGATGATCCCACGATATAAGATAATTGTGATCGTCCACATTGGACAACTGACGGGCCAAAGCGTACTGATTGGAAGCAGATGCCTTTGGGATCCTAAAAATGATGCCTTTGCATCTTTCGTTTTCAGAAATTCTTCTCTCTTTGCTCTTGCAAATGTCTACACAGTTTACTTTGAATGATTGAAAACAAATTCTAGTTCATACTCTTTAAATCAAGATATAAGGTATCTATGTACACAAGTTTCACTGCCCAAACATTAGAGAAAGACACAACACTAATATTTCAAACAATTGGAAGTTTGCAGACTTTTTCATACTCTTGTAAGAATTAGGGGAGAGAATATGGCACTAGAAAGAATCTTGTTTATCCAAAGGAGAGATGAAATCTTGGTTCTCCTGGATTGTTTTTTCATAGACATAGATTCTTATTACATATTACTTTGGGTACTAATTATTTTAATTATGCTTTCATTAGAGAGTTAGAATTCCCTCCATTGTTTTTTGATGAAGAGCTTTTTAAAAAAAAATATGGTTATATACCCTGACCAATAAGTGACGGTAGACTATCCAATATGGTATACACAAATGATCAATGTTACTATTCTCAGCGCTGCATATAAAAGAATACTGGTTTTCATCTTGCACTTAATAAATTGAGCAGCATTCATTAACTGCAATTTTTGTTATATGTACCTGACAGTTGAAACTGCTGAGGTAGAATTAATGATTTCATAACAATTATTGTAGTCCCACAGGACTGCAAGCTAAAACTAGAAGCTCTTGTGGGCTGCCTGCACTTTACAAAATTGTGGGAGAACTGAATATTAGCTCTTCAATAATGGCAACAACAAATGAACAAAGGCTTTTTAGCACACTGAGGTAGAGGTTGTGGTATTAAATATACATGATGCTTAATGGTAAGTGTATCTGTAACACATAAATTCATGTATTGGAAAGAGACACTGCTTTTAAATATACACTGCCTGATATACCTTTCAATAGCTTTTCCTGCTAACAAACTTTTACACAAAATATATAGCTGGCAGCTTAACAAATAAAACATGTGTATTTACTGTTTTGTTCCTATGAATTTAATACTAAAGTGACCCAGTGTGGTTTTGAATGGATGGCACTAAAATTTATAGGGCTGCACTAGCTTATTATTCTGTGGGTTAATGTAGCTTGTACCATGGATCATTTATTTTTATGGGGCTTTCAGCCCTTTGTATGCATGTAAAATTGTGAGTGGCGTTGTTCTTGGATGGTAAGTGGACCGCCTAGAGGACATTTGTTAAAGGTTAAAGACGAATTGTACACATATGGAGAAAATTAGCAACTCTATACTCCTAAGGAAAAAATGATGTGTAATTCATATCAAAACGAATTTAACAAATGGGCAAGCAGTCAGTGCTTTATAGTTATGTACTGATGTCTTATTTTTCCCTCAAGACAATGCATATATGTTAAGTGTACTTTTAAAATCCCTTTTCTTCTCTTTGTTCTGGCGTTTAAGGTAGCATTTCAAAATGAATTCATCAGTTTTCATTGTTTTTTTCTGTTAGTACCTTAGTGGGAATACGTCTGTATAATAATTTATCACAACCAAGATTTGTCAATCTCCATAGCCAGTTTGCAATCTGCATTAGATCATTAAGTACAGTACGTAAATGAATTTTTCTATTTTCTTTGCCCATTTATGAATATCTCCCCTCTTAGAACAATAGCAGGGGAAATCATACAGCAATTTTGCATAAATAAACCATATGAAGAAAATTTTGTTTAGTATGTAGGAAGTCCACTATAAAAATTGCCTTATTTTTTAGTTATAAAATCTCAACCATGAGGTAATTTCTTACCATCTGTCCTAGGCTGTATTAGGATTCAAAACCTTACAACATGATGGCAGTTGAAAAGCAAAAAAGGAAGCAGTTTGCCAGCATATTGCCATATACTGTAATTCAGATAGTCAGTGATGAATTTTAGCAATTATATAACAACACAAGAACATATAACAAAAGTTCACTAATTGTGACTATCTTGGAGGAATGCTGGTTAGTAAAAAACAGTTTTGTGATGGGAACTTTTGATAGATGTGTCAGCTAACACCTTTTCCAATCTATAAATGTATCAAGTTAACATGTTGTTCACCTTAAATTTATACAATGTTGTGTCAATTGTATCTCAATTTTAAAATGAACATTTAAAAAATAAAGAAATGACACTAAATTTGAGGGAATTGTTTACTTTGAAGCCCACTGAACTTTCTGGGTGTTTTTCTTCTCAATAGACATTCCTAAAGTGCCATCCCTGCCTCACGGCCTTCACTTATGCTCATCCCCACCTTAGAACACCCTTCCTAGACTACAGAAGCTTCCTGCACTTTTCAGCATTAAACTCGGGTCTCACCTTTTCTCTAAATCCTTCTCCATTTATTTTTCCCTCACATTCTCTCTCTTCTTTCACCGCCATCATAGCTGAGACCCTGATTCTCCTCTAACTGATTTTTGAATGAATTTTTTTCACTTACTGTATTGAAAACATCTTGAGTACGTGGACCACATATCCTGACCCCATCTAACAATAAAATGTAATACACCTGAACTTTTCAAGCAAGGATCATGTACATTGATACTACTGTACTACATAATTACCAATCAAAAAGGTGATAGTAACACAGAGTTCAACCCTAGAAGAACTAGGATACTCTAGGGGTGATAACTACACAATTGACCACAGTCAAGTCTAGAATATGTTTTCATAAGGAAAGTCCAAAATATCTTTATATGATTAAAGGAATCAAGGAAGGCTTCATGAAGGAAGAAGCACTTATCTAGACTGTGAAGGTGACAAGTAGAATTTCAACAGACACAGAAGTTCAGAATACAGAAAGAAGTCTAGACTGAATAAAACACAGTGTTCATGAAGATAAGTGGTCAAAACTAAGACTGATATCCTGAAAGCCTGAGTAAGAAAATGGCAGACCATGGGTAGCTATCAAAGGCTTTTTGTTAGGCTAACAACTGACTCTTTAAGAAGATGAATCCATCAGTAAAGAGCAGGAAGACCACTTAGGAGAGGTAAGAGGTAATGAGGGGCTGAGCTCTGCAGTGGCATTGAAATTTAAAGGAGAGGACAATTGTATGAACATTTCAGGGACTAAGTCTACATGATCAGGAAAAGAGGAAAGAGTCAGAGCTGACTAAGACAAAGTGACAAGGCAATTAAAAGTTTCAAGCTCTGATGTTGACATAGTCAAGTCTGAATCCTACCATTCCAGCCAACAGTTAAGTGATCTTGAGTAAATTACTAACCACACTAAGCTGCAGCTTCCCCATCTTAATGTAGTGATAGTGCTGGTACCTACCTCACAGGGTTTTGGTGAGAATTAAATCTATACATTTATGAAGCTCTTCACAGCCCCAAACCTGAAAGGAAGCCCTATGATTATAGCTCCTGTGATTGCAATTGAAAGTTCGAGTCTGAGTAACTCAGTGATCAATGAGGAGAAATAGATGAAAAATAGTTTCAAGGGAGTAGATCTTATAGACAAAGTGCTTAAGGAACTATGGATGGAGGTTTGTGACATTGTACAGGAGGTGGTAATCAAAACCATCCCCGAGAAAAAGAAATGCAAAAAGGCAAAGTGGTTGTCTCAGGAGGCCTTACAAATACCTGAGAAAAGAAGAGAAGCTCAGGGCAAAGGAGAAAAGGAAAGATATTCCCATTTGAATGCAGAGTTCCAAAGAATAGCAAGGAGAGATAGGAAAGCCTTCATCAGTGATCAGTGCAAAGAAATAGAGGAAAACAATAGAATGAGAAAGACTAGAGATACCAAGGGAATATTTCATGCAAAGATGGGCACAATAAAGGACAGAAATGGTATGGACCTAACAGAAGCTGAAGTTATTAAGAAGAGGTGGCAAGAATACACAGAACTATATAAAAAAGATCATCATGACCCAGATAACCATGATGGTTTGATCACTCACCTAGATAGAGCCAGGCATCCTGGAATGAGAAGTCAAATGGGCCTTAGGAAGCATCACTACGAATAGAGCTAGTGGATGTGATGGAATTCCAGTTGAGCTATTTCAAATTCTAAAAGATGATGCTGTGAAAATGCTGCACTCGATATGTCAGCAAATTTGGAAAACTCAGCAGTGGCCACAGGACTGGGAAAGGTCGGTTTTCTTTCCAGTTCCAAAGAAAGGCAATGCCCAAGAATGTTAAAACTATTGCACAATTGCACTAGCAAAGTAACGCTCTCAAATAGCAAAGTAATGATCAAAATTCTCCAAGACAGGTTTCAACAGTATGTGAACTGTAAACTTCCACATGTTCAAGCTGGATTTAGAAAAGGCAGAGGAATCTGAGATCCAATTGCCAACATTGGTTGGATCATAGAAAAAGCAAGGGAGTTCCAGAAAAACATCTACTTCTGCTTTATTGCCTATGCCAAAGCCTTTCACTGTGTGGATCACAACAAAGTGTAGAAAATTCTTCAAGAGAGAGGAATATCAGACCACCTTACCCGCCTCCTGAGAAATCTGAAGCAACAGTTAGAACTGGACATGGAACAATGGACTGGTTCCAAATTGGGAAAGGAGTACGTCAAGACTGTGTATTGTCACCCTGCTTATTTAACTTATATGCAGAGTACATCATGTGAAATGCCAGGCTGGATGAAGCACAAGCTAGAATCAAGATTGCTGGGAGAAATACCAATAACCTCAGATACACAGATGACACCACCCTTATGGCAGAAAGTGAAAAAGAACTAAAGAGCCTCTTGATGAAAGTGAAAGAGGAGAGTGAAAAAGCTGGCTAAAAACTCAACATTCAAAAAAGTTAAGATATGGCATCTGGTCTCATCACTTCATGGCAAATAGATGGGGAAACAATGGAAACTGAGACAGACTTTATTTTGGGGTCTCCAAAATGACTGCAGATGGTGACTGCAGCCATGAAATTAAAAGCCGCTTGCTTCTTGGAGGAACAGCCATGACCAACCTAGACAGCATATTAAAAAGCAGAGATATTACTTTGTTCACAAAGGTCCGTTTAGTCAAAGCTATGGTTTTTCCAGTAGTCATGTGTGGATTTGAAAGTTGGACTATAAAGAAAGTTGAACTTGATTCTTTTGAACATTGGTGTTGGAGAAGACTCTTGAACGCAGGAGGAGAAGGGGATGACAGAGTATGAGAATGTTGGATGGTATCGCCAACTTGATGGACATGAGTTTGAGCAAGCTCCAAGAGTTGGTGATGGACAGGGAAGCCTGGCATACTGCAGTCCATGGGGTCCAAAGTGTCGGACATGACTGAGTGACTGAACTGAACTGAACTCAACTCAACTCAATCAATGGTCCTCATAGCAAAAATAAATGCAGCAGGAAGAATTAAGACTAAAATACTAAATTTGATTTTGCACTTGTTGAATTTAAGTTAATAACATAACATTCAGTTGTAGATTGCCTAGGGCAGCTGAAAAAGTGGGGCTGAAGCTGAGCTACAGCAAGGTGAGAAATTTAGACTTGGCGGACATCCAAATCAAGACCTAATATCTTCCTCCTGCTTTATAAAATATTCATTAGCAGCTGCAGCAAGTATAGTCAGTACTAGTTGCAAATTACTGGATGTTCAGTTAACTCTAGGAATGTCAGCAGGAAACTTTTCCAAAAATCAATAGAGAAAAATTTTCCCCAAACAAAAATTAACTGATACCTTCCTTTTTTTCTTCATTAAAAGAAAAAAATTCTATATGATCTGATGCTGTTGTCATACATCACAAGGAATACAATGATTCAGTCCTAAATACATTGGCACCTTAAATGGAAGGGTCAATGCTATCATCTGCTGTCATCATTAGTAAAAAAAAAAAAAAAAAAAAAAACCTTAAAGAAAACACATAATAAAAGGCCCTTACAACAGAGTCCAACAGATTACATGTCAGGTAATTGAGCTATCTCAGCTCATTGATTTTTTAAAAAAACTCTTGGGAATTATCCTGTGGATAGGTTGGCTTACCCTCCTCCACCCCGCCAAAAAAACCAAAAACAGTTGAGAAATCAGAATTTTAAATCTAGCCATTTTATAGAATGAACATCTTCCTTCTTGGCATCATGATTTGACCATCTTTCTAGACATTATCGAAAAATGCATTAAGAAAACTCAATATTAAATAGCATCGATAACCTACTACACTTTTGTGCTCCTGAAATTCTTAAAGAAGTGGCCTGCACCACTACATCTGGCTTCCTCTGCTGCTTTCGCTTTCACCTCCTGCAATCAGGATCTCAACCCCAGCAGTACATTGCTTTCCCAAACACCAGAAGTGGTCCCCCCAACCCCGCCCCAGTCAAAGGCGCCAACCATTCCTCCAGCTGCATTCTGCCTCAGCTCTCCTATGAATTCATTTCTTTTGAGCCGCAATGTGAATAGGTTTGTTTATTTTAAATCACAGATTTCACAGACATGAATCTCATTTTTGCTTCTAGACTTTACTAGCTGTTTGGCTTTGGGCAAAGTGGCTACTGCCTGGAGCCTCAGCTTTCTCAAAGGTAAAAATGACTGTAATAACGATTGCTACTTATCACAGATCAACAGTGATCACTGCTTCTATTCTTGTCATGAAGACTGAAAGGGAAAGTGTATATAAAACATCTGACCCATCACAGAAAGCTCACTCTCCACCCCCGACTTCTTTGTGCAGAATCTGTCTTCCGAAAGAAAGGAGCATATGTTTTAAAAATTTCTGCTCTCCCAAGTCTTGGCTATTGCGAATAATGCTGCTATGAACATAGGAGTGCCTGTATCTTTCGAATTGTAGTTTTGTCTGGATATATGCCCAGGAGTGGGATTGCTAGATCATATGGTAATGCTATTTTTAATTTTCTGAGTAACCTCCATATTGTTTTTCACAGTGGTTGCACCAACTACATTCCTACCAACAGTGTAGGAGGGTTCCCTTTTCTCCATACCCTCTTAAGTATTTGTTATTTGCAGGCTTTTTAACAATGGCCATTCTGACGGGCATGAGGTAGTACCTCACTGTAGTTTTGAGAAGATATGGTTCATATATACAATGGAATACTACTCAGCCATAAAAAGAACAAAGTAACACCATTTGCAGTGACATGGATGCAACTAGAGATTATCATACTAAGTGATGTCAATCAGAAAGAGAAAGACAGATACCATATGCTATCACTTAAACGTGGGATCTAAAATATGACACTGGTGAACTTATCTATGAAACAGAAACAAAAATCAGGGACATAAAGAGGTTGCCAAGGGGAAGGGAGATGTGAGAGGGTTTCACTGGGAGTTTGGGATGCGTAGATGCACACTGGTATATATAGAATGGATAAATAACAAGGTCCTACTGTATAGCACAAGCTTTCCATTTGGAACAGTGGTAGAGGATCCATTTGCCAGTGTAGGAGATGTAGGAGACATAGGTTCTACCCCTGGGTCTGGAAGATCCCCTGGAGGAGGAAATGGCAATCCACTCCAGTATTCTTTCCTGGAGAATCCCAAGGGCAGAGGAGCATGGTGGACTACAGTCCATGAGGTCACAAAAAGTTGGACATGACTGAGCAACTGATGTATAACACAGGGAATTATATTCAACTTCCCGTGATAAATCAAAATGGAAAAGAATATGACAAAGAATGTATATATATATATATATATATGTATGTGTGTGTGTGCATGTGTGTGTGTGTGAGTGTGTGTTTATATGTATAACTGAGTCACTTTGCTGTACAGCAGTAGGTAACACACTCTCATTCAACTATACTTAAATTTTTTAAAAAAATTAAAAAGAAATCAGGAGTCCCCAATCCCTGGGCCATAGACCAATACTGATCCACAGCCTAGGAACTGGGCCACACAGCAGGAGGTGAGTGGCAGGCAAGTGAAGCTTCATCTGCTACCCCCCTACACTCGCATTACTGCCCGAATCATCTCCCCCAAACAGTCCATGGAAAAATTGTGTTCCATGAAACCAGTTGATGAAAGTAAAAGAGGAGAGTGAAAAAGTTGGTTTAAAACTCAACAGTCATAAAACTAAGGTCATGGCATCTGGTCCCATCACTTCATGGCAAATAGATTGGGAAACAATGGAAACAGTGACAGACTTTATTTTGGGGGGCCCCAAAATCTTTGCAGATGGTGACTGTGGCCATGAAATTAACAGACACTTGCTCCTTGGAAGGAAAGTTATGACCAACCTGGACAGCATATTTAAAAGCAGAGACATTACTTTGCCAACAAAGGTCCATCTGGTCAAGGCTATGGTTTTTCCAGTGGTCATGTATGGATGTGAGAGTTGGACTGTGAAGAAAGCTGAGTGCTGAAAAATTGATGCTTTTGAACTGTAGTGTTGGAGAAGACTCTTGAGAGTCCCTTGGACTGCACAGCGATCCAACCAGTCTGTCCTAAAAGAAATCAGTCCTGAATATTGATTGGAAGGACTGAGGCTGAAACTGAAACTCCAAAACGTTGGCGACCTGATGCAAAGAACTGACTCATTGGAAAAGACCCTGATGCTGGGAAAGATTGAAGGTGGGAGGAAAAGGGGACAACAGAGGATGAGATGGTTGGATGGCATCACTGACTCAATGGACATGTGTTTGGGTGGACTCCGGGATTTGGTGATGGACAGGGAGGCCTGGGGTGCTGCAGTCCATGGGGTTGCAAAGAGTCGGACATGACTGAGCGACTGAACTGAACTGAACTGATGAAATCAGTTCCCAGTGCCAAAAAGGCTGGGGACCATTGGATTAAATGGGGTCAAAAGGGTGAGACCTAATCTGATAGAATTAGTGGCCTTATAAGTAGAGGAAGAGAGATGATTCTTTCTCTCTCTCTCTTTCTCTCTCCTTTTTCATGACCACACATTGAGGAAAGGCTATAGGAGGATATAGAGAGAAGATGGCAGCCTGCAAGTTGGGTAGAGAGTTCTCACCAGAACCTGACCTGCCAGACCTTCATCTGAGACTTCTAGCCACCAGAACTATGAGAAAATGAATCTTTGTTTTTAAGCCATCCAGTCTATGGCGTGTTGTTATGACAAGCTGAGCTAACTAATACAATTTCACATAATAATAAAGGATATAGTTCATAAAGAAGGTAATCATCATGCTAAGTTGCTTCAATCACATCCAACTCTGTGCAACCGTATGGACCATAGCCCACCAGACTCCTCTGTCCATGGGGTTCTCCAGGCAAGAATACTGGAGTGGGTAGCTGTGCCCTCCTCCAAAGAATCTTCCCAACTCAGGGATGGAACCTGCATCTCTTACGTCTCGTGCCTTGGCAGACGGGTTCTTTACCACTACAATCATCAAATTTTGTACATCAAATAACAACAAGAAAAGCAGTATTGATATAAGCAAAAGCAGACTTCAAAGTTTAAAAGTATTAGATGAAACAAAGAAAAATAATATTTATTAGTAGAGATGGAAATTGAAGGGGGGTTTAACAACAGCAAATCTTTATCTACCCAATAATCACAGTCATATATATAACGTAAAAATTCCTAAAAATAAAAAAATTGATAAATCGTGATTAAATTAGGAGATTTTAGTATTTATTGTATAGAATCTTTAAAAAGGCAAAACTAATGAAAGTATGGAGAATTTTAATAATTTCTTTAAAAACTTGATTTAGCAGTTACATGTAGAGAGAACGACTTACACTAAAATAGAGAATACATATGTTCATCTAATATGTTAGGTCAGTGTTTGGGATTGAATTGTGTCCCCAAAAGATATGTTAAATTCCTAGCCTCTGGTACCTGTGAATCTGACCTTATTGGGAAATACAATCTTCACAGATATCATTAAAATGTAAGTTAACATGAGAGTGTACTGGAATAAGGCGGTCCCTTAGCTTTTATGAATTATGTCCCTGTAAGAAGAGGAGAAAAGTCACAATTCAGCTCATGCAGAGAGGAGAACCCCATGTGGCAACAGAGGCAGAAACTGGAGTCATGTATTTACATGCCAAAAAATGTCAAGAACTGCAGACAACACTGGAAGCTGAAAGAATGACTTGGAACAGGTGCTCCCCCAGAGACCTCAAAGTGCAAGGCCCTCGTGGTACCTTGATCCAGACTTTAGCTTCCAGAACTACAAGAGAATAAATGCGTGCTCTTATAAGCCTCTCAACTTGGGCAATTTATTACAGCAGCCCTCAAAACAGTTAGCTTCCCCAGAACAGGCTCTGAAACATTGAGGAAATGTTTTGAGGAGGAAGAGAGAAAGGGAAACAGGAAAGGAAGGAGCTAAGTAAACACACCTTGATACTGGGAAAGATTGAAAGCAAAAGGAGAAGCGGGTGGCAGAGGATGAGATGGTTGGATGGCAACACTGACTCAGTGGACATGAGTTTGAGCAATCTCAGAAAGATAGTGGAGGACAGGGAAGGCTGGCATGCTGCAATTACATGGGGTTGCAAAGAGTCGGGCATGACTGAGTGACTGAAAAACAACAGACAAACATGTGTTCTCAGCTGGAGTTTAGGTTCAGCCTGAGCCCTGGAGCAGGAGGGGCACCACATTGCTGTTCTGCTTTGACAAAAGGGGGTTAGCCCTTTGTCCTCTGTGTAAGTCAGTCATTCATTACACGCTGCTGATGACTGAGTAGGGGAGGGAGGACAGAGAGAGGGGCACATAACCTCCTTAGTGAGACAGCCCCATTTGGCTAGGGCCATTCTCTAAAAAAGGGATAGCTGTGAGCTGTTAACAGCCAATACTCACACGGTCAACTATATATTCTGTGCCTGGACATTTTTTTTTACTGTTTTGGCTCCTAGAAAAACTTAAATAAATTCCAAAAATTAGAGAATTTACAGACCTTAATCTTTGATAATAAACTTCTAAATTTACAAATCAATAATTAATCATTGCCTATTAAAACAGAATTGTATTATTTTGAAATCATGAAACACTCCAAATGATTCCTGAGTCAAAGATGAAGACAAAACTAAAACTGAAAATAATTTAGAACATAGTAAGAAGGTGAATTCTTCATAATCAAACCTATAGCTGAAGAAATACTCAGAAGTACATTTTTAGACTTACATACGCTAGTGAATGAAAAAGAAACGAAACAGTATTAGCAATTAAGAAAGCATTTCACAACAAACAAAACAAAGGGGAAATTTCTACAGACAAAAATATGAAATATGAAATAAAAAGTTAAAAGCTAATAAAATATTTTCTTTCAAAAGACTAACAAAATAAAAGCATTGTTCTCTCCCCAACTATCAGCAAGCTGGATTAAGGGGGAAATAGAACATAAATATATAATATTAAAAAATATATATATGATTATTTTATTCATTCAATTGAAATATACTTATTGATTAGAAACTGTGTATCAGGAAGAAAGAGAAAATAGTGATGAGCAGTGATTCTTGTACTATAGATTATGTACACTGAAATACAAATAAATGCTCATAATATGATCAGAATTTGTGTGTTAACTGAAACCAAGGACATATACTATAAAGGAAAGCCTAGTGATTGCTGTCATGCAAACTCCAGAAGAAATTCTGAGTAATGACTAACTACCTAGCTTAACCCTCAAAATGATAAGACTATATGAAAAGGTCAATATCTACAAAGGAAACTAGAATAGTAGAGATTTATCATGTAAAAAATGTCCTCCAGCAAAAAGATAAGATATTTTGAAGAATTTATGCCAATAAATTCAACAACTTAGACGAAATGGATAAATTCCTTAAAAAAACACAATCACTAAATTTGTTCAATAAAAAAATACATAAAAATCTTAATATTTCTGTATCTGTAAAATAAATTGAGTCTGAAATTTTAAATCTTTCTACAAAGAAAATGCCAAACCCTGGTGACTTTGCTAGTGAAACCTCCAAACATTTAAAGAGAAATACCAGTCTTAAAACATTCAGAAATTAGAAAAGGAAGGAAGAAAGGGACAGAGGAGGAAGGAAGAAATTTTTCCAGCTCATTTTATAGGGCTAACTTAACCCTGATATCAAAATCACTTATGATTGCAAAAAAGAAAATTATAGCAAAATACAAGTTTTTAAATGAAAATACATGCAAAAATACTAAGCAAAATTTTAGCAAATAAAATTCAGTGATGTGTAAAAATCAATAATATATTATTAACTGAATTTGTTCCAAGAATTCATAGGTGTATAAATAAGCAAAAATGTACTTAAAAGTAATACACTTTATTGTATATGTATTATACTTCAGCAAAATTTTTAAGTGTCACCAGGCAAAACATATTATAGCTGTTTTTCTTCCAAATGTCTAAGGAACAGGTGATGCTTTCATTCTGTGAAGCTATGTTAACCTTCACTGACAAACTTAGAGATCAATTTTATTTGTGAACACAAATTTAAAAATTCTAAATAAAAGATTAACATATTTAGTCCTTCTGAGTATTAAAAAACTATTACACTATGATTATATAGATTTGAGAAATTTCAACATAAGGAGGGCTATCACTATAATTCTTCACCTTAACAAAAGAGAAAAAATATTATATGATAAAGTTAAATAGATATGTGATAAAATTTAAAAGCAAATTATAACAAAATAAGTCCTTAAGTTTTATGTAACAAAATAAAACTCTTTAAGTGATCAACAATATTATTTCTATACATACATATGCACATGTAAAGATTATTATTTGTTTATTATTTTATTTATATTTGAATAGCAAATGTCATATTGAATAAAGAATGCTGAAACCATTTCTAGTAAAATCAGGAACATGAAAGACATGTCTACCACTATCATCATTATTAAAAATTCTCATAATGATCATCTCTCCATTAAGGCCTTCCCTAGCTACTCTGTCTAAAATTCAGTCCTCACCCTCATTCCAAGCCTTTCTGTCCCCTTTTTATACTTTCTCTTCAGCCTCTGTCATTATCTAATATTATCTAATATTTCTTTTGCTTATGTCTGTCTTACTTAAGAATATACATTTTGTCTGTTTTATTGACAGATATATCCTTAGCACCCACACAATGCCTATTCATTACCCTCTCAATAAATAATTTCTGCATAATGAGTTATGTAACAAGACAAGATTATGAAACAGTAAGTTTAAATACTGGAAGAGACAAAATTAACTTTTTTAATTACTAGATGATAATGTTAAATACATAGAAAACCCAACATAGACTTATAATGTAACCATTAAGTTTAATAAAATAATTAGACATTGTGGCTGGAGATGAGTATACAAAATCAAGATTTTTTTCTTTGTATTGTAACATGCATTTAGAAATAAAGATGGAGCAAATGTCTCATTCATGGGGGCAAATAAAAATTGCAAATACAAAGGTAACATAAAATTAAAAAGTAATATAAAAAGAACCTATATAATAAAAATTTTTTAAAGAAATAAAATACTATATTATTTTAGTAATATATTTTAGATATCTTACAATATAAATGTTGTCTATATTAGTATAACTTTAAAACAATTCAAAATATAATTCCAATTTTTTTGGAAATTGGATTATAAAATTCACATAGAAAAATGTATGTCTCATAATATCCATGAAAAAAATTTTAATCTACAATGATGGACAACTTTTCTTGAGAGATAGTAAAATTTACTATGAAGTTACTGCAAAAAATAATATTGGGCTAATTTGAGGATAAATAGAGCAAAGAACAAAATAAAGGGCCTACACTAACTCCAAATATAATGTGAAATAACATTTGACTAAAATGGAATGAAATTTCTATGGGAAAATGCTGGTCTACTTAATTATGCAGGAAAAAATGTTCTGTTCATTCTGAAGAAAATAAAAAAGCAAGCACCTCATACAGTACAAAAATAAATATAAGATGGATTAAATTTAAATGCAAGGGATAAAAATTAAATTATTAGAATATAACTTAGTAAACTTTTTCACAATCTCACTTACAGTGAGGGAGGTCTTCTAAAGTTAAACAGGAAATCCAGAAAACATAAAAGAAAAGACAGACGTTGTATGCAACGACATTATATGCGAAAGACTAAGGCTAAGTGAAATCAATGCATACCAAAGGCTTAGGTTGGAGGATATTTTACTAAGGTGGCAGTCAAAAAATCAATATCTTTAATATTGAAAGCTTTAAATTTTGACAATAAACCTATTATGAATAAACAGATACAGAAAAATGGGCTAGAATATGAACAGACTAATTTACAGAAGAAGAAATACAAATGTCCAATAAATACTAAAAAGCAATCATAGTCATGATAATGCATATACAAAAAAATTATACTCAATATTTTATCTATAAAAATGCAAAGTTTTGCAAATGTAGTAACATCATGGACTGGGGAGAATATAGAGAAACAGTCACTCACATAAATTTCTAGTAAAAACAGCAATTAATACAAACTTTTTAAGTGGTAATCTTTTGGTATGTGTTTAACACATGCCACACCTACTAGGATGTTATTGAAATAGCTCCAAGATGTATTAAACATAACAATGAGTATGTGTGATTCCTTTCTGTGTAAAATAGGATGATAGATTTAGTACACACTGTATTAGAATAGTTTACAACTATAAAAAGTAGAATCAGACATAAAACAAGTCATATTGCTTGCTGAATTGAGGGGGAGGGAGAAAGACTTGATGGGCTAGTCTTGGAAACAGCACATATCACTACTATTCACATTTAATTAGCTAGAACTCAGTCATGTGACCACATGAAATTGCAAAAGAGAGTGAGAAAATGTAATCTATCTGTGCCCAAGAGGAAGAGAAGAAGGTTTTAATGGACTGCTAAAAGTCTCTGTTATAGATAGAAATATAGATAGATGATGATATTAATAGATAATAGATATAGGGCAAGCTATCTAACTGCATATGTAACTATACCACATAAATTCAGTATAACCATAATTTTTATTTCTGGCAGAAATTATAAGAAATTCTGAATAAGGATTGTGCTATTATTTCAGAATCAAATAGAAGAGAGTGAGAGTTTTGTTGTATTTTATACCTCTCTGGATGTTTACTCCATAAACATATATATTTTTTACCCTTTTATCTCCAAAAAAGGGACTACAGGATGTAAGTAAAAAGACTAGATCCCGTCTTTCCTCTTTGTTTCTCTATGCATTTAAACTGAATAGATGCATTTATAATAACTAATAAGCACATAACAAATAAAAAATAACTACTAAAAGTGTGCTGAAAAAAACATGTATTTTTCCACAAGCAACTTGACAAGCTATCCTATTAAAATGAAAAAGTCAGTATATAAAGATATATAAACTAGGCTGTTTATTGCATCTTTATTTGTCATGGCAAATGTAACAACCTGAACATCTCTTGATGGAACCTGAAAAATTAGTGGCAAAACATATTGTGGAAGAGCAATTCTCACACTTTTTTGATTTCATAATCCTTTCATACTTTTAAAACTTATTAAGAACTTCCAAGAGTTTCTGTTTATGTGGGTTGAATTTATCACTGTTTTTCATATTAGAATTTCACTAAGAAATTTAAATATTTAATAGTTAATTTGAAAATAAAAATAAACTTACCATATATTAACACATAACATATTTTATTTAAAAATTGATATTTTCATAAAACAAAAAATTTATTGAGAAGAGTGGAACTGTTATATTTTTGCAAGTCTCTAATGACTGTCTTTATAAAATACAGCTTCAATCAGCTTCTACATTTTTAATCTGCTGCTGTGTGTTATGTTGGCTGATGTACATGAAAAAAACTCAGCCACACATAGATATTTAGTTGCAAAAGTGGAAATTAGTTTAATAGCATTTTCAGATCATTTTTATGTTCTTCTTTGGTATTATACCAAAACTTAACAAGTGACTGTTTATTAAGGGTTAACTGTAATGTAAAATCTGAAATCTATGTCAGTGAATTTTTTGTGCAGTTAGATTAAAATCTTTATTTTGCACTTTAAGCAGGCCTTTTACCCTTTTATGATTTTGAACTATCATGCATTGATCGTTTGGGAAATATTGGTTCATCAAGTTATAGTAGATCTCCCAAATTTTGACACATCATTATATAATATCAAAGAATCAACTCTATTAATATACCAATGATGCTCAGGGTGGTAGATAAAAGTATTCTAAAATTGCTTATAAGCTTGAACTTGATCATCAACAAAAAAACCATCAGTTGTTTTCCTTGAAGTGACAGGCTCACTTTGTTCATTTTTAAATCTTATTGCATTTAATTTCCAATACCCGAATCTAAATAATCAGTTTTTCAGTCTCTATTTTTTCTTAAAAATGGTGCTTCATGGAAAGCGCAGCTGCCTTTAAGCTCACAACTCAATTACACATGAGCTTTTCCTTGAGGCAGTCATCATACTTCAGTCTGCCAGAAACATGCTTCATGCAGTCTTCTCGTTTCACCAGCCAGAATATTAAAGGGGCATATACTCAAGGGTTGAGATTCAATATTATTAATTTTTACTGTCTCATCAAAGGACATTCTTCAGTGAAACTGACTTCAAACAGAGAGTGTCCAGTGGTAAAGAGCAATTAACTTCCAGTGCAGTCTAATGTGACTGCCTTAATTCATGCTAAGTGGCACTAGTGGTAAAGAACCTACCTGCCAATGCAGGAGACATAAAGATGCGGGTTCGGTCCCTGGGTTGGTAAGATACTCTGGGGTAGGAAATGGCTACCCACTCGAGTATTCTTGCCTGGAGAAACTCATGGACAGAGGAGCCTGGAGGGCTACAGTCCACAGGGTTGCAGAGTCAGACGTTACTGAAGGGACTTAGCACGGTCCAAGTTTGAATCAGTGATATCAACTCTTTAGCTGTGTGACTTAGGAGACATTTACTTAATTCCAGAGAGACTCAGTTTTTTGTTTTGTTGTTGTTGTTGTTTTTATCTGCAAAAAGCAAAGCAATCACACAATTTAAGTGCCCAATACGTAGTTCACAAATTTCAAATACAGACTGGAGTTTTAATATGCAGCACCTCAGATGAACAAAGAGTCGAACAGTTGTAAAATCTCCTGGGGAGTTGGCTGGCTGACAGAGTTAGAAATAAAATCATAGTTTTATGATATTTACTTTGTCTTTTTATCTGTGAAGATATCCAATTGTGACACAATGATTTGGCTATCTGAGTTAGTTTTTCAGTCCCCAGAATGAGAACAGCATGTCTTTTCATCTCAGTAGTAGCTGAAGGCAAAATCTAGGCTGGATTTTGGCTGTTTATAGACCCTATTTGACTCATATATGCACCCAGCTCTTCTCAAGTAGAATGTTAAAGAGCTGCATAATAGAAAACATGCATAGAGCACTCTTAAGAACTTCTGAAAAATGTACTTTGTTTAGATTCTTATACTTGACTGTGAATAAATTTAAATTTTCAGTAATAATATACAGTAACACAAAAGTAAAGAGTGGTTAGTTATTTCTAAATGACGAAGTAATCGTTGGATTTTATTTTCTTTTTATGCTTACTTTGTTTTTCTACCATTAGCATTTTTGTTTATTGTTTTAAAGTTATTTAACATTGTTTTAAAAACAGAAACATCACAGTGAGCTTGGTTTATGGCAATTTTATTGCAATTTTGCACTGCATTTAAATTTTCAAAGGATTAGTTAAAATTTGAAAAGAACAGTGCATTTACCTTGGCAAAGGGAGAAAATAGACTTTGTAGTGGTTTTAGCCATTCATCCACAACTTTTAGGAAAGAACTGCCTACCCAAAAGCCATTAGTTTAATGACACAATGTAAGCGTTATTCTGGGAAGTAAAACGCTGTGATTAAACATGTGCTACATCTCCGCCACCCTCGGGGATTTGCTCTCGTCCTAACAAAGAGAGCTCAAGTCAGACATGGAACAGCCTTCAGTGCAGCACGAGGTCTGTAAGTCTTGTCTTGACATCACCAAATGCTTCTTTGACCTCCAAAGCCCTTCCGTGGGCAGCTGTTCACCCTGAAGACTTTCCTCCCCTGAGAAATCCATCTTCGGAAGGTTTTGAGCTGCTCTTTCCTCAGAAATCTCCTGTTCATTTGGCAGCTGGAAGTGGTTTCCTCTCTCAGCTATAGAGAAGGGAAAAAATACTTCCTTAGAGCGCTCTGACAAAGGCAGCAACCAACTTCTGCTTTGGGGGAAATGCATTGGATTTTTGGAAAGAAATTGAATCCTGAAGATGACTTTTATTTTTAACGTTGGCCTGGGGCTTCAGAGAGGTTAGATATTTTAGGGAGAACTCAGTCATCTCTACCCTCCGCATTTTACAGAGGAGGAAAGGGGGGTGCAGAGAGGAGGACTGACAGAGCCAGTGTCACTCAGCTGGTTAGCAGCCAAGTCAGGGCCTGGCTTCTGTTCCGCATGGTGACCAGCGGCTTCCAAAGGTATTAGTTATATGTTATCAACAAAAAACAACCAACCAAAAAAGAACCCTGTGTTCATTCCGCAAAGCTGATCAGTAAGGAAGGAAGTGGAGATTTAAATCTCTATATCTGAAAATTAAAAGTGGGTCCCACTGTTTTATCAATGTTGTTCCCAGAGTCCATGGATAAGCCTCTCTCACTTTAACTTCATCCAGACTTACTTATCAGCATCTTAGCACACTGGAAGGCACCAGAAAAAATTTAGATCAATGAATACTGATTGGTAAGCCAGTAGTGGATTAAACATCTAATGTATGGGAAAGTACTCTGAAAGTCTGTGAAAGGTTAAATAACAGTATTATGAAGTCAGTGGTGTTAAAAGGGAATAGCCTTACACAGACATACGTTCCATTGTCCCATGTCTTACAGATACTGAAATGTCTATTTTTTTTACTGTATTTTGACTTGCTAATCCAGACGTTGGTAAAATACAGTCAATGAGGTAAATTATACTCTTGAGTTTAAAAACCATTATTGTTTATTAGCATCTAGTAACTATGAACCTCTCATTATTAAAGTAGGAGTGGTCAATTCACAAGTTTTCAAGACATTGGCCCACCAAAATACAAAAACTGTAGATCATTTTCCA
Source organism: Dama dama (assembly GCF_033118175.1). Lineage (NCBI taxonomy): Eukaryota > Metazoa > Chordata > Mammalia > Artiodactyla > Cervidae > Dama > Dama dama. The sequence continues at coordinate 76,105,580 of NC_083700.1, read as the reverse complement.
AAATCTTTTTCCTTACCAAAATCATTTTAAATCAAATTGAAACCTGTAGTCTTTTATCAGGTACGTGGTTGCAACATTTATTACATTAGTATGCTTTCCTCTTTTAATTATAAGACATAACAAATACAATTACTAAAATAGAATCTCAAATAAAATTTACCTCACACTTTAATATAGGGTTAGTAGAAAATGGTCAACTTTGAAATTACCTGAGTTGGAAAACAGATACAGTGAAATCAGTCGCCTCACCGTTTCTGAAACACACTAGTTCACTCTCATCTTGAGACAATATCTACTCTCGTCAGTAGCTAATTATTGCTGCTAGAATTCCCACCCCACTCCTCATAACTCCTTAGGGCCTCTATCAAACATCACCACCTCCACAGTGCCATTATTTATTATGACACACACTGCCACCATCTTCTTGCCACCTGAAACACACTATAAAATAAGGAAAATACCTCGACTCTTGTAGTCAGAAAGCCCTGGTTTTCTTCCCAATCACACTGCTGACCAGCTGGGTGAACAATTTTGTCCTCAATAAAACTGTAAACAGTGGTAATATTACTTACTTCAAAAGATCCTTATCAGAAGATGAAGTGTTGCACATGAAACTGCCTGGCACATAATAAGTGCTCAATAAAAGTTAGATTCCTTCCTCCCATTCTTATTTAGCAGCTGCCTGAATGCCAGCTTATTATATTCTATAATTATCCAATATGAAAATCTTGCTTCTACAACATGGCCCTTGAAGTCACCTGCTTCTCCCTACTCAACCACCAGGACCTGCCATAGGTGCTGAGCTCACCAAAGTAGTTATGCACTCAAATCATTTCAAGCAGGGGACTAAAGAATACATGGTCATATTTTTTGAAAATGAGCAGTTCATCTCTTTCCCAAGCCAAATTAAGCTTATTTTGATCATTAATTCACTAGATTGAGGTGGATGTGGCTTAGTAGTAACTAGAGAAAGAGTTATTAAGACAAATCTTCAAAAAATAATAATAAATGAAGAAGTCATACACATCCATGTTACCTTGCTGACCCTGCAGGAGTGCCCCCAGTTGCCGCCTCCACCTGGAGCTGGCACAGATGTAGATGACCGTGCGTATGTACTCAGACCCACAGAGTTTCCTGGATCTTTCACTCCTTGCTCCTGAAATGGCAAGCATAACAGAGAAGATAAATAGCATAAAAATGAAACCCCTCATTTTGCTGAGGACTGAATGAGAGTCTGATATGGTGAATATTGTCAAACCAAGTTTTGAAGTTGCCCTCCCACTCTCGGCAAATTTATATGAACTTTCCTGCCATTTTATTGGCCAATACCTCACTTTAACGATATTTGCTAAGCACATGGGTGATACCATGAAGTTTTGAAAATGAATTTTTACGATTATTGCTAGTTATTCAGTCACTTCTGAACAGCGTCACTTACTATTTAGCTGCCTTCATGAGACAACAGGACACTTGGAAGACATCATGGAAAACACATGGACGTAAAAGAATGAAACTAGAACACTTTCTAACACCATACACAAAAATAAACTCAAAATGGATTAAAGATCTAAATGTAAGACCAGAAACTATAAAACTCCTAGAGGAGAACATAGGCAAAACACTCTCCGACATAAATCAAAGCAAGATCCTCTATGACCCACCTCCCAGAATATTGGAAATAAAAGCAAAACTAAACAAATGGGACCTAATGAAACTTAAAAGCTTTTGCACTACAAAGGAAACTATAAGTAAGGTGAAAAGACAGCCCTCAGATTGGGAGAAAATAATAGCAAATGAAGAAACAGACAAAGGATTAATCTCAAAAATATACAAGCAACTCCTGCAGCTCAATTCCAGAAAAATAAATGACCCAATCAAAAAAATGGGCCAAAGAACTAAACAGACATTTCTCCAAAGAAGACATACAGATGGCTAACAAACACATGAAAAGATGCTCAACATCACTCATTATCAGAGAAATGCAAATCAAAACCACAATGAGGTACCATTACACGCCAGTCAGGATGGCTGCTATCCAAAAGTCTACAAGCAATAAATGCTGGAGAGGGTGTGGAGAAAAGGGAACCCTCTTACACTGTTGGTGGGAATGCAAACTAGTACAGCCGCTATGGAAAACAGTGTGGAGATTCCTTAAAAAACTGGACATAGAACTGCCATATGACCCAGCAATCCCACTTCTGGGCATACACACTGAGGAAACCAGATCTGAAAGAGACACGTGCACCCCAATGTTCATCGCAGCACTGTTTATAATAGCCAGGACATGGAAGCAACCTAGATGCCCATCAGCAGATGAATGGATAAGGAAGCTGTGGTACATATACACCATGGAATATTACTCAGCCATTAAAAAGAATTCGTTTGAATCAGTCCTAATGAGATGGATGAAGCTGGAGCCCATTATACAGAGTGAAGTAAGCCAGAAAGATAAAGAACATTACAGCATACTGACACATGTATATGGAATTTAGAAAGGTGATAACGATAACCCTATATGCAGAACAGAAAAAGAGACACAGAAATACAGAACAGACTTTTGAACTTTGTGGGAGAATGTGAGGGTGGGATATTTCAAAAGAACAGCATGTATACTATCTATGGTGAAACAGATCACCAGCCCAGGTGGGATGCACGAGACAAGTGCTCCGGCCTGGTGCACTGGGAAGACCCAGAGGAATCGGGTGGAGAGGGAGGTGGGAGGGGGGATCGGGATTGGGAATACATGTAAATCCATGGCTGATTCATATCAATGTATGACAAAACCCACTGGAAAAAAAATAATAATAATAATAAAAATTAAAAAAAAAAAATAAACGCTACCTGCATTTCTTTTTGACCATGAAAAAAAAAATAAAAAAATAAAAAAAAATAAAAGTAGGCAAGTCTAAGTTTCAATGTCAGCCTTACTCCTTATTGAGTGACATAGGGCAAGTTTTAAACATTTTAAGCCTCAATAATCATGTCTATAGGGGCTTCCCTGGTAGCTCAGTTGGTAAAGAACCCGCCTGCCATGCAGGAGACCCAGGTTCAATTCCTGGGTAGGGAAGATTCCCTGGAGAAGGACAGTAAAGAATCCACCTGCAATGTGGGAGACCTGGCTGATCCCTGGGTTGGGACGATCCCCTGGAGGAGGGCATGGCAACCCACTCCAGTATTCTTGCCTGGAGAATCCCCATGGACAGAGCAGCTTAGTGGGCTACAGTCCTAAGGGTCGCAAAGAGTCGGATACGACTGAGCAATCAAGCACAGTCATGTCTATAGAATGGGAAAACCTATCTCATAAGGGTTTTTGTAAGTATTGGAAGAACCATCTATTTCAAAAAAATGAGAACGCACACTTAAGAATTCAGGTTCTCGTGTTTTGAGCTTGAATTCTGCTTTCCCACTTGCCAGATCTAGAATCTTAATCAATATATTTAACATCTCTATGCATCCTTCACTGTAATATTGCATTGATGACAGTGACTACTTCCTAGAGCTAATGAGATAATATGTCTCCTGCTTGACAAAATAAACAGTCAATAATTATTGATTGTCTGCTTCTCTTATCATCCAGACAAAGTAGAAAGATAATGTTCCTTTAGAATTCAGGAGTGTTTCTCTGACTAGAATCTTCCTTGCTATCCTTCACCCTATGACTTAGGTATGCCTTTATCACCACATGTTTTTATAATAGAAAACTGAATTCATAATCTCAAACAGCTAAATAATGAAATTTCTCTTCCAGTAATCCTCTGAAAGCACTAGCTCCTGCAAAGCTTTTACCTACACTGAAAATTCTAGAATTTGAGATATTAAAGAATTATTGTCTCCTTTTTTAGGAAATTGGACAAATATTTATTTAGTTGATTTTGTTGAGTCTTTGTAATGGTGGTAGTTTAGTCGCTAAGTTGTGTCTGACTCTTGCAAACCCATGGACTGTAGCCCACCAGGCTCCTCTGTCCATTGGATTCTCCAGGCAAGAATACTGGATTGGGTTGCCATTTCCTTCTCCAGTCTTTGTGATAGTTGAAAAAATCACTTCAGCCTGTGGATTAAGATCAATTCACCCATAATATTTGTGACATCACCATTCTTCTGTAGAGAAGCTAGAGAACATAACAAAATAATCTATGCTGCCACTGGACGCATCTCTGATTCTGAAAAATAGAATACTGTTTCAAAGAAGTGAGGTTTTCTTTGTCTGTCTGGCTGTGGTATAAGTAATGGATTAAGGGAGACAATATGTGAGGCAGGGGAAACAGAAAAAGGCTTTTGCAATAATTTAGATATATAATTGAGATATAATGGTGTCCTAAACTAAGGTCCTGGTAGAGAGGATGGGGCAAAAAGATAATTAGATAAATGAAGGGTTTGGTACTGACTGGGCAACAGAGGTAAGCAAGAGAGCAACCATAAGTTGTACTTGGGTTTCTGGTGTGCACAGCTGAGAGGTAGAGTGCTTATTTGCTAAGAAAATCACCAAAGTTGCAGGGATGGTTTTTTACATCAAACAGAGCTATCTTATCTTTGATGGGGCAAAACTGCAGGCTACTCTGTGTCATTTGTCAACTCCAGAGGGGCATCTGCATGACCAGGTCTAGCACACTCATATCAGCAATTATCCAGCCGTGTATTCCCAACTTTTTCCTTTCTCTGGAGACTTATACTGCCCAACTTGATAAAGCTAGTTTTCACAAAGCACTGCAGTAAAGCTGTAAATCAGTAAATCAGTGGCTATGGGCTATGCTTCTGCAAAACCCAAGAGAAAATTATTCAGCCAAGAAATGTCCCCTACCCTAGATGTTGGATATACTCTGTTGTCGTTGAACTCTGCTATCACCCTTACTTGATCTCCTAAGGCTCAAAATAGTCTCCTCTTTTGCCAGCTCTAAAGACCTCATCAGGGCTCTTGCTAATCTGGGATGAAGATGAGAGGCCCACAAGACCTGAACTCAGCCTGTGACCAAATGCAGGCAAGCTAACCAGCCATGTCAATTATCCAGATGAAAAAGCTACTGCCAAGAGTGAAAGCCCCAGCTGCAGAGCCTCAAATTCAGGGGCTTACTTTGTTTTCCCCATTTATGAGTTGACAGAGTAGGATTGAATTACTTAAAGAACTCTTTTGAACTTGAAATTCAAAGTCTTGCTATAATTGGCTGATTCTGTTACTCCCACCCCAAAAACATTCAGTGGCTCAGCATTACCTGGAGAATAAAATACAGTCTGGCATTTAAGGCTCTCCACTCAGGTGCCCAAATATGACTCCTTTCACACCCTTCAAGGTCCAATCAGAGAGGAGACAACCCAAATGAAAATTAATCTTTCTACTCTCTTGACCAACAATAGTTTGTTGCTTGTATCTCTAACTGGAGCCCTTACTCCATTTTGCTGGGAGGTTAACACAACTTTTTCTCCTCATCTAGTCTGTAACTCAAGTTACTATCTGCATGGCTTTGATTGTGTAATGGCTTCTCTGAGCTTTAGTTTCCTCATCTGCGAGGAGATAATAATCTGCATTTTATGTTTTCTTGAAGATAGTACAAACTGACATAAGTGAAGCATCTAGCATGATATATGATGCTTAATATATACTCATGTAAATTAACAATTCATATGCAAGAGATTAGAACATGTAATTTTGTGTCACAACTATATAAAAAATTTGGGGTCTTTTATGCATAACTCTCAATCTCAAAGTTTATCCATAAATTTGCAGTCTTTTTTCCCTTTCTTTTATTCTTCCCTTTCCTTCTTTCCTCTCCTCTTTTCCACTTATTTCCTTTTTAGAAATAAGTTCTAAAAAGGCAGAAGCTTAGAGTACTCTTTCCTAAAGGGTTGTCTTCAGGACATGAGTCTTTGCAGATGATCTTTGGAGAAAAAAGTACCTCATCCCAATAGTCCCTTTCCTGAAGATCAGTAAAGCTTACTAATATAGTCAGGGCTCAAACAAGACTTGTAGTTAGGAAACTTCTTTAACTTTGTTTAACTCAATGTTTCACAAACTTATTTGGCTCTAAAAACTTTCACTGTGAAATTGATTAATATCTGGGATAGTTATGAATTACTAGAGTAGATATGTCTCTGTGCTACGGTGCTTCAGTCGTGGTCGACTCTGTGCGACCCCATGGACTGCGGCCCGCCAGGCTCCTCCGTCCATGGGATGGATTCTCCAGGCAAGAATATTGGAGGGCTTGCCATTTCCTTCCCCAAGACATGTCTCTAGTTCCAAGCAAATGGTAGGATTATATTTCTCTGAACTTTAAACTTATTTGTGGCCACAAGACATAGTGTAGCAAATAAAATGTGAGTGGAAGTGACATGTCACCTCTCGCTGGCATTTAAGGGTCACTGCACGGTTCCCCAGTTCTACCACTCGCCTCCTGTCTTGGTGACCAGCAGCAATCCTGATGATGGAATCTGGTCTCTGAGTCAGAACAATACGGAACAGGGCTACCTGCTAACCTGTAATGAACAGGTAATATGAATGAGAAATAAATCCTTATTATTTAAAGCCACTGATATTTGGTAATTATTGATTGTATCAACATTAACAAAGTAAGATGAATTATTTGGCCTTAATAACTGGCTTTAATTATCACACACTCAAAATTATCAATAACATGAAGGTCCACAATTAACATGACCCAAAATTTCAAATTAACAACTAGACAGTGAATTCAGTAAACTTTTCACCTATATACTGCTTATAAAGGAACTGTGGCGAGAAGAATGCCTAATGGATGGTTTGGGGGGCAGACTGGCTTAAAAGTTGTAAGTACTGTCTGTAGCATTAGATGTGGGAAATTTTATCTCAGTTCTGTCATTTTATATCTATGTGACCTCAGGAAATACGTATGACTCTGAATCTCAGTTTCTTCATTTGTAAAATGTAGATAACACTGCTGACTTCACTAGGCTAGTTCTCAGGATTAAAATGTGAAAGAGCACTGATCAAGAGTCTCTAGCACAAAGAGAATTTTTAATAAATTGATCACTGATGCTAACCATAATAATTCTACCAAATAGTATCACACCATACCATAGTGATCTTGGTGTTAGAATACTTGAGTTTTATCATTGCCACTCTAGTTTCTAGTTGAGAGAGCGTGAGAAAGTAATTTAACCTGTATTACATTTTCTAATTTGTAAATGGAAAAACATCACAACATCAAATGAAGTAATGTTAATTATATACTGACAAATTATGAAGCATACCATACAAAGCTGCATTGTGGTAACGATGATTATGAGATCACTGTATAAATTCATTAGCAGACACTAACTTATTTTTATCATTTTTTAACACAGAGTTAGTGCTGCTACTCCTTGGCTAATATTCCTACCTACTGCTTCCAGAGGGTGTTTTCATCAAATGGCACCACTATACACTCAAATATTTTCACGGGTTATTCACAAGTCCTCATGCTCCCTCAATCTTCACTGACTGAATCCTGCACACACACACATCCATTAAATCACAAAGTCTCATTACTTCTACCTTCTAAATGTCCCTGTGGTCTACCTACTACTGAATATCCCCTCTGCCACTATCTAAACTTCCTTTCAGTTAAGTTCAGTTGCTCATTCGTGTCCAACTCTTTGCAACCCCATGGACTGCAGCATACCTGGCCTCCCTATCCATCACCAACTCCCAGAGTTTACTCAAACTCATGCCTGTTGAGTCGATGATGCCATCAAACCATCTCATTCTCTGTCGTCCCCTTCTCCCACCTTCAATCTTTCCCAGCATCAGGGTCTTTTCCAATGAGTCAGCTCTGCATCAGGTGGCCAAAATATTGGAGTTTCATCTTCAACATCAGTCCTTCCAATGAATATTCAGGACTGGTTTCCTTTAGGATGGACTGGTTGGATCTCCTTGCAGTCCAGGGAATTCTCAAAAGTCTTCTCCAATACCACAATTCAAAAGCATTAGTTCTTCGGCACTCAGCTTTCTTCCTAGTCCAACTCTCACATCCATACATGACTACTGGAAAAACCAAAGCTTTGACTAGGTGGACCTTTGTTGGCAAAGTAATGCCTCTGCTTTTTAATATTCTATCTAGGTTGGTCATGGCTTTTCTTCCAAGGAGCAAGCATCTTTTAATTTCAAGGCAACAGTCACCATCTTTAGTGATTTTTGAGCCCCCCAAAATAAAAAGTCTGTCACTGTTTCCACTGTTTCCCCGTCTATTTGCCATGAAGTGATGAAACAGTTGCCATGATCTTAGTTTTCTCAATGTTGAGTTTTAAACCAACTTTTTCACTCTCCTCTTTCACTTTCATCAAGAGGCTCTTTAGTTCTTCCTCATTTTCTGCCATAAGTGGTGTCATCTGCATATCTGAGAATATTGATATTTCTCCTGGCAATCTTGATTCCAGCTTGTGCTTCCTCCAGCCTAGCATTTGTCATGATGTACTCTGCATATAAGTTAAATAAGCCTTGACGTACTCCTTTTCCTATTTGGAACCAGTCTGTTGTTCCATGTCCAGTTCTAACTGTTGCATCCTGACCTATATACAGATTTTTCAAGAGGCAGGTCAGGTGGTCTGGTATTCCCATCTCTTTAAGAATTTTCCACAGTTTGGTGGTGATCCACACAGTCAAAGGCTTTGGCATAAGTCAATAAAGCAGAAGTAGATAATTTTCTGGAACTCTGTTGCTTTCTCGATGATCCAACAGATGTTAGCAATTTGATCTCTGGTTCCTCTGCCTTTTCTAAATCCAGTTTGAACATCTGCAAGTTCATGGTTCACATACTGTTGAAGCCTGGCTTGGAGAATTTTGAGCATTACTTTGCTAACATGTGAGATGAGTGCAATTGTGCGGTAGTTTGAATGTTCTTTGGCATTGCCTTTCTTGGGGATTGGAATGAAAACTGACATTTTCCAATCCTGTGGCCACTGCTGAGTTTTCCAAATTTGCTGGCATATTGAGTGCAGCACTTTCACAGCACCATCTTCCAGGATTTGAAATAGCTCAACTGGAATTCCATCACCTCTACTAGCTTTGTTTGTAGTGATGCTTCTTAAGGCCCGCTTGACTTCACATTCCAGGATGTCTGGCCATCCTAGAATCACACCATCATGATTATCTGGGTCATGAAGATCTTTTTTGTATAGTTCTTCTGTGTATTCTTGCCACCTCTTCTTAATATCTTCTGCTTCTGTTAGATCCATACTATATCTGTCCTTTATTGTGTTCATCTGCACAAAATATTCCCTTGGTATCTCTAATTTTCTTGAAGAGATCTCTAGTCTTTCCCATTCTATTGTCTTCCTCTGTTTCTTTGCACTGATCACTGAGGAAGGCTTTCTTATCTCTCCTTGCTATTCTTTGAAACTCTGCATTCAAATGGTATATCTTTCCTTTTCTCCTTTGCCTTTCATGTCTCTTCTTTTCACTATTTGTAGGGCCTCCCCAGACCACCATTTTGCCTTTTTGCATTTCTTTTTCTTGGGGATGGTCTTCACCATTGCCTCCTGTACAATGTCATGGACCTCCGTCCATACTTCTTCAGGCACTCTGTGTATCAGATCTAATCCCTTGAATCTTTTTGTCACTTCCACTGTATAATCATAAGGGATTTGATTTAGGTCATACCTGAATGGTCTAGTGTTTTTCCCTACTTTCTTCAGTTTAAGTCTGAATTTGGTATTAAGGAGTTCATGGTCTCAGCCACAGTCAGCGCCCAGTCTTGTTTTTGCTGACTGTATAGAGCTTCTCCATCTTTGACTGCAAAGAATATAATCAATCTGATTTCACTATTGATCATCTGGTGATGTCCATGTGTAGAGTCTTCCCTTGTGTTGTTGGAAGAGGGTGTTTGCTATGACCAGTGTGTTCTCTTGGCAAAACTATTATCCTTTGCCCTGCTTCATTCTGTACTCCAAGGCCAAATTTGCCTGTTACTCCAGGTATTTCTTGACTTTCTACTTTTGCATTCCAGTCTCCTATAATGAAAAGGACATCTTTTCTAGGTGTTAGTTCTAAAAGGTCTTGTAGGTCTTCACAGAATCGTTCAACTTCAGCTTCTTCAGCTTTACTGGTTGGGGCATAGACTTGGACTACTGTGATATTGAATGGTTTGCCTTGGAAACAAAGAGAGATCATTCTGTTGTTTTTGAGGTTGCATCCAAGTACTGCATTTCAGACTCTTTTGTTGACTATGATGGCTACTCCATTTCTTCTAAGGGATTCTTGCCCACAGTAGTAGACATAATGGTCATCTGAGTTAAATTCACCCATTCCAGTCCATTTTAGTTTGCTGATTCTAAAATGTTGACATTCATTCTTGCCATCTCCTGTTTGACCACTTTCAATTTGCCTTGATTCATGGACCTAACACTCGAGGTTCCTATGAAATATTGTTCTTTACAGCATTGGAGTTTACCACCATCCCCAGACATATCCACAATTGGGTGTTGTTTTTGCTTTGGTTCTGTCTCTTCATTTTTTCTGGAGTTATTTCTCCACTGAACTCCAGTAGCATATTGGGCACTTACAGATCTGGGGAGTTCATCTTTCAGTGTCCTATCCTTTTGCATTTTCATACTTTTCATGGGGTTCTCAAGGCAAGAATACTGGTTTTCCATTCCCTTCTCCAGTGGACCACATTTTATCAGACTTCTAATCTATACTTCCATTTAGATTACGGCAATGGCCTCTAACTTGGCCTTACATCCTTCATCAATCTGTTCTCTATACTGCTGCCAGAATGATATTTCCAGACGATTATTACCCACACTGAAAATTTTTCAATGATTTCCTGTTTTCCTCAATAAAAAGTAAAAATTCCCTTCACATGGCCTACAGACATTTTATGATCTGGCAGTACTTGAAAAGGTGTTTGATACCCTAAAACTGTAAATGGTCCACCTATAGCAAATATCTGAGTTTTTGGAAAAGTTTGTGTTCTCTACCTTTCTAGGCCTTTCACATACTATTTTCTTCATGTAAAACTCCTTCTCTTCCCCCTTTAAAACTGGTTAACTGCTACTCTACAAGTATCTGTAGTACCAATATTGAAATACCATTTATCTAGATAACTCTGCATAATCTTATGGATAAAATTTTACCATTCATTTTAGTGATTTTTAAAATGCCCTATCAGTGAGAAATAAATGAGCAGGTAAAAATATTTTTATTCGAGATCTCAGAAACAGTAATATATAATGCTTCATTTTGTATTGACAGAATTTTTATTCTTTTTATGTTTGCATTGTCATTTTGGGCTTTTAGAAATTGTTAAAGCAATCATCAGAATATGTATAACAATTTAGAAAATTTTCTAAAACTATTATTAATGAGTTATGATGAAAGGTCCCTAAAGTGTCTTGGGATCATTTGTTCTTCCTGGTATAATGGCATCATATCTTTTAACAGCTGGCTTATCCAAAGAACATACAGACAAGGAGAGAGTACATTTTTTCATGAGATATTACCGATGCTACCTAAATGTCTCAATTTTTTTAAAAAGCAGTGCTCATTTTATAAGATTCATAACCATGTTTTTAAATGTTCCAATTTAATGAGCATGTTCTGCTTTTTATTTAACCCAGGACTAGTTTCATGTAAATTGTTAGCCTTTTAGTTTTATTACCAACTGGGTAAGCCAACCTAAGCAAATGAAGACTAATAGCCTAGTAAATGTTCTATGGATCTGAGGGTGGATTTGAACATTGTACTATATCCTGAACAAACAAGACACGAAGCCCAGATGTTGTATTAAGGAACAAATGAGGTCATAAGCACAATCTGTATTCCCAGCAGGTGGAGTTGGGCCTTGGCAAGGACCCAGCCAGCTGCTAAGGGCAAAGAGGTTCTCAGAGCAAGAAGTGGGGATGTTGTCTGGGATCATCAAAGTGAGAACGACTACTTCTGAGGACCAACTTCATACCGGGTACCTTGCTAAGTGCTTTACTCTGAAGGAAAACTGCTCCAAATTGTCAGCAAGAATACAATCTCACAAAAAGCAGCAGTAATGCCCACCCAAAGAAAGTTATCACAGATTTGTTTATACCTTTTGTCTTAAGGGGGAAAATGGATTTTATCTTGTTGTAGACAAAAAAGACCTTTGATCTATCTTTAGCAACTTTCAAGGCTCATTTTATAAGTTTTCCACCATTAAAATGTTTTTACCCTCTGTGATATTAAGACATTTTGTTAGGATGTTGAAGAAGTCATATTTAAGATTAGATCATGTTATAATATAGGGAAAGCATGGCCAACACTTCTTACATTAATATGATAATTCATTTACTCAGCAAATATTTGTGGTAATAATTTCTCTGTGGAGGTGCTGTTCTAGGTGTTGAACATAGAGTAGCGAGCAAAACACACAGTTCTTGCTCTCAAGGAGTTAACAGTCTAGGGAGGAAGCCGACCCTATGCAAATGACCACAGAAATATTTAGCACAGCAGGTATGAATCTCAATTCAGAAATTCAGGAATCCAAGGAATATATTTTCTATAATTCAGTTTCTAACTTCAAGTCTTCATTTCACTCACCTGGTAGAAATAAACAACACACCAAAAAAAGTTAATGTTAGTATCTCTCAGAGTTGGTTTTATCCCATTTCCAGGACATAATTCTAGCATCTTACTCTATGCCAAGGCCCATCTATCATCAAGAAGTGCTGCTTCTTGCTGGCTCATTAATCATCCTCTGTTGCTTGTTTTTCAGTTCCAGTGCTTCTTTGCTGTTCCTGCACATCATTTATCCCATGGAGAATGGTTTTTTGAGGTTGCCTATGGTTCCTCCTAGATCTTACTGCTTCCTGAACAGTACTTGACAGAGGTAGGACATTGGCCCCTGCTGCTCCATGAATCCACACGTCTGTCTTTTCCTCATTCCCCTCCCTCTCCGGCCCTGCACATTCCCCTTCACATTCAAGATATTTGGAGCAAATTTAGCCTCGCTGGGTGGCAGGTTCTATAGGCGGGAGCTCCAAAGTGTTTCTCCTGAGAATATGAGGTGTGAACTGAGATCTGAAGTGTGAGTGAAGAGCTAACACATTGAAGAGGAGTGAGGAGCGAGGAGAGTGCTCCCAGCAAACGGGGTCCATATGGCAAGGTCTAACCACAGGGGATAAAAACTGAGAAAAACTGCTATAAGCATTATTATTTGGAGATAAAACCATAATTCTAGAAGAATACATACTCTTTTCAACTTATATGGAGAGTACATCATGAGAAATGCTAGGCTGGAGGAAGCACAAGCTGGAATCAAGATTGCTGTATGTTTTGATGTATAAGACCTCGGCAAACCATATAGACATGAACCATTGACTACACAATAGTGGAAAATGTATAAGAGCTGCTCAAAGCTTTGGGTTTAAGTTCAGGTCTCTAGGTGAAGTTCAAGTTACCAGATATATGGTCTTTGGCAAATGATATCATCTCTTTAAGCCTTAATTATATCATCTAGAGGGCTTCCTAGGTGGCTCAGCAGAGAAGAACCCACCTGCCCATGCAGGAGACACAGCAGACAGGGTTCGATCCTTGGGTCAGGAAGATCCCTTGGAGGAGGAAATGGTAACCCACTCCAGTATTCTTGCCTGAAAATCCCATGGACAGAGGAGCCTCACAGACTACAGTCCACAGGGTCTCAGAGTCAGACATGACTGTGCAACTGAGCATGCATGCACATATCATCTGGAAAATAAAGATTATGGTAATAATACTTCTTGCCCCACCTGTCTCATAGGATCACTGTAAGGGTATATAATGTGACAATGGACTTGAAGTTGTTTTGCAAAATGCAAAGAACTTTAACATGCACATTGTTACTAGCATGTTGATAGCAATCTATTCACAGTAGGATGCAACATTTTGAGAGACTCCTACTGGGACAAAGTAGCAAATACTAGTGTTTTATCTCTCATTTATAATTGTAAGTAACTACAACCCAACAGACTGGTTCCAAATAGGAAAAGGAGTACGTCAAGGCTGTATATTGTCATCCTGCTTATTTAACTTATATGCAGAGTACATCATGAGAAACACTGGGCTGGAAGAAGCACAAGCTGGAATCGAGATTGCTGGGAGAAATATCAATATTCTCAGATAGGCAGATGACACCACCCTTATGGCAGAGAGTGAAGAGGAACTAAAAAGCCTCTTGATGAAAGTGAAAGAGAAAAAAAAAAGAAAGTGAAAGAGGAGAGTGAGAAAGCTGGCTTAAAGCTTAACATTCAGAAAACTAAGATCATGGCATCTGGTCCCATCACCTCATGGGAAATAGATGGGAAGACAGTGGAAACAGTGTCAGACTTTATTTTTTTGGGCTCCAAAATGACTGCAGATGGTGACTGCAGCCATGAAATTAAAAGACGCTTACTCCTTGGAAGGAAAGTTATGGCCAACCTAGATAGCATATTAAAAAGCAGAAATATTTGCCGACAAAGGTCCGTCTGGTCAAGGCTATGGTTTTTCCAGTGGTCATGTGTGGATGTAAGAGTTGGACTGTGAAGAAAGCTGAGCACCGAAGGATTGATGCTTTTGAACTATGGTGTTGGAGAAGACTCTTGAGAGTCCCTTGGACTGAAAGGAGATCCAACCAGTCCATCCTAAAGGAGATCAGTCCTGGGTGTTCATTGGAAGGACTGATGCTGAAGCTGAAACTCCAGTACTTTGGCCACCTCATGCGAAGAGTTGACTCATTGGAAAAGACCCTGATGCTGGGAGGGATTGGGGGCAGGAGGAGAAGGGGACGACAGAGGATGAGATGGCTGGATGGCATCACCAATTTGATGGGCATGAGTTTGAGTAAACTCTGGGAGCTGGTGATGGACAGGGAGGCCTGGCATGCTGCGATTCATAGGGTCGCAGAGTCGGTCATGACTGAGCGACTGAACTGAACTGAACTGACATGGAGGTAGGGTGCTAGAGAAGACTCTTGAGAGTCCCTTGGACAGCAGGGAGATTACACTGCTGCTGCTGCTGCTAAGTCGCTTCAGTTGTGTCAGACTCTGTGCAACCCCATAGATGGCCGCCCACCAGGCTCCCCCATCCCTGGGATTCTCCAGGCAAGAACACTGGAGTGAGTTGCCATTTCCTTCTCCAATGCATGAAAGTGAAAAGTGAAAGTGAAGTCGCTTAGTCGTGTCCAACTCTTAGCGACCCCGTGGACTGTAGCCCACCAGGCTCCTCCATCCATAGGATTTTCCAGGCAAGAGTACTGGAGTGGGGTGCCATTGCCTTCTCCAGATTACACTAGTCAATCCTAAAGGAAATCAACCCTGAATATTCATTGGAAGAACTGATACTGAAGCTGAAACTCCAATACTTTGTCTACCTAATGTGAAGAGCCAACTCATAGGAAACAACTTTGATGCTGGGGAAGATTGAAGGCAGGAAGAGAAGGGGATGACAGAGGATGAGATGGTTGGATGGCATCACTGACTCAATGGACACGAATCTGAGCAAGCTCCAGGGGATGGTGAAGGAAAAGAAAGCCTGGCATGCTGTAGTCCATGGGATCACAAAGAGTTGGACATGACTGAGCAACTGAACACCACTACCACCACCATCACCACAGAGATGAACCTAATGAACATACTAAGTATGATGTACAGCTATATACTAGCAAATACAATCTTCCTTCCCTACACAAGTTGGAAGAGCAGCTAACAATTTACTCTCAGAACTCTCAGTAAGTTCTTCATGGGACATGCCTAGTAGAGAATGACCAAATGAAATCATGAATACCTAGCACAAAAACCTAAAGTCAGCCCAGTCACCACCACTCTTTTCTTAGGCCCTTAACCAGGATAAAATGAGTTGGCTAACAATTCTTGAATATTTATGGTAAACTCTACATTCTATCAGGAAACATCATTAGGAAATGCAAATTAAAACAATAATGAGGTATCACTACACATCTACTAGAATGGCCAATATTTGGACCACTGGTGACACCAAAGCTGGCAAGAATGTGGAGCAACAGGAACTCTCATAAATTGCTGGTGGGAATGAAAAATGGTATAACCACTTTGGAAGACAGTTCAGGGTTTTGTTTTTTTACAAAACTAAATATACTCTTACCATATGATCCAGAAATTGTACTCCTTGGTATTTTCTCAAAGGAGGTGAAAACTTATTCTACATAAAAACCTGTGCATGGATGTTTATAGCAACTTTAATCATAACTGCCCAGTTTTTAAAGCAAGCTAAATGTCTTTCAGTTGGTGAGTGACAAACTGTGGTACATTCAGACATTGGACATTATTCAGCCCTAAAAAGGAATTAACTATAAAGCCATGAGCAGACATAAAAAAACCTTAAATTCATATTATTACATGAAAGAAGTCAATCTGAAAAAGCTATGTATTATATGATTTCATACAATGGAATAGATTCAGTTCAGGATCAGTTGCCTAGGATCCAAGAAGAATAAAATGGATTTGCTTTTCATTTAGGACTGATGAGCAATGAGAATAGAATATGTGAAAATTTTCTAAAATAAAAAATATAAAATAAAAAGAGACACATTTTTTTCAATTACATTTTTATTTTGTTATACAAAGTTTTATGGGAAGTCCAAACCTTTAAAAAAAAAAAAGACAAAGAATTAATGACTTAAACCAGTAGAAAATTTATAATTTATAAATCCTAATAACCTGAACATTTATAATCCTTATAACCTTATCTAAGCTTTCAGTCCACCTAAAAATTGCCTTTGTTTTGTTTAAAGGATGGCTCCAAAGAAATGAAGATCGTGAATGGATACTTGTAAAAGGTAATTCCCACTGTTGCACTGATTCCATTCTGTTTTTAATATATATTACTTTTCAGACAGTTTAGTGACTTTCAAGTGCCTTATGCTCTCCTCTCCACTTAAAATGCTTTATAGAACAGGCTATACTGCCCTATGGTCTCAGTTAACAAACACCAGGACTTTTTAAAACAAACAGCAAGGAACACACTGTTGCCATCTATATTTGAAGGAGGTGCTGCCTCCCATTCCTCCTATTTCTATAAGGTTGCTCTGGAACTGTTCACAAAATAATATCCCAATGGAAACTATATATCAGGGACTCTCTATATTTTATCTGGATCTACTTTAGTCTGGGCTTAAAACCCAGAGCAGATTCTGAAGGATGCAGAGAAGAATGCCCTGATGTGTCCCAGGCTAGTTCTTATTTCTGAATTGGGAGTGTGATGCCTGCTGGCCAAACAATGCAATTCTGACATTGGCTGTCATGTCTTTTGCTAGTCAAATAGTCTAACTCAGTTCTATAGCTATGCCTCTCAGATCTAAGAATATAAAGTTCTTATTTAAAATTGGGTATGAATATCCAATATTCTCATAATGCTAACAGCTGCATAATTTATAAACACTGGAAAACAGAGCTCGGAAAGCAGAAATTTAAAAGTGTATGGACCTTTTGTCTTAATAAAGATTGTGTTTTAAGTAATCCTAATACTTCATAAGCTTTGCTTCTAAAGGAATAACAATTTCTAACCTATTTGGATATTTTACAAGTACATATTTGTACTTATAATGTACTTGGAATATGACAAAGAAAAAGAATAGAAATAAATTTCAAAAATTAAGAAAAATACAATGAAACCCTTACAGTTAGCTCAAATAATAAAACTAATCACATTTATCTGAAGTAGAAGTTCATAAATTTATATTAAATTTAGATGGAAGTTATACATCAAGTAGTGTTTTCTATAATCAAAATCCCAGCCTACTTCATACAAACCAGACTGCTGGTTATTAAACCTTGTTCTACTACTGATGATGAATTATGCTTGACTTGACTTGGGCCCAAGCAAAGTCACTATTACGTCTCCCTGAAAAGAAAAAAAGTTACACAATTAAAAGGCAATAAAATACAAATTAGAGGTAAAGTAGTGTTTAAAATGCCATTTAAAATTTATAAGCTAGTGATACACATATAAAGAGCATCCAATAGGACTATAAAAGGAAACAAACCGAGTTAAGTTTAAACAGTAACATTTACTTCCTAGTATGAATTGCTCTTTCCTTTGAGAGGCTCTCTTAATGAAGTTTGATAAACAATTTTATAAGGATTCAGTAAAGGGACAATTTTGGCAGCTCCTGTTTAGCTTTAATGCTTAATCCTGTTTTTTCATCTGTAAAATCACTTTTAGTCTTAATGCTACCTTAAGCTCTTTGTTGATCTGTAGTGTTTCATTAGAGAGAGTAAAACGTCTGAATTTCTGTGTGGACTGGTATTTCATTTAATAATAATGATCTTTGTATCAAAGGGGTAAATGAAACCAAAGACGGGAGGTAAGTTTTCAGGAAAGACACAGTAAAAAGATGGGACTTGGAAGAGAAGGCTAGGATTTTCTCTATCACATAGAAAAGTTGATCTTGAGGAAATCACTGATATCTGGGAATGTTAGTTTCTTTAAATGCATAATGAAAATATTAACATCCAGTTCCAAAGATTGTTGTAAGAGATGATTGAGCTAATGTAGTTGAAGGTGTTTTATAAACTGCAAAGAGTTATAAGCACCATAGATAATGTTATGTAAGTCAGTTCCTATCTTTTAGCTTATACTCTACTCTCTTCAGCACCTCCTTATCCTTTTTTTTTTTTCATTTATTTTTATTAGTTGGAGGCTAATTACTTCACAACATTGCAGTGGGTTTTGTCATACATTGACATGAATCAGCCATGGATTTACAAGTATTCCCCATCCCGATCCCCTCTCCCACCTCCCTCTCCACCCGATCCCTCTGGGTCTTCCCAGTGCACCAGGCCCGAACACTTGTCTCATGCATCCAACCTGGGCTGGTGATCTGGTTCACTCCCTATCCTTTTAACCTCTGACACACCAAATCAATTGCTAAACTGGAGAGAGTGGGGCAAACTGAGAGAGTAGCACTGTATACAATCATGCACGCTGTGCACGCCTGCATTCTAAGCCACCTCAGTAGTGTCTGACTCCTTGTGATCCCATGGACAGTAGCCTTCCAGGTTCGTCTGTCCATGGGATTCTCCATGCAAGAATACTGGAGTGGGTAGCCTTTCCCTTCTCCAGGGGATCTTTCTGACCCAGAGATCGAATCCACGTCTCATATCTCTTGCATTGGCAGTTGTTCTTTACCATTGAGCCACAAGGGAAGTCCACAATATATACATACCATTGTGGCTCAGCTGGTAAAGAATCTGTCTGCAATGAGGGAGACCTGGATTCTATCCCTGGGTCGGGAAGATCCCCTGGAGAAGGGAAAGGCTACCCACTCCAGTATTTTGGCCTGGAGAATTCCATGGACTCTATGGTCTGTGGGGTCGCAAACAGTTGACATGACTGAATGACTTTCATACACTTGCCTATCACATTCTATATACAATATCATGTATAAAATAGATAGCTAGTGGAAAGCTGCTATATAACACAGGGAGCTCAGCTTGGGGCTCTGTGAGGGGTAAGATGGGGGGTGGGAGGGATGCTCAAACCTACCTAGATCTAGTTCAGTCTCTCACTTGGGTAGATTAGTAGATCATTACTATAGCTTGTTCAGTTTTATTTTAGTGCCTAAAATAGACCCTGTCACATAACACATGCTCAGTAAATATTTATTGAATGAATGGTCTATCTTTTCTGCCTTCAATGTCTCTCAGCATTAATTTATACATATATATATATATATATATATACACACACACACATATACATACACACACATTTGTGTGTATGTATGTGAATGTGTTTGTATTTTTGAAGATTTCATTTCTCTTTTTTTCTCTTAATTTGGGGAAAAAAATGTACATTCAAAAGTACGAAGGAAAAAATGCAAGCATTAGTATACTGAAACATAAGAGTAGAAACAGTATTTAGGAGTGATTCTCTACAGGCTGCCTCCAGAAAAGGAGTTGGTTCATGCCACTGAAATTGACTTCTGCCAAGTGCTTAAGCCATAATTTTGTTTGCAAGACTTAGGCCCCCAGCAACCAAGCCCCAGCGCACCAAGAGAGGAGCTGGTGCTTCAAATAACAATAAATGCTAATGTGGTGGTAAGTCCTGTCAACATCCAACTGCATCATAAACTTGTAACTGCAAGGTTTGGACCCCAACCTCCTGTTCATATCAGGCACCAGGCTGATGCATTACCGTAAACATGAGCCCTGAATCGGTAGGATAGGGCTAGAATCAATGTCCTGCCATGTCCTGTGAAAATGATATTCTGACCCTTGGTCACATTGGGAGGGTCCAGAGTTTCAGAAATTATGTCACTTAAAACCTCCATAGCCCTTTCTCCTTCTGTGCAAGGTCAGAGAAAGTGATGGGCAAGAGAAGATGAGCAGGTGTTGTGGTCCTAAAGTTGCTATTGATCCTTTCTACATGGGTTTCTCTCAATGAACCCTGTTCCAGTACACTCGATGCATGGGCTGTCTGGTACTTGGCCATTGTGAACTACATATTTACCCTAAATCAACAAATGTCATCTTTGCCTTGAATATTTTTTAGTAAAATAAATAAAACTTTACTGATGAAGTTCTCTTTGTACCCCTCTCCAATTCTATTCTTCCCTCACCTTTCATTTCCCAGAGGCAGCTTTTATCATAAATTTGGTATACGTATTTCCTGTATGGTGAAACCATATGACTAGCAAAATTTTGATTAACTCTTGGTTAAAATTAACAGAGAAATTGTAGGTCATAACATTACATGGTAAGATATCTTTATGGGAAATAATGGTTTGACATTAATTATTTTGAGACTTTAAATTACTATTATGATTACAATTCTTCGCTGAAAAGCTAAGGAGGAAGTTACCAGTTAAGCCTGTGGTCAGTTATAATTAACAAAAAATCTGATTAATGATTTTTTGTTTAATCTTTCAGAAATATAACCCCCTGAACCTTTAAAATTCAATGGCCAAAAAGAATGAAAACTTACTTGTATTAGGAAACTGTATTTATTTACTAATGTATGTAATATATTTGTTAAAAGAAAACTTTTGCTCACCAGCATTGAAATCATTCACATACACCGCCCCCTCCCCCACACACACACTTGTTTTTTGAAAACATTCAGACTCTCCGAGCTTAGCCTTCTGCTTACAGAGTATACTGCTCAAAATAAAAGATGTCTCTAACTGATTAAAATCAAAACACAAAAATGAAAATTTTCTTTCACATTCTAATCTATATTATTTTCTTTTACTAACTATAAATATAACAAGTAAAGGACTTAATTTTGAGTTGTGTGTCTAAATAATATTACATAAATCATAACATATTTTATTTACCTTCTGACAATTTGCTTTTGTCATGCAACACTATGTTTTTTAAGATTTGTTCAAAATTTGTCAAATTGACATATTGAAATATATATCAAACTTCTGTATTGTAGTCATTTATGTGATTATGCCACATTTTATTTATCCAATATCCCACTGATGATCATTTAGATTGTTTCCAATTTATCAGTATAGAAGCAAGGCTGTTATGAGCGTTCTTTTCTCATTAGCCCGTCTTTCAGACCACTACCAAGAAACTAAACAAAGCCCTAGGAGATATACAGAATCCAAATGGATGTCATTTAAACCTCTAGAACAATTATAGTTCTACAAGATAGGAAAACTGTTGTAATTTAGAATTGATGACACAGTCAATAAATGAATTGAAATGAATCAAGATGCAGCAACACATCCAGAGTTGCAGACTTCCAAGAAAATATGTGATATGAAGGTAATATGTAACCAGACTTGAAGAGAATGGGCTTTGAGACACCTACATATGGAGGGTGTTGACAAAACAACTGAAATAGGGCTCAGCCTGGCAGCCAAGGCAGTTGGGAAAATGCCCTTGAACATCTACTATCAGTATGCATCCAGGACAGTTGAGAAAATCATCTCCAAACTACTTGGGATGTTTCACTCATTTCTTTATTGGGAAAACATGTTTGCCCTGAGAAGAATAAAGACTGAGTATAGAAATAATGCAGCAAATCAAACAGGTAATTATAATATTTTTGTATTAAAGCATTTATACATGCTTGGTATTTTAAATATTCATTATATATAAAATAATTTGTCATATTTGATTATCTAACAAATAAGTTTATGATTCTAATTAAAATTACCTATAATGTAATTAGGTAATTGATTTAAATTTGCAATCATAGACTGAAATATTATTAATTTGTAAAAAGCATTGGAACATTTAGGAAAATTTAAGATTCAGCATATTCAATATTTTAAACTTATTAAGCTAATAAGAATTCCTTAAGTATCTGAGATTTGTTTGCCCTAAGACAATTGAAGTATTTAAAATCCAATATATTAAATTTATAAATGCAATTTAAAAGATTTAAAGAAATTTAATTGTTACAAAAACTCACTTAAAAGTATTTATTAAAGTTTCCTAGACTTAGAATAATAAAATATATAATCTAAGAGTTTAAGGTGAACTAAGACTAAATTTTTTTTAAATTTTGTAATGTGAATGTTTTAAGTGAAACTGAACTGAGTTATCGTCTCTGTCTAAAAGAAACATTAAAAAAAAAACTCATATTGCCACTCCTATTTCCCTTAGTACACATGTGCAAGAGAATCTCATGGTATCACTGGCTTACATGATATCTGAAATTTCAGTTTTATTGAACTGCTTTCCAAAGAGGTCATGCTAATTCATATTCCCATGATCCCTGCATAAGAATTCCTAGTTCCCTACAACTCTGCTAATGCTTGATATTAACTAATATTTTAATTTTGGTAAATCTGATCAATATGAACTGGTATCTTGTAAAATTTTAATTGCACATTTCCTCATTATTCATGAGAATGAATGTTGCTTTACAAGTTTATTCGATAATTTAGTTTCCTCTGCTCTGAGTTAATACTTTATACGTTGCTCATTTAAAAAATTGAATCATTCTTATTGTCTTGTAGGAGTTTTTACATACACTGGATATTAAATGTCTTTCATATATCTTGGAAATTTCTTCTTCCAATCTGTTGTTTTTAACTTGGAATATGAAATCCTGGACAGAAAATAAGAATTTTGACAAAATAATCATACAAAAAATAATTGAGATTTATAGAGAGTTTCCTATGTGCCAGTAACGGTTCTAACCACTTTGCACATATTAACTCATTCTTTTTTTTCCTATGTAGCAGACTTTATTAAACGTTTAAGAAAGTGGATGGAACAAGTCTGCCTTACAGATGCTAAAACAACTTAAAATTGAATTATAAACACCAGGGTACCTAAAAGGCCATCCTTTCAATATTTTTTTTTTTTTTTTACCAAACTGAAACGTTTTGTTTTTTAACCAAACTGAAACGTTTTCATTCTTTCTAACAACCTTTGATTCTAGTGCCAATATTATACCTATTTTACAAATAAAGAAAAGGAAAAAATTTGAAAAAAAGTAGGAGATTTGGGGTGGTCATTTTTAAAAAAATCTATCCTGACTTTAAATTATTAACACATTATCCTACAGTTTCTTTTAGGAGTTTGTTTATTTTCCCCCATAGTCTTCAATCCATTTGCCATTCACTATTATACAAAATGTGAGATGGGGATTTAATTTTTCCCCCCTTTGTCACTTCTGGAATTGTAAACCTTAAGTAGTTTTTAGTAATCTGTATGAAAGTGAAAGTCGCTCAGTCCTGTCAGACTCTTTGTCATCCCATGGACTACACAGTTCACGGAATTCTCCAGGCCAGAATACTGGAGTGGGTAGCCTTTCCCTTCTCCAGGGGATCTTCCCAACCCAGGGATCGAACCCAGGTGTCTGGCACTGCAGGTGAATTCTCTATCAGCTGAGCCACAAGGAAAGCCCAAGAATACTGGAGTGGGTAGCCTATGCCTCCTCCAGCAGATCTTCCCGACCCAGGAATTGAACCGGAATCAGACCATGGTCCCCTACATTGCAGGTGGATTCTTTACCAACTGAGCTATCAGGGAAGCCCTGGTAACCTATGTAATAAAGATCAAATTCCTCATCTTGGCAGTCATACATTTTCTGGTCCTAAATGGCCTAACTGGTCCTTTTGTTGCTCTTTTCTCAAGTGATCTCTTTACCAGTCAAAAAGTCTACTCACGATGTCCTTAAAATGCCAAGTTCAGTTCATTTCAGTTGCTCAGTCCTGTCCAACTCCTTGCAGCCTCATGGAGTGCAGCATGCCAGGGACCTCTTCAATTCAATATTTTTGTTCAAGCCTTTCTCTCAGTCTGGAATAACAGTTCTACTCTCTTGTCTACAGGAAAAATCCTGATCCTCCAAAACATTGTTGAAATTCAGTCTCCTGTGTGAAAGCCTTCCCCAACGCATTCTTATTTTTTCCTTTTTCTTCTTCCTATTCTCCTTTCAAAAGTCAACTATTTTCCTGCTCTTTGTTCCTATGCTGCTAAGTCACTTCAGTCGTGTCTGACTCTATAGGAGTTTATTATTTTGTTCTTTATGACCCGATTATGTTTCTTAAGCATATGTTGTTTCTTAGAAACCATATGCCTTTTTCTGTAGGTTTGTTCATTCACACATCTATTCAACATTTGCTCAATGTCTATCATGTGGTGGTATGCTAGATACTTGAATATACAAATTTCAAACAGCTCAAATTAGTAAGAAAGACATGTATACAAAATATTATAATTTATATTGACAAATTATTGTAGCATTTGATAGGTACTAGATAAAAATACATGCGATGAAAAGAATCAACATGCTAATGCTTACAGATTTCCCTCCAACCACTACACCAACACATACTAATACAAATTTTGAAAAAATTCAAGCCCCCCTTCCCCACTGCCCCCACTTCAGAGCTTGTGGACAAGTTCTTAGCACTGAAAGAATTACAGAGACAAAAAAGAATGGATTCAGGCCTTGAGTTTATATTTAAGATTTGAGAGCTATGGGTGGAAGAAGCAAAAGGAATACTATGAACTATATATTTGGATTCATTTTAATGTTTCTTTGAAAGACTTAAATAAAGAATAGAATTCTCTTTTAATTTCTTTTGGCTGTTGAGCTGTATATCTTAACCAAGGTTCACTATGAGCATTAACATCCCCATCCTGTTAAAATATCTTATACTCAGTGAATGTGTGAGAAAATGAAAATATTAAAATAGTTTATATCATGGAAAAAATAAGGCATTAGAGATGCATTCTCAGAGCACACTAAAACTATTTTGTAAGGAGACCAATGCATTTAAACAATTACTTGGTGTACTATAATGACTTATAAAACTGATAAGTATAAGACTAAAATTCACTTATGATCCTACCTCTAAGAAACAATGCTTCTGTGATTTTTTTTCTCTAGCTTTTCAATGCATATTTATTAAAAAAAAAAAAACATTTATTGATAACTACTATAAGCCAGACACTGTACTAAGCCATAGGGACATAGCCCAGAACAATAGAGACAAATTCAATGTTTATGTAGAGCTTATAATCTAGCTGTGGGAGATGGGCAATTAACAAAATAAATCAATCAAAACTCCAGTATTCTTCCCTGGGAAATCCCATAGACAGAGGAACTTTGCGGTCTACAGTCCCTGGGGTGTCAAAGAGCAGGACATCACCACTGAGTGACTGAGCACATGTGCGTGCGCACGTGCGCACACACACACACACACACACACACACGCTCACAAAGATAACAAAGATAAGTGTTATTAAGAACATTAGTCATGGAGGAGTATTGAATAGGGAGTGTGGGGGAGGGTAGAGGCTGCAATTTTAAATAAGGTGGCCAGGAAAGACTTCACTAAGAAATTGACATTTGAGCAAAGGCTTGAAGTGGGTAGAGAACCAAACTGTGTACAAAGTTCCAAGCAAGCTAGTATGTATGTAAGTAAGTATTTTCTGTTTGCTTGTTTGTTTAACAAACATAGTCCATATGGCTGGGGCAAAACTCCACCTCTTACATGTAACCCAAATCTAACCAGCACTTCTGACTTGCTTAGTCATATTTCCCTCTGGTTGGATATTTAGATTGGTTCCTTTTTCTTTTTTTCTTTCCTTTTCTCTTTTGTCTCATCCTATCACAAAACGTAATTTCTTAGATTGCCTTTATGAATATTTCTGTAAGATAGAGTTCCAAAAGTCAACAATTCTGGTTCAGATTGCCAAATTGCTCCCAAAGAACTGACACTAATTTTTATTTCAACTGTCAGTATAAGAGAGGACCTAACAGTATGGTACTGGCACAAAGACAGAAATATAGATCAATGGAACAGAATAGAAAGCCCAGAGATAAAGCCATGAACATATGGACACCTTATCTTTGACAAAGGAGGCAAGGATATACAATGGAAAAAAGACAACCTCTTTAAAAAGTGGTGCTGGGAAAACTGGTCAACCACTTGTAAAAGAATGAAACTAGAACACTTTCTAACACCATACACAAAAATAAACTCAAAATGGATTAAAGATCTAAATGTAAGACCAGAAACTATAAAACTCCTAGAGGAGAACATAGGCAAAACACTCTCCGACATAAATCACAGCAGGATCCTCTATGACCCACCTCCCAGAATATTGGAAATAAAAGCAAAAATAAACAAATGGGACCTAATGAAACTTAAAAGCTTTTGCACAACAAAGGAAACTATAAGCAAGATGAAAAGACAGCCCTCAGATTGGGAGAAAATAATAGCAAATGAAGCAACAGACAAAGGATTAATCTACAAAATACACAAGCAACTCCTGCAGCTCAATTCCAGAAAAATAAATGACCCAATCAAAAAATGGGCCAAAGAACTAAACAGACATTTCTCCAAATAAGACATGCAGATGGCTAACAAACATATGAAAAGATGCTCAACATCACTCATTATCAGAGAAATGCAAATCAAAACCACAATGAGGTACCATCACACACCAGTCAGGATGGCTGCTATCCAAAAGTCTACAAGCAATAAATGCTGGAGAGGGTGTGGAGAAAAGGGAACCCTCTTACACTGTTGGTGGGAATGCAAACTAGTACAGCCACTATGGAGAACAGTGTGGAGATTTCTTAAAAAACTGGAAATAGAACTGCCATATGACCCAGCAATCCCACTTCTGGGCATACACACCGAGGAAACCAGATCTGAAAGAGACATGTGCACCCCAATGTTCATCGCAGCAGTGTTTATAATAGCCAGGACATGGAAGCAACCTAGATGCCCATCAGCAGATGAATGGATAAGGAAGCTGTGGTACATATATACCATGGAATATTACTCAGCCATTAAAAAGAATTCATTTGAATCAGTTCTAATGAGATGGATGAAACTGGAGCCCATCATACAGAGTGAAGTAAGCCAGAAAGATAAAAACCAATACAGTATACTAATACATATATATGGAATTTAGAAAGATGGTAATGATAACCCTATACACAAAACAGAAAAAGAGACACAGATGTACAGAACAGACTTTTGGACTCTGTGGGAGAAGGTGAGGGTGGGATGTTTCGAAAGAACAGCATCGAAACATGTATATTATCTATGGTGAAACAGATCACCAGCCCAGGTTGGATGCATGAGACAAGTGCTCGGGCCTGGTACAATGGGAAGACCCAGAGGGATCGGGTAGAGATGGAGGTGGGAGGAGGGATCGGGATGGGGAATACATGTAAATCCGTGGCGGATTCATGTCAATGTATGACAAAACCCACTACAATATTGTAAAGTAATTATCCTCCAACTAATAAAAATAAATGAAAAAAAAAAAAAGAGAAGACCTATCTTACCAAATGTCTGTCAGTAATAAGTAGGCCAGTGGTCATGTATGGATGTGAGAGTTGGACTGTGAAGAAAGCTGAGCACCGAAAAATTGATGCTTTTGAACTGTGGTGTTGGAGAAGACTCTTGAGAGTCCCTTGGACTGCAAGGAGATACAACCAGTCCATCCTAAAGCAGATCAGTCCTGGGTGTTCATTGGAAGGATTGATGCTGAAGCTGAAACTCCAGTACTTTGGCCACCTCATGCGAAGAGTTGACTCGTTGGAAAAGACCCTGATGCTGGGAGGGATTGGGGGCAGGAGGAGAAGGGGATGACAGAGGATGAGATGACTGGATGGCATCACCGACTCGATGGACATGGGTTTGAGTAAACT
This sequence comes from Dama dama, assembly GCF_033118175.1. NCBI lineage: Eukaryota > Metazoa > Chordata > Mammalia > Artiodactyla > Cervidae > Dama > Dama dama. The sequence continues at coordinate 76,077,526 of NC_083700.1, read as the reverse complement.
CCGGGAGTTGGTGATGGACAGGGAGTCCTGACGTGCTGCGATTCATGGGGTCACAGAGTCGGACATGACTGAGTGACTGAACTGAACTGAACTGAACTGAACTGAATAAGTAGGCCAATTAAAAGAATTTCTGTTAATCTGATATATGAGAATTCTATAAAATGAATGCTTTTCATTTAACTTAATGAAATATTTTTAATGAGGTTAAATTTTAAAATATATTTACCAGCCATATTTTGTGAATGAACTGTTTCTGACCTTACTCACCCTTCTATTGGAGTCTTAGTGTTTTTTCTTATTGATTCATGTATATTTTTAATATTGTTAACATGTTAATATATTCATGGTAATATTTACCAGATCATTCCTTAAACTAGAAATCTAAACATAAACAGAAAAATACTGAAAAGCTATCTTGAAAATAATGGACATCTATATAGTGTATATGTGTGTGTGTGTGTGTATATATATATAGTGGATTACTACCCAGGAATTTTAAGAAAATGAAATTCTGCCATTTGCAACAACATGGATTGATTTGGAGGGTATTATGCTTAGCAGCATGCTTAGTGAAGTAAGTCAGAGAAAGATAAATACTATATGTTTTCACATATATGTGGAATCTAAAAAATAAGATGAACAAATTAATGTAACAAAATAGAAACAAGACTCACAGATACAGAGAACAAATTAGTGGTTACCAGTGGGGAGAGGGGAGGAGAGAGTAGCAAGATAAGGGAAGCGGATTACGAGGTATAAATTACTAGGTATAAAATAAATAAGATACAAGGATATAATGTAAAGCACAGGGAATATACCCAATATTTTATAATAATGTTAAATTAAGTATAATATATAAAAACACCAAATCTCTATGTGATTTAACACTATAAATCGACTTTACTTCAATTTAAAAAACTTTTAAACAACAAATAAGCAAAAAAATAAATATATAATATTAAAAATAGTGGGCATCTAGTGATGCTGATTTACTTATCAAAGTTTTATAACAAAGCTTTGATATCTGAAGATCAGAGTTAGGGAAGAGGATAATGTCAAACCAGTAGAAACAAATAGCAACCTTAGGAACACTGGATAACATCTAAAAATATTATTTCCAAAATGATTTAAAAATAAAATATTATTTCTTTTTGCAGCCACTTAGGCTGACTGTGCTCTTCCTCACAGGGGCCCAGTGTGCAATGGCCGCAAACAGCAGCCTCCCTGGCTATTGCCTGTACCGGTTGCCCTAAGAGGCCGAGGAGACAACTCTTCCTAGTGGACCTTCATGACTGCCATGCTGTTCTGTCTAGGCTCCAGACAGGTATGCTCGGTGCCTTTGGAAAGTCCCAGGGAACAGTGGCCAGAGTCATAATGGCCATCCACACCTAGCAGCAGAACAATAAACCTGTGATTGAGGTCCTCCTCAGAGCCAAGTTCAAGTTCCCTGGCCACCAGACGATCCACATCTCCAAGAAGTGGGGATTTACTAAGTTTAATGCAGGTGAATTTGAAAACATGATGGTTGAAAAGCGGCTCGTCCTAGATGGCTGTAGGGTCAAATATATCCCTAATCGTGGCCTCCTGACAAATAGGTCCTGCACTCATGACAGCCTTGGTGCTGCCTCTCCTTACTCATGCTTACCCATAAATTCTACTTTTCTGACAAAAATAAATAAAAATATATCTTGTAAAAGTCTTTGAATATTTGCAGAGAACAGTCACAACCATAAACTAGGGACAGTTTTAAATTATTTCATATAATATTTATAATTATTCTGCTCAACAACATTATTTACTTTTAAAAATAAAGAACGATGTTTTCATTTAACAGATAAAGACTGTGAGGCTCAAGCAAAATAAGCCTACTAGGCACCATGTCACTCTTGGGACTTACATATATCTTCCCACTGTGCCACAATTCAGATATTTGAGAAACGTAAATCTCTTGTATGACGCAAAACTACAGCTGAATAAAATCATAAAATGACATAAGATTTTGACTTTCAAGTCTTACCCTGTTAGAGTCCAAAGTAGTGGGCATATTTTTTAATTCATATACAGCAACTTGTCCATCGCTATCTCCCACCAGAAGGCAATCTGTTTGCTTAGCAAAAAGAACAGTTGTGAACTTGATTCCAGGGTTAGCAACATGGACAATCAGAGGGTCCAAACTGTAATGAAATACTGTATTTGTAAATTTAGTTATTGTTAATATGTTCTTTTTACATACAGACTAAGAAAAGTCTGAGATATGTGTGATTTCATGTAACAAAAACCAAAAGCGTCTTTATGTGTTTCCAAAAGCAAAATAACTATTTCTCACCTTTTATTCAATCAAAGCTTTCATTCTTTCAATCAACTAATTTCAACTAAATAAATTAAAGTATTCACAATTAAGATGTGAACTCATACTTTAAACTCCTGTGATGATTAATTTTATGCATTAACTTGGGTAGGCTGTGGTTTTCAGTTGTTTAGTCAAACACCAGTCTACACATTGCTGTGAAGGTATGATATGATTAACTTAAATCAGTAGAATTTGAATAAAGCAAATTATCCTCCACAAAGTGAGTTGGCCTCATCTAATTTGTTGAAAGCCTTAAAAGAAAAGACTGAGGTCCTCAAAGCGGAATAAATTTCTGCCTCTATACTGCCTTTGCACTCAAGACTGCAACGTGGACTCCCCTGATGGAAACTCCGGCTTGCTACCCTGTCAAGCAAACTTGGGAATTGCCAGCCCACAATCACATGAGCCAATATTTTTAAATCTCTCTGTCTCTTTCTCTCTCCCTCCCACCATCTCTATTTTATTGGTTCAGTTTCTCTGAGGATCTCTAGTACAACTTGTTAAATAATAAATGTCTTTTAAGGGAAGGATGTTTTGATACAAATGAATCCCTGGACCAGAAGTGAATCTGAACAAGATTTAGAACCTTGTTCCAAGGTTATCTGAACAAGAACCTTCTCTACTATTGCTCATCCAAAACAATCCATTGACAAGAAGCAGTAACTTGCATATCTCTTCTGAAGAAATTTTGCCTGGGAACTACAATCTTACTAGGAAAAAAAAAATCAGAGATGACACTCCTGTAAGTAACCACTTGCTACGTTAGTCATCTCATACTCAAAAATAAATTGTTTTGTGTTGTACTCCTTGAGTTTTTGGTTCAAATTGTTTTATAGAATGAGTTGTGACAAAATTTTAAAGTTACTAGACTATTAATCTCTAGGAAAAAAATTGTGATTATTACCCATTACCCACTGAATTTTATATCATTTATTTCAAACAAGAACGTATTTCCATGCTTCTCCTCCTTAATAACTTGTCTAAAGGTCTACAGTATTTTCTAATATTGAAATAATGATTGAAGAAGTAGAATCATTAAACACAATTCCAGCACTGTATAAACTTTCATACTAAAAATGACGGTCTATGGCCCTCTAATAACTTTGACGTAACACTTAAAAAAATTTTAATTAAATGCATGTCTCTTCAAATATGTTTTAAAATGAAGTAAGAGACTAAGTAAATATCATTTAAAAAAATACTTATTTTGCTCCCTTTCTTTATATTACTAATAAAAGGTCTTCAGTTAAGAACAATTAGAAAAGTGCCTCTCTGCATTCTTCCATAAACCAGACAATGACAAAGAATTCAAGGTTGTTATGATATCCTATATCAGTCTATAAAAATTTGATGGGGGAGTACCGTGGTGTTTCAGTAGCCAGACTCCACGCTCCCAATGCAGGGGACCTGGCTTCAATCCTTGGTCAGGGAACTAGATCCCACATACTGCAACTAAGAGTTTGCATGTCACAACTAAAAGATCTTACATGGTACAACTAACACCTGATGCAGCCAAATAAATAAATAAAAATTTTTTTTTAATTGAGGAGATAGAGTAACCTATTTTCATTCAAATATTTTGAAACTATTAATACATATGATATAGGTAATTAATATATTATCCTGGCACATCAGTTTATTTATAAAGGACTCCCACAGTGTGAACTATTACTTGTTTTAAAGTAACTATAGTTCTCTCTAACCAATGTCAAAACCATCAGGCACCATTTAGATGGAACTGCAATTATCTTCTACTTTTATTATCTACAATTATCTTCAAGAAAAATGCTAATATTTACGTGCTGATGTGAAGGTCCCAAATCTCCACTCTGCTCTCATTTGCGGCTGCAAATATGTAGGATGATTTTGGAGACCAGGCAATATCATAAACAACATAAGTAGTTGGATAAAAACTCAAAAATGGTTTGAGATTCTCATGTTGCCATATAATAACACCCCAATCTGCAGAACAGCTTAAGAAAACATCATGGCAAAATGGGTTCCATGCTATTTTATACACTGGTCCCTAGGATTAGAAAAATAAATTAAGATACATAGTAAGTAGTATTTAATGTCTTATATTTGACCAACAAACTTAAAATGCTCAGATTTCTAAAAGCTTTATATACCATGCATTATTGTGTAAGTATTATCTTAGCTAAGAATACTAGGTCAAAGTTGAATCTCTTCCCTAAATTATGACATACAGAAGCATACAAATATATTTGCTACTGTACTTACTAAATATTAGCATATACTATAGTTTAGGAATATTAAGAAAAATAAACAAAAATAAGGGAGAAAACATGGTAGGAACTATCATTTAAAAATGTAGGGAATACATATATGCCAGAGACAGTTTTACTTTGAGATCAGCATGTTAAATCAGCAGTCTTTTAGAAGCAAAAATTGTGGCCTAATAACTTATGAAAAGAAATCAAGGACATCTAGAAGCCAAATTAAAAGCCCCACATACTATGGGTGTTTTATATACAAATTCAAGCTTGTATTTTTAAATCCAAAGTTATAAATTATTGCATAAAAATGCTGTGTCTAATGATACTGTTTTTTTCAGAAATATAATAAGATAAAATTTTCCATAGCTACTGTAATTAAAACTAACCTTATGTCCTCTGTAGGTATCTAGATATTGTTCGTTATATGAACAGGAACACTTGTGAATATGACCTTCTTCAGTACCAGCTAAATAGATATTTGTGTCCTAAACACAAAAAGTCAAAATGCATTAACTTGTGATGTATTAGTAAATGTGCTAAATAGAAGACAGAATTCAAGATTTCTTAAAACAAGTTCAAGAACTAAAACTAGAAATACTATCTTGTAGACAACTGTTGTCTTTTTCTTAGATCATGATTTTATAATAATTAAACTCCCTGAAGGATGGCTGTGCAAAGAAAATACAGATTCTTTTCTTTGCTAAAATAGAGTGTAGAACTTAGTATCCTATCTAGAAATTACATGGACAAACATTCACTTAAAATGAGGAAGAAACTTTCTAACATTTAGAGCTACCTGACAAGAGAATTAACAATCCAGGGAAACAGTATTATTTCACTAGAATTAGAGAGAAGACAGATGACAATAATAACACGATTCTTGCTGAGAAGGAGAGATTAAACTATACGGAGTCTCGGACATCTCAGATGTATTACCAAATAGGGATTTAAAATGTGTTTTCTATACTGAAGTTATAGTCAGAAAGTCTGAAAGTCAGGGCTCTATGTGGAGCTATGTCAAGTCAGCACCACCTGGTAGTATTATAGAACTGCAGAATGTCAGGCCCTGCCCCAGACCTGCTGAGTCAGAATCATTTTAACAAGATTCCCAGGTAAGTTATAAGAACCCTGAAATCTGAGACACATTGCTCTAGCATACATCAGTACTTAAGAATGCAATTACTAGATCATGGGGGTCTATGTAGTTTAAATTACAAAATAAAGTCCATTTCCCCCCCCAAAGTAGTAATATCAATTTACACTCAGCAGAATATAAAAGTTCCTTTTGACACACATTCTCTTCAACAGCTTGGTTACATCAGAAATCTTAGATTTTGCCATTCTATTAGGTATTAACTTACACTGAATGGTTTTAAGTTTCATTTATGTGGATATTAACAAAGTTGAGCACATTTTTATGTTTATTGGCCAATTGAATCTCCTCTTCTGTTCATATTTCTTGACCATTTTACTAATGATCTTTCTTTTTCATATTCATTTGAATAAGTTCCTAATATATCCTATTACATATGCTTTGTCTATTATTAGGTTGCAAAAATCTTGTCCCAGCATACAGCTTATTTTTTTTTTCACAAACTCCTAGTGTCATTTAGTAAATAAAAGTTCTCATTTTAATGTAGCTGGTATTATATAGTTTACATTATTAGGATTTTGTGCTTTAAGAAACTGTTCCTACTTTTAAGTCATAGAGATATTCTCCCATATTTTCTTCTAAAAGTTTTTGCATATAAAGGGGTAGGGATATAATTCCTTTTTTATATATGAACAATGATTAACTCAGTAGTATTTATAAGTAGGTCATCTTTCCCTGGGCTTCCCTGATAGCTCAATGGTAAAGAACCTGCCTGCCAATGCAGGAGACACAAGAGATGTGGGTTCAATCCCTGGGTTGGGATAATCCCCTGGGGGATGGCATGGCAAACCACTCCAGTATTCTTGCCTGGAGAATCCCATGGACATAGGAGCCTGGTGGGCTATAGTCCAAAGTGTCACAAAGAGTTGGACATGACTGAAACAACTTAGCACACAGATAAACGTCTTTCTCTAGAGCTCCTCAAGGTCACTGTCTAAAGTTGGGTTCCTCAGTATGTAAACCTGAGACTGAGATTTCCATGCAAGAGGTTTATTGGGAAGTTCTTTCAGAAACAATCTCTTTGAGGGAAACAGGAACAGGTAGAGATTTAAGTTAAACTATGATGCAGCTGCATCAGAGTGCTTTGGAGCTGAGTTAGCCCTTCAGAGTCCTACCTCCAGACAAAGGGGTCAAATATGTTTCGCACCTCTTCCTAAACATAAATTAGTCAAGAATGATGACAGACTCAAACCAAACTAAATCAACAATCAAACTAAAGGTAAATTGTGTAAATATCACAAAAATCAGAGACTCTAGGACTGGATAAAAAAGCAAAATTCAACTATATGCTGCCTATAAGAAACATACTTTAAATATAAAGACATAAATAGGTTAAATGTAAAAGAATGTAAAATGATAAACTGTGCTAATATTAGCTAAAAGAAAGGTGTAGTGGCTACATTAATGTCAGACTAAGTAGATTTCAGAGTAGAGAATGTTAACAGCTATAAATAAGGTCATTGTATAATAAGGGAATTGATTAATCAAGAGAACATGACAATTCTAAATGCTTATGTACTTAAAGCTTCAAGACATATAAAGAAAAAATTGATAGAATTTCAAAGGGAGAAAAGACAAATTCACAATTATGGTCAGACACTTCAATACCTTTCTGTCAATAAATCATGGAAGAAACAGGCAGAAAATTAGGAAGGATATAGTGAACTTGAACAATATCATCAACCAACTTAACCTGATTGATATTCACAGAACATTTCACCCAACAGTAGCAGAATATACACTTTTCTCAAATGCACAGGGAATATTTACAAGTAAACATCACATTCTAGGCTCTGAAACAAATCTCAATAAATTCAAAAGGATTCAGTTTATAAGAAGTTTGTTCTCTGATCATGATGGAATTGAATTAGAAACCAACAGAAAGATCCTTAGAAAAGCCTTGACTATTTGGAGACTAAATAACATGCTTTATCAGTCAAAGATGAAATCAGAGGAGCAATATTGGTGTTTTGAGCCAGCAAATTCTTTGTTTGTGTGGGGAGAGGACGGTGGTTGTCTTGTGCATTGTAGAGTGTTTAGCAGCATCCCTGGACTCTGCTCACTGGATATAACTCTCCTCCCTACATCCCGCCTCCCGCAGCTGCAACAACCAAAGATATCTGAAGAAGACATTGTGAAATGCCCCTGGTGGAAAGTACTCCCCTCCCTGCCCATATTGAGAACCACTCTTCTAGAATCAAGGTGACAAGCAGATTATAGGAATGTGAGAATGAATGCAGTGAGAATATGACTGAAGCGATAAAGACTCAGAGGTAAAGAATCTGCTTGCAATACCTGCACCTCCTGCCTTGGACAGTGACATCTCAACCACTGGACTGCCAGGGAAGTCCCTAGTCTTATATCTTAATACACTTCAATGATTAGAAGTCGTGTTGAAATAATTTACCTTGGGATGAAAAGCAAAACACATTCCAGGAGCCTGTCGAGATATCAAAGCTTCACCTTTCTTTTCCTTTTCCCCTCCTTTTTTGCTGGTGCTAGCAGTCGTTCGCCTCAAGCGCATCAAATCTTTAAAGAAAAAATAGATACCTTTCTACCACATGAAAGAGTATTGTAGATATATGTCCCTTCTGCAAATAAAATGAGTTCTGCCATTCTTTGCATGTCATTAAGTTAAAATAAGCAAATACCAGAGTTAGATGCTTAGCAAAATGATCAAGCCCAGTTTTTCTCTTATTTAGTCAAACCTAAATTTACCAACTTTTATACATTGTTCACTAGGAATTTTTAATTCAGCACATAACAAGAGAAAGATAATTTGGGGGGGCGGCAGGTGGGTGTGTGTGAGAGAGAGAGAGAGAGAGAGAGAGTGTGAGTGTATTTATTTATTTTTACCATGACAGTCCAGGCCTTTCCGTATAACCCATTTAGAGATTCTTCCATCCGCTGATATAGAAACTAGTATTTCTCTTTTGTCATCACCTGTTGTCCCTCGATCTTGTTCTATCCACTGCAGTTGCCATACAGGTCCCAAGTGTTTTTGAGGTGATTCACTAAAACAAGGAAAATCACTAGTAGAAAATCATAATGTTAAAAAGACTTGTAATACTAGGTGATAAGGACAACTCCCTAAAGCATCATGACTTACTTATAGATGATGCTTTTATTGTTCTGAACTGGACTTCAACTTTAAATATTTTGAAAATCAGGGGGAAAAAACACTTTTCTAATATTCACTGATATTTTTCTCATTTCTTACAAAAAGAAAATTTTATTGCTATCATAACAGGAATATAAAAGCAAATATTTCTTTCTTTTAAGAATCTACTCCTTTTACTCTATTCACTTACTTTTTCCTAGTTGTGTAAATTTAGTTTATTTAGATACATTGAATATAAGTATCTCCATTTTTCCAAGGATATTTCTCATAGTTTAAATAAGTAAGTCATTTAAGTCCTATTTGAGTAAATAGTTACTTCACCCTTCTTCTTATATTTCAGCATTGTCCACTGGCTTGATTCTCTCTAAGGCTGAGATTTAAAATTTTTCTGAAAAATTAAAATCACTTCTCAGATTACTACTTTCCTGTCTGATTAATGGGTTGCTTTGTTCCTAGTACTGACTATCAACAAAGCTAAAAGCTGGTTTTTTGAAAAAACAAACAAAATTGACAAACCATTAGCAAGACTCATTAAGAAACAAAGAGAGAAGAACCAAATTAACAAAATTAGAAATGAAAATGGAGAGATCACAACAGACAACACTGAAATACAAAGGATCATAAGAGACTACTACCAGCAGCTCTATGCCAATAAAATGGGCAACTTGGATGAAATGGACAAATTCTTAGAAAAGTATAACCTTCCAAAACTGAACCAGGAAGAAATAGAAGATCTTAACAGGCCCATCACAAGCAAGGAAATCGAAACTGTCATCAAAAATCTTCCAGCAAACAAAAGCCCAGGACCAGATGGCTTCACAGCTGAATGCTACCAAAAATTTAGAGAAGAGCTAACACCTATCTTACTCAAACTCTTCCAGAAAATTGCAGATGAAGGTAAGCTTCCAAACTCATTCTATGAGGCCACCATCACCCTAATTCCAAAACCAGACAAAGATGCCACAAAAAAAGAAAACTATAGGCCAATATCACTGATGAACATAGATGCAAAAATCCTTAACAAAATTCTAGCAAACAGAATCCAACAACATATTAAAAAAATCATACACCACGACCAAGTGGGCTTTATCCCAGGAATGCAAGGATTCTTTAATATCCGCAAATCAATCAATGTAATACACCACATTAACAAACTGAAAGATAAAAACCATATGATTATCTCAATAGATGCAGAGAAAGTCTTTGACAAAATTCAACACCGATTCATGATTAAAACTCTCCAGAAAGCAGGAATAGAAGGAACATACCTCAACATAATAAAAGCTATATATGACAAACCCACAGCAAGCATCACCCTCAATGGTGAAAAATTGAAAGCATTTCCCCTGAAATCAGGAACAAGACAAGGATGCCCACTCTCACCACTACTATTCAACATAGTGTTGGAAGTTTTGGCCACAGCAATCAGAGCAGAAAAAGAAGTAAAAGGAATCCAGATAGGAAAAGAAGAAGTGAAACTCTCGCTGTTTGCAGATGACATGATCCTCTACATAGAAAACCCTAAAGACTCTACCAGAAAATTACTAGAGCTAATCAATGAATATAGTAAAGTTGCAGGATATAAAATTAACACACAGAAATCCCTTGCATTCCTATATACTAACAATGAAAAAACAGAAAGAGAAATTAAGGAAACAATACCATTCACCATTGCAACAAAAAGAATAAAATACTTAGGAATATATCTACCTAAAGAAACAAAAGACCTATACATAGAAAACTATAAAACACTGATGAAAGAAATCAAAGAGGACACAAACAGATGGAGGAACATACCATGCTCATGGATTGGAAGAATCAATATTGTCAAAATGGCTATTCTACCCAAAGCAATCTATAGATTCAATGCAATCCCTATCAAGCTACCAACGGTATTTTTCTCTTGATTTTTTATGTGAATCCTCCAAAGCAATAGTGCTAAATACTTTTAAATCTAGATATATTTGATTATTTGGTCAAAGTTACGAATCTTCTGACCGGAAATGAACACAAGGCTCACACTTACAAAACTATGCAAATAATTTCAAAATTAACCTAAAAAACATGTGCTTTAAAGCCTATTTCCAGTTCTTCTGAAGTTTGCTGCTGCTGCTAAGTCAGCTAAGACTGAAGCTGCTGCTTCAGTCATGTCGTTCTGAAGTTTATTCAAATACTAATATGAATATATAACCTCATTTTTGCTCCACTAGTATCAGGTTTATTATAAAAACTTGAGGTATCTTTCGATCTCTTTCACCTTAAACTTTTTTATTTTCTCAGTATGTCACATTAATTATTTCTTTCATTTATAAAATGAAAGTTCTTGAAATCTAATGTCCATCATGGTGATTATAGTTAATAACACTATGTTGCATACATGAAATTTGCTAAAAGAGTAGATCTTAAGTGTTATCACCACACACAAAAAAATGGTAACTATGTGAGCTTGTTGTTGTTGTTTAGTCACTAAGTCATGGCTGACACTTTGTGATGAAACAGACTGTGGCCCACCAGGCTCCTCTGTCCCTGGGATTTTCCAGGAAGAATAATGGAGTGGATTGCCATTTCCTTCTCCAGATATTTGGGATTATGGATGCATTAATTAATTTGATTCCACTAATCATTTCACAATGTATACATATATTAAATCATCACAATGTACGCTTAACCATATTGTACAACCTAAATAAACTCAATTTTTATTTGTCAATTATACCTCAATAAAGCTGGAAAAAATTTTAGCTTTTTAAAAAGCAGCAGCATACACCAAAAGGAATTTGTTGGTGAGCAGGCAGAAAAGATGATAAAGAGATGTTAAAGCAGAGCATTCCAGCTGGAGAGACGTTATGAGGAATTATCAAATGCTTGAAAGCTAATGGTATCACTCTCAATAACAGTATAAACATTCAAAACTAAATAACATAAATTTTTTCTTCTCCCAAAAAAAGCACATGTTATGTATTTATCTAATTCTTGGATTTTCTCACCTACTATCCAGAACTGGAAGGTTACTGTTGTTCTGTACATTATAAATTGCAATAGTGCCATTGTGATAGCCAACTGCTAAAAGGTTAGGTGAGCTGATTGAAAAATCCACAGCAGTAACTCCATATGGACTCTGATAAGTACGCTCTGGCCACTGAATAAAAAAATATATATTACATTACAATTTAAACTTGGTTTTATAAACCACAGTACAGGAGGGTATGATAGTGACTAAAGACTAGGCTGATGGCAGTGGGGATGTGAGGAGAGTTAACCTGCATTCAGTTACTCCTAACTTCCTATATATGTGAGAACAAAACCTCAATCAGTCGTTTCCTTTATTTTGATGAATCCTCAGAGCTCAGTAATTTTGCAAAATACAGCATGTAGCTCTATAGTAATTATCATTTGGGGTAATCTTCCAATAGGATTTTCCATCACAGGTCTACATTCTTGAAAATACAAATAATAGCCACCAAATAAATTATCCTGCAAAATTCCTATCTCCCAGTATCTGTTTCTAATGCTTGTATTATCTAATCATTTCTAAATAAGGATAGAAGAAGCTCTAAAACTTTCCAAGTTACTCTTTTCTACAACTCTGTCAAGAGTTTTATTGTTTTGTTTGAATGTCCAACTCAAATCCTTTCTTGGTTCTAACAACCTACATGGAAAAGAAGACAACTTGCTGTTGATGAATCCTGTCAATCCTTCCACATATTTAAAATTGCTTCTTCCTTTTTTTTAGGCTATATAAACCCAGCTTCCTAACAGACGAGGGTTATTTATAAGGACTCCAATTATTTTTGTATGCCTTTCTGATCTTATTAAAGTAGTCCACTTTACATTTCTGTTGTAAAGTAAAACTAAGGGTAAAAGGACTTTGCTGGCAGTCCAGTGGTTAACACTCTCTGCGTCCGCTGCAAAGGGTGCAGGTTCGACCCCTGGTCAGGGTACTTAAGATCCCGCATGGTGCGATAAAAATAAACAAACAAACAAAAAACAAAAACAAAAGAACTAAAGGTAAACCTGTAAGTGACAGATTGACTAGAGCTATATAGCAAAAAACATAACTGATTCTTGTTCATTTTCTTTAAAAATTCATAACAGTAAGATATTATATGAATCTATTTTACAACTATTGAGGATAACAGAAATCTATCTTATAAACTGATGAGTTTTTCATATACTGAAAAACAATCCAATAGTAAATGAAACAATTTTTAAAGTTTGCATTTGCAAATATTTTTCTTTATAACATGCAGTGATATACAATAATGGTTTGGCCCTGGATCATCAGATCTAACAGCACACAGTAGTGAATTTACTTTATTCTATTAAGTATCAGAATAAGTTTTAATTATTTAAGTGTTACAGATTTAAACCAAAGAAAATAAAGTCTTGCATGATAAAACTTCCTTGACTTTGCTTAATTATCAAATACAGCTATCTAGTACTTTATGAGAATTATGTCAACATTTAATTAAATAAAAATAGATCTTATTCCTGCTCAAGTTACCATGGGGTTCTTTATTGACCAGCAGCAGGCCAATCCTCTTTTTTGCTCCTTAAATCCAAAGTGTCCGTAGCCAACAGCCAAAATGTCCTGAAAACCAGGAAAATTCAAACTAAGAGAGGATAGCATAAAAATATTGGCAAATGTATGAAGATGTATATTAATGAGCTGTGTTAAAAAGAGTGATGATATTTTAATTAAGGTTAAAAAAAACACCATATGCCATCTATTTTCACTCTTCATTTCCATCTTCCTAAGCAAAATCATAACAATAATCACATTTTCAGACTGAAAAATAAGTACTCAAAAAGAACCAATTGCTAACAAGCTCTTTTACACATCGAGATAATTTTCAAAAATTCTATTATTACATTATAATCTCCTATAGGTTTTTAAGGATGATCTAATTTTTTCAAATATAAAATAGAAGACATTTAAATTTAAAGTGAGGTGTTATGGACTGAATTGTGTCTCCTCTCCTGAAAGTCATTTGTGGAATTCCTAAACCCTAAAAATATGTGATCATATTTGTAAATAGCACATTTAGGAGGTTATTAAGGTTAAACGAGTCCAGGCATGTGGGGTCCTCATTTGATAGGATTGGGTTCCTTACAAAAAGAGGAAGAAACCTAAGAGCCCTTTCTCTTCACCATGTGAGGATACAGTCAAGCCTGGAAGAGAGCCTTACCCAGGAAATGAATCAGCCTCTAGAACTGTAAGAAATAAATTTCCGTTGTTTAAGCCACTCAGTCTATGGTATTTTGTTATGGCAGCTTCAGCTGATTAATACAGCAGGTCACTTCCAGAAATGCTTTTATAATTGACCCTTGAACAATATGAGTTTGAACTGTGTAGGTCTACTTATAAATGGATTCTTTTAAACAAATATATTGAAACATTTTTTTGAGATTTGTAACCACTTGAAAAAATTCACAGAAAAACTGCATAGCCTAGAAATCCAAAACATTAAAAAAAAGGATTTTTCAGGAATGTATAAAATGTATGTAGATAACAGTCTATTCCTTTGATAGGCATAAGTAAACATTTAATATAAAATTTATAATGTATTCATTTTATTACTGTTTTATAACTTTGCTTTCAAAGAATTACACATTATCATAAAGTATGCCTCACTCTCATAATTGAAGAAACTGAATATCAGCCTATCATCACAGGTAAGTAGCTTTTTTTTAGGGTAACAATGTTTCCAATATAGCATTATGAATATGACTGTAATACTGTATGCCACTGAAATTTTATAACAGTTCATTCATTAGTGTATAGTCTAGGCTATCCTGAGGCAATCATATCAATTACATGAGGCTACCATAAAGCAATCATATTGCTGCTTCTTTGTCAACAATATATAAATCACTATACCTGAAAAAAATATGAATTTTTCATATTATCTTTTTATTTTTGAGGTCTAAGTAACACATGTAACATCTACAGTGTTTTGCATCATCTAAGACAACACTGATGTAGGCACTGACAGACAATTCATCTGTTAAATGGATGACATACACTTAACAGTGTTGCTAAATACAGTACAGTACTATAAATGTTGATCCATTGATCCGTTGATCATAGAAAAAGCAAGAGAGTTCCAGAAAAACATGTACTTTTGCTTTATGGACTACGCCAAAGCCTTTGACTGTGTGGCTCACAACAAACCGTGGAAAATTCTTAGAGATAGGAATACCAGAACACCTTATCTGCCTCCTGAGAAATCTGTATGCAGGACAAGAAACAACAGTTAGAACCAGACATGGAACAATGCACTGGTTCCAAATTGGGAAAGGAGTATATTGTCACCCTGTTTAGTTAACTTATATTTGGAGTACATCATGCGAAATGCTTGGCTGGATGAAGCACAAGCTGAAATCAACACTGCTGGGAGAAATATCAATAAACTCAGATACACAGATGACACCACTCTTATGGCAGAAAGCAAAGAACTAAAGAGCCTCCTGATGAAAGTGAAAGAGGAGAGTGAAAAAGTTGACTTACAATTCAACATTCAGAAAAATAAGGTCATGGCATCCGGTCCTATCACTTCATGGCAAACAGATAGGGAAACAAAGGAAACAGTGACAGACTTCATTTTCTTGGGCTCCAAAACCATTGCAAATGGTGACTGCAGTCATGAAATTAAAATACGCTTGCTCCCTGGAAGAAAAGCTATGACCAACCTAGACAGCATATTAAAAAGCAGAGACATTACTTTGCTGACAAAGGTCTGTCTAGCCGAAGCTATGATTTTTTACAGTGGTCATGTATGGATGTGAGAGTTGGGCTATAAAGAAAGCTGAGCACTGAAGAATTGATCTTCTGATCTTTTTGAACTTTGGTGTTGGAGAAGACTCTTGAGAGTCTCTTGGATTACAAGGAGATCCAACCAGTCAATCCTAAAGGAAATCAGTCCTGAATATTCATTGGAAGGACTGATGCTGAAGCTGAAACTCCAATACTTTGGCCACCTGATGTGAAGAACTGGCTCATTGGAAAAGACCCTGATGCTGGGAAAGATTGAAGGCAGGAGGAGAAGGGAATGATAGAAGATAAGATGGTTGGATGGCATCACCAATGCAATGGACATGAGTTTGAGCAAGCTCCAGGAGTTGGTGATGAACAGGAAAGCCTGGTGTGCTGCAGCCCATGGTGTTGCAAAGAGTCAGACAGGACTGAATGACTGAACTGACTATAAATGTATTTTCTCTTTCTTATTATTTTTCTTAATAATATTCTCTTTTCCCTAGCTTGCTTTATTGTAAGGTTACAGTTTATAATACATATAACACACAAAATATGTGTTCATTGACCATTTATGTTTGGCAATTCTTTCAGTCGACAGTAGGCTATTAGTAGTTAAGTTTTGGGGTAGTCAAAAGTTACACTTAGATTTTTAACTGCATAAAAGGTTGGCACCCCAAACCCCCTTTTATTCAAGGTCAACTGTATAAATACATATGCACAAAAGTTTAATTATTAAACAAACCAGACTTTCCTTTGTAATCAGAAAGAATACAAAGACAGTCCTATCACCATCCTACCTCCCAATCAACATCGTATCTCCACAGTTCTGTCTTAAAATACTCTTCATCACTACCCTTGACATTGACAAACTCTTATTCATCTCTTTTAGACTCAGAATAGACGTCAATTCCTCTAAGAAGCATTCACAACCCTCTCTTATGTGTTCCCATGGTATTATTTTTCCTTATTAAAGCACATAGGAAACTAGTGTATGGCCAGAGCCTACATGTGACTAAATTACTACTGTATCTACAGTGCTTTAACAGAGTTTCTGCACAGAGTTAATATTCAACAAAGATTTATAGAATTAATTTATAAATATTATGGATATCATCTGTTATATTTTTAGCTTCATTCAAAATTAACTTTATTCTAAATAGCAATATATTAATTTTTAGCTGTGAGTATATTCAGTTTCTTAAAATGATTCATCTGTCTTTATTACCCAGTTATTACTGATTTATTAAATTTCACTTATCTACAAGATGTTCCCTAATATAGTTTTATAAGACAAATTCACACTAAAAGTATTTTATTTTATTCAAAATAATATACATATTTAAGTAATGTATTATTTAGGTTTTGACAAAAATGATCATAGTTTTATTTTTCATTTAAAATTTTTTATTGGAGTAGAGTTGATCTACAGTGTTTTGTTAGTTTCAGGTTGATTGTAGGTTTTTAATAGCCATAACACCTATCATGTTTGCACACAGTACCTTATAAGGTATAGTGATAAAACAAGGCTAATTCTTAAAACATGCATAAAACAATACAGTTTAAACAAATTAGTTCTGATGACTTTAAACATTAATCAGGGACCTCCCTGGTGGTCCAGTGGTTGGGGGTCCACTTCCCAATGCAGAGTATATGGGTTCAATCCCTGGTTGAGAACTGGAATTCCGCACATTGTGGGACAACTCAGCCTGAGCCAAACAACAACCAAGAAAAAGATGCTGCAACTAGCACCCATTGAGGCCAAAATAAATAAATATTTCCCAAAAATGACCAAAAAAAAAAAAAAAAAGTTATTCCAGAAGCACTAGTTGAGAATCATGTCTTCAGAACCAGTTTATAAATCTCAGGGAAAAAAAACTCTCATTACTCTATAATCATTCCTTTTTTTACAAGAAAACACACTGTTCCCCAGCTTGATGATTCATCTCATTTTCCTCAAGATGATTTTTAATAGAGCAGTACTAAAAGTGAAAGTGAAGTCCTGTCGGACTCTTTGCGACCCCATGGACTGTAGCCCACCAGGCTCTTCCATCCATGGGATTCTCCAGGCAAGAGTACTACTGAAGGGCGTCCCTAACAGCTCAGTTGGTAAAGAATCTACCTGCAATGCAGAAGACCCTGGTTCGATTCCTGGGTCAGGAAGATCCCCTGGAGAAGGGATAGGCTACCCACCCCAGTATTCTTGGGCTTCACTGTGACTCAGCTGGTAAAGAATCTGCCTGCAATGCGGGAGACCTGGGTTCAAGCCCTAGGTTGGGAAGATCCCCTGGAGAAGGGAAAGGCTACCTACTCCGGTATTCTGGCCTGGAGAATTCCATGGACTGTGTAGTGCATGGGGTCACAAAGAGTCAGACAAGATTGAGCGACTTTCACTTCATTTTCACTAGAAGTAAGAACTCTGGAGCTGGGTGTCTCTGTTTGGATTCTGTCTCGCTTACTGGTTATATAACTTTGGGCAAGTTATCCTTTCTGTGCTTCAGTGCAACATAGTGACGAAAATAGTACCTTATTCATAGATTTGTGATAATACAAGTAAAACGTTTACAATAGAGCCTGGTACATAGTAGGCGCTATTTAAGTATCCACTGTAGTATTAGTCCTTAAGGAATCTCGAAATTATTTTGCACTTTTACAGGGTCACTGGATTAAGCTGTTATTGTTGTTATTTAGTCACTAAGTCATGTCTGACTCTTTTTCGACCTCATGGATTAAGTACATACTTCCAAATATGGTTTCTTTAAAAAGAATACAAGTTTGGGTGCATGAATTTGGTTAACATGTTAAACTAAATAAATATATATTATTTTCTTGTCCACTTCTCAACATCTGACATAGATTCAGCCATGTTCCAAGTACATCTCTTAAAATAAAAATGGTGATATTTTCATATTAAAGAAGAAAAAACATTGTTTTCTAGCTGTTGCATTTCCCCCTTTTAAAAATATAAACTTGTTTTCAGAGGAATTTTAAAACCAGGGGTTATGTCAATTTAAGTCCCTTGCCTAACAGATGAGAAAAAGAAATCATTATTGTTATACTTGGTAAGTGCCCTTAAATGCCACAGACAGAATTATTAAAACATTTGATAACTTACTGGATTTGCTTTATTCCAGGCAAGACTGCTCACGTTAAGGCCTTTGGTTAGGTCACAGGAAAAGGACCAAAGTCGTTCCAAATTGGCTGGTATTGTTGATTGTTCTGAATCTATTTCTAAATCTTCTTCCTCTTCCTTCTTAGCCTCTTCTTCGACCTCTTCAAGTTTTCCATCTACTAAAAAGTCTCCAGGCTCTTCAGGTTCTTGTTCTAAAATTAAATCAAATGAAAAGAAGATCATGGTGCTCTACACCCATCTGCTAAAGTTTCCAAAGAACAGCTCTATCTACCACTGACACTTCAGACACCACTGTATCTGCTAGGTCGTAAGGCCCAAGGGACAGGGCACCTGTAACAGCTGCCTGAACCTGCTGCAGAATCTTCTGTTGTTCTGAGCCCCACTCAAAGCAATTGGCTTTTCAGATCACTGAGTAAATGAACCAGAATAATATCCAAATGAGGAATGTGTTGCCTCTAAAATGCAAAGACGGCTTCCCTTGTGGCTCAGTCAGTAAGAAATCCACCTACAATGCAGGAGACCCAGGTTCAATCCCTGGGTCAGGAAGATGCCCTGGAGAAGGAATGGCAACCCACTCCAGAATTCTTGCCTGGAAAATTCCATGCACAGAGGAGTCTGGTGGGCTACAGTCCGTGGGGTTGCAAATAGTCGAACACAACTTAGCGACTAAACCACCGCCTACGAAATGCAAAGAGATCCACTAGGAATGCATCTCTCTCTCTCTCTCTTTTTTTTTTTTTTTCATTGCAGAGGACTCAGATGCAGCCACATATTTTTTACCTTAGAACGTATATCTTGACATATTCTACTGGACTCTTGGAAATCTCACTAAGGTGGAAGGCCCCTGAAATTTTGTCAGATTTACTTCTCACCCTCCGACATGCAAATGTCTTGCCAGTAAGTTTACTTGTTGTTCACTAAGTCCAGTCAACATGATACCATCAGTGTAATGGACCAGTGCGATGTCTTGCTGAAGTGAAAGCTTGCTGCAGACCAAATTATGACATAAAGCAGAACAGTGAAGGTGTACTGCTGACCTGGCCAGCTGAGAGCAAATAGCTTTGGTTTTCCCAACAGGTACTGAAGGGAAAAAGCAACAGCAGCTACACACTACGTACCACAAGTTGTGTTAGTTGGCTCAGGCAATGAGACTCTAACTGAAACACTAGCTGTAACTGGAGTCACCACCTGGTTAAGCTTACAATAATCCACCGTTACTCTCTAAGAGTCATGTGTTTTCTGTGTAAGCCAGATAGATGAGTTGAATGATGGGAGTCAACATTCCTGCATATTTCAAGTCCTTGATGGTGGTATTAATCTCTGAGATCCTTCCAGAAAGGTGGCATTGCTATGGTTCACTATTTTCATAGGTATAGACAGCTCTAGTGGCTTCCATTTCGCCCTTTCCTCTCAAATTAGCTCTCACTGCTTCCCTGGTGGCTCAAAGGTTAAAGCGTCTGCCTGCAATGCGGGGGACCTGCGTTCGATCCCTAGGTCAGGAAGATCCCCTAGAGAAGGAAATGGCAACCCACTCCACTACTCTGGCCTGGAGAATCCCATGGATGGAGGAGCCTGGTAGGCTACAATCCACAGGGTCGCCAAGAGTCGGACACAACTGAGACACTTCACTTTCACTTTAACTTTCCACAAGCCAAGGATCACATGGGGGATTCTGCCAGTTTCTAATTATTTCTATTTCAAGTATACATTCTGGAATAGGGAAAATAACTGCAGGATGTTGGGTGGACACATTGTGAGATGAACCTGAACTAAAATTCTGTTGATCACCTGATTTTAAGTCCTAGTGGACCCCAGTGATGTTTTGGGTCTCCCTGAGTTAGTGTGAACTCAGAGCCAGTGTTCAGTAATCCATGAAATTTCTGATGATTTCCTTATCCACAATGTACAGTCCTTCTAATAAAATGCTATAGATCTTTATGGAGAAACCTGGGATAAGTATTAACAGTACACACTCTTGACAATGCAGCGTGATACGTTCTCAAAGTGACCCGGTCTCCGCTTCATTCAAGACATTCTGGTTCTATAAACTGGCTCACGTCTAGGAATAGGTTAAGCGGCTGTGACTTTGTTTTTTGGTGTTTCAAATTAGAAACACTTGACCTAGAACCTTACTGCTTATACAGATGAAGTGAGAATTTATAAGATGACGGTCTGTTATGGGATGAACTGTTTCTCTCTGAAATTCATATATTGAAGTCATAATGACTCAGAGGTGAAGAATCCACCTATGATGCAGGAGACACAGGTTCAATCCCTGAGTCAGGAAGATCCCCTGGAGAAGGGAGTGGCTACCCACACCAGTCACCACCTGGGTGAGCTGGTAGTGACTGGGAAATTCCATGGACAGAGAAGCCTGTAGGGCTTCAGTCCGTAGGGCGGCCAAGAGTTGCACAAGATTGTGTGACACACAGAGCTAAGAATGTACTGTGTAAGAATGTAACAATATTCTGAGAAAGGACTTTGAAGTGGTGATTACACTAAATTAGACCGTTAGAGAGGGTCCCAATCCATTGATTGATATCCTTATAAGAAGAGGAAATTTAGATACACCAAGAGAGATAACGGATGAACACACACAGAGAAAAGGCCACGTAAAGAGGCAGCAAGAGGGTGAACATCTGCAAGCCAAAGAGAGAGGCCTCAGAGGAAACCAACCCTGCTGGCATCTTGATCTTGGATTTTCTGTCTCTAGAATTGTGAGGAAGTAAATGTGTGTTGTCTAAATCTTTAGTCAGATGTATATATTGCAAACATGTTCTTCTAGTCTGTTGCTTGCATTTTCCCCCTGTTTTCCCCTGCGTTTTCCTACTGTTAGCAGTGTTATTCAAAGAGCAGACATTTTAACTTTTGCAAAAGTCTTATTAATTTTTTTTCTTTTATGCCTTGGGATTTTGGGGCTTCCCAGGTGGCTCAGCAGTAAATAATCTGCCTGACAATGCAGGAGATGCAGGTTCGATCCCTGGGTTGGAAAGATCTCCTGGAGAAGGAAATGACAATCCACTCCATTATTCTTGCCTGGAGAATACCATGGACAAAGGAGTCTGGTGGGCTACCACCCATGTGGTCACAAAGAGTTGGACACGAATGAACATGCCTACACTTAGGATTTTTGTATATTAAGTAGATCTTTTCTTATGCTAAAATCGCAAATATTTTTTATCTTCACCTAGAAATTTATAGTTTTAATTTTTACATTTAAATCTATGGTTCATTCTGACTTAATTTATACAATTAATAGGAGATGAGGTTTGAAGCTCATTTTTCTCCCCATAAGGATATCCAGTTCTTTCAGCACTGTTTTTAAAAGATCAACTTCCCTCTATTGAATTGCCTTGACATGTTTGTTAAAAATCAGTTAACCATCTATGTCTGTGTTTATTTCTGGACTCACTAGTCTGTTTAAATCATCTATATGTCTAGTTAGTTCAGTTCAGTCGCTCAGTCGTGTCCGACTCTTTGCGATCCCATGAATCGCAGCACGCCAGACCTCCCTGTCCATCACCAACTCCCGGAGTTTACTCAAACCCATGTCCATCGAGTCAGTGATGCCATCCAGCCATCTCATCCTCGGTCGTCCCCTTCTCCTCCTGCCCCCAATCCCTCCCAGCATCAGGGTCTTTTCCAATGAGTCAGCTCTTCAATGAGGTGGCCAAAGTATTGGAGTTTCAGCTTCAGCATCAGTCCTTCCAATGAACACCCAGGACTGATCGCCTTCAGGATGGACTGGTTGGATCTCCTTTCAGTCCAAGGGACTCTCAAGAGTCTTCTCCAACACCACAGTTCAAAAACATCAATTCTTTGGTGCTCAGCTTTCTTCACAGTCCAACTCTCACATCCATACATGACCACTGGAAAAACCATAGCCTTGACCAGATGGACCTTTGTTGGCAAAGTAATGTCTCTGCTTTTTAATATGCTATCTAGGTTGGTCATAACTTTCCTTCCAAGGAGTAAGCGTCTTAATTTCATGGCTGCCTTGATTTACTGTATCTTTATAATCAGTCACCTGTAATATAGTAGGGTTAAGTCCTTCAACTTCATTCTTCTGCTACAAAATTGACTGAGTTATTCCATGTCCTTTGCTTTACCATATAAAACATAGAATAATATTGTTGACTTAATGATCTTTAAAGAAATTTTAAATGGTGGGAAATGTCTCTTACTCTTCTCACATTTTCAAATTCTAGCACTCTCCATTCTTTTCTGTAGATTCTAATTTCTGTTATTATTTTCTATCAGCCTGAAGAACTTCCTTTAACTTTTTTTGCAATGCTGGTCTGCTGACAATGAATTCTCTCAGCTTTTGTTTGTCTGAACATGTTTTTATTTCACCTTGATTTTTGAAGGATATTTTCTCTAGATATAGAATTTTTAGAACACTACAAATATCATTGCATTGTTTTCTGGCTTCTGATATAGAAATAAGGGCATTATTAATTTCTCCCCTGTATGGAATGCATTTTTTTCTGGCAACTTTTAAGTTTTTTTTTAACATAGTACTTATAAGATGCCTCAGTGTGCTTTTCATTGTGTTTATCTTGCTTGAGTTTCATTGAGCTTCTTATAATTATTGATTTAAAGTTTTTTCAAATATGCAAAATTTCCAGCAATTCTTTCTTCAAGTATTTTTCTGTTCTTCCTCTTTATTCTACTACTACAATTCTAATTACATATATATTAAACCACATGACTTTGGGACACAGGTCACTGAAGTTCTATTTTTTTAGACTTGTTTCTGTACTTTAATTTGGAATGTTCTTCTTGCTTGTCTTTTAGTATTCTGTCAAACCCAAGCAGTAAACTTTTTCATTTCAAGTACTAAGTATTGTATTTCATCTCTAGACGTTCCATTTGGTCCTATATGTAGCTTTCATTACTATCATCATTGTGTTCTTATTTTTTCCTTTAAATCTTTACGCATATTTTTAGAACTTATTCTTTAACAGACTTTATTTTTTAGAGTAGCTTTAGTTTCACAGCAAAACTGAACTCAAAATAAGAGCTCCAGTATACTCACACCCAAATTTACACATAGCCTTTTCCAGATCAACATGCTGCAGCAGTAGCACAGTGTTACAATAAGTGAACTCCCAGTGACAAATTATTATTACTCAAAATCTATATAGTTCACTTTAGGATTTACTCTTGGTGTTGTACATTCTATGAATTTGGATGAGTGTACAATGAAATGTACCCACCACTAAGTATTACGCAGAATAGTTTTATTACTCTAAAAATCTTACTTACTCTGCCTATTCATTTCTCCCAACCTGTAATCCCTGGAAATGTCTGATCTTTTTACTGTCTCCAAACTTTAGCCCTTTCCAGAATGTCATATAGTTGGAGTGACAGCATATGTAGCCTTTTCAGATGGGCTTCCTTCACTTAGTAATACGCATTTAGATTTTGTCCATGTCTGTTCATGGCTTGATAATTCATTTCTTTTTAGTGCTGAATAATATTCTATTGTCCAGATTTGCCACAATTTTTTCATTCATTCACCTTCTGAAGAACATCTTGTTTGCCTCCAAGTTTTGGAAGCTATGAATGAAGCTTCAATAAACATCTGTGTGCAGATTTCTGCGTGGAAATAAATATTCAACTCCTTTGGGTTAATACCAAGGAGTACAATTATGGACCATATGGTTACAACATGCTTAGTTTTGTAAGAAACTGCCAAACTATCTTCCAAAGTAGCTGAACTATTGTGCATTCCCACCAACATTGAATAAGAGTTCTTGTTGCTCCACATCTTAGCCAGCATTTGGTGGTATCAATGTTTTGGATTTTAGCTATTCAATAGTTGTATGGTGGTATTTCATTGATGTTTTAATTTGAAATTCCTTAACGACATATAATGATGAACATCTTCTTAAACTTATCTGCCATTGGTATATCTCCTTGGTGAGGTGTCTATTAGGTCTTTTGTCTGTTTTTAAATTATGTTATTTGCTTCCTTATTGTTGAGTTTTAAGAGTTATTTGTATATTTTGGACAAGTTCTTTATCAGATATGTCTTTTGCATATATTTTTTCTAGTCAGTGACGTGACTTCTCATTCTCTTGACAATGTCTTTCACTGAGCAGATATTTATTTATTTATTTATTTTTTGAGCAGATATTTAATTTTAATGAAGTCCAACTTATCAATTATTTCTTTTAATAAATTGTGCCTTTGGTGTCAAATCTAAAAAATCATCACCATACCCAAGGTTATCCATATTTTTTTATGTTGTCTTCTAGAAGTCTTATAGTTTTGCATATTTCATTGAAGTTTATGACCCATTTTGAGTTAATTTTTGTGAAGGGTATAAGGTCTGTATTTAGATTATTTATTTTGCCCATAAATATCCTGATGTTCCAGTATCATTTGTTGAAAAGACTATCTTTTTTTTTTCCATTATATTGCCATTTCTCTTTGGTCAAAGATCAGTTGACTATAATTATGTGGATCTAATTCTGGGCTCTCTATTCTGTTCCATTGATCTATGTGTCTGTTCTTTCACCGATACCGCACTATCTTAACAACTGTAACTTAACATTAACTTCTGAGGTTGGATGATATCAGTCCTCCAACTTTTTTCTTCTTCAATATTGTCTTGGCTATTCTGAGTATGATAGCTTTTTAAAAGTTCTTATCTGTCTTTCACCATCTCAGTCACTTTTTTATCTGTTTCTATTGACTGACTTTTTAGCTTTAGCTCACATTTTCCTGCTTATTTACACAGCTGGTAAATTTTTATTGGGTGCTGTGCATTATAAATGCTACAGCACTGAATGTCTGCATTGTGTTTTCTTTGATACAATACTGTATTGAAGTTTGTTTTGTTGAGCAGTTAACTTACTTTCAGATTAGCTTGATTTTTAAAATTAGTTTTTAAAAATAAAATTTTTTAAATTAGCTAAAGAGTTTATTGGTGGGGATGAGGGTCTAGACTAATCTTCATTCTTGGGTTATTCTAGCTCTACACTTAAGGTATGGCCATTCTGGATATTTACTGAATACCCTATTTCTACCCCTCTGGCCAGTCAGAAGTCGAATGTGTCACAGCCCTGAGTGAACTCCAAAGACTTTTTCACTTAGAGCTTCCTGGTAGTTGTTCTTTCCTGGCCTTCTGGAGTTTTAGTCTAATATACACAGCTTATGTTTCAGCCAAAGACTAAATGATAGATTTATGGAGTGCTTTTTTTTTCTCTACATAACTTCCTAATATCTGATTATTCCAACTACAGTCACCTCAGCCTCTTTGAACTCTTATCTGGATGTCATCATGTGAGCAAAACTGCAACACTACATAGTTCGTCAGCCTGTCCTCTTCTATGGTGTCATAATTATTTATATCCTAACTAAAAGCAGAACTACTATTTCTTCTTTATTAAATGATCAGTGATACATTCCAAATTTCTATGATTAGCTTCCAGTCATTCTGGATTAACAGTATTAGGCTTGTCTTCCTTCCATAAATAAATATAAAACTAGACTGGAAATATAAGGTAAGTGTTTTCAAGCATTGAACAACAGGCAATTCACATGGGAACCCCATAGGGATCTAACTTTCAGCCTGGGGACAATTTCCTTATCAGAGCACTGGGAAGTTAAGTTTAGCCTAGGCAAAACATAGTCATCTAGTTGAGTTGAGGAGGAATATATAAGAGCTCAAAAAGGCAGAGCTTGTTAGAGTGAGTAAAAAACTCAAGGCCAAACTATACATTGCTAATCACAGACACATTTTAAACATAAAGACATAGATATCATAAAGCAAAAGGAAGGGAAATACATACCATGCAAATAATAAGAGTAAGAAAGTGAGTGTGGCTATATTAACATTACACATAATAGACTTCAAGACCAAGTCTTAGAATAAGTATGGGCATTTCCTAATAATAAAAGAGAAAATAATGACAAAAATTAAAAAGTAGACATCAGAAAATAGAACAATTTAAGTATGAATATACCTGATAATAAAGTTTTCAGACATGTAGAGCAAATTAATAATCTTAGAGAAAATAGAGACAAATCCATAATTATAGAGATTTTTAACAATACTCTCTCAGTTGATAAAACATGTCAGCAAAAACTAATAAAGATAAAATATTTGAAAACACCATCAATCAATTTGACATAATTAACATCCAAAGAATACCACACTAAATAATAGAATACCCAGACTTCTTGAGTGTGGAACATCCACTATATGCAGGGTTGTAAAACAATTGTTAATAAATTTCAAAGGATAGAAACCATATAGAATATGTCTTCTGACCACCACACCAATGTTAAATTAGAATTCAATAAGAAAAGATGACTCAAAAATTGCTTTAAAAAACTTGGAAATTAAACAACACATTTTAAACCAACCTAAAGGTCGAAGAAAAACACACGTGAGAAATTAAAAATTATTTTGAACTGAATACTAATAAAAATATGATATCAAAATTTGTAAGATGGAGGAAATTTATAGTATTAAATCCTATCTTAGATAAAAGTAAAGTATAAAATCAATGATCCAACCTTCCCTCTTCAGAAGCTAGAAAAAGAATAGATTAAATATGATGAAGAGCCTAAGAATAAAAATGGAAGTATTTGAAGTTTTGAAAAAAGACCCAAAGAATTTAGAAAACGATTAACCAAGACATTTTCTGAAAGGATTAGTATAATTTTAAAAGCCTCAACTAGAGCTTTAAAACAGAAGGAAAAAGTCACAAATGACCAATATCAAGAATGAAATGGGAGATAGTGTTAGAAATACTACAGACGTCAAAAGAATTTAAAGAGAGAATGTGATAACCAACTTTATGCTAATAATGTCAATCACAGACAAAATGGGTAAATTCCTCACAGATTACCCAAACTGACACAGGTAGAAATAGATTAAATCCATATTTGTCAAAGAAATTAAATTTGCAATTTGAAAACTTCCTATAAAGAAAACTCCATCCCAGATGTTTTCACTGGTTAATTTTATCAAGCATTTAAAGAAGAAATAATACACAATTTTTTTGGAAAGCAGAGAATGAGAGAATACTTTCGAAACTTATGTTTATCAGAACACTAATATAAAACCTAGGAAGAACTTCACAGAAAAGAAAATTATAGAAAAATATGCTGCATGAATTCAGTCACAAAAAATCCTCAACAGAATATTAGAAAATTGAATTCACCAATATATAAAAAGGATAATGCAGCATAACCAGGTGAGGTTTGTTTTAACATTTTAAAATCGATCAATGTAACTGGCCATACTGACAGATTAAAGGAAAATAATCACATAACTGTTTCAATAATTTAGAAAATGTTTTGAACACAATTCAACACTCATTTATGTTTTAAAATGTCTAGAAGCTAGAATGAGAAGGAAATTTCCTCAAATCAATAAAAGGCATCTATAAAAAACTATATTTAACATCATATTTAACAATGAAATAAATACTGAATTCCTTTGCCCTAAGTTCACAAACAAGATAAAGATATTTCCAACCTTGGGGCAGGCAAAGATTTCTTAGAGAAAACATAGGAAGCATTTACTATGAAAGGAAAATTGATAAATAAGACTTCATTGAAATTAAAAGCCTCTGCTCAACAACAGACAAATAAATAAATTAAAGCCTTAGAAAAAACAGTTGTATCTTTCAAAGACTTGTATTTAGAATATATATATATATATATATATACATATATAAGCTCCTACAACTTGGTTTTTTAAAAAAGACAATTCAATTTTTAAAATGGACAAAGAACTTGACTGAATATTACATAAAAGAAGATATACAAATGACGAAAAATTATTTAAAAGATTACCAACATCAGCATTATCAAGAATGTGGAACAACTCATATATTGCTTGTGGGATATTGTAAAATGGTACAAAATCCAGAAAGGTATTTTTTAGTTTCTAAAAAAGTTTTATATACATCTACCCAAGATCCAGTAATTCATTCTGAGGTATTTACCCAAGAGAAATTAAAACACATATCCACAAAAGGAAATTGAAAAAAATGATCATAGCAGCTTTATTCATAATAGCTCAAAGATGTCCACCAATAGGTGAATGAATGTTCAACTTATTATGGTATGTTCATAAAATGGAATAGTACTCAAGAAAAAAAATGAACTACTTATATACATATCAATGTAGATGAATCTCAAAAACATTATGTTAAATAAAAGAAACCAGACACAAACACTTACTACATGAACCCATTTAGATGCTATAGCAAAACAATTAATCTGTAGTGAGAGAAATGAGCTTAATGCCGGTCTATAAGGATACAAGTTTTAACAGGAAAACAGCAGAAGGGAATTTTTGGGATTGATAAATATATTCTTTATCTTGACTAGAGTATTAGTTATGTAGGCTTATATATTTTTAAATGTATGAAATTATACAGTTAAAATATGTGTATTTCATTATGTGTAAATCTTAACTCCTTAAAAATTTTTCTATGATATTTCTACTTCTCAGATATACTTAAAGAAGTGATCTATCACGACTTTTATTTTTAAAAGTGTTAAAATTTACAGGACTCAGTAAATTTCAATCTTATAACTTTTATTATGGGATGGGAATGTGCATATATATATATATATAATACAAATTTTTACATATCAACCTAATATGAGATAAGAAACAGTTTTTCTATAATCTTAGATGTAAGTTAACAAAAAGGCTTACATCTGTTTGTCACACATGAAATTTTGTAACCTGATTGTTTGATGTAGGCATTTAGAAGATTCATTTTGGCTTGAAGAATCAAGAAAGACTTCATAAAGGAATTTGCCCAGTAGGCAAAAATGGGATGAGGACAAGGGTGAATGGCCAAGAATATTTATAACTAAAAGTCTATTAAAGCAAGAAAGTTTAGGTTCTGTTTGGGGATTATCAGGTATATCTAATACGGCTAACTTTTACGGTTTCCAGTGCTACAATGAGATAAAGTAGTCTGTGACCAGACTGCAAGTATCTTTGAATTATACACTATGAAGTTTGTAATTTATTCTAGGTAATAGGAAGATACTGAAGGTTTCAAGTAGTTATATGCCATGTTCAAATCTGGGTTTAGGAAAAATCAGCATGCCAGAATGGAAGAGTGGAAAGAGAATTGGAATGGTATCAAAAGACATGGGTTGAATGCCTAAGAGTTGACTCATTGGAAAAGACCCTGATGCTGGGAGGGATTGGGGACAGGAGGAGAAGGGGACGACCGAGGATGAGATGGCTGGATGGCATCACTGACTCGATGGGCATGAGTTTGAGTAAACTCCGGGAGTTGGTGATGGACAGGGAGGCCTGGCATGCTGTGATTCACGGGGTCGCAAAGAGTCGGACACGACTGAGCGACTGAACTGAATTGAATGCAACTTTAGAACGTTTCTATAACCTTCATTTTATTCATTCAAAAATTGAAAAGTTGGATTAAATAATCTCTCAAATCCTTAAAAATGCTGTAGCCGTAAGAACAGGAAGAATGCCTGTGTAGTAAAATTAGGGAGAGGTAATAAAAGCTAGAACCTGGAAAGTATCAATGGCAATGGAAAGGGGTGTTTGACCATGAGAGAATAACTCAATACTGGAACAATGGAGAGGAAAGAGCTTATGAGGTTTTGAATCTAAGGGATTATCTCTTTCTTCGGGCTTCCAGGTCTGGACTCTCCTGCTATTCACTGTTAGTGCTGGAAACTATGTAAAAATGTCTTCTGATAAGTGATGCATGTGTATGTGCTAAGTCACTTCAGTCATATCTGACGCCTTGCAACCCCGTGGGCTGCAACCCACCAGGCTCCTCTGTCCATGGGATTCTCTAGGAAAGAATACCGGAGTGAGCTGCCATTTCCTTCTCCCTGATAAGTGATAACTCAGTTTAAAGATTGCATTTAGAAATAATAATACCATTTGCTTTTTTTAAATACTTGAACTTGTATAAAAGTGATTATATTTAAATATCTTTTTTAAAGTATAAAATCTTTATTTCAAAACAACACTATTTTTTTTAAAGATGTTTTAGTATATAATGTGTTAAATACCTTTTAAAATAGGAAGCTGACGATAAGCTGCAAGTTTTGGCTGAAATATATTTTCCATTATAACTCGTTCCATAAAAAATAAGTCCTGTTGAAACTTGTCAGATTTAAAGACTGCATCTGAGTTGTCTTCTTCTTCATCACGAACTTTAGCCAGAATTACATTTTCAATATCCATTAGAGAACTACCTTCACTAACTGTAAAATACAAATATGATGCAATGGTAACATAATTCAAATATTATAATATTAGCTGGTTTGCATATTCTAAAGATGTATCAATGACATTTTGCCATCACTATTTGTATTCCTCCAGTATTCATAACTTTAATAGTTACTTATTGAATGTCTTTTAGGAACCAAGTACATGCAAGATATACATATGTTATCTCATTTTGCAATCCAAAAATGTGCTGTTTTCCAGAAAATAAGCAATGATAACTCATAAGGTAATTTGTATCTCCATATATTTTTATTCAAATTGAAATTAAATTATTATCAGTCTTCATTACACCTTCAGATAAAGGTTTAATTTATTGCTTTATATGACTACTACACTACTGTTATTTATTAATGCTAAAACAAATTACCAAAAACTTAGTGGATTAAAATTAAAGTTCTGGATTAAATTTAAAATTAAAGTGGATACAAATTTAAAGTTCTGTAGGTTAGAGATCAACCCAGGTCTCATTGGCCAAAACCAAAAGGTTATTAGGGTTATGTTCCTTTCTGAAGGCTCTAGAGAATTAACTTCCTTGCCAATTTCTAAAAGCCACCACCAACCCGTCATTCATCTTCAAAAGACAACAACATTGCATCTCTCTGATGGTCCTGCCATTACATCTTTCTCTGACCAGAAATGGAAAAAATACTCCAAAATATCTATTTGATTGGTTTGGGTCCACTCAGATAATCCAGGATAACCTCCCTCTTTTAGATCCTTAATGTGGTCACATCTGGATAGTCTCTCTTTTTTTTTTTTTTTTTTTCTTTTTTTTATTCTTGATAGTCTCTTATCTCATGTTAGGTAATCTATTCATAGACTCCTGAGATTGGGATGTGTATATATTTGAGGAATGATTATTCTACCTATTACTTAGTAAAAACAGAATGAAGGGGAATCCTGCATCCATGAAGATGCACGTTTCCCTATTCCTTTGCTAAATACAACTAAAAATCTTGGGACATTAATTGTTTTTTTTTTTAGAGGAAGCCTTTGAAAGCCTTTGACAGAAGAAGGCAGAGGAAAAAGATTGCTCAGGACCCAGGGAATGACACAGTGGTGAGTTCCCTGGATTTCTTATTACTGCAGATACTCCAGACAAACCTCCTCTCTTTAGCCAAAACTCAGGAAAAGAACAACCTTGCAAGAAAGAAAACTTTTAGGATATAACCATTTCTCTCCAGAAAAAAAAAAAAAACAGAGAAAAAATTGTAGCCCCACTCATTCCACAAATACCACTAGCCAAGCGGGAAGTCTAGACTTCCATTCTTGCCAGGTTCTGACAAGGCTTTCCAATCTCCCAGCCTGTGGTGTCAGAAAAGGCTCAGTAGGGAGCTAGGACTTTCAATCCTAACCAAAAATGAAAAAAATGACTGTGCTGCCCTTGTGCAATGTCAGTTAAGATCTCTTGGGGACATGGAATTCCACAGCTATCTGGCAGTAACAAGGTTCTTCCCAATAGTCAGAGATGGACTGGTACAGTCAGAACTTACAGAACTGCCCCCAAAGTAATAAAGCCAAGTCCCAATCCTTGGTGTCAGGAAGTGTTAATGAGGTGCTCCTATCCCTCCCAGCCACGTAGATATCAATGAAAGTTAGAGCTCACTATCTAACTTACACAAGGTTAGAGCTCCCCATCTAACATTAAAAAACAGTAATGAGATGATCCCCTCCCTCAATGTAATTGAAGGGCAAGTGAAAAATATGGATTTCTACTCCAGTAATGGGTGCTTCCCAAGTGGTGCTAGTGGTAAAGAATCTGCCTGCCAATTAGGCAATGCAAGAGACCCAGGTTCAACCCCTGGATCAGGAAGATCCCCTGGAGTAGGAAATGGCAACCCTTTCCAATATTCTTGCCTGGAAAATTCCGTGGACAGAGGAACCTGGTGGGCTACAGTCCATGGGGTTGCAAAGAGTCAGACATGACTGAGTGAACGTGTGCACGTGCGCGTACACACACACACACACACAATGGAGCAGTAAACCCCACTGCTCCTTTCACCCGGCGGTAATGGAGCAGTAAATTTCCCTGTCAAAATAGTGTCAAACAAATCCTGCTAAAAATGAAGTTTAAACAAGATCCAGTTCTCAAAACATAATAATCCAAGTTTCTAAATTTCAACTGAACATCACTGATCAAAGAACCAAGAAAATCTCTACTTAAATGAAACAAAAAAACAAACAAAATCAATACAAACCAACACTGAGATGACAGAGATGCTTAAATTATCTGACAACAGATAAAATATATCTGACATAAAAAATATCTGACAAAAAATTCAACAGATGGGCTCAACAGCAAAATGGAAGGGACAGAGAAGAGAATCAGTGAACTTGAAGAGAGAAAAATAGCAATTACCAAATCTGAAAACCAGAAAGAAAATCATCTGCAAATATATATATATATATATATGTATGTATATATACATGTTTGTGTATATATATACATGAATAGAGGTCCAGAGGCCTCTAACAAGATATATAATATTCACATCACTGGGGAGAGGAGAAAAGGATGAGACCAAAAAAGTACTTGAAGAAATAATAGCTGAAATTTTCCAAAATTTGGCAAAGAAAAACATACAGAATTAACAAACAGTGAATTCCAAAGGAGATAAACCTAAAGAAATTCACACCAACATACACCATACTCAAGCTTCTGAAAACTGAAAACAAAACAAAAATATAGAAAGCACCAAGGAAAAATTACTGCCTTATATACAGATGGAAATAAACTAAAAACCGTCTGCATAGCAAGGGAAACCATTAGTAAAATGAAAAGACAACCTACTGAGTGGGAGAAAGTATTTGCAAACCATATATCTGATAAGGGGTTAATACAAAATATATAAAGAACACAACAGCAACAAAACAAAACAAAACAAAAAAAAATGACAGAAAATAAGCTAAAGAGACATTTTTCCCAAATGTCACATAAGATATTCAACACCACCAATTATCAGGGGAATGCAAGGCATTACATTAAGTGGTCCTTTTCATCATAGGGGACTGGAATGCAAAAGTAGGAAGTCAAGAGATACCTGGATTCAGGCAAGTTTGGCCTTTCAGTACAAAATGAAGCAGGGCAAAGGCTAACAGAGTCTCATCAAGAGAATGCACTGGTCATAGCAAACACCATCTTCCAACAACACAAGAGAAGACTCTACACATGGACATCACCAGATGGTCAATAGTGAAATCAGACTGATTATACTTTTTGTAGCCGAAGATGGAGAAGCTCTATACAGTCAGCAAAAACAAGACCGGAAGCTGACTGTGGCTCAGATCACGAACTCCTTATTGCCAAATTCAGACTTAAATGGAAGAAAGTAGGGAAAATCACTAGGCCATTCAGTAAGTTCAGTTCAGTTCAGTTCAGTTGCTCAGTCGTGTCCGACTCTGTGACCCCATGAATCGCAGCATGCCAGGCATCGCTGTCCATCACAAACTCCCAGAGTTTACTCAAACTCATGCCCATCAAGTCAGTGATGCCATCCAGCCATCTCATCCTCTGTCGTCCCCTTCTCCTCATGCCCCCAATCCCTCCAATCATCAGGGTCTTTTCCAATGAGTCAGCTCTTCACATCAGGTGGCCAGAGTATTGGAGTTTCAGCTTCAGCATCAGTCCTTCCAATGAACACCCAGGACTGATCTCCTTCAGGATGGACTGGTTGTATCTCCTTGCAGTCCAAGGGACTCTCAGGAGTCTTCTCCAACACCACAGTTCAAAACCATCAATTCTTGGGCACTCAGCTTTCTTCCAACTCTCACATCCATACATGACCACTGGAAAAACCATAGCCTTGACCAGATGGACCTTTGTTGGCAAAGTAATGTCTCTGCTTTTTAATATGCTACCTAGGTTGCTCATAACTTTCCTTCCAAGGAGGAAGTGTCTTTTAATTTCATGGCTGCAATCACCACCTGCAGTCATTTTGGAGCCCCCAAAAATAAATTCTGACACTGTTTCCACTGTCTCCCCATCTATTTCCCATGAGGTGATGGGACCAGATGCCATGATCTTAGTTTTCTGAATGTTGAGCTTTAAGCCAACTTTTTCACTCTCCTCTTTCACTTTCATCAAGAGGCTTTTTAGTTCCTCTTCACTTTCTGCCATAAGGGTGGTGTCATCTGCATATCTGAGGTTGTTGATATTTCTCCTGGCAATCTTGATTCCAGTTTGTGCTTCTTCCAGCCCAGCGTTTCTCATGATATACTCTGCATATAAGTTAAAGAAGCAGGGTGACAATATACAGCCTTGACATACTCCTTTTCCTATTTGGAACCAGTCTGTTGTTCCATGTCCAGTTCTAACTGTTGCTTCCTGACCTGCATACAGGTCTCTCAAGAGGCCATTCAGGTATGACCTAAATCAAATCCCTTGCATACAGTGGCAGTGACAAATAGACTCAAGGGATTAGATCTAATAGAGTACCTAAAGAACTATGGACGGAGGTTCATGACATTGTACAGAAGGCAGGGATCAAGACCATCCCCAAGAAAAAGAAATGAAAAAAAGCAAAGTGGTTATCTGAGGAAGCCTTACAAATAGCTGAGAAAAGAAGAGAAGTGACAAGAAAAGGACAAAGGGAAAGATATACCAATCTGAATGCAGAGTTCCAAAGAATAGCAAGGAGAGATAAGAAAGCCTTCCTCAGTGATTAATGCAAAGAAATAGAGGAAAACAATAGAATGGGAAAGACTAGAGATTTCTTCAGGAAAATTAGATACCAAGGGAACATTTCATGCAAAGATGGGCACAATAAAGAACAGAAACAGTATGGACATAACAGAAGCAGAAGATATTAAGAAGAGGTGGCAAGAATACACATAACTATACAAAAAATATCTTAATGACCCACAAAGGTGTGATCAACACCTAGAGCCAGACATCCTGGGATGCAAAGTCAAGTGGGCCTTAGGAAGCATCACTACCAACAAAGCTAGTGGAAGTGATGGAATTCCAGCTGAGCTATTTCAAATCTTAAAAGATGATGATGTGAAAGTATTGCACTCAATATGCCAGCAGATGAGGAAAACTCAGCAGTGGCCACAGACTGGAAAAGGTCAGTTTTCTTTCCAGTTCCAAAGAAGGGCAATGCCAAAGAATGTTCAAATTGCTGCACAATTGCATTCATGTCACACACTGGCAGGTAACGCTCAAAATTCTCCAAGCTAGGCTTCAATAGGATGTGAACCGAGAACTCCCACATGTTCAAGCTGGATTTAGAAACTGCAGGGGAAACCAGAGATTAAATTCCAACATCTGTTGGATCATAGAGAAAACAAGAGAATTCCAGAAAAACATCTCCTTAGGCTTCATTGACTATGCGAAAGTCTTTGAGTGTGTGGCTCACAACAAAATGTAGAAAATTCTTAGAGATGGGAATACCAGACCACTTTACCTGCATCCCAAGAAATCTGCATGCAGGTCAAGAAGCAACAGCTAGAACTGGACATGGAACAATGGACTGGTTCTAAATTGGGAAAGGAGTTCATCAAGGATGTGTACTGTCACTCTGCTTATTTAACCTATATGCAGATTACATCATGCAAAATGCCAGGCTGGATAAAGCACAAGCGGAATCAAGATTGCCAGGAGAAATAGCAATAAACTCAGATATGTGGATGACACCATTCTTATGACAGAAAGTGAAGAGGAACTGAAGAGCCTCTTGATGAAGGTGAAAGAGAGGGATAAAGCTGGCTTAAAATTCAACATTCAGAAAACTAAGATCATGGCATCTGGTCCCATCACTTCATAGCAAATAGACAGGGAAACAATGGAAACAGTGACAGACTTTATTTTCTTGGGCTGCAAAATCACTGCAGATGGTGACTGCAGCCATGAAATTAAAAGACACTTGCTCCTTGGAAGAAAAGCCATGACCAACCTAAACAGCAGAGACATTACTTTGCCAACAAAGATCTGTAGAGTCAAAGCTATAGTTTTTCCAGTAGTCAAGTATGGATGTGAGAGTTGGACCATAAAGAAGGATGAACACAGTGAAGAATTGATGCTTTTGAACTTTGGCATTGGAGAAGACTCTTGAGAGTCCCTTGGATGCAAGATCAAACCAGTCAATCTGAAAGAAATCAACCCTGAATATTTATTGGAAAGACTGATGCTTAAACTGAATCTCCAATACTTAGGCCACCTGATGAGAAGAGCCAGCTCTTTAGAAATAAGACCCTGATGCTGGGAAACTGTGAAGGCAGGAGAAGGGGACAACAGAGGATGAGATGGTTGGATGGCACCAAGACTCAATGGACATGAGTTTAAGCTAGCCCCGGGAGATGGTAAAGGACAGGGAAGCCTGGTGTGCTATAGTCCATGGGGTTGCAAAGAGTTGGACACAACTGAGCAACTGAACAAGAACAATGTTAAGTGAAATAAAACAGAGAGAGAAAGACAAATACTGTATGATTTCACTCAAATGCAGACTCAGTTCAGTTCAGTCACTCAGTCATGTCCGACTCTTTGCGACCCCATGAATTGCAGCATGCTAGGCCTCCCTGTCCATCACCAACTCCCGAAGTCTAGGAAAACCCACATCCATTGAGTTGGTGATGCCATTCAATCTTATCTTCTGTTGTCCCCTTCTCCTCCTACCCTCAAATCTTTCCCAGCATCGGGGTCTTTTCCAATGAGTCAGCTCTTCACATCAGGTGGCCAAAGTATTGGAGTTTCAGCTTCAACATCAGTCCTTCCAATGAACACCCAGGACTGATCTCCTTTAGGATGGAATGGTTGGATCTCCTTGCAGTCCAAGGGACTCTCAAGAGTCTTCTCCAACACCACAGTTCAAAAGCATCAATTCTTGGGCACTCAGCTTTCTTCACCATCCAACTCTCACATGGATACATGACCACTGGAAAAACTATAACCTTGATTAGACGGACCTTTGTTGGCAAAATAATGTCTCAGCTGTTTAATATGCTATCTAGGTTGGTCATAACTTTCCTTCCAAGGAGTAAGTGTCTTTTAATTTCATGGCTGCAATCACCATCTGCAGTCATTTTGGAGCCCCCAAAAATAAAGTCAGCCATTGTTTCCACTGTTTCCCCATCTATTTGCCATGAAGTGATGGGACCAAATGCCATGATCTTAGTTTTCTGAATGTTGAGCCTTAAGCCAACTTTTTCACTCTCCTCTTTCACTTTCATCAAGAGGCTTTTGAGTTCTTCACTTTCTGCCATAAGGGTGGTGTCATCTGCATATCTGAGGTTCTTCATACTTCTCCTGGCAATTTTGATTCCAGCTTGTGCTTCCTCCAGTCCAGGGTTTCTCATGATGTACTCTGCATATAAGTTAAAGAAGCAGAGTGACAATATATAGCCTTGACGTACTCCTTTTCCTATTTGGAACCAGTCTGTTGTTTCATGTCCAGTTCTAACTATTGTTTCCTGACCTGCATACAGGTTTCTCAAGAGGTAGGTCAGGTGGTCTGGTATTCCCATCTCTTTCAGAATTTTCCACAGTTTATTGTGATCCACACAGTCAAAGGCTTTGGCATAGTCAATAAAGCAGAAATAGATGTTCTTTTGGAACTCTCTTGCTTTTTTGATGATCCAGCGGATGCTGGCAATTTGATCTCTGGTTCCTCTGCCTTTTCTAAAACCATCTTGAACAACTGGAAGTTCATGGTTCACATATTGCTGAAGCCTGGCTTGGAGAATTTTAAGCATTCCTTTACTAGCATGATAAGAAAGATATAGAGATAAGAAAGCCTTCCTCAGCAATCAATGCAAAGAAATAGAGGAAAACAATAGAATGGGAAAGACTAGAGATCTCTTCAAGAAAATTAAGAGATATCAAGGGAACATTTCATGCAAAGATGGGTTCAATAAAGGACAGAAATGTTAGGGACCTAACAGAAGCAGAAGATATTAAGAAGGGGTGGCAACAATACACAGAAGAACTGTACAAAAAAGATCTTCATGACCCAGATAATCACAATGGTATGATCACTCACCTAGAGCCAGACATCCTGAAATGTGAATTCAAGTGGACCTTAGGAAGCATCACTACGAACAAAGCTAGTGGAGGTGATGGAATTCCAGTTGAGCTATTTCAAATCCTGAAAGATGATGCTGTGAAAGTGCTGCACTCAATATGCTAGCAAATTTGGAAAACTCAGCAGTGGCCACAGGACTGGAAAAGGTCAGCTTTCATTCCGATCCCAAAGAAAAGCATGCCAAAGAATGCTCAAACTACCACACAATTGCACTCATATGCAGACTATAAAAAATAATAACAAAAACAAAAACAAACAAAAAAAATAACAAAACTCATAAACACATTGATGGCTATTAGAGGGGAAGGTGGGTGAGGGGTAGGTGAAATGGTTAGAGAGGGAAGTTTATAGAGTGACAGTAGCTAGACTTATTGTGGTGATCACTTTGTAGTGTACACAAAGATCAAATTATTATGTTGCATACGTGAAACTAATATAAAATTATAATTCAATTATCCTAATTTTTAAAAAACTGAAATAAATGAAATCTTACTTTTTTCTAAATTACTCCCTGGCACTGATTGTTCCCAGTCTTTTGAAGGTACACTTGCTTTACTACTTGAGTCAATCATAGGTCGTTTTAGTGGTAAAGATGAAAGCTCCATAGCATTGTAAGAATCATACAAATCCCAAGCCGTGGACATTATACCTAAATAAAGAAAAGGAAGGTAAACATTATTTTAAACCAAATTATAATATTTTAGCTTATATATAACTAGCTATAGCAAAATCTAAGGCAAGAATATCTATTATTCAAAGAAAAAACATTATTGTTTTACAACAATGGCAAGAAATAGTAAATGATGCCCATGGATTGTAGCCTGCCAGGCTTCTCTGTCCATGGCATTCTCCAGGTCAGAAAACTGGAGTGGGTAGCTATTCCCTTCTTCAGGGGATCTTCGCAACACAGGGGTCAAGCCCAGGTCTCCAGCATTGCAGGCAGATTCTGTACCACCTGAGCCGCCAGGGAAGCCCCAATTTTAGTTTATGTAACATCATTACATTTGTTCATTGGACTAAATTTAATTAACCTAAGAAACAGAAAGCCTAGGAAATAGATATTATGTACACGCCATAATTATGTACAAGTTAGAATAATAAATCATGATTGTGACTTCTAATTCTATACTATCATACACTATTAAAGAAATCTTATTTTAGAAACTACTTTGAGAAAAATGGTATTCCTAACTATACCTAAGTTTTGAGTATTTCTGAGTGTAAGATTGTGTAAATAGTTTTTAAAAGTTTTAAAACACTGTTTCTATCTACTGGTTTAATTCAGACTATAAAAGAATAACAATTGGCCATATAACATTTATAAAAAATAATTTTATTTTAGCTGAGTAAAAAGACATGATTACTGTAAAAGAAAAGGTAAATAAGACTTACATTTCTATAACCTAGAAATAACTGGTAACATTTTCATGCATGTCCTTCCAGATTGACATAAATATATATGTGTAAACACATGAACAAATACACATGCATTTTTTAATTAAAATGATCTCATATCACACATACTTTTTAAAAGTTTTTACTATAGTGTGTAATATACATAGAAAACAAGCTCTCTCTATGAAATGTACCGAGTTTTAGAATTTAACTGTTTTAAAAAGTTAACCAGGAACACTAATACATTCATTGAATTATCCATTTATTTGAAATGCAACTTATATAGTAAAGTATTGTATGTGGACTGTTAGGTAGGAAACTTTTTGCCAATTTTTCTGAATCTTTACAGAGGCAACTTCAGCTAAATTGACATTTCTGGCTTCTCTTATGTCCCTTACAACATTACCAGGAAAGAGAAATGACTAATCCTACAGGAAAGTTTAGGAGACGGAATTACAACTTGCCCACTTCTGGATTCTTTTGTTAAGTCTACTCATTTGCAGAAAGCATGTATTCTCATCTGTTCTCACCCATGCAGAGAAGGTCTGCACTTTCTAGCTGTGCCAATTATTGTTGGTAAGATCTACTTTGAACGGAAGAAATAGCAAGTCCACTCAGCTGTGGATGAAAGATTACATGTTTCAATTAACTTCATTAGTAGTAAAGACACTTGTTAAAAATTTCCATCTCTTCTATTGATCCATAGTCTCAATATTTAATTGATCTTCATCAAATTCTTAGTATAAACTGTAGCATTGGTTTTTAAAATTCCAATTGGAGTATAGTTGATTTACAAGGTTGTGTTAGTTTCAGGTGTATACCAAAGTGAATCAGTTATATACATACATATATCCACTCTCTTTTTATATTCTTTCCCCATATAGGCCATTGCTGCTACTGCTAAGTCACTTCAGTCGTGTCCGACTCTGTGCGACCCTATAGATGGCAGCCCACCAGGCTCCTCCGTCCATGGGATTTTCCAGGCAAGAGTATTGGAGTGGGGTATAGACCATTAGGAAGTACTGACTAGAATTCCCTGTGCTATACTCATTATTATATTTTTTAATATCTATTTTTAAATTTTTGTCTTGGCTGCATTGGGTATTAGTTGCAGCTTGTGGGAACTTTCATTTGATCTCTTCCTCTGCCTCTTTGAAAAGTTAGTAATTCTGTATTGTATATTTGGAAGTTGCTAAGAGAGTTGCGAAGAGTGCGATCACTCACCTAGAGCCAGATACCCTGGAATGTGAAGTCAAGTGGGCCTTAGGAAGCATCACTACGAACAAAGCTAGTGGAGGTGATGGAATTCCAGTTGAGCTATTTCAAATCCTGAAAGATGATGTTGTGAAGGTGCTGCACTCAATATGCCAGCAAATTTGGAAAACTCAGTAGTGGCCACAGGATCGGAAAAGGTCAGTTTTCATTCCAATCCCAAAGAAATGCAATGCCAAAGAATGCTCGAATTACCGCACAATTGCACCCATCTCACACGCTAGTAAAGTAATGCTCAAAATTCTCCAAGCCAGGCTTCAGC
Source organism: Dama dama (assembly GCF_033118175.1). Lineage (NCBI taxonomy): Eukaryota > Metazoa > Chordata > Mammalia > Artiodactyla > Cervidae > Dama > Dama dama. The sequence continues at coordinate 76,035,569 of NC_083700.1, read as the reverse complement.
AATACGTGAACCGCAAACTTCCAGATGTTCAAGCTGGTTTTAGAAAAGGCAGAGGAGATCAAATCGCCAACATCCGCTGGATCATTGAAAAAGCAAGAGAGTTCCAAAAGAACATCTATTTCTGCTTTATTGACTATGCCAAAGCCTTTGACTGTGTGGATCACAATAAACTGTGGAAAATTCTGAAAGAGATGGGAATACCAAACCATCTGACCTGTCTCTTGGGAAGCCTGTATGCAGGTCAGGAAGCAACAGTTAGAACTGGACATGGAACAACAGACTGGTTCCAAATAGGAAAAGGAGTATGTCAAGGCTGTATATTGTCACCCTGCTTCTTTAACTTATATGCAGAGTATATCATGAGAAATGCTGGGCTGGAAGAAGCACAAGCTGGAATCAAGATTGCCGGGAGAAATATCAACAACCTCAGATATGCAGATGACACCACCCTTATGGTAGAAAGTGAAGAACTCAAAAGCCTCTTGATGAAAGTGAAAGAGGAGAGTGAAAAAGTTGGCTTAAAGCTCAACATTCAGAAAACTAAGATCATGGCATCTGGTCCCATCACCTCATGGGAAATAGATGGGGAAACAGTGGAAACAGTGTCAGACTTTATTTTTGGGGGCTCCAAAATGACTGCAGATGGTGCCTGCAGCCATGAAATTAAAAGACACTTCCTCCTTGGAAGGAAAGTTATGAGCAACCTAGGTAGCATATTTAAAAGCAGAGATATTACTTTGCCAACAAAGGTCCATCTAGTCAAGGCTGTGGTTTTTTTTTTTTTTTCCAGTAGTCATGTATGCATGTGAGAGTTGGATGGTGAAGAAAGCTGAGTGCCCAAGAATTGATGCTTTTGAACTGTGGTGTTGGAGAAGACTCTTGAGAGTCCCTTGGACTGCAAGGAGATCCAACCATTCCATCCTAAAGGAGATCAGTCCTGGGTGTTCATTGGAAGGACTGATGTTGAAGCTGAAACTCCAATACTTTGGCTACCTCACGTGAAGAGCTGACTCATTGGAAAAGACCCTGATGCTAGGAAGGATTGGGAGCAGGAGGAGAAGGCATCAACAGGGGATGAGATGGCTGGATGGCATCACCGACTCAATGGACATGGGTTCAGGTAGACTCCGGGAGTTGGTGATAGACAGGGAGGCCTGGCGTACTGCGATTCATGGGGTTGCAAAGAGTCGGACATGACTGAGCTTCTGAACTGAACTGAAGAGAGTAGATCCTAAAAATATTCATCACAAGAAAAAGATTTTTCTATCTATGTACAGTGATGAATGTTTAGTAGACTTACAATCATGGTCACTTCAAAGTGTATACAAATATCTAATTGATTTGTTATACACCTGAAACTAACATTATATGTCAATTATATCTCAATGAAAAATTAAAATATAAAAGAATTAGAGCAGAAATCAGTAAAATTGAAAACAGAAAGTCAATAGAGAAAATCAACGAAACTAAAAGATGGTTCTTAGAAAAGATCTATAAAATCAATAAGCCTCTGCCCAAGATAACTAAGAAAAAAGTACTAATATCATACATGAAAGAGGATGTCCCTGAAACTGAAATAAGATAAGAAAAAGTAAATGTTAATAAAAGAAATACTGAATGAAAAGGAAGAAATAAACTGTTTTTTAACTCAGATGTCATAATCATCTATATAGAAACCTGAAAGAATTAACAAAAAAACTACTGAACTATTAAGTGATTATAGCAAAGATTTAGGGTACAAGGTTAACACTATACAAAAATCAATCTCTTTGCTGTATGTTAACAATGAACAAAGGAATTTGAAATTTAAAACAATACATTAGCACCCAAAAGTGAAGTAGGAATAAGTCTAACAAAATATGTACAAAATGTATTATAAGGAAGACTATAAAACTCTTATGAACAAAATTAAAGGATGAAATAAATGGAGAGATATTCCATGTTTACTGATCGCATGACATCAGCATTGTCATGATGCCTGTCCTGCCCAAATTGATCTATAGATTCAATGCAGTTTCAATCAAATCTAAGCAAGTTACTTTGTGCATATCAACAAACAGATTCTAGGGGAGACTTTCAAGATGGTGGAGGAGTAAGACTTGGAGATCATCTTCCTCCCCACAAATACATCAAAAATACTTCTGCATGTGGAACAACTCCTACAGAACACCTACTAAATGCTGGCAGAAGACCTCATGCTTCCAGAAAGAATCCAACACAACATTGTAAAGCAGTTTTCCTCCAATTAAAAAAGAAGTGAACTGACAAAAAGGAACTGATTCCAAAGTTTATATAAAGGGACAAAAGACCCAGAAAAGCCAGCACAAGATTGAAGACAAAGAACAAAATAGGAGCACTGACACTACTCAACCTGAAGACTTACTACACAGCTACGGTAATCAAGGTAATGTGCACGGAACAGAATAGAGAGCTTAGAAATACACTGACATTACATAGTCAGCTAATCTCTGTCAAAGGAACAAAAATAGATGAAGCAAAGATAGTCTTTTCAACAAATGGTGCTGGAACAAACTGGACATCCAAGCGCAAAAAAAAAAAAAAAAAACAACTAATCTAGACATAGATCTTACGTCCTTCAGGAAAATTAACTAGAAACTTGTTTTAAACAAAAAGTAAAAGGCAAAACTAGAAAACTCATAGAAGAAAATATAGGCAAAAATTTACATGACCTTGAGTATGGCAATGTTGTTTTTAGAAACAACAGCAAAAGTACAATCTATTAAGCAATAATTGATAATCTGGTTTTCATTAAAATTAAAAATATCTGCTCTGTAAAAGGAAATGTCAAGAGAATAACAAGACAAGCCACACACTGGAAGAAAACATTTGCTAAAGATACAATTGAAAAAGGACTGTTGTCCAAAATATACAAATATCTTTTGATCTCTAACAATAAGAAAACAAACAACCAAATTTTAAAATGGGCCAAAGAACTTAACAGATACCTCATCAAAAAAAAAGACATACAGGTGGCCGATAAGTATATGAAAATATACTCCTCATCATATGTTGTCATGGGAAAATAAAACAAAAATGAGGGGAATTCCCTGTGGTCCAATGGTTGGGACTTGGCACTTTCACTGCTGGGACTAGGGTTTGATTCCTAATCGGCGAATCAGAATTCCACAAGCTGCGCAGCATAGCCAACCCCCAGCCAAACAAACAAAAATAAGTTACCACTGCACACTACTAGAATGGTCAAAATCTGGAATACTGACAATATGAAATGCTAATGAGGATGTGGAACCACAGAAACTCTCCATCACTGCTGGTGGGAATGCAAAATGGTACAATCACTTTAGAAGACAGTGTGGCTATTTTTTAAAAAAATAAAAATACTGTTTCCATACAATTCAGCAATCACACTCCTCAATATTTACCCAAAGGACTTAAAAACCTATGTTTTTAACCTATGTTTTAACACAAAAACTTGCACATAGATATTTATAACAGCCTTATTGATAATTGCCAAAATTTGAAACAATCAAGATGCCCTTCAGTAGGCAAATGAATAAATTAACTGTTGGTACATCCAGATAAAGGTTAATTAAGAATCTGGCTACCTATGGTTTTACAAGCCTTCTATGAGGGAGGAGAGGATTTCAAGGAGTCTGTGTATAGCATTCAGTATGAATTGGGGTTTTTGTTTGTTTGGGGTTCTGTTTTGTAGTTTTTTGGTTTTGCTTAAGTACCCATTGTATAGTCAGAGCTATGGTTTTTCTGGTAGTCATGTATAGATGTGAGAGTTGGGCCATAAAGAAGGCTAAGAGCCAAAGAATTGATGCTTTTGAACTGTGGAGCTGGAGAAGACTCTTGAGAGTCCCTTGGACTGCAAGGAGATCAAACCAGTTACTCCTAAAGGAAATCCACTCTGAATATTCATTGGAAGGACTGATGCTGAAGCTGAAGCTCCAATACTTTAGCCAGCTGATACATAGAGCTGACTCACTGGAAAAGACTCTGATGCTGGGAAAGATTGAGGGCGGGAGGAGAAAGGGGCAACAGAGGATGTTTTTTACAAAGCATCACTGACTCAATGGACATGAATTATGAGCAAACTCCAGAAGATAGTGAAGGACAGGGAAGCCTGGCATAGTGCTATCCATGGAGTCACAAAGAATGACTCAGTGACTGAACAACAACCCATGTCTTGATCTGTGCCTGGTATTCTCCATCTAAAGAGCCTCTATTTTGTCCTCTCCAGAGTAGAAATTTCTGACATCTTCCAAGGTAGAAGAGGGGAAGTTTCTCAGAGAAGGTACTTTATTCCTTTTGTGACTGAATTATATTTCATTATATGTATTTATGAGTCTTCCTGATAGCTCAGTTGGTAAAGAATCTGCCTGCAATGCAGGAGACCCCAGTTCAATTCCTGGGTCAGGAAGATCCACTGGAGAAGGGATAGGCTATCCACTCCAGTATTCTTGGGCTTCCGTTGTGGCTCAGCTGGTAAAGAATCTGCCCACAATGCGGGAGACCTGGGTTCGATCCCTGGGTTGGGAAGATCCCCTGGAGAAGGGAAAGGCTACCCACTCTAGTATTCTGGCCTGGAGAAGTCCATGGACTACACAGTCCATGGGGTCACAAAGAGTCAAACACGATTGAGCGACTTTCACTCACTTCACATATGTATTTACACATTTTGTCTGTTCATTAATTCACTGATTGACATTTCAGTTGTTTCTACTTTTTGACTGTGGTAAATATTGCTTCCAAGAACATGTGTGTACATGTATTTGAGTACCTATTTTCAATTCTTTGAGGTATACACCAAGGAGTGGAACTGCTGAGTCATAGGGAAAGTCTTTTTCATTATCTGAGGAATTACCAAACTGTTTTCCAGAGCAGCTGCACCATTTTACATTCCCAGCAGCACTGTATGGGAGCTTCAATTTATCAACTCCTTTGTCAGCACTTGTTCTCCAGTTTGTTCTTTTTAATTATAGCCATTTAATGTGGAAAAAGCAGCAACTCATTGTGGTCTTGACTGTATTCTCTAATGACTAATGGTATTTAACATATTTTTTTCTGCTTGTTGGTCATTTGTTTTCTTCCTTTGGAAAACAAGTTCAAGTCTTATGCCCACTGTTTTATTGTGTTGTCATCTGGTTCTTGGATTATAAATGTCCCTTATATATTCTGGATACTAGACTTTAAGAGAAATAGGATTTGCAAATATCTTATTCCATCATGTAAGTTGTCCTTTCACTTTTTTGATAGCTATTTGATGGACAAAGCTTTTAATTTTAATGCAGTTCAGTATTTTTTCTTTTGTTCACTATGATTCTAGTGTCATATCTAGGAATCTATTGTCAAGGCAAAAGGCAAAAATATCTACCTCAATTTTTTTCTAAGAGTTTTATAACTTTGGCTCTTACCCCACATCCAAGGGCAAAGGAGAAGCCCCAGAAAGACAGCAGGAGGGGTGAAATCACATATAGAATCAAACCATACACTTGCCAGAGATGCTCAGAGGGCTCAAACAAACCTTGTGCACACCAGGACCCAGAGACCCCACAGAAACTGAGACAGAACTGTGTTTGAGTGTCTCCTGCATAGGTACGGGTCAGAAGTATACTGCTGCAGTGGTTTGGGTGAAGTAGACCTGGGTATGGCATAAGTCCTCTTGGAGGAGGTCGCCATTAACCCCACCATAGAGTTGCCAGAACTTACACAAGACTGGGGAGACAGACTCTTGGAGGGCACAAACAAAACCTTGTGTGCACCAGGACCCAGGAGGAGAGAGCAGTGGCCCCACAAGAGACTGACCCAGAGTTGCCCATGAGTGTCCAGGAATCTCTGGTGGAGGCATGGGTCGGTGGTGGCCGGCTGCAGGGTTGGGGGCACTGAGTGCAACAGTGCGAGCATGGGACCTTCATCACCTCCACCATAGTTTGGCCTCAGGTCAAACAACAGGGAGGGAACACAGCCCCATCTATCAATAGAAAATCCAATTGAAGATTTACTGAGCATGGCCCCGCCCAACAGAGCAAGACCCAGTTTCCCCCTCAGTCAGTCTCTCCCATCAGGAAGCTTCCATAAGCCTTTTATCCTTCTCCCATCACTTCATGGCAAATAGATGGGGAAACAGTTGAAACAGTGGCTGACTTTATTTTTTGGGGCTCCAAAATCACTGCAGATGGTGAATGCAGCCATGAAATTAAAAGATGTTTACTCCTTGGAAGGAAAGTTATGACCAACCTGGACAGCATATTAAAAAGCAGAGACATTACTTTGTCAACAAAGGTCCATCTAGTCAAGGCTATGGTTTTTTCCAGTAGTCATATATGGATATGAGAGTTGGATTACAAAGAAAGCTGAGGGCCAAAGAATTGATGCTTTTGAACTGTGGTGTTGGAGAAGACTCTTGAGAGTCCCTTGGACTGCAAGGAGATCCAACTAGTCCATCCTAAAGCAGGTCAGTCCTGGGTGTTCATTGGAAGGACTGATGTTGAAGCTGAAGCTCCAATACTTTGGCCACCTGATTCGAAGAGCTGACTCATTTGAAAAGACTCTGATGTTGGGAAAGATTTAAGGCAGGAGGAGAAGGGGATGACAGAGCTTGAGATAGTTATGTGACATCACTAACTCAACATGAGTTTAGGTAAACTCCAGGAGTTGGTGATGGACAGGTAGGCCTGGCGTGCTGCAGTTCATGGGGTGGCAAAGAGTTGGACACGACTGAGCGACTGAACTGACTAACTGATCAGAGGGCAGGCAAATGAAAACCACAATCACAGAAAACTAACCAGTCTGATCACATGGACCACAGCCTTCTCTAACTCAATGAATCTGTGAACCATGCCATGTAGGGCCACCCAAAATGGATGGGTCATGTTTGAGAGTTCTGACAAAACATGGTACACTGGAGAAGGGAATGGCAAACCACTTGAGTATTCTTGCTTTGAGAACCTCATGAACAGTATGAAAAAGCAAAAAGATAGGACACTGAAAGATGAACTCCCCAGGTCAGGAGGTGCCCAATATGCTACTGGAGATCAGTGGAGAAATAACTCCAGAAAGAATGGAGAGACAGAACCAAAGCAAAAACACCCAGTTGTGGATGTGACTGGTGATGGAAGTAAAGTCCAAGGCTGTAAAGAGCAGTGTTGCATAGGAACCTGGAATATTAGGTTCATGAATCAAGGCAAATTGGAAGTGGTCAAACAGGAGATGGCATGAGTGAACATCAACATTTTAGGAATCAGCAAACTAAAATGGACTGGATTGGGTGAATTTAACTCAGGTGACCATTATAATCTACTACTATGGGCAAGAATCCCTTAGAAGAAATGGAGTAGTCATTATAGTCAACGAAAGAGTCCAAAATGCAGTACTCGGATGCAATCTCAAAAACAAAAGAATGATCTCTGTTTGTTTCCAAGTCAAACCGTTCAATATCACCACAGTAGTTTAAGACTATGCCCTGACCAGTGAAGCTGAAGAAGCTGACATTGAACAGTTCTATGAAGACCTACAAGACCTTCTAGAAATAACACCTAAAAAAGATGTCCTTTTCATTATAGGGGACTGGAATGCAAAAGTAGGAAGAGATACCTAGAGTAACAAGCAAATTTGGCCTTGGAGTACAGAGTGAAACAGGGCAAAGGCTAATAGCGTTTTGCCAAGAGAAAACACTGGTTATAGCAAACACCATCTTCCAACAACACAAGAAACGATTCTACACATGGACATCACCAGATGATCAATAGTGAAATCAGACTGATTATATTCTTTGCAGCCAAAGATGGAGATGCTCTATACAGTCATCAAAAACAAGACCAGGAGCTGATTGTGGCTCAGATCCTGAACTCCTTACTGCCAAATTCAGACTTAAATTGAACAAAGTAGGGAAAACCACTAGGCTGTTCAGGTATGACCTAAATCAAATCCCTTAATTATACAGTGGCAGTGATGAATAGATTCAAGGGATTAGATCTGATAGCATGCCTGAAGAACTATAGATGGAGATTCATGACACTGTACAGGAGTCAGGGATCAAGACCATCCCCAAGAAAAAGAAATGCAAAAAGGCAAAATGGTTGTCTCAAGAGGACTTACAAATAGCTGTGAAAAGAAAAGAAGTGAAAGGCAAAGGAAAAAAGAAAAGATATACTCATTTGAATGCAGAGTTTCAAAGAATAGCAAGGAGAGATAAGAAAGCCTTCCTCAGTGATTAATGCAAAGAAATAGAGGAAAACAATAGAATTGGAAAGACTAGAGATCTCTTCAAGAAAATTAGAGATACCAAAGGAACATTTCATGCAAAGATGGGCACAATAAAGAACAGAAACAGTATGGACCTAACAGTTGCAGAATATATTAAGAAGAGGTGACAAGAATACACAGAAGAACTATATAAAAAGGATTTTCATGACCCAGATAATCATGAGGCTGTGATCACTCACCTAGAACCAGACATCCTGGAATGTGAAGTCAAGTGGGCCTTAGGAAGCATCACTATGAACAAAGCTAGTGGAGGTGATGGAATTCCAGTTGAGCTATTTCAAATCCTAAAAGATGATGCTGTGAAAGTGCTCCACTCAATATGTCAGCAAATTTGGAAAACTCAGCAGTGGCCACAGGATTCGAAAAGGTCAGCTTTCATTCCAAACCCAAAGAAAGGCAATGCCAAAGAACGCTCAAACTACCGCACAATTGCACTCATCTCACATGCTAGCAAAGCAATGCTCAAAATTCTCCAAGCCAGGTTACAACAGTACATCAACTGTGAACTTCCAGATGTTCAAGCTGAATTTAGAAAAGGCAGAGGAACCAGATATCAAATTTCCAACATCCATTGGCACATCAAAAAAGTGAGAAAGTTACAGAAAAACATCTACTTCTGCTTTATTGACTTAGGCCAAAACCTCTGACTCTGAGGACCACAGCAAATCATGGAAAATTCTTCAAGAGACGGGAATACCAGACTAGCTGACCTGCCTTCTGAGAAATCTGTATGCAGATCAAGAGCAACAGTTAGAACTGGACATGGAACAACAGACTGGTTCCAAATTGGGAATGGAGTACGTCAATGGAGTATATTGTCACTCTATTTATTTATCTTTTATACAGAGTACATCATAAGAAATGCTGGACTGGATGAAGCACAATCTGCAATCGAGATTGCTGGGAGAAATATCAATAACCTCAGATATGCAGATGACACCACTCTTATGGCAGAAAGTGAAGAAGAACTACAGAGCCTTTTGATGAAAGTGAAATAGGAGAGTGAAAAAGTTGGCTTAAAGCTCAACATTCAGAAAACTAAGATCATGGCATCTGGTCCCATCACTTCATGGCAAATAGATGGGGAAACAATGGAAACAGTGGCAGACTTTTTATTTTGGGGGGGCTCCAAAATCACTGCAGATGGCAAGTGCACCATGAAATTAAGACACTTGCTCCTTGGAAGAAAAGTTATGACCACCCTAGACAGCATATTAAAAAGCAGAGACATCACTTTGTCAACAAAGGTCCGTCTAGTCAAGGCTATGGTCTTTCCCATAGTCATGTATGGATATGAGAGTTGGATTATAAAGAAAGCTGAGCACCGAAGAATCGATGCTTTTGAACTGTGGTGTTGGAGAAGACTCTTGAGAGTCCCCTGGACTGCAAGGAGATCTAACCAGTCCATCCTAAAGGAGATCAGTCCTGGGTGTTCATTGGAAGGACTGATGTTGAAGCTGAAACTCCAATACTTTGGCCACCTGATGGGAAGAACTGAGTCATTTGAAAAGACCCTGGTGCTGGGAAAGATTGAAGGTGGGAAGAGAAAGGGACAACAGAGGATGAGATGGCTGGATGGCATCACCAACTTGATGGACATGAGTTTGAATAAGCTCCAGGAGTTAGTGATGGACAGGGATGCCTGGTGTGCTGCAGTTCATGGGGTTGCAAATATTTGGACACAACTGAGCGACTAAACTTAACTGAACATTTTTGAGTTAATTTTTGCATGTGATATGAGGTCTGAATCCAACTTTATTCTTTCACATGTCTCTATCCAGATGCCCTAGCACCAGCTGATGGTCTTGGCACCTTAAGCAAAAATCACTTAACTATATATCTGAGGGTTTATTTCTGGGATCCCTATTCTATTCTTCTGGTTTATATATCTATCTATATGCTGGTACAACCTATTTTGATCATAATTTGATAGCAAGTTTTTAAACTAGGAAGTATCAGGTCTCTAACTCTGTTCTTTTTCAAGATTGTTTTTGCTACTTGGGGATCCCTTGATATTCTGCATCAATTTTAGGATGGTTTTTTTTCTGTTGTTGCAGGAAAGTTTTGGGGGTACTTCCCTGGAAGTCCAGTGGTTAAGACTCTGCAGGGGGTGCACACCACAGGGGGTGCAGGTTCATCCCTGGTCAGGGAACTAAGATCCCACCTGGCTTACAGCATGACCAAGAAGTGAAAATTAAAAAAAAAATTTCAAAGTCTTTGGCATTATTCTGGGTGGTAGTCATATCTTAATAACATTAAGTCAATTCATAAACACAGAATGTATTCCCATTTACTTGCTGCTGCTGCTGCTAAGTCGCTTCAGTCGTGTCCGACTCCGTGCAACCCCATAGACGGCAGCCCACCAGGCTCCTCCATCCCTGGGATTCTCCAGGCAAGAACACTGGAGTGGGCTGCCATTTCCTTCTCCAATTCCCATTTACTTAGGTATCCTTTAAATTTTTCAGCAATGTTTTATAGTTATATAATGTTATATATATATATGTGTATATATATAAAATGTTATATATAATATATATCTGAGGGTTTACTTCTGGGATCCCTATTCTATTCTTCTGGCTTATATATCTATCTATATGCTGGTACAACCTATTTTGATCATAACTTGACAGCAAATTTTTAAACCAGGAAGTATGAGGTCTCTAATTCTGTTCTTTTTAAATATTGTTTTTGCTACTTGGGGATCCCTTGATATTCTGCATAAATTTTAGGATGGTTTTTTTCTGTTGTTGTATATATATATATATAATAATATATATAACGTTATATAATGTTTTATAGTTATCAGTGTACAAGTTTTTCATCTCCTTAATTAAATGTATTCTGACATATTTTATTATTTTGGATGCTATTAGAAACACAATTACTTTCTTAATTTCCTTTTTGGATTGCTCATAGGTAGTAGGTAGAAATTTCGTGTGTTAAAAAAATTTTTGTGTGTTTGTGAATTTTGTGTGTTAATTTTACATCTGCAACTTTTTTTTTTAAGGTAACTATATGTTTATTGAACATCCATGTTAATAAACATGTTAAATGTTTAAATAAACTTTTATTTAAAATGTTTATATGTTAAATAAACCTGTTGTGGTAATCATTTCACAATACATGTAAATCAAACCATCATGCTGTACTTATACATTGATGCACGTCAATTATTTCTCAATAAAACTGGAAAAAACAGTCTCTTGTTAGAAAACACATGGATGGATCATGGGGTTTTTTTTCCAGTTTTTTTGATGTTTGCCTTCTTTTTAAATCCATCCTGCCAACTTTTACCCTTTAATTGGAGTCTTTAATCCATTTATTTAAAGTAATGATTATTTAGGAAGGACTTCTGATGCTTTTAATTTGTCTTCTTTATGTCATACACTTTCTTTATTCTTCAAATCCTCCATAACTGTCTTCTTTTATATTTGATATTTATTATAGTGTACCATTCTTATTCCTAGTTTTCTTTTCTGCAATTTTAAAGTTAGTTCTTGGTGATTGCCTTGGGGATTAAAATTAATTTCTTAAAATTTTAACAATCTATTTTAAAATAATACTACCTTACTTCCATTATGTAAACTGCTTCTATACAGCTAAATCCCACTACTTTAAGTTGATGCCATAAATTATATCTTTAAACTTTGTAAGCCCAGTAGCATAGATTTGGGTTTCCCTGGTGGCTCAGAGGTTAAAGCATCTGCCTGTAATGCAGGAGACCTGGGTTCGATCCCTGGGTCGGGAAGATCCCCTGGAGAAGGAAACGGCAACCCACTCCAGTATTCTTGCCTGGAGAATCCCATGGATGGAGGAGCCTGGTGAGTTACAGTCCACGAGGTCGAAAAGAGTCGGACACGACTGAGCGACTTCACTTTCACTTTTCACTTTAGCATAGATTTAGAATTATTACCTAATGCATTTATTTTAAATCACATTGCAAAAATACAGGAGTTACAAATCAAAATTACCATACTGGCTTTTGTATTTACCTATGTAGCTACCTTTATCAGTGTTCTTTATTTCTTTCTATGTCTTTGAGTTACTTTCTAATAGTGATAAATATAATATATTCTTTCTGAACTAGGCAAGAAAAGACAAATGCCTTGAGTCAATATTCCAGGAAGCTCCTAGACACGTTAAAACATACAAGCCAAATTCTTTGAGAAAAAGGTCTGCTCTGTTCCTTCTAGTACCAAGGGCCAGGGTCTCACACTAGGAAGGCAGGCTTCGGTCCTTAAGACCACCACTGCATCCGGGAGGGGAATGGGACAAGAGAAAATAAAGATGCCACAAATCTTCCCTTAATATGTGAAGAGTATAAAGTTCCATGATATAGTTTGTATAAAAATCAAGATTGATAAATATGCTATTCCAATCTTCTGAATCTGTATTTATTACTTATTAACTAAATTGTCAAATTTTGAAAGCTGTAGATCACAATACCCAGCTATTGTTGTGATTTGGCCAAATCATTTCATTTTGCCTTATATACTTTATTATAATAGTTGTTAATCAACAGACCCAGCAGATGTATATTAAAATATGGTAATTTACCAAGCAGAATATAACATAAATTACCTTTTTCTTCTTTCAAGATTTTGTCACATTGAACATCTTTATTCTTTGGTGCTCCATTAATAGTCTGCATCATCCTTTCTACGTATAAGTCATTGCCCAATCTATTTCGACAAAGAGTCTCATAGTTCTTGTTTCTCTGGCTATAAAAAAATAATATATACTCAATGTACTAATAAAACTTAATTTTTACCACACATATCTTTTTATATTATACTTTTTCTCAAAATTACATTATTTAATGTAGATTGCACTAAAAAGTGAACAATCAAAAAGTGAATCAAAAAGTGAACAATCAAAAATCTTAGAAAAAGATTGCATTAAACTACCTCCAAAGGACTCTTTTACACTATACTCCCCAACATCCCTACAACTTTGAGTACCCACCAATAGTACAATAGGCCTTGCACTATTTCCACATAGGTTTTATGAACTTTGATACAGACACTCAAAAAAACCACAAATTTCTCTCAAAGTACTACTTTTGTGTCATTCCATATTATGAATTGCATGTGTGTGTGTGTGTGTTCAGTCGTGCCCAACTCTTTGCAACCCCATGGACTGTTGCCTACCAGGCTCCTCTGTCCATGGGATTCTGCAGGCAAGAATACTGGAGTGGATTGCCATTTCTTTCTCTGGGGTTCTTCCTGACCCAGGGATCAAATCCAGGTCTCTTGCATCTCTTGCATTGGCAGGTGGATTCTTTTCCACTAGCATGGCCTGGGAAGCCCTGTACTGTGTATTATTTTCATAATTATTTAGTTCTGAGTATTTCTTTGATTTCCATTATGATTTCTCCTTTGGTTCATGAGGAATTTACAAAATGCACTTTTTAACTTTCAAAAGTGTATGTGAATATTTCTCTATGTTTTAGTTGAGATTTATGCTATTAATTTTTAACTTCATTCCACTGTGGTCAGAGAATTTAATTTGTCAGATATCACTTTTTTGAAATTTTTGAAACCTTGCTTCATGGCCTTGTACATGGGTGAGTTGTATAACATTCCATGTGTGCTTGAAAAGAGTGTGTGTCCTCTAACTGTTGAATTCAGAGTTCTATATATTACCATTAAACTATGGTTTTGGTTCAAATTTTCTGTAACTATACTAATTTTTTATCTGATTGACTTATCAATAATTAAGAGAGGCATGTTTATATCTCCTATTTTGATACTTATCAAGTTTCCAATTTTTTTCTCATATATTAAGAGGTTATTTTATTAGAAGTTTCATGTTTAGAATTATTATACCTCCCTTATCACTATGAAGTGACTCTATCTCTAATAACGCTATTGGATTGTTTCTCTGTAAATGATATGTTCATTACTGTTTTCTTCTGCTTTTAAAATCTTTTAGGGATTATCTTAGTGGTCCAGGGGCTAAGAATCCACCTTTCAATGCAGCGGACATGGTTCAATCTCTGGTCAGGAAAATAAGATCCCATTTGCTGCAGGGCAATGATGTGCTGTAACTGGTGAAGCCTGCACGGTGCAACTACTGAGTCCACCTGCTCTGGAGCCCCTGTGCCACAAGAGAGGCCCATGTGCTGCAGCAAAGACCCAGAGCAGCCAAAAAAATAAAAAACTCTTCTTTTAATATTTGGTATTTTGGAGTATGAGTGCAATGTATCCATTGGTGTGTGTGGATTTCTTTTTTTTTTTTTTTTTTAATTTATTCCTATTTCTGTGGAATGGTGTTTTTCAACAGTTTGGGGAAATCCTTTCTGTCTTTGAATAGCACCTCTCTTCCAATCTTTGCATTCTGCCCTTTTGGAAATGATTAGGTGTATATTAGACCTTTAGCTTGTTATCAATATCTTTTTAATTTCTCTCTGATGCTTTAGGTATCATTTTTCTCTCCAAGATTTTGTATAACTTAGATCTAAGTTTTGATTTATTAAATAGTTATTCAGTCATGTCTTTATTTAAATTTTAAATGCTTACTTTTTTAATAACAAAGATGAAAGCTTTGTTTACTTTTAAATTTTAACAACTATATAAACTAAACTTTATTTTAAAATTCTTTTAAAATGTTTTTGCAATTACCAGTCATCATTTTGATAGTTTCTTAGGGTTAATGATGTTCTAACTCTATCGTATTTTTCTTATAATTTTTTAAGTTATTTTTGACTGTGCTAGTGTGTGGGCTTTCTCTAGCTGCAGCAAGCAGGGGCTACTCTCTAGGCTTCTCAGTGCAGTGGCTTCTCCCGTTGCGGAGCCCCGGCTCTAAGGTGAGCACGGCTCAGGCTCGGGGGGGCAGCGCCGGGGCCTACTTGCTCCGAGGTGTGTGGGCAGAACCAGTGCCCCCTCCATCATGAGGTGGGCCACTCTCAGCTACTGTAACACCAGAGAAGCCCTGTAACTCTTTTATTTAAATATTTCACATATATTTTATACTTTCTATTTGGTAACATCATTATCTATAGTCCTCATGATCTAGATCTAGGATTTCTTATTTTTTTAACTTCTCGTCCATATTGTCTCGTTTCTTTATCGGTAATTTTTACTAAACACACTGAGGAAACCGTGAGTCTACCTGGGATATGCCTTCCTCCAGAGAAGAGTTGTATTTCCTCACGATAGTAGCTAGGAGACCCTACTGACCTGGCCCACTTGAGATAACTGAGACCCTTTTAAGGGTCTTGGTTTAATATAAGAGTCTCTCTTTTGATTCTCTCAGTTTGGGGGGGGGGGGGCGGTGGGGATCTAAGACTTACCGGTAGGCTGTAGATCCATGTGCTAATATTATCATTTGCCTCTAGCATCTCTCCCTATCTAATTTTAGATCACTATCTATCCCATTGTTATTCTTTTCCTTTTCTTTTTCTGGTCCTAGGAGTTTTCCCTTATGTCTCATGTGCTTTAAAAAAGTATGTTATTCAAGATCTAATTGTATTATATTTTATAGTCCAAATAATTTTACAATATTTTATATTTGAGTAAAAATAATACCATAAAAGTTATGCTGGTGATGAATTTTTTAGTACTATGAATCATATTCAAATTATACTTGAAGGCAAATAATCTGAATAACTATATAAATACTAAATAATCTATTTATGTAGCTATATTTTAGACAAAGCACACTTCAGAGCAAGGAAAATTATTTGAGATAAAGAGGGGCATTATATAATGATAAAGGGGTCAAGTCTACAAAAAGACGTAACAATCCTTTATGTATATGTGCCTAACAGCAGAACTTCAAAATACATGAGGCAGAAACTAATAACATATTTATATTCATTAATAAAGAGAAATGGAAAATCTGCTCTCAATAGTAAATTCCTCATATCCCCATAACACTTTTTCCCTTCTTAAGTTTAAGTTGTTTTGAATGTAAAACTGGCAGTCATTTCTTTTTAAACTGAAAATAATTCATATATGTATAAAAGAAAAAAATCATTAAAACCTATACTGAGACTTAGAAGTTTCCTTTATTTCTTTTATTTAACTTAGTAGCTCACCTATTTTTTAAAGAATATGGTAAAGCTATGAGTTACTCCTCTAGGAAGAACATACAACATATATACTTTACATGTAATTTCATGGGGGTACAAATATCACTTTATAGGATGCAATTTCACAAGGCATGTATACCACCAGTGTTTATTCAGAAATCCTCAAAGACAGAAACAAGAATAGAGCCCTCTGATTTAGCATTTAAATTACAAAAGCAATGTAAACAATTAAACCACACATACCTTACTTTCTCAGCTTCTTCAGATTCTACAGAAAACATAACTGTTGGTAGATTTAAAAAGTTCATTGTTTCTGTCTCTGTGAGAATTATCTCTATAGTCTTCTCCAGGTCTTCTTTTGTTATAATTTTTCCAGGTGTTGCCCTCATAACTTGTAAATCTAAAATATATAACTTAATGAAAATAATCTACTAACTGCTAATTTTAATCTTCATTTCATCAAAAGGTCATGATGAGTCATACATTGCAGGTGGCTTTATATGCTCAGAGAATACGTCATCTTGTGAGATGTAGCCTATTTAAACCCTCTGAAGCCAAATTGGATCCTATGGCTCATAAACCATCTCTGTTGCTGATATATCAAGCTTACCCCAATATCAAGTGTATCCCATTACATCAGTATCAAGTGTAAAGGGCATCCCATCACATCTACCCCATAATATTTACATGGAGATTGAGGTGAATGACTGTTAATACAACTCAAAAGGAATATGGACAAGTGTATTTCCCAAATAACATGCAACCCTTCTCCGAGTCCTGAAGTTAATTTCTTGTCTAGATCTAACATCTTGTCTATATCTTCTTGTCCTTCTTATCTGTTGACTTTTGATTTAGATGATAGCCCACCTTTAATCATCTTCACCAAGAGCTCAAAAGATTCTCCAATGAAAGTTGTGGTTAATATATAGGAATGCAAGGGATTTCTGTGTGTTAATTTTATATCCTGCAACTTTACTATATTCATTGATTAGCTCTAGTAATTTTCTGGTAGAGTCTTTAGGGTTTTCTATGTAGAGGATCATGTCATCTGCAAACAGTGAGAGTTTCACTTCTTCTTTTCCTATCTGGATTCCTTTTACTTCTTTTTCTGCTCTGATTGCTGTGGCCAGAACTTCCAACACTATGTTGAATAGTAGTGGTGAGAGTGGGCACCCTTGTCTTGTTCCTGATTTCAGGGGAAATGCTTTCAATTTTTCACCATTGAGGGTGATGCTTGCTGTGGGTTTGTCATATATAGCTTTTATTATGTTGAGGTATGTTCCTTCTATTCCTGCTTTTTGGAGAGTTTTAATCATAAATGAGTGTTGAATTTTGTCAAAGGCTTTCTCTGCATCTATTGAGATAATCATATGGTTTTTATCTTTCAATTTGTTAATGTGGTGTATTACATTGATTGATTTGCGGATATTAAAGAATCCTTGCATTCCTGGGATAAAGCCCACTTGGTCATGGTGTATGATTTTTTTAATACGTTGTTGGATTCTGTTTGCTAGAATTTTGTTAAGGATTTTTGCATCTATGTTCATCAGTGATATTGGCCTGTAGTTTTCTTTTTTTGTGGCATCTTTGTCTGGTTTTGGAATTAGGGTGATGGTGGCCTCATAGAATGAGTTTGGAAGCTTACCTTCATCTGCAATTTTCTGGAAGAGTTTGAGTAAGATAGGTGTTAGCTCTTCTCTAAATTTTTGGTAGAATTCAGCTGTGAAGCCATCTGGTCCTGGGCTTTTGTTTGCTGGAAGATTTTTGATTACAGTTTCGATTTCCTTGCTTGTGATGGGTCTGTTAAGATCTTCTATTTCTTCCTGGTTCAGTTTTGGAAAGTTATACTTTTCTAAGAATTTGTCCATTTCATCCAAGTTGTCCATTTTATTGGCATAGAGCTGCTGGTAGTAGTCTCTTATGATCCTTTGTATTTCAGTGTTGTCTGTTGTGATCTCTCCATTTTCATTTCTAATTTTGTTAATTTGGTTCTTCTCTCTTTGTTTCTTAATGAGTCTTGCTAATGGTTTGTCAATTTTGTTTATTTTTTTCAAAAAACCAGCTTTTAGCTTTGTTGATTTTTGCTATGGTCTCTTTAGTTTCTTTTGCATTTATTTCTGCCCTGATTTTTAAGATTTCTTTCCTTCTGCTAACCCTGGGGTTCTTCATTTCTTCCTTCTCTAATTGCTTTAGGTGTAGAGTTAGGTTATTTATTTGGTATTTTTCTTGTTTCTTGATGTAAGCCTGTAATGCTATGAACCTTCCCCTTAGCACTGCTTTTACAGTGTCCCATAGGTTTTGGGTTGTTGTGTTTTCATTGCCCTGAGATAAATCCACGAACCTATGGACACCTTATCTTTGACAAAGGAGGCAAGGATATACAATGGAAAAAAGACAACCTCTTTCACAAGTGGTGCTGGGAAAACTGGTCAACCACTTGTAAAAGAATGAAACTAGAACACTTTCTAACACCATACACAAAAATAAACTCAAAATGGATTAAAGATCTAAATGTAAGACCAGAAACTATAAAACTCCTAGAGGAGAACATAGGCAAAACACTCTCCGACATAAATCACAGCAAGATCCTCTATGACCCACCTCCCAGAATATTGGAAATAAAAGCAAAACTAAACAAATGGGACCTAATGAAACTTAAAAGCTTTTGCACTACAAAGGAAACTATAAGTAAGGTGAAAAGACAGCCCTCAGATTGGGAGAAAATAATAGCAAATGAAGAAACAGACAAAGGATTAATCTCAAAAATATACAAGCAACTCCTGCAGCTCAATTCCAGAAAAATAAATGACCCAATCAAAAAATGGGCCAAAGAACTAAACAGACATTTCTCCAAAGAAGACATACAGATGGCTAACAAACACATGAAAAGATGCTCAACATCACTCATTATTAGAGAAATGCAAATCAAAACCACAATGAGGTACCATTACACACCAGTCAGGATGGCTGCTATCCAAAAGTCTACAAGCAATAAATGCTGGAGAGGGTGTGGAGAAAAGGGAACCCTCTTACACTGTTGGTGGGAATGCAAACTAGTACAGCCGCTATGGAAAACAGTGTGGAGATTTCTTAAAAAACTGGAAATAGAACTGCCATATGACCCAGCAATCCCACTTCTGGGCATACACACCGAGGAAACCAGATCTGAAAGAGACATGTGCACCCCAATGTTCATCGCAGCACTGTTTATAATAGCCAGGACATGGAAGCAACCTAGATGCCCATCAGCAGATTAATGGATAAGGAAGCTGTGGTACATATACACCATGGAGTATTACTCAGCCGTTAAAAAGAATTCATTTGAATCAGTTCTAATGAGATGGATGAAACTGGAGCCCCTTATACAGAGTGAAGTAAGCCAGAAAGATAAAGACCAATACAGTATACTAACACATATATATGGAATTTAGAAAGGTTGTAACGATAACCCTATATTCAAAACAGAAAAAGAGACACAGAAGTACAGAACAGACTTTTGAACTCTGTGGGAGAATGTGAGGGTGGGATATTTCAAAAGAACAGCATGTATACTATCTATGGTGAAACAGATCACCAGCCCAGGTGGGATGCATGAGACAAATGCTCCAGCCTGGTGCACTGGGAGGACCTGGGGGAATCGGGTGGAGAAGGAGGTGGGAGTGGGGATCGGGATGGGGAATACGTGTAAATCCATGGCTGATTCATATCAATGTATGACAAAACCCACTGAAATGTTGTGAAGTGACTGGCCTCCAACTAATAAAAAAAAAAATAAAAATAAAAAACAACAACAAAAAAAGAAAGTTGTGGTTAAATACAGGAGAAAAACAGACTTAATATCCATGCAAAAAATATATTGAAAAGAGTTAATCTCAAGTCTGTAGTCTAGTCAGAAGTCCAAAGTTCTTAAAAAATTTCACTGAGGACAGTGTTTCATGGCTGGGAGTTTGGACTTGGTTGTATGGATAATAAAGGAGCCATGGCAAGGGTATATAGGTCAGAATTCAATGTTTTCTGTTAAAAATCAGGGTGAGAAGCAGGGATCCATGAGATTATGACATGGGTAAAGCTTGACTAGACAAAGGGTATAAACTTTCCGGAGATTAAAGCTTAGTCTCCTTAAGAAGGCCCAGAGTATGAGAAAAACACCTTTTACATAGCCTAAAAAAAAAAAAAAATACAAGCTACTAATTCCACAGATCAATCACCAACATTTGAAATTGATAAATAAATTAGAGTATACTCACCTATGAATATTAAGTAGTAATTAAATATGATATTAAAATTATGAAAATGTTTGTGATAAAATATTAAGTAACTAAATAGTCCATGACAAAATCCATGGTATGATTGTAACAATTAAAATACTTATGCACATGGAGAAGCTGAGGAAACAAAATTTTAAATTACCAATCCTTTATAATATTGGATAATTTTTTTAAAATGTTTTTTAATTTTTATTATTCATGCAATAAATTTAAAATGAGGGAGAAATGATTTATATAAGTAAATCTACCTACATAGCAGATATAGGGAAAGTGAAAAAGTAAATAAACTATCCACATGGACACAACTGGAGATATATATAGTCCAAACTGTTAGCTTGATCAATGAAGAAAATGAGAAACAGACAGGTTAAATGAGAAGTTTAAAGTCACACAGGCAGTTTTGAGCTCTTCTCTAAACTTCCTTTCTTTAAGACCACCAGGTCTTCATCTACTATTTAGTTATATATACCTCAAAGTAGCTATGACAAAACTAGACAGCATATTAAAAAGCAGAGACATCACTTTGCCAACAAAGGTCCATATAGTCAAAGCTATGGTTTTTCCAGTAGTCATGTATGGGATGTGAGAGCTGGACCATAAAGAAGGCTGAGCACTGAAGAACTGATGCTTTCAAATTGTGGTGCTGGAGAAGACTCTTGAGAGTATCCTGGACTGAAAAGATATTTAAACCAGTCTACCCCAAAGGAAATTAACCCTGAATATTCATTGGAAGGACAGAAGGTAAAGCTGAAGTTTCAATACTATGGCCATCTGTTGTGAAGAGGCGACTCATTGGAAAAGACCCTGATGCTGGGAAAGATTGAAGGCAAAAGAAGGGAGTGACAGAGGATAAGTTGGTTACATAACATCACCAACTTAATGGACCTGAATTTGAGGAAACTGGGAGATAATGGAGGACAAAGGAACCTGGTGTGTTACAAACAGTCCATGGGGTCACAAAGAGTCGGACATGACTTAGCAACTGAACAACAACCTCAAAGTACCATTATGACACAGATATGCTAATTATAAAAATGAATGATCTTACAGTAGATAGAACCAATAGAGTAACACCTTAGTTACCTACCATGATTGAGTAAAGTAGTAGTTTTCTTTTACTTAGTGGCAGAGGATCTACCATTCATAGACAAAACCCTAGGATGGCACAAAGAATTTTTGTCTGGATCTCTCTAGCAACCTTTGCATGAATGTTGGTTGAATATGTTATATATTGAGAAACTGCCTCAAACTCCACTATATACCTATGCTGCTAAGTCACGTCAGTCGTGTCCGACTCTGTGCAACCCCATAGATGGCAGCCCACCAGGCTCCCGTCCCTGGGATCCTCCAGGCAAGAATATGGAGTGGGTTGCCATTTCCTTCTCCAGTGCATGAAAGTGAAAAGTGAAAGGGAAGTCGCTCAGTCGTGTCCGACTCTTAGCGACCCCATGGACTGTAGCCTACCAGGCTCCTCCGTCCATGGGATTTCCCAGGCAAGAGTACTGGAGTGGGGTGCCACTGCCTTCTCCCACTATACACCTATAGAATCTGTCTATTCATGGACCAGATACCCTAACCCTAAATGGACTTTAAACCAGATTTAACTACATATCACTCTCCACTTAGAAACACATCACAATATATCAATCTGCCTTGCCTGTTCTTATTTACTGCTGGTGATGGAGGGAACATAGTTCCACTCCTGACGATTCTTATAGAAGGAAGCAACTCTAGAATGACAATCTTGGCTCTTCTCTACATTTACTCATGATTCCCATAGAGGGGGTTGCGGTCGGCCTGAGATGGTCTGATGTTTTATTGAATGGGTGGGTAAGTCTGTCAAATTTGAGAGTTTAACAGCAGGCCTTTATTCATAATGTGATATTCTGGCTCCAATATACCATATCTACATTTATTACATTTTTCAATTCAGAACTGTATAGGGTAAAGGGATGTCATTACTTGGCTACCTTCAAAGACCCCAGTAGCTAATCATCTATGAAACCATCCTTGGCCGCTGCATAAGCTAGAATTGGTGTGATACAATTGCAGTGCAATTCAGTCACATAAGCAACTTATTCTCATCCTTCCTCACAAATTACATACGTATCAAGACACTTTATGAGTTCATGTAAAAGATAGCTATTCAAATGTTCTCTGAGACCATCCACAATCTATTGGTAAGATGATGTTTTGGCTCCTACCTTGCCATTAAAACCATACGCTTTTGTAACCATAAGCCTCCTTTTGGTTATACAGTAAAAGCAATGGTTCTCAAACTTTAGCATGCGACAGAATCATCTAGAGAGCTGATTAAAGTAAAAACTGCTGTGACTCACCGCTAGACACTTTTTTAACATTTAATAAATATTAATTTTAAAACAGTTTTATATATAACAGAAGTCCACAAGAATATTACAAAGAGTTACTATATACCCTATACCCAGTGTTTCCTATTGTTAACATTACTTTGGTACCTTTATCACAATTAATAAACCAACACTGATGCTTCATCATTAGCAAAAGTGAATACTCTATCCCAATTTCCTTAATTTTTAACCAATGTCCGTCCTTTTCCTTTTTCAAGATATATTGTAGGATATATTATGTACATATATATACATGTAGGATATATTATGTCTATCGATTGTGTCTCCTTAAGTTTCCCTAGACTGTGACAATTTCTCAAACTTCCCTTGTTTTGATGCCCTTGAGTTTTGAGGAATACAGGTCTTGTATTCTGTAGAATGTCCATCAGTAGGGTTTGTCTGATATTAGATTATGGATTTCTAGGAGGAAGACTACAGAGGTAAAGTGTCATTCTCATCATATCATATCAAGGGTACATGCTATCAACATGACTTACTACTGATGATGTTCACCTTGACCTGAGGTAGACTTTGTCAGCTTTCTCTGCTTTAAAGTTACTCTTTCCCTCCCCTTCTATATCCTATACTTCTTAGAAGTTGATATGCAAAGCCCACATTTAAATGAGACAGAGAGTTAAGCTCCGTCTTCTTGAAGGAGAAACATCTACATAAATCATTTGGAATTCTTTTGTATACATTTGTCTGCTCTCACTCATTAATTTAATCAGTCATTCACTTGAATCACCTTGGACTCATGGATATTTACTTTATACTTTGGGTTGTAATCCACTATGAGATAACATATTTTGTTCTTGAAATTATTCCTCCTATTACCATCGCAAGCTGTTGGCTGCTATGTCCTTTTCACATACCTCAGATTTTTTGTTTGTTTAATGTAGTTTTTCCTCTTTAACACTTGTTTCAGTTCAGTTCAGTTCAGTTGCTCAATCGTGTCCGACTCTTTGCGACCCCATGGACCGCAGCACGCCAGGCCTCCCTGTCCATCACCAACTCCCGGAGTTTACCCAAACTCATGTCCATCGAGTCAGTGATGCCATCCAGCCATCTCATCCTCTCGCATCCCCTTCTCCTCCTGCCCTCAATCTTTCACAGCATCAGGGTCTTTTCCAATGAGTCAGCTCTTCGCATCAGGTGGCCAAAGTATTGGAGTTTCTAACAATTGTTTACTTTCTGATTTACCTTATATATTCTCTGTTCCAGTCTAGAAGCAGTAATTTCTCTAAAGACTCCTGGTTCCTTTTATTGGAGAACAGTATCAGAAACCAAGATCTGGGTATGCTTGTTGCTATAGGGGTGTCATTTCTTCTAGGCTTTCTTAGCAGACAGAGCTTAAGAAATATTTGTGTCTATAGTAAACCCCCTCCCCTCTAACACACACACATATAATCTGTATATACACTAAGCTCAACATTAGTTTACTCTTTCTGATTCTCACTCAGTATCATATGGATAATTCTAACCTTCTCCCCTTGTTTGCCCTGCAATCCCCCACTCCAATGACAGTGAAAAAATCTAGTTCGAACCATCTGCCTTCCACTTATTTACATGTTTAATACCAGTATATACGTACAATACTTCAGATTGTTAACTCACACTCCAATGGAAAATGACTCTATCAAATAAGAGTATGGTGGCTATGTGTACTTCCATGTTTTTAATCTTCTAATCTCCACTCAATTTCAATGTTACTTAGGGCTATAACTCCCCTGACACCCAGTCTCTCAGTGAAGTTATGTCATATATTTGTAAAGCAGTTAGATTCTTATGTCACAGTTTGTATTTCATCCTGGGTGCTCTGATCTCTTGAGTTTTTTTTTTTAATGCAGTATATTAAGGTTGACTTTTTGTGCTGTAAGAGTCTATGGATTCTGATAAAAGTATAATGTCATGTGTCCACCACTATGGTATCACACAGAATAGTTTCACCATCCTAAAATATCCACTGCACATTTCTTTTCACATGTACTATTTCTTTGATGCTCAGGATTCGTTCCATGATAATTAAATCAGAATTCTGGACATGTGATCTAGGTTATCAGTACTTTTAATACTAATTTATAAATTGTTATATATTAGAAGCATGTGGGAAATTTTTAAATATACCCAAAAGTGTGTTAGAGCAGGACTGAACCAGCTTGCAAGGGGCAATTATTAAATTATCAGGAATTTTGTGAGCTAATCATTAAATACTGCCATTATTCAAAACTAAATTATATTAACTTACAACTAAATACATATTAAAAACAAAGATAATAACCACTTAAAACTTACCACTTCCTATGTTATCAAATTTTATTATTCTCTAGACTCTTGTAGGTAGTTATTTATATTTATTGCATCTGTATGGTAAAAATACTAAATAACAATGTTCCTCTAAGCATGTCTTGCAAGCTTCCCACTCAGAAATTTCATGCTGGTAGCTTGAATTTGTTGGGGGTGAACATATTTATACCACAGAAATTGGCAAATACTACAAATCAGGACTTTCTCTACTTCAGAGTAGGTTAGTTTTATACTTATCATCACACCACTGATTATGCCCAACCCCATCTGCCAGATATTCCTATATTGTTGGCCTAAAGGAAGACATGAGTGTGGGAAATTTTTAAAGGTATATAGATTATGTTACTGTGCATTCAAGATTTAGAAATGTGAATCTAAATGAGTTGCCAGGTCATCAGTTCAGTTCAGTTCAGTCGCTCAGTCATGTCCAACTCTTTGCCACCCCACTAACCACAGCATGCCAGGCCTCCCTGTCTATCATCAACTCCTGGAGTCCACCCAAGCCCATATTCATTGAGTTGGTGATGCCATCCAACCATCTCATCCTCCGTCGTCCCCTTCTCCTCCTGCCCTCAATCTTTCCCAGCATCAGGGTCTTTGCAAATGAGTCAGCTCTTCGCATCAGGTGGCCAAAGTATTGGAGTTTCAGCTTCAACATCAGTCCTTCCAATGGACACCCAGGACTGATCTCCTTTAGGATGGACTGGTTGGATCTCCTTGCAAGGGACTCTCAAGAGTCTTTTCCAACAGCATAGTTCAAAAGCATCAATTCTTGGGCACTCAGCTTTCTTTACAGTCCAACTCTCACATCCATACATGACCACTGGAAAAACCAGAAGTAGAATTGTTTGGGTGTGACTCACTTACAGAGGCTTGACTTTGTAGTTAGAATTCGCCAGCAAGCCAAGATTATATAAGCATTGATACTATTCTTCAAGGCTTCTGGAGGTGAAGTTTTGATACTTTTGCTTGTTTTTGTTAGAAACAAGTAGAGGTAGTAGCTGTGCGTGGGATTCTCCAGGCAAGCATATTGGAGTGGATTATCATGCCCTCCTCCAGGGGATTTTCCCAATCCAGGGATTTGAACCTATATCTCTTAAGTCTCTTACATCGGCAGGTGGGTTCTTTACCACTAGCACCATCTGGGAAGTCCTTAGAAGTAGGCCTCAAGGCAAAATGTTACATAAAGATTACTGTCTTTTTCTTAAGAGCAATGCAAATTCATTGAAGGGTTTTAAGCAGTGAGAATGCAGTTAGATTGCATTCTTAAAAATATCATTGTAACAGGGATAGAGTAGGATAATTAAATAGTTGGTTTAGAAATCCCTCTAAGGGATTAAAGACAGAAAGGGAATTTTCAGGGAATTTGGGGAGACTGTTGTAAACTACTGACCACTCAAGAAAAGAATCTAGTAACCTAGCAAAAATCCACACTACCTTGAAGAAAGACCAGGTGCATCTAACACCAGGCACATTCAAGCCACAAACTCTGATTGTTAAAACACAAGACAATATATATAGGGTCTGAATCTTGTTATTAATACATGAAGTCAGGGAGTTAATGGTCCTTGAAAAGTAGCATTTCTGCATGTAGCCAAGACAGAAACACAGGTGAAAAGGGAAAGAAAATAGGTGAAAGGAGACATTATACCAAAACCCAAGATCAATTACTCTGTGGTGGTGGTGTAGTCACTAAGTTGTGTCTAACTCTTGTGACTCCATGGACTGAAGCCCACCAGGCTCCTCTGTCCATGGGATTTCCCAGGGAAGAATACTACAGTGGGTTGCCATTTCCTTCTCTAAGGGAACTTCCTAACCTAGGAATTGAACACAGGTCTCCGGCATTGCAGGTGGATTCTTTACTGACTGAGCCACCATATGTCACCATCCTTCTAATAATATAGATCTGATTTAAATAGTGTCATGACAGTCCCCATTAGAACATATAGGGTCAAAGGAAGAACTAATGATACAAGCAATGCCGTCTACCCAAAAATGAGGAAGAAGATGATCTTCTCCCCTGCCCACTTATTCTTTAACTCTGAAAAAACAAAAGCCCTTTTTTTCCTCAGGGCTGTGCTCCCTTGTTGGCCTGCTTATAGCTCTCACAGGAATCCCGTGCTTATATAAATTCACTCTTGTCTGTCTTTGCCTCACATTGAATTCTTTCTGCAAGGAGACAAAAGAATCTGAGCTTCATTAAGTCCTGGCCCAAGGTGAGCAGTTTCAATTAAAAGACAGTGGATTTGAGTTCCCTCTCAAGTTAGGGATTGTAGGTTCAAGCCCCAATATGAGGTGTGGCTGAGTTTGAGTCCCAACCAAGGAGTGTGGTTTCAACTCTGCATATAGTTTGGAAAAAACTGGAAGGTGGCAAGAATATACGTAGAGACTGCTGGGGGAGGTTATGACAATAATTTAATTCTCTTTCTCCCATCCTGAGAGGATGGGCTTCTTCCTAACAGACATTCCTAATGGCATAATTATCACTGCTAAGCCTTTCTCTCTTCTGAGGCCTCTTTCCATTAATACTGCCTGAAAAATAAAGTATTTGGCTTTTCCAGCCTCTCTCGAAGCTGGTGGTGGCAGTGTGACACAGTTCTGGCCAGTGAGATAAAAGCAGAAATACATAAGAAAAAGGAAGGCTTCTAGAAAACATTTACTCTCCTGATAAATGAGGGAGATGGAACTGGTGCCCAGAGTTGGGACAGGTATTATGAGGTCCTGTGGTAAGAAATGAGAAAAGGCTGAAAAAAGAATAGCAGAGCTGCCATTTCTGATTCTGATATGCCTATGTCACAAAAGCAAAGCCAAAAGTTCAGTTCAGTTGCTCAGTCATGTTTGACTCTTTGAGACCTCATGGACTGCAGCACACCAGGCTTCCCTGGCCATCACCAACTCCCAAAGCTTGCTCAAACTCACGTCCATCGAGTCAGTGATGCCATCCAACCATCTCATCCTCTGTCATCCCCTTGACCTCCTGCCTTCAATCTTTCCCAGCATCAGGGTCTTTTCCAATGAGTAAATTCTTCTGATAGGTGGCCAAAGTATCAGAGCTTCAGTTTCAACATCAGTCCTTCCAATGAATATTCAGGACTGATTTCCTTTAGGATTTACTGGTTTGATCTTCTTGCAGTCCAAGGGACTCTCAAGAGTCTTCTCCAACACCACAGTTCAAAAGCATCAATTCTTTGGTGCTCAGCTTTCTTTATGGTCTAATTCTCACATCCATACATGACTACCGGAAAAACCATAGCTTTGACTAGACGAACCTTTGTTAACAAAGCAATGTCTCTGCTTTTTAATATGCTGTCTAGGTTGGTCATAGTTTTTCTTCCAAGGAGCAAGCGTCTTTTAATTTCATGGCTGCAGTCACCATCTGCAGTGATTTTGGAGCCCCCAAAAATAAAGCCTTGTCACTGTTTCCCCATCTATTTGCCATGAAGTGATGGGACCAGATGCCGTGATCTTCGTTTTTTGAATATTGAGTTTTAAGCCAGCTTTCTCAATTTCCTCTTTCATTTTTATCAAGAGGCTTTTCAGTTCCTCTTCCCTTTCTTCCCTGATGGCTTGGACGGTAAAGCATCAGCCTACAATGCAGGAGACCCTGGTACAATCCCTGAGTCGTGAAGATCTCCTGAAGAAGGAAGTGGCAACCCACTCCAGTGTTCTTGCCTGGAAAAGTCCATGGATAGTAGAACCTGGTAGGCTACAGTCCATGGGGTTGCAAAGAGTTGGACACAACTGAGCGACTTCACTATGCTTCACTACTACTACTGATATTTCTCCTGGTCATCTTGATTCCACCTTGTGCTTCATCCCGCCCAGCATTTCACATGATGTACTTTGTATACAAGTTAAATAAGCAGGGTGACAATATACAGCCTTGACATACTCTTTTCCCAATTTGACACCGTCCATTGTTCCATGTCTGGTTCTAACTGTTGCTTCTTGACCTGCATACAGATTTTTCAAGAGGCAGGTCAGGTGGTCTGGTATTCCCATTTCTTGAGGAATTTCCCACAGTTTGTTGTGATCCACACAGTCAAAGGCTTTGACGTAGTCATTAAGCAGAAGTAGATGTTTTTCTGGAACTCTCTTGCTTGTTTGATGATCCAATGGATGTTGGCAATTTGAACTTTGGCTCCTCTGCCTTTTCTAAATCCAGCTTGAACATCTGGAAGTTCTCAGTTCACGTACTGTTGAAGGTCTGGAAGTAATATAAGCTCCATGTATATCTACCTTTAACTTCCTTTAATGTGGAAAAACTGTCTTCATTTAAGCTAATGGTAGTTGGATATTCTGTTACTTGTCAGAAGCATTCTGCTACGTAGGCTAACACCAGAAAGAAGAGTTCATCCAGCACTTTTCCTATAAATATTTTAACTAATCCTTCATTGTCATCTCAGAGGAAGAGATATCCACACCACACTCCAGCGCAAATGTTCCTCAAGGAAATAGCCACTTCTTACAGTGCTTTAGTCAACCACTATTTCCTCTTTGATCTTCACTCACATAATCCTTTGTATTAACTCATGTTTAATCTTCTACCTGGAATGAGTCTCTCCAACTTGTTCTCCTGACAAATTACTAATTATCTTTAAAAACCCAATTCAAAAGTCATTAATGTTCTTTATGAATGTTCTCCTGCTTTTTACTTTCCACCTCATAGTAATCCTTTCTAAGTGTTCCCATCACATTCTACTTATGTCTCACTATGGAATCGATCACAGTATATCAGAATTATTTGTCTCCTGAGTTAGAAGCTAAGCTTTTTTAAAACAGGGTTTGTGATTACTGAGGCTGTTGGTGCAAGGGAGTCACTTAAGAATTTTTAAAAATATATAAACATTACCCTGATAATTCTCATGTAGCTGTTGCACAAGCCAGTACTTGGGAATGATTACCATAGTTCTTCTTGTCTCAAGCACCGTAAAAATAATGAGCACATTTGCTAAAGAAATAATGAACTGTTACTTAAATAAAACATTGGATTCTCATTACCTGTAAAACTAGACAATCTTTCCCGTTTAAAGGACGGTTCTTCTAGGTCTTCTGCCATTGATTCAGTAGTGGATACAGTTGACTTAGAAACTGTGCTGCTTCCTAAAACTGACCTTCAGCAATTAAAAACAATATTATTTATTCATATGTCCTTATGGGCAATTAAATTATAAATGAAAACTATCAGATACAGAGAAATCAAATACACTAATCATATAAGCAAAAGTGATAAAAATAAAGTTATTCTTTAAAAATTAAGTTGATGATTACTATTCTTTAAGTAAAAGTCTTAAAATCCTTTTGTCTAAAGTCTATGTCTAAAGTCTTTCAGTGGATTCCCAACAGTATGTTTAGGATAAAAATCTAAAATACAGCCTATCTATCGAGATTCTCCATCTTATCATCATATCACTATTCTTTTTTTTTAAAGTTCCTCAACCTTATGGAGCTTTCTTACCTCAGGGCCTCAGCCTGGAATACTCTGCCTTTAATTTTCACCAGGTTTCTGCTCATTATTCAAAACCCATCTTAAATGCACTTTTATTCAATTTGATAAATGTCTTCTCAAGATTTAATTTAAAATAGAGTTTATATATTTGGTGGGAAATCAATGCATTGAAAAGTCCAAAAATAATTTCCTTTAAACATAGGAACTTAACATTAATCCATGATATTACATACTTTTTCCTTTCTATTTATAGTTTCAACTGGCCTCCAAAAGGTTCGGCTCAATTTATTGGAACATCCTTTGTTTTGCACAGAACTCCCATAGCATCTCTATGCCCATTTGGAGGTAGAGTCTAGACAGCATATTTTCTCCTAAAATTTCATGCTTAGTTAACATCTGGAACTTTTAATTTGTCAGATTGAAAGTTACACACTAAAGTACTTCCCCATAATCTTTAGATTGTTTTAGGAGTACTGTTTTATTATCACAAAGATTGAACTTCTTTATTGGAAGCTCTAAAAATTTTCAATTATGTAGGCATCTACATATGTAAATGCAAAACCTATGATTTACCAAAAAAAGTTATAAAACAAGACAGAAATCAAAGCATAGGAGAATAAGGATTTATATAGAAGAATAGGGAGGGAAAAAAGGGAAGCCCCTAAATTGCAGCATAAAAGAAACTGAAGAAAACTAAAGAAGGATGTCTGTAATGCTAGGTCCCATCTTTTTGGTTCCTCAGGAAATCTTGAGTCAAATCTATATATTTTTTTCACAAATGTGTTGGTAGGAGCATAGATGTAAGCCCCGCATCTAGTTAAAACATAAGACGAACACAAGAGGTGGCACAGTAGGATGAGAGAGCAGAGCTGGCAAACAGGACAACTGACATCTGACTTACACATGTGCGACCTCAATGAAAACATGTAATAAGACATAAACAGAAAAAGCACAGAATAGTATACTCTACCTGGTAAACTGCCCTAACATACTAGGATTTATTGTATTCTGATAAAGGCTATAGGAAGCTATAAAGTCTGATGTATGTGATCCGTCTTGTGAAGTCAATAGCTTATTTGGCTTTCCTGTACTGGAATATGGATCTGGACGGTAAAGAGGTCTGGGAGTAACATCAACTCCATTTATATCAGTCACCTGTAGAAAATAGTGATTTAAAATAAAATAAGTAAAAAGATGGGGATTCTGTATAACAAGTTCTAAAAATAGAGATAAAAATGGTAGAGAAAAAGATAAAGTTTGTAGGATAGGACAAACATGAAAAATTGAATGATAAAAGATTTTATGCTTAAAAAAACTTCTTAACTGAGGTAATACAACTTTTAAAAATCTCGTTCATGTTTTATCTATATACAAGTAATACATATTAATTTTGAGAAAATTAAAAAATGTAGAAAGATAATTCAGATTTTAATATTTTGGTATATTTAATTTTTATGTATAATCCTGTAAGAAACCCACAATTTTTCATTTAACATTTTATTAATAAACATTACCCAAGTTACTACACATTTTTGGCTTATATGCTTTTGGCTAATTTTCAATTATGAAATTTAACACATACAGAAATGTAATAAAAACATAACAATATAGTTATATTATAATACTTATAATTATATAATTATGATAATTATAAGAAAGCAAACATTCTTACAATCGCAACTAAAGTAAAAATTTAAAACACTGAAAGAACCTCTAGGAGACTTTACTGGTTTCTTTTGTTCAAAATTATATTCACATTTGTGAGAACCATTCATATGGTTAAGTAGAGTTGCAGGTGGTTAATTTTCACTGCTGTACAATATTCTACTGTGTCAATATATCATAATTTATTTATTGTTCACAGATTTTCTGTAGTTTCCCAATTTTTGGCTAGTACAAATGACGCCACTATTAAGATGGATGTGCATGTGTTTTGCCGACTATACTGTATGAATTTATGTTGGGTGTATACCTGAGTGGGATCCCTGGGTAGTGAATTATTTTTATGTTCACATATAATAGATACTGCTAAAAGGTTTTCCTCCCAAGTGGTTCCCACCAACAAAGTATGAGAGAGTTCTGTTTGTTACAGATTTTTGTTAGCACTTAGTATTTACCTAGTTTGGCAAGGCAATTTAGTTTTTAAAATTCATGATAGTCATATATTATGAATGAATTATCTGATATCTTCTGTTCAGCAGCACATTTTTATTTATCTCTCCATATTGTTGCATGTATAATAGTTTGTTTATAATCACCAATAATTCATTGGTGATTGGTTGTGTCTGTTGGATTAGCATATCATATTTTATTTATCCATTTTACTTTTAACTGACACTGAATTGTTTCCAGTTTTTGGCCATCATGAAAACTGTTTCAATAAATATTTATGTAAAAGTATACTGTTACACACAACAATGCATTTCTGTAAGGGACAGATAGATGTGGAATAGATGAGTCAACATGCTTAGGTAACACCAAACTCTTTTCCAGGTTGACTGTAAGCAGTTCATGATTATCAGCATTGTGACAGTTGCTGTTATTCTACATTCTCATCAAAAACTAGCATTGTTAGATTTAAACTAGTATGGGTATAGGTATACAGGTATCTCATTTTGACTTTTTCATAAAGTTGAACTTCTTTTCATATGATTATTCCCATTCTGACTTCTTTTTTTGGAGGAAAATGTCCCATACAAGTCCTCTGCACACTTTTCTATTGAGCTCTGTCTCTTTAAAATTTATATTAGCATTCATTAAATGCCCTGCAGTCATGAAATTAAAAGACGGTTGCCTCTTGGAAGGAAAGCTATGATAAACCTAGATAGTGTAAAACACTAAGATCAACATTCAAAAAACTAAGATGATGGCATCCGGTCCCATCACTTCATGGCAAATAGATGAAGAAACAATGGAAACAGTGACAAATTTTATTTTCCTGGGCTCCAAAATCACTGCAGATGGTGACTGCAGCCATGAAATTGAAAGACGCTTACTCCTTGGAAGAAATGCCACGATCAACCTAGACAGCATATTAACAGCAGAGACATTACTCTGCCGACAAACATTCATCTAGTCCAAGCTATGGTTTTTCCAATAGTCATGTACGGATGTGAGAGTTGGATCATAAAGAAGGTTGAGCAGTGAAGAATTGATGCTTTTGAACTTCGCTGTTGGAGAAGACTCTTGAGAGTCTCTTGGACAGGACGGAGATCAAGCTAGTCAATCTGAAAAGAAATCAACCCTGATAATTCATTGGAAGGACTGACGCTGAAGCTGAAACTCCAATACTTTGGCCACCTGATGAGAAGAGCCAACTCATTAGAAAAGACCCTGATGCTGGGAAAGACTGAAGGCAAAAGGAGAAGGGGGTGGCAGAGGAAGATGGTTAGATAGCATTACCAATTCAATGGACATGAATATGAACAAACTCTGAGAGGCAGTCAAGGAAAGTTGGCCTGGTATGCTGCAGCCCATGGGGTCACAAAGGGTCAGACATGACTTAGTGACTGAACAACAACAAAATGTTTTGACTATGAATCTTTTCTATTTTATGTGTAGGAACTGTCATATTTCACTTTATGGCTTCATTTTCCTTGCTGTTGTTCAGTCACTAAGTCATGTCTGACCCTTTGCGACCGCATGGACTGCAGCACGCCAGGCTTCCCTGTCCTTCATCATTTCCCAAAGTTTGCTCAAACTCATGTCCACTGAGTCGGTTATGCCATCAAACCATCTTGTCCTCTGTCGTCCCCTTCTCCTCCTTCCTCAGTCTTCCCCAGCATCAGGGTCTTTTCTAATGAGTCAGCTCTTCACATCAGGTGACCAAAGGGTTGGAGCTTCAGCTTCAGCATCAGTCCTTTCAATGAATATTCAGGATTGATTTCCTCTAAGGTTGACTGGCTTGATCTCCTTGCAGTCTGAGGGACTCTCAAGAGTCTTCTCCAACACCACAGTTCAAAAGCATCAATTCTTTGATGCTCAGCTTTGTTTATGGTCCAACTCTCACATTCATACATGACTATTGGAAAAACTGGAGAAGGCAATGGCACCCCACTCCAGTCCTCTTGCCTGGAAAATCCCATGGACGGAGGAGCCTGGTAGGCTGCAGTCCATGGGGTCGCTAAGAGTCAGGCACGACTAAGCGACTTCACTTTCACTTTTCACTTTCATGCATTGGAGAAGGAAATGGCAACCCACTCCAGTATTCTCGCCTGGAGAATCCCAGGGACAGAGGAGCCTAGTGGGCTGCCGTCTATGGGGTTGCACAGAGTCGGACACGACTGAAGTGACTTGAGAGAGAGAGAGATTGGAAAAACCATTGTTTTGACTATACAGACCTTTGTTGGCAAAGTAATGTCTCTGCTTTTTAATATGCTACATTTTCTTTGTAGTATCTTTTAATAAAAAGAAGTTATTTTTCTTAGCACAGTCGAATTCATCACATTTTCCTTTATGGTTTACACCTTAGATGTTTCATCCAGGAAAACATTCCCAGTCCTTAAATTATGAAAATATTTTTGCTTCTCATGTTCAGAACTATAGTATACCTGGAATTGAGTTTTGTGTATACTATGAGAAAGCAAGTCAATATGTTTTTATTCCATATGAATACCCAATTGTTTCAACAAGAATTTTTGAAAACCCTATTATTTTCCCATTACTCTCTCAGTTCAGTTCAGTTCAGTCGCTCAGCCGTGTCCAACTCTTTGTGACCCAATGAATCGCAGCACGCCAGGCCTCCCTGTCCGTCACCAACTCCCGGAGTTTACTCAAACTCATGCCCATTGAGTTGGTGATGCCATCCAGCCATCTCATCCGCTGTCATCCCCTTCTCCTCATGCCCCCAATTCCTCCAATCATCAGGGTCTTTTCCAATGAGTCAACTCTTCAATGAGGAGGCCAAAGTATTGAAGTTTCAGCTTCAGTATCAGTTCTTCCAATGAATACCCAGGACTGATCTCCTTCAGGATGGACTGGTTGGATCTCCTTGCAGTCCAAGGGACTCTCAAGAGTCTTCACCAGCACCACAGTTCAAAAGCATTAATTTTTCGGTGCTCAGCTTTCTTCACAGTCCAACTCTCACATCCATACATGATCACTGGAAAAACAGTAGCCTTGACTAGACAGACCTTTGTTGGCAAAGTAATGAGAAACACTGGGCTGGAAGAAGCACAGCTGGAATCAAGATTGCCGGGAGAAATATCAATAACCTCAGATGTGCAGATGACACCACCCTTATGGCAGAAAGTGAAGAGGAACTAAAAAGCCTCCTGATGAAAGTGAAAGAGGAGACTGAAAAAGTTGGCTTAAAGCTCAACATTCAGAAACTAAGATCATGGCATCTGGTCCCATCACTTCATGGGAAATAGATGGGGAAACAGTGGAAACAGTGTCAGACTTTATTTTTGGGGGGCTCCAAAATCACTGCAGATGGTGATTGCAGCCATGAAATTAAAAGATGCTTATTCCTTGGAAGGAAAGTTATGACCAACCTAGATAGCATTACTCTCTAGTGTACATTTATTATAAAACAAGTGTTTATATGTGCTTGAGTCACTTGTAGACTTTCTGTCTATACCTTTGTTAATGTTACAAATTTTATAAAATTTGCTACCTAGGAGAGTAAGTCCTTTCACATGGTTCTTATTCAAGAGTATCTTGGGGACTTCCCTGATGGAACAGTGGATGAGAATCCACCTGACAGTGCAGGGGACACAGGTTGGATCCCTAGTCCGGGAAGATCCCACATGCCGAGGAGCCTGTGCTCTAGGGCCCACGAGCCACAACTACTGAGCCCGCATACCACAAGTACTGAAGCCTGCGTGCTCTGGGGCCATCAAGACACAGCTGAGGAGCCCTTGTGCCACAACTACTAACGCTCGCGTGCCCTAGAGCCAGCAAACCGCAACTAATGAGCCCACGCGCTGCAATGACCAGTGCTCACGCATCTAGAGCCTGTGCCCTGCCACGAGAGAAGCCACCACGATGAGAAGCCCGTACACCGCAACTAGAGAGCAGGCCCCACTCTCCGCCTCCACCCATGTGCAGCAATGAAGACACAGTGTAGCCAAAAATAAAGATAAATACATGAAATCTTGTAAAAAGTGTCTTGGTAATGCCTACGCTTTAGCAGTTTTATATAAACTTTAGAATTACCTTGATAAGTTCCTGGGGGAAAAAAAAATGAAGGAAAAAAAAAACAACTTTTGAGATTTTGACTGAAATTGCAAAGAACCTATAAATCAAAATTTGGGTAAAATTGATAGAATATGGGTTCTTTCTGTGCATAAACTGCTCTCTCTCCATTTGTTTGGGTCTTAATATCTCACAGTAAAATTTATAGGTATGTGCATCTTTGTTAAATTTATCCACAAGTATTTAATACATTTTAGTACTATTATACATGGCATCATTTAAAAATATGTAATTTTTGAAATGTGTGCTGCTGGTATATACAAATGTATATTTTTTGCTTTTGATTATTTTTGTTATCCAATAATCTTGCTAAGCTTTTATTAATTTGATAACTACTAGGTGATTTAAAATTTTATATGTAGATAATTGTGTCATCTACAAGTATTCAAAGTTCTGTTTCTTCCTTTCCAAATCTTATACTTTACATTTCTTTTTCTTATCATACTGAAATGGTTAAGACTTCCAAGAATGTTGGATAGAAATGGATCCTTCTTGGAAATGCTTTACCATTGAATATGATCATTGTTTAGGATTTTATAAATAAGATTAAGGAAATTTCTTGTGATTTCCAGTTTCAGAAGAATCTTTTAAACCTAGAATAAAAATTTAATCTTATCAAATACTGTATTGAGATGATCATATGCTTTTTTTCCATTAAGTTATAAATGTGATGAATTACACTGATGGCTTTTTAAATGTTAAACCAATATTAATTTCTTGATATAAACTCAACTTTCTTATATTATCTCTTTCTATTGTTATTGAATTTTAATATTTTATTGAGGATTTCTCCATCTGTTTCCAAGTGAGATTTATTTCTCATACTGTTGTAGTCAGATTTTGATATCAGGATAAGTCTAGCCTCATAAAATGTTTTACAGTATACCCACTTTTCTTGTTCTGTTTTTGTTTGGCATATATCACTAGTGAAACTATATGGGCCTAGAATTATCTTTGATGAAAGATTTTTAAATTATTCATTTCTTTAAGAAAAGCTCCCAATTTTCATTTTTATTTTTCTTTTTAAAATGTTAATTTTTCCATTTTATATTAATTTTCAAATCTTTCAAAATTTAAAATTGGCATAAAGTTACATACAATCTGGAAGAATTACCTTTTTAAATAGCTTTGAAAGTGTACATATCAGTGATTTTTAGCCTATTCACAGATATGAGCAACCATCACCACAGTTAACTTTAGAACTACCTCAAGAAGAAACTGTATCCTTTAATTCTGACTCCCAAACACTTGTCTTTCTCCCAGTCCCAGTGGACAAGACATGTCTGACTCTTCAGACTGTGGACTGTAGCATGCCAGGCTCCTCTGTCCTCCTCTATCACCGGGAGTTTACTCAAATTTATGTCCATTGAGTCAGTGGTGCTATCTAATCATATCCTCTGCCGCCCCATTCTTTTGCCTTCAGTCTTTCAGTCCAATCTCCCAGTCCTAGGCAACAACTAATGTATTTCATATCTTTATAGATTTCTCCATTCTGGACTTTTATGCAAGTGGAATCACATAGAGTGTGGTATTTTGTAACTGGCTTGTTTCATTTAGCATAAAGGTTTCAAGATTCATCCACAATCCTGCATGCATCAGTAGTTCATTCCTTTTTGTGGCTGAAAAAAGTTCTACTGTATGAATATATCACATTTTGTTTAGTTATTTGCTCACTGTTGGATATTTGGGTTGTTTCCACTTGCTGACTATTATGAATAGTCAGGGTATGAAGTTTCAGGGTTTGAAATATATCTTAATTTCTCTTGGGTGTACATATCTAGAGGTAGAATTGCCAGGTCATATGGTAATAGTATGTTTAAACTTCTGAGTTACTATGAAACCATTTTCCAAAGTGTCAGGACTATTTTATATTCCTATCAGTAGGGTTCTGATTTCTTGATACCCTTGCCAACAATTGTCATCTGACTTTTTGATTCTAGCCATCCTAGTGAGTATAAAGTAAAGATCTCACTGGTTTTGATCTGCATTTCTCTGATGACTAATAATGTCATGCATCTTCCCATGTGCTTTTTGATCACTTATATACCTTCTTTAGAGAAATGAGTATTCAAATCCCTTGACCAATTTTTAATTGGGTTATTTGTCTATTATTTTGA
This sequence comes from Dama dama, assembly GCF_033118175.1. Taxonomy (NCBI): domain Eukaryota; kingdom Metazoa; phylum Chordata; class Mammalia; order Artiodactyla; family Cervidae; genus Dama; species Dama dama. Next base: position 75,996,579 of record NC_083700.1, on the reverse strand, counting down.
GTTGTAATTCTTTATATATTTCATATACAAATCCCTTAACAGACAGATCGTTTGCAAATATTTTCTCCCATTCTGTGAGTTGACTTTTTACTTTCTTGATTATGTTCTTCAAAACACAAATATTTTTAATTTTGGTAAAGTTCAATCATCTGCTTTTTTTTTCTTTTGTGGTTCACATTTTTGGTGTCATATATCTGGGAATCCTTTGCAAAGTCCAAGGTCATGAAGATTTACCACTTCTAAGTTTTTTAGTTTCAGCTTTTTGTATATGTCTTTGATTCATATTGAATTAGTTTTTATATGGTATGAGGTAAGGGTCCAACTTCATTCTTTTGAATGTGGCTATCCAGTCATCCCCACACTATTTATTGAAGATCCTCTTAAAACGGTCATGATACCCTTATCAAAAATCAGTTGACCATTGATGTAATAGGTTTATTTCTAGACTCTTAATTCTATTCATTGATCTGTATGTCTATCCTTGTGCCAATCAATACCACACTATCTTGATTTCTGTTGATTTGTAGTAAATTTTGAAAATGGGAAGTGAGAATCTGCTTACTTTATTCTTCTTCTCCAGGAGTATTTTGTCTATGCTGGGTTTCTTGAAATTCCATATGAATTTCAGAATCAATTGTCAATTTGTACAAAGAAGTCTGCTGGTATTTCTAATAAGGATTGTACTGAATCTACAGATCAGATTGGGGAGTACCACCATTTTACCAATGGTAAGTCTTTCAATTCATAAATTTTGGATGCGCTCCCATTTATTCAGATCATTGTTAATTTCATTCAGTAATGTTTTACAGTTTTTGGAGCTGAAGATGTCACTGCTATTATTAAATTTATTTGTAAGTACTTTATTGTTTTGGATGTTACTGTGAAATTGTTTCCTTAATTTTAAAATTATTCCCAATGTAAAAAGTATAATTTATTTGTATATTGATCATGTATCCTGCAACCTAGCAGAACTCAGTAGTTAATTTTAATTGTTTGTTTGGCCATGCCACAGCTTATAGAATCCTAGTTCCTTAACCAGGGATTGAACCTGGGCCACTGCAGTGAGAGGATCAAGTTTGAACCATTAGACTGCAAAGGAGTTCCCTAGTCTTAATACTTTTTGGTGGGTTTCTTAGGAGTTTATGTACATAACATTACGTCATCTGCAAACAGAGATTTACCTTTTCCTTTCCAAACTGGTTGCCTTTTTTTCCCTGCCTAATTGCTATTTTTAGACCCTCCAGTACAACACTGAATAGAAGCGGCAAGAAAATTTTGTCTTGTTCCTGACAACAAAGGGAAAGCATCCAGTTTCCTGCTAAGTTGATGTTAGTGGGTTTTTCATAAATGTCCCTTGTCAAGTTGAATTCCCTCTATTATTAGTTTTTTAAGCATTTTTATCATGAAAAGATGCTGGATTTTGCAAAGTGCTTTTTCTAATTCTATTGAGATGATCATCGTTTTTTATTCTACAGATATGAGATGTAGTAAATTACATTGATATTAAGATGTTAAAGTACTTTGCATCCCTGGGATAAACCCCACTTGGTAACTGTTATGGGCTGAATTGTCTCACCCTACCAAAAAATTCATATGTTGAAGCCCTAATTCCCAGACCTCTCAGTGTGACTGAATTTAGTGATAGGGCCATTAAAGAGATAATTAAGTTAAAATGAGGTAATCCAATCTGACTAGTGTCCCTAAGGAAGAGGAGATTAGGACATTGTTTAAGCCATCCAGTCTGTGATATTATGTAATGGCAGTCTTATGAAACTAATGCACTCAAGGCATAAAATTCTTTTTATATGTTACTAGATTACTAGTAACTGTAGGTTTTTCACAATGCTCCTGAGGAAATTCTTTCTTTTTCAAGTAGTTGAAATGTTTTATTAATTTTTTATCATTAATGGATATTGAATTTTTCAAATTATTTTTATCTGTTGTGATAATCACATTTTTTTCAGTCTACTGATAAGACAAGTAGTACTGACTTTTGAATATTAGAACAACCTTGCATGTATTATCTCCTCTTGGTCATGATGCATTATACCTTTTACATAGTGGTGTTGATACTATGTAATATGTATGTAATATACAATAATATATCATATTACATATAATGTATATATAGTATATAATGTATATGTAATATGTATATAATTATTATGGGCTGAATGTCTTGTGTACCCCCAGATTCATATGCTAGAACTCTAATCCCAGTGTGATGGTATTGGGAGGTGGAACCTTGGAAAGGTAATTAGGTCATGAAGGTAGTGCCCTCACATATGAGATTAGTGCCTTTACAAAAAAAGCTAGAGAGCTAGCTAAATCTCTTTCCTCCATGTTAGGATACAAAGAAAGTTGGTAGTCTGCAACCTGGAAGAAAGTCATCACCAGTACCTGACCATTTGCCACTGTAATCTTAGACTTCCAGTCTCCAGAACAATAAAAAATAAGTTTATAAGCCACCCAATCTACAGTATTTTACTATAGTAGCATGAGCTGATTCTTAAGGTCATGAGTAGACTCTCTTCATTCCACTCTAATAATGATGATAGGAGCGAACTGCCAATATTATGCTGCGAGATATGTTAGTTGTATGGTAAAGACTCTAACGAAATCAATATATCAACATAGGTATACCTCATTTCGGGCTTCCCCAGTGGCTCAGCGGTAGACTTCACCTACAATACTGGAGCCACAGGAGATGTGGGTTCGACCCCTGGGTCAGGAAGATCCCATGGAGGAGGGCACAGCAGCTCACTCCAGTATTCTTGCCTGAAGAATCCCAAGGAAGAGGAGCCTGGCAGGCTACAGTCCATGGGGTTGCAGAGTCGGACATGACTGAAGCGATTTAGCACAACACAGAATACCTCAGTTTATTGCACTTCACTTTATTGCACTTCAATATTGTGGCTTTTGTAAAATAAATTGAAGGTTTGTGACAACCTTGCATCTAGCAAGACTACTGATACCAGTTTTCAAAAGTATCTGCTCATTTTGAGTCTCTGTGTCACATTTTGGTAATTCTCACAATATTTTAAATATTTTAATTATTATTTGTTATGGTAATCTGTGACCAGTGCTCTTTGATGTTACTATGATTCACTGAAGGCGGAGAGGATGGTTAGCATCAGTTCAGTTCAGTCACTCAGTTGTGTCTCTTTGTGACCCCATGAACCGCAGCACACCAGGCCTCCCTGTCTATCACCAACTCCTGGAGTCCACCCAAGCCCATGTCCATTGAGTTGGTGATGCCATCCAACCATCTGATCTTCTCTTGTCCCCTTCTCCTCCTGCCCTCAATCCTTCCCAGCATCAGGGTCTTTTCCAATGAGTCAGCTCTTCGCATCAGGTGGCCAAAGTTTTGGAGTTTCAGCTTCAACATCAGTCCTTTCAATGGACACCCAGGACTGATCGCCTTTAGGATGGACTGGTTGGATCTCCTCGCAGTCCAAGGGACTCTCAAGAGTCTTCTCCAACAAGCATTAAAGATTTTTTAAATTAAGTCATCTACATTGGAATTTTTAGACATAATTCTATTGCACACTCTATTTAGACTACAGTATAACATAAACATAATTTTTATATGCACTGGGAAGCCAAAAAATTTACGTGACCCACTTTATTGTGATATTTGTATTCCAGTGTTTTATTCCAACTGAATCTATAATATCTCTGAGGTATGCCTGTACTGTATTAGAAGTAAGTTATTGTTTCAAAGCAGCATACATCCCTGGTGGTCCAGTGGTTAAGATGCTGCCTTTCAATGCAGGGGGCATGGGCTTAGTCCCTGGTTGGGGAGCTAAGATCCCACATGCCCTGTGGTGCAGAACAAATGGTGCTAGAAAACCTGAATACCTCTATGCAAAAGCAGCAACAGCTGACCATACCTTGTACCATATACAAAGATTAAGTCAAAATGGATCACAGACCTAAGCGTAAAACCTAAAAAGAATTTCGAAAAAAAAAAACCCAAAAACAGCATACTTTCTACCCTTTACATTTCAATCAAGTTCTTACCAGCATCATTTTCAAACAAATTCGGAATTCTAAAGAATATTACCTGTGTGATTGTCTTTGCAGAGGAAATAGTCATTTTTTCTACTTGTTTTGCTTCAGGTAGAATCATCATGTTTTTTGACATAGCCATTCTGCTTTGGTTTGCACCAGCATATCCTCCTTTCATTAGAGCTCCTTTGCTTGCACCAACAAAGCTAATAGACTTCCTTGGCACTAAGCCAACGTTTCTATGTCAGGAAAAGAAAATATAACACAGAAGATCCAGGATTGAAGAAATACTAGCCAACAGGAAAAAAAAAGCAAACTTTCACTTAGAAACATGGAAACAATCTGATCATATAAACAAGGAAAAAAATAGTAGCCACTTGAGAGCTCATTATATGTAAGCATAGTTCTAGAATGTTTACCATCACTGTGTCATTTTTTCCTCACAATAATTCTAAGAGGTTGCTATAACATTATTTTATTTAAACCATAAAGGCTTAGAGGGAAGCATTCCTACTAGAGTTGAAATTTGAAACCCAGACAGTCAGATCAAAAGTCTACACTTATTTCTCTGGGTCTGTTTCCTTATCTGTAAGACGGGGGTAATAATAGTATCTAACTCATAGGTTACTGGCTTCCCAGGTAGCTCAGTGATAAAGAATTCACCTGCCAATGCAGGAGACATGGGTTCAATCCCTGGGTCAGGAAGATCCCCTGGGAGAGGAAATGGCAACCCATTCCAGTATTCTTGCCAGGACAATCCCATGGACAGAGGAACCTGGTGGGCTACAGTCCATGGGGTCGCAAAGAGTCAGACACGAGTGAGCAACACATAGGTTATTATGAGGATTAAATGTATTCATTTCTATATTATGGTTAGGAAATGCCTGGCAGATAGTAATCATAAATAGGTGTAGACTGCAGTTATGTAGGCAGATTGAAGCATGAGTAATAAAACCTGGGAAAGAATATCATGTTCCTGCCTGAACAATTACAGAATAAATTTTAATAAGAGAAAATATAATCAAAATATTTGCATCCAGGAGTAGAAGTATGATTTCACTTTTGGATCAATTCTCCAAATTCCTTAAGACAAACACCTAGTCATTCTCTCATTCTAGTACTCTAATTGTGCTGCAGACTTCTATAAAATAAGAATGATTGTCCCTTAAATTATAAAAAGGCAGTGTGTTTCCAAAGAAAACATTTTAAACAATACTTTTACTTTCCAAATCATGACAAGATCAGACAAGAATACAATACTTTAAAATGACCACAATCTGCTTTTCACATTTTATTTTTCTTCATAGCATTTATTACTACTGACACATTGTATGTTGTCGTATACTCCTCTACTAGAACGTAAGCATCTTTAGGGCAAGAACTTTGTCTTGTTTATTGCTATATCACTAGTACAAAAGACAGTACCTAGTATATTGTGGGCACTGTTTAGCTGCTAAGTCTTTTTCGACTCTTTTGCATCCCCATGAACTGTAGCCTGTCAGGCTCCTCTGTCCGTGGGATTTTTCCAGGCAAGAATACTGGAATGGGTTGCCATTTCCTCCTCCAGGGGATCTTCCTGACCCAGGGATTAAACCCGCATCTCCTGTCTCCTGCATTGGCAGACAGGTTCTCACCACTAGCACCACCTGGGAAGCCCTTAACTGATGTGCTTGCTCAGTCGCACATCAATTTCTCTGCCAGTGGCAAATCCCAGTGCTTTTCCATGGGGTTCCCTCCTCTTGGTATCTGTAAGTGATAAACCATTTTTGTAATGGCAATGATATCCTGATCTGTTGTCCTTATTGTTCCTGAAATATTAACACACTGCATTTAACTCAGCCCGTAAGTGAAGCTAGAGAAAAAACATCTAACCATGATGCCAGGTCTCATTTTAAATTACAATTGTTAAAGTGGGTCCTTAATGTGACAGCAATCACACTGCATTACCTTGGTTAATTTTTTACTACCCCTTCTAAAGTCATTATTTCACACTTCTTGAACATCAACATTTCCTCTCCTATGTTACCTTCAGCTAACTAGATGAGAAAGCTGAAGCAATCAGATAACTTTCAAATACTCCCACTGTTACATCTGTGCACTTGCCTCTCTCTGTGTGTCTTATTCCCTGTTTCTCCTGTTACTCTGAAAGAGTTATCCATGATTCTTCATTAGGTCAATTCCTCTACATGTGTTCCAGATTCCATTCCTTCTTGCCTATTTATGGATATTGCTCTAGTCATCCTCTCATGCGTCATAAGCTTCTCTCTACTGGATTATTCCTTGTCTAGTAAACCTAATTCTCTTGCAGTCTTTCCCTTTTTCTGTCAAAGGTAATGTTTTTCTTCCAGTTGTTCAGGTGAAAAAAACTTCAAAATATATCCCAAATCTAATCCTTTGTCGTCACTCTTTGTTACCACTATCATGATCCAAACACTATCCTCTCTCTCTTGGATTACTGCAGAAGCCTTCTAATTGATCTTCTCACTTAACCTAAATTCCCTGAAGTCTATTCTTCACATGGTAACCACAGTGATCCTTAAAAACAGAAGTTAGATCATATCACTACTCTGTTTCCCATCTCATTCAGAGCAAAAACCTAAAATTTTACTATAACTTAAAAAGTCCTACATGCATTTAGATTGAGCTCTGATTTCATGATCAATACTTTATCCCTTGTTTTCTCTGCTTCAGTCACATTGTCCTCCTTGGTATTTTTCACATATGCCAGGCCTTTGCAGTTGCTATTTCCTCTGCCTGAAATGTTCTTCCCACACATGTACATGTTTAGCATCCTTTCTGTCTCCAGGTCTTAAAGCCACATTCTTAATGTGGACTTCTCCAGCTCCCCTATCTAAAATGTCAAATACCCCTCAAATACTTCATATCCCCTTCCTTAATTTTTCTCCTTAGTACTTCCTACTAACATATTTTTACTTAATTAACTTATGAATTAGATGTTCCCCACCTGACCCCCCAACCCTGAGAATCTAAGCTCCACAAGTTTAGGGACTTTGTGCTCTTTTGTTGCCTGCTGTATCCCTAGTGCCTACAATAGTACCCAATACACAGTAGCTGTATAATAAAAAAAATTGCTGAATCAATTCCCAAATCATTATATCCAATCCAAAACAGTCTCTCAATCTTCATATTCAAATGCTTACCAGCCTAACTGGATAGCTCCAGCTAAATGTCTTCTAGACATCTCAAGCTAAGTAAATACATAATGAAATCATATCACATGTACTCATAAACCAGCCCTTCCTCTTTTATTCCCTACAGGGACCAAATAGAAACAAATTAGCAATGATGTTGCATTTACCAATTAGGTAGTTACTGTGATCTAGTGAGAATCCTCAGTAAACTCTCCCAGATTTTCAGACTGTAAGTTTTATGGGAAAGAGCCATGTTTATTATGTCTACCATGAAACCTCCAACTCTTAGTACTCTGCCTGATACAGTGGTAAATTTGACACAGAAAATACCAGTAAATTTAAAAAATTGAAATAAGTACTTGTTGTCAATTATGTTAGAAATTTATGGTACATATCTAGCCTAGCTGTGTTTGAAAACAGATACTTTTAATAGAGGCAAATTAGTGGGCAATGAATAGGAAGACATTCAGGAGATATTCACTTTGAAAGTTTTGCCTGAAAAATCATGATACAAGAGGTATGTAGCTGTAGGTTCCTGAGTTTCTGAAGCAGAGACCTACTCTATTTTGTTCACGCCTATTTCTTCAGTACCTAGGGCAGTAACTGGAAAATATAATGCATTCTATATAATTGGTGTCTATATAATGAACATCTGATGATCACTTCTATGACAAAAGAGACTAATGACATTAAAGCATGCAACACATACATGAATCTCACGATGAAATAACCACAGGAGGAAAGGAGTGGCTTAAGAAAAAGTGTCTTTATTATTCTCTTTTTATTTTAATGAGATGAAGGTAGGAATTTCAATCTAAACCAAATCAATTTCTTTCATTTATCCAACTGTTATTTAAAAATTATTGTGCATAAGGCTACATGCTGGCAGGGATACAATATGAATCTGATATGGGCCCTAAGGAGTTGACAGTCTTAATAAGAGAAAAAACATATATATGATTACAATGCAAGTACCAAATTGTATTTGCCTCAAAAGACTTACATATAAGATATAACGAAAGTTGCGGTAAACATTACCTTGGGTGAGAGGAGTAAGCAGAGAAATCAGGAAGATGGCATTTGAGTCAGGCATGAATGTAGGTCAAATTCAAAAGAAGTGTATGTGGTGTGTATGTATGTGTGTTTGTGTCTGATGCAGCTGCAGGTGAGGAGGGACGAGGGTATTGGAGCAGGACAGGAAATACAACCTGAGCAAAGCTCATTGTGAACAATAAAAGTAGAAAAGCAGGTGGTATATACAGGGACTCTTAAATGATTTGGATAGATGCATGAAGGAAAATAAGTTAAGCTTTGAAAAAATAAAATGGCCAGGCTAAGTCTTTGAAATTTACTAAGCAGGCAAGAGAGTGCCTTTGAGAGAGAAGAGTAAGCTCCTCAAAACTATGTTTCAGAAAAATTTAGCTATATATGGTACACATTAGAAGCAAGAAGACCGTTAGTTACAATGCCATGGAAATAGGCAAGGTGAGAAGTAATCAAAGTTTAACCTGGGGTGGGCAAATGTAGAAATAAAACAAATCCTAGATAAAGCATGTATTAGACTATCTTTTTATTTTCTGTATTTTAATGTTTTGATATCTAGGAACTTGCTGCACCTGAAGGGACTGCCCCTCCCAAGGCTAACCAATTCTTATGCATGGTAAGGGACTTGCCTACAAGTACACCATTTATATTGGCGTCCCAGGTGAAGAACCTGGCTACCAATGCAGGAGACATAAGAGACTCAGGTTCCATCCCTGGGTCCGGAAGATCCCCTGGAGGAGGGTATAGCAATGTACGCCAGTATTCTTGCCTGGAGAATCCATGGACAGAGGAGCCTGGTGGGCTAAAGTCCATAGGGTTGCACAGACGGACACGACTGAAGCGACTTACCACGCACACACCAGTTATATGCAAACCAGTCAATCCGGAGTCCATACCCTCAACCTCCTCCTTCAGCAGGCCCTCAGAGACCTCACTCTCTGGGTCACTACCCACTTGCTGTAATCAGTGCAAGGACAGGAACCAGAAACCTAGGGACAGGCCTGATACCCAGAACCTTTACAATTATTCAAACAAGCTATTCCTACATCTGCTTATTCTGGTTTGTGCATTCCTTGCCATGGAAGCCACAATAAAGCTTCTTGCCCAGGTTTTCCTCTTGCTAATTCTACATCCTGCCTGACCCTGGTGCCTCTTCATGTGCCCCTCTCTGTGGTTCAGCATGCCATGCCTCCTGGTTTTAGGGATCTATGAGTATTTAAAAACAAACTCCTTCCTTTATGGTGGTTCTTTCTGTGTCTGTTTCTTACCATACTCGATTAAAACACAGTCCAAATACCCTTAAAACACAGCAGACACAGAACTAATGCTTGCATGCATGCTAAGTCGCTTGTCACGTCTGACTCTTTGCAACCCTATGGGCTGTAGGCCACCAGGCTCCTGTGTCCATGGGATTCTCCAGGCAAGAATACTGGAGTGTGCCGCCATGCCCTCCTCCAGGGAATCTTCCGGACACAAGGATTGAACTTGTGTCTCTCCTGTCTCCTGCCCTGGCAGGCAGGTTCTTTACTGCTAGCACCACCTGGGAAGCCCTACAGAACTAACAGGACTCTGTAACTGATAATAACTATGCTGATTGACATTTAAACTTCCAAGTACTTCCACTTATTTTTGTAATTGTTTTACTTATTTCACCCTTTAAAAATGGAAATATAATTGACCTACAACACTGTTAGTTCTAGGAGCACAATATTGTGATTCAGCATTTCTATACATTACTAATGATTACCACTCTAATTCAATCCCTATAATAACTTATTAGATATTTAATTGCCATGTTTTACATGTGAACAAACTTAGGTCAATTTAAATGCCCAAACTCATCCAGTAACTCACAGACTATGTGTTCCTGAGCAGGTTTCTTAATCTGTTTCTTTCCTCATACATAAATTAAGGTTAATAATAGTACTGGCCTCATAAAGTTAAGGTCATGATTAAATCAGACTTTATTTCTAAAGCACAATAAGAAGTTAAATTGTAGACATGTTCAACATTACATACTATGAGTGCTAATCTGGTGGAGTTGTTTGGTAGCAGTTGAAAATCAAGAGGAAAGTGAATTTCAAGGAACAGAAGTGAGTAAACACAGATATTTGTGGTTTATGGTCTGACATGTAAAGGCTGCAAAAGACATCCATCCAGTACTCACAAGAAAAGGCTTAGCAAACTGAAAATCAATGGGTCTTCTTAGACCCATCAGACAATTGAGGTTACATGCAAACCCCTGTACTGAAAGAGATGTAGGAATAACAGAATCACAACTTACTGAAACTGCCGCTAGAGCTAACAAGTAGAAGGAAAACCTGACAGGCAATAGCCTAATTGCTGAAAAATGAGTGTAGACTAATTCAAAAGAGAAAAAATTGCTGGGGGCCTAGCCTTAGGGAGGCCCCCACACTTTTATCAAGTTTTACCTTCAGGAGCTCCAGCAAGCTCCCAGGATGAAGGTCAGAGTAAAATTCTCTGATAGTTTCAGCAGGGGGACAGGAAGTAACCATTCTGAAATATAAACAGAATGTTCAGTTACTCTTAACAAAGGCCTGCCCTCAAGGAAAACCATTTTACCAGAGCCTAAGCAACATGGGGAAAGGGAAATACCTTACTTTAGGTAACCTTCTTGTTCCACCTAAAAAAAAAAAATTCTGAGAATTACTTATGAAGGTCATGGCCCAGGGGTAAAGGCCCACTAAAAGATTAAGACCTAATCATAGGATTAAGGCATACTTCTCTCTGCCTTCCCATTCTCACCCAGCACATCTTACCATATCAACAGGGCTCCTGTATAATAACAGGGGATTACAATGGGAAGAACTGCAAGGCTCAGACTCTAAGCAGGAGTCTCCAGGGAAACCTAAAAACCAGAGGAGACAAAAAAACCAGGACACTAGAGGAAACTGAAATCTCGGAAACCTACAGCTACAGTAAACAACCTGAGTCCTAAGCAAATAAACATAAAACTTCACACTAAGTGCTTACTTATCTCAGTTCATATTACCTGATGCAACATGTTTAGCTTTCAACAAAATACATGGCATACCAAAAGGCATAAAGCAGTCTGAAGAAACAAGCATTAGAGCCACAACAGACAGGACAGAGATTTTGGAATTGTTAAGACTGGGAATTTAAAATAATTATGATTAATATGCTAAAGATCCTAAAGCAAAAAGTGAATAACACACAAGAACAGATAGAAACAACACTCCCCCTCACCCACACAAATCAAAAGGAAATGAATAGATAAACTGGGCAAAGAAGTGAGATAAAAGCATTGAAGAAAGCACTAGTGATTTTTTTTCACTACAGTGGAAGATTGTCCAATACAGCCAACCCCCAAACTATGATTTTTCAACTTTACAATGTTGTGAAGGTAATATATGCTCATTAGAAATCCTACTTTGAATTTCTTTTCCTGGGCCAACAATATAAAATGATACTCCCACAGCTCCCAGTCAATCGTGCAATCACAAGGGGAGGCAACAAATAGAACCATTCTGTACCCACACATTTATTTAATTTTCAGTATTCAATAAACTGTATGAGATATTCAACACTTTATTATAAAACAGACTTTGTGTTAGACGGTTTAGTCTAACTATAGGCTAAAGTAAGTGTTCAGAGCATGTTTAAGGTAGGCTATGCTAAGTATGCTTCCCTGTTGGCTCTGATGGTAAAGAATCTGCCGACAATGCAGGAGACTGGGGTTTGACCCCTGGGTCAAGAAGATCTCCTGGAGAAGGGAATGGCTGCTCACTCCAGTATTCTTGTCTGGAGAATTCCATGGACAGAGGAGCCTGGAGGGCTACAGCCTATGGGGTCACAAAGACTCGACTGAAGCAACTTAGCACATGTGCCCATGATGTTTGGTAGGCTCAGTGTATTAAGTCCATTTTCTATTTAATGACATTTTCAACTTAAGATGGGTTTACTGGGACATAACCTCATGGTAAGCTGAGGAAAATCTGTATTGTTAAGCCAATAAGAAAGACCCAATATAGGAAACACTGGAGTGGGAAAGTGAAAAATTGATAAATACATGTTTCATGAGATCCTTTCTGAGATCAGTATTAAATCCTAAATTGAGAAAGATGAGAAATAATATATTAGGTCAAACCAATGGTTGTAAACATTATTATGTAAGAAATTTTGTTTTTAATTAGATAACATGGCTATCTGAAAAAGTGAAGGTTATGCTACTTCCTATCTCACACCCCAGTTCAGTTCAGTCACTCAGTTATGTCCGACTCTTTGTGACCCCATGGATTGCAGCACGCCAGGCTTCCCTGTCAATCAGTTCCCAGAACTAGCTCAAGCTCATGTTCATCGAGTCAAGTCAGTGTCCATCTCCCACCCTACTCATTCCTGAACAGGTAATCTCCCATGAATGTGTCATTGTTTAAGAAATCCCCAAGGGAATTTTTCTAACACTCTCTCAGGTACTATGAGAGTTTTATGACTTTTTAAGAATTTACATGAAATCGACTTAATTTTACTTTGAGATTTCCAGACCAACAAGTAAAAAAAACCAGACAAGATGAACAGTAACCAATGTTACTAAAGCATATATTACACTCATTTGTTTGCTGCCAGCAAATATTTATTATCTTCAGTCTAGGCAACAGCAGTGAACAAAACAAAAACCTCTGCCTTCATGGAGTACATCATAGCTTGGATGAAAACAGATTAACAAAAAAGTATATAATATACCAAAAGGAATAAACTTTTTGAAGAACAATAGAGCAAGTTGAGGAACTGAACATATTGGGAAGAGTATATTATTTTATGCTGGGTAGTTAGAGAAGGACTCTTTGATAAGGTGACAGCTGAAGAAAACAAATGAATTATGAAATGACAAAGGGTACAATATTCCAAAGAACAGCAAATGCTGTTGAAGAGGTCCTGAAGTGGGAAAAGGTGCTTGATATTGTTGTGGAACAATGCAGAGTATAACTAGCCAAGGGGAAGACTTCAAGGTGAGATCCTGCGTGGCCTACAGAGGATGAGCTATTATTCTGAGTGAAATGGGAAGAATTGGGAAACTTTTGAGAAGAGCCACAGTGATTACTATGTTGAATGAAGGTGACGGTAAAGAGACCATTTAGGAGTTTACTGCAATGTGACAGTTACTGACACTGGAGTGGTAGTCTGGACTTATTTTGCAGGCTGAGATGGTAGAAACTACTGGTGGATGAGGGTACTGAGATGTCAAAGGTAAACTAAGGTTTTTTTTACTGAGTAACTCGAAGAATGGAAATTGTCGTTTACTGAAATGGGAGACTGCAGATTTGATTAGAGGGGGAAATAAGTTCAGTCTTAAATATGAATTTTGAGATGCCCATTAACTTCTAAGTGCAGCTATCTGATTTTAAGCCTGTTTTCTTGGGAGAGGTATTGGCTGGAGAGAGAAACTTGTAAACTGTGAGCACATGGGTAATTTTTAAAGGCAAAAAACAAGAGTGAAGAGAAAAGGTTGTAAGACTGACTAAACCCCATCAACACTCCACTATTTAGATATGTGAGAGACTGAAGACCTAACAGCAAAGTATTTTGAAAAGCAGCAGGCATAGAGCACGGAGAAGGCAACGGCACCCACTCCAGTCCTCTGGCCTGGAAAAGCCCATGGGCGGAGGAGCCATGGCTGCAGTCCACCGGTCGCAAAAGGTCGGACACGACTGAGCGCCTTCACTTTCACTTTTCACTTTCATGCATTGGAGAAGGAAATGGCACCCCACTCCAGTACTCTCGCCTGGAAAATCCCAGGGACGGGGGAGCAGGGTGGGCTGCCGTCTATGGGGTTGCCCAGAGTCGGACACGACTGAAGCGACTTAGCAGCAGCAGCAGGCATAAAGCAAGAGGAGAATTAGCAGAGTGGTGTCCCAGAAACCAAATGAAGTGATTCAAAACTCAGGAAGTGGTAAATTAGATCAAAGCTGCTGATGGCTGAGTTAAGAAACAGAAATGGCCATTACACTTGGCTGGACAGTTATTGCTGACCTTCACACAAGCTGTTTTAGTGGAGTGGTAGGATAGACAAATCTTGGTGGCTCAGATGGTAAAGAATCTGCCTGCAGCGAAGACGTGGGTTTGATCCCTGGGTTGGGAAGATCCCCTAAAGAAGGGAACGGCTACCCACTCCAGTATTCTTGCCTGTAGAATTCCACTGGACAGAGGAGCCTGGTTGCTACAGCCTATAAGATGGTGAAGAGTCGGACACGACTGAGTAACTAACATTTTCATGTTTCAGGGTGGACAAAAACCTGAGTACCATATCCAAGAAAAAAAAGAAGATTCTCTCCCAACACCTTTCAAACAAGTTCTGCTCAAGAAAGATTAGCTGAGCTGGAAGAGATTGCAGAGGAGAGATGCTGAGGGTTTGAGGAGAACAAAAGTCATCTGGAAGTGTGGGAGAATGAATCAATTAGGAAATTTTAGTGGAATAGATAGACTAAGCGACCATTTGAAGTTTTAAGCGAGACAACTGTAAAGCTGTGGGCTTCTGTCCAGCCCTTAATCCAACTGCTCAGAACAGAAGGTTGTAAGCTGGAATGAGTTTTAAGGCAGGATGGTATGAGAAGGCATAAAAAAATCCTCCACTACAGAGCATAGTAATGTTCAGTCTGGTGGCTCACAGAAGCTGAGAGATTGAACATCTGGGTACAGCTTGAAGGCAAGTTGGAGAGAAATAAACCACCACACCGGGAGTGCCAGGAGAAATGGTGGTTCTAAACAAACTAGGTCTTTCCCCAAAAGAGGTTTGGAAAAAGCTGTACTATGCCAAAGAAGGAGACACTGCCACCTCGGAGGTTACAAGGTTGCTGACCCAACACAGATGAAGCGGTAAGTTCTAAAAGGGTTCCCTCCGGAACCCAAGGGAATGGACTAAAGTTTTAGCGTCCGAACTTACACCCCGACGCTCGGCTGCCTGCGGCTGTTTACTGGAGAGATGGGCATGGTGGCGACTGGCTGGGGAATGGTCAACCGCCCTTTTTTCCTCGCTGCTTCTGAAGCCCCTGTACCCCAAAGCCGGCGTTAGCGGCTCTGGCGAAGGCACGGGAATGTTTGCCGGGCGTCATGGAGACGGTGGAGCCCTGGCTCAACAAGCGGCCGCGCGGTTGGCTGGCGGCTGGAGGCCGAGGAGGAGGGAGGAGGCGGAGGGGAGGGCAGAGGGTTGGTGGAGCAGGAGGAAGCTCCGGACGACGACTAGAAGACGGAGGCGGGCGGCCCGGGCCTCAGGCCCCTCCCAGGCTCTGAGTCTCCCGGGCTGCAGGCGGATGGATGGGGCTTCTTCAGGCGGTGGCGGCAGCAGCGGAGGTGGCGGCGGCGGCGGCAGCAGCGGCTGTAAGTGCAGCCTCCATAAACCATCTCTCCTCTCCTAGTCCTGTTCGGGATGAGGGGCTACCGAGGTGTCCTCGGTCTCCTTTCTCTCCTTCCCCTCCCCCACCGCAGAGTACCGCCCGGAAGACCCTTCACTTCCGGGGAGGGGCTAAGAGAGCGCGCCCAGCGGGCTGCCCCTCCCGGAGTGGCGCCGGCCACCCAAGGCGCATGCGCAGCCCCTCTCCACCGCCCACCCCTGCCCAACTGGGTCTTTTGCTTTGGCGTTGGCGGCGGCGCGCTGGGAATCCGCTGCGGAGTGAGTTCGCCTCGCCCTGTCCGCTTCCGCCCCTTGCTCCAGTCGGCCCAGGAACCCGGTCGGCCGCTGTGGCCCCGCCTCTTTCGCGCCGTATCTCCGGGTCTTGTCTCAGCCCAGGGAGGCTCCTGCTACCACTGCATCCCTGGTGGTGAGCAGGGTCCTGGGCAAAGCAGCCCTTTTCGGAGGGAGTGAGGGAGGGAGGAGAGGCCCGAAGAGGGCATTGTTGTGAGGGAAAGAGGTCCTCGCAGGCCGTGGGAGGATCCCTGGGGACAGATGCCTCCCCCACCTTTGAATGGCCTTGTTCTTTCAGCTTTTGGTGGAAAGATCTCTGGCCTGGAGACCATCTCTAGTCCTCGTTTGCTGTGTGACCTTGGGCGAGTCACTACTTCTCTCTGGGCCCCAGTTATCCCTAAAACTTCCTCCAACGCTAAAACTCTTTAATTTTGCAGAAGAGCTTATGCAGTTACAAGACTGGCCGATCTACTGAGGCCGCTTAGCCGAGGTGACCCGGACTTGAGTGAACCTTTCTTCAGTCATGGGTGGAATGAGGCGACCTATTTATTGAGTCACTTTTATTCCTGTATCATCAGTTGCAAATTGCATGACTCAAGGCTCATTAATGTTTTTCTAAAATTATAATGGGATTCCTGTCCTAATTCCTGGCTGTCTTTAAAAATTAGAGATGGGATGAATACTGAGTTTGTAAGATCATCGTCTCCAGTCTCGTTACTACTGAGGCTCTCTTTCCTTTGATCCAGATGGTGTGGTGGCTCGATTCTCCCAGTGCCTGGCTGAGTTTCGGACGTGGTTAAGAACCAACTGGTTGAGGTTCAATGCAGACAAGACGGATGTGATGCTGGTAGGCAGGGGCACACTTGGAGATTAAGGGAGGGAAAGTCCAAACTCCCTCAAGTATATAAATGTTACATTACTCTTCCAGTGTTTGAGAACGGTTGATGGGCCAGTAATTTCCAGAGTTTGGATGAAATTAAAAAATCATGTCAACGATATTATTAAAATACCAGTTTGTGATAATTTCATAAAATGGAGCCACTGGATAAAACTGTATGTAAAAATTACGAAAAGGAAAACCAGAACTGTTCTTTGCAGAACCAAAAGGCTATATACGTGTTTTGGGGTGGCGTTAATAAAAATCAAACCGAGAAAAAGATGATGCTAATTGTCGCATGGATGTGGGACTTCCAATGTAATGCATTAATGCTTTGTAATTTACATGCTGCCTACTACAGTAAAGGTAAAACTCTCAATTTATCTAAAATGTCATTTTCAAAAATAGGTGAAGTTTTTGACATTAGGTGTTCTCCATCGAATTAGTAGTTACCCATAAATTTTTACCTGCACATCATGTGCAAGCTGTCACTTTTAAATAAAAATTTAAGGAAATAGTCTCAAAAGGGACTCTGAAAATTGTTAGATACAGAATTTGGTTTTAGGGTTTTGAATGTACTGTATTAATCTATTTCATTCAAACAGCCCCAGAGTCTAAATTGTTGCAAATTATTTTCTTGATGCATTTTGAGAGGTACTTTTTTGAATTGCATAACATGTATATATAGTATTCCTTATATCTGAATCAGGTATTGGTCCTGAATAAAAGGATATATTTCTTAGGTACATGTAAACTGCCAGGTTTATTTATTGGTTAGTTTGGTGTACTGGTTGAAGAAAAATTGAGACTTTAAAATGCTTTTGTTAAAAGCAAAATAATAATTTTGAAGAGTTTGTGTGTGTGTGTATGTGTGTGTATTGCAGCCTCTATAAAATTGTTAAATAACTTTTTAAATACAATATGCAGTAAATTGCTTAAAAATAGTTTCCCAATATAATAGCAGTTTTGAATAACTTAATGTGGTAAAAGTTAATGTAAGTTTGCCTGAACATAAGGAAGCCTTTAGGTGGGGAATGGGAGCTAAAGAGGCATTTATTCAGGCTTTGTAGTGATTTTTTTTGTTTTGGGACATTAGCCACAAATCTCACATATAATTAGAATTAACCACACCTTTTTGCTTAACTGTAAACATTTTACTACACAATTCTAACAGAACTACCATTTTGGATATCACAATAATAAGGACTATAAACTATAATAATTTTAAACAGCTCATATGTAATGGTGAATTTTCTCATGACTTCAACTCTGTAATGTCCCCTTTCAGCTCCTCTTGTATCAGTAGTCTTTAAAGATTTATTTTTTGTTAACCCAAGTATAAATATTGAGTGTTTGTATTTGGATACAAAGAAGATATCTGTTGAATTAATCCAAAGTGCTGAAGAACTCAGGGTAAGGGGTGACAATAACAAAGAGGTAGACTCTGGTTTGATAAAAAGAAGAATGTTCCAAACATTAGAGGTTTTTTGGAAAAGAACAGCCTTTGAGACGGTGAGTACATTGGAGGTGTTTAAGCATAGGCAGGAAAGCCTGGTATTGGGGGAAAAGAATGAGGGATTCCTACCTAGACAGTTTAGAAATTGACTGAAGACCTCTAAGGTCACATCCAACATTAAGATTCTGTGACTAATGAATAGTTAATTTGTACATATTTGATACTGAAGAGGTATACGAGAGTTTTGAGAAAGACTTTGCATTCTTTAAGACCCACGTTCGATCCCTGGGTTGGGAAGATCCTCTGGAGAAGGAAATGGCAACCCCCTCCAGTACTCTTGCCTGGAGAATCCCATGGACAGAGGAGCCTGGCAGGCTACAGTCCAGGGGTCGCACAGAGTTGGACACGACTGAGCGACTAACACGTGACATGATGACATGACAAGATGGCTCCTCATTTTTCTTTAAAATAAGCATTTTATTTTATTTTTTGGCCACGTGGTACTGCATGCACATCCTTAGTTACCCAATCAGGGATTGAACCCATGCCCTCGGCATTGGGAGCATGGAGTCTTAACCGCTGGACTGCTAGCTAGGGAAGTCCCTCCTAAAAAATTTAAAGATAAGTATATCACTAGAGTAAGATGGGAGGTGGGTAAAACTATACTGAATTCAATATGTGAACAATGACTTACAACATTGGAGCTGTTTCTCTTTTCCTTTAGAATATCTGAACCAAAAAAAAATCACTTAACCCACATTTACAAAAAAAAAATGTAGAGGGAATTTTTTTTTTCCTTAAATGATAATGCCACTTAAAAATAGTAAAATTGATGCACAGTATTAATAAACTTGAAGTCATTTATCAGTGAGATGGATACCCATTCAAGTATGTCCTAGATTCGATATTCTTGACAATTTCAGAATTCATTCAGTAGGCTAAGGGACTGTAAGCCCCAGCTCTTTATCACAATCGGAATTCTTATTGATAACTGAAGAATCGGAGATTCTTCAAGCAAATTATTCCTGTGCCTTGCATTTTGACAATAATGTTTAATCTTCCTTTTGATAACCAGGTAAATTTCAAATATTAGCTTTCCCATTTAAATGGATAATTCTCCTTTAATCCAGTTGTTTTATAAAGCCTGAGTTTCTACCTCTAGGCCCCTTATTCTTATCTTTACCCACCTCAGTTCTATGCACATCCATTGTTCTTTGCCTTCACAGCCGTTTCCATCAAGCATCTCAAAGTGAAAAGTGTTGCACTAGGAACTGACTTATAAAAAAGTCATTTCTGTTTCAAATCAGAAGGACTAAGGTAATTCAACAGGGTAACTCTTAGAAACTATATACTTATGCTAAAATATTTATTCCCCCAAGGAATCCTGAAAAACACTTTTATATAAGTATTCTAAAAAATAAAGTGAAAATACTGTACAGTACAGTTAATGGTAAAAATTGTTTGTAGATTTGGGAACCTTAAAGTTTTCCTTTCTCTTCTTTCCCTTGCTTTTCTTTCAGTAGAAAATGTGCATCAGATGTTTATGTTTAATTGGTTTACAGACTGTCTGTGGACTCTTTTCCTGTCATATTACCAGGTAATGTCCTTTCACTTAGCAGCTACTTCATATACCTGTAAATGCACAAAATATTCATGCACAAATTATTATTGGACATAAGAATTTCAAGTTAAATGTTGAATCTTTGAAAGAAGAAACTACTTAATAGAATCTAGAATTTTAAAGGAATATAAATAATCTATAACAGTCTTCCCCATATTTCATTGTATCGGTTTAAAGAAAAATTGTATACGTGCACATTTATGTAATATATTGTGCTGGCAAAGCATTATTTGGAGGGAACAAATAAGTTTCATATTTAATTGGTTGATTTGGAAGTCATTTTTGAAATTGCATTAAGAAGAATCCTTGAACGTTTGGGGGGAAAACGGTATTTATGAATTAAGACTTTCTAACTTCTGCTTTGGTAAAATGTGTTAGTACACGTTTTAATATCATGTTTGCATTACCCAGTATCTGCCATAGTAAGGAAAGTGAAACACGTTTGTTATTTTGCAATCATTGGCTCTGGCAATCATCAGAATTGGCACTAAAGCCAGTTTGCAGTTCTCGGCCAATATATTACAATAAACTTTTAATTTCAGGCATTGCACGTAAGCAAATTCTCCACCTATACAGTCGAATTGGAGATTATATCTATTAAAGAGCAGCTTTTCAGTATTTCACATTTAGAAATTTTCTGTGGTGCAGAACCATTGCACAATTATCTTACTACTGGCATTGCAGAAGGTGTGTAAGGAAAAGCAAATGATACATGAGGATGGCAGTCTACCCAGTACAGTCCCTTTTCTTAATCCCTGCTGTGACCTGTAAAATTTTGTTACATGGGATTTTACAGTTTCTGTCGGGAAAGAGCCAAGAGAAGTATCCGCCAAGGGATAACCGCTTTCGAAGCGCGCTGCTTGCCGTTGTTGCAATCACAGCAACATCCGTTTTTCCAACAAATGGGACTTCAAAAGAGGCCTACACGTAAAATATATCGTATCTTTCCCCCAGCGATATGAATGCTGGACGTGCCTCCTTTGGCTAGTTTCCTTCACCTCTAGTCCCTAGAGCCCGCTCCGGGCTGGGGTCGCGGATCCGCTGGGCTGGGGAGGCGCCAGATACCGAGATGCCCACCTCCCGCTCTACACCCACCTTGGCTCCGCCTCCTCCGCGCTCCTCTGGGGGAGGGCTGCCTCGGGGCCGCGCGCGCTCCTGTTCCCGCGCGCGCGTTCTGGCCTTTTCCCTCCAGTCCCGCTGAGCCCCGGCGCCGCGAGGGGGCGGAGTGGGGTGTGGTGGGCGCGCTCGGGCGGCTCCTGCGCGTTCCCGCCGAGGCAGCGGCGGCGGGAGCGGCAGAGGCGGCGGAGGCTGGAGTCCCGTTGCCGAGTCTCACATCCGGGTTCTGGCCGTGACCCAGCTGCGGCCGCCGCGGAGATGTGACCCGTCAGTACGGCAAATATGGCGGAGGTAAGGGAGCGAGCTCCCCCTCCCTGTCCCGGAGCCGGGCGCCCCCAGGTCCGGGCCGGGGAGGAGTGGAGTGGGCCTGGCTAGGGAGGCCGAGCCCTGCTGGCGCCACTGCCCACCTGTTGTCCGGAACAGGCCGCGCTCTGGGCGGGAGCTTTTCGTGGAACTTAGTTGAGAGGGGTCTGTGGGTAGGGGAAGGCGGAGGCGTAGTTGGACTTCGGGGGCACTTTACGGGTCGAGGGCGGCGTGGCTGTGCGTACGGAGAGGGGCGGCGGGGGGCGCCGGTGGCGCAACTTCGCCGGCCGGTCCTAGGGGCCGGGAGAGGAGCTGCTGCTTCCTCCTGCGAAGTTTCTTCCCTCTCTAGCCGAGATGCTGTTGCGCCCTACCGCGTCACCCCTGTCGGTTTGCTACTGACATTCCGCCTGTGTTGGGGAAAACGTGAGGAGAACGGCCTCTAACTCTGTAATTTTCTTGATGGTGACCAGATGAGCGTGGAGAAATGAACCTGGTCTTTTCGCAATCCATCACTCTAGGTTAGGGCAGCCTCCCCATTTCTTCAAACATTCCCTCTTCCCTTCCCGGTAGAACCTCTTTTTCTCTCTTTATATTTCAGAAGAGTTGCTTTCTCCCTTTCTTACCCCCATCACTTTCCGGGCGTTTTACGCCTTTGCGAATCGAGGCTGTCTATTCCTATCTTTCTCTTTCAGTTTTTTCCCCGCTTAGGGAAGATTTCCTCCCCTCTCCCCGCACCCCCCCCCCCCCCCCCAGCCCCAGTTTGCTCTTTTTCTCGTAAACGAGTTCCCAAAGCCCCCTTTCCTCCGTGGCGATTGTTTTACATTTGGGGGCCTTAAATCCAGGGGGGCCTTAAACCCCCATGTTGGGGCAGACAACCTCTGTTGATTAATCTGAATTTAGTATATACTACAGGAGATTAAAATTTTTGCCTCTGATGTAAACCTATAAACATTTGACTTTTTAAAAATACTTTTTTTCTCCCTTACCGTCAGAAGAATTTCGATATCCTTTACTCGCTGGAGTTGAAGAGGTGGTATATTTGGACTTTTATGTCTTCCTTGAGTAGAGCCACTTTAAATGTTGGCAAAGACGTTTTTTTCTTCTGAGAATTATCATTTTCATAGTCTCAGGGGCACCTAAAAACAGATTTAGGAAGTAGATAATTATATTTACCCTCCACCCCCTATTTTTGTCTTCATTATTTGCTAAATGAAGCCAATGGTGAGTACACTTTCATCAATACCATAATACTTCCTTTTTAAATCGTGGAATTCAGAAAAATAGATTTTGGAAAAGAATGTTAATTTGGAGACCTGTTCAAATACCTGTTGAGTGGAGGGACCCAAAGCTTAAGAGTTTTCTGGAGTGGCTCTTAGGGTGCTCCTTCCCCATGGTGTATGGAAACTGACTTTATGTTCTGGAGTATTTGCTATTTAAAAAGAATAGAAGGATTGATTGCTGCCAGTATTTTTAAAATTTTAATATTCTGATATAAAAATAAATTTAGATCTTAAGGTTTACTTCCATTTCTTTTGTTGTTTGTGGTTAAAGAATTGTATTCCGAGGAATATGAATTGGACAAAACAGTACTTTGTATTTCACTTAATGTGACTGGATTTATTCCACTGGGCTGAAAGATATTTAGTCCTGATGAGGTTCTTAAGGGCTTGTTTCCTTCGTGTGTCTAAGGGGAAGGGATTCTGTGTACCTGGCTTTACATATATTTTGTCAAATAGTCTTCAGTGAATGCCCATTAGGTAAGCAGCGCTGTGTTGTAATAGGTGATGTGGTGTCTTGCCTCGTGGTGCTGCTCAGGATGGTTTGAATTTTAAGTTTTGTAGTCATAGTTTTAAAGCAAGATATTACTGAAGGAAAATATCTTAGTGTATGAAAATACAGTGAAATTTAAATTTAAGTTTAAAAAAATTTAAATTTAAGTTTAAAAAAAAAAAAACTTAGAAATTTTAACTACTACCACACTGGAAACAATATGTAAATAAAAGCATTTAAACATTTAATTTCTTTTAGAATTAAAGATTGTATTCATTAGTGATTGAGTCACTGATTATTTCTTAATAATTTCAAGTGGACATTTTAGTTTCCTTAAAAATCGCATCACTTGGAGAATGGAACTTTCATGTTTTGTAGGAACACAGGAATAGTTCAATTTCAAGAAAATTTTAAAAACCCTGAAATTTGTTTCCAGTGCATTTATTTTAGTGACCTTGTTATCTTTTAAAAATTAATCTTTCATGTTCTTCAATTACTTGTAGATGGTTTTATTTATAATGAATTTTGAGGAAGAGTGGAGGAAACTTCTTCATCTCTGTCTCACAGAAAATCTAGAACCAGTGAAGTAGTGAAAAGTAAAATGAATTTGTAGTTTTCCTATCTCAATATTTTAGTAATTAGCATGATTTTAGAGACTAGTCATTTTAAAAATTAGACGAAGAAGAAATGCTTGATTTGTAGAGTGCTTTTACTTTTATTTGAACTCCGAAGAGATTTTTTTTTTTATGCTGCCGATATAAAGCATGTGATAAAATAATTCAAATCCCATGCTCTTTTGCACTTTTGATTAAGTCGACCAGAGGACTGACTCTAACCGGTGAAATTACAGTAAGTGCAAAGTGACAAAATGTGTTCATTTGATAAATCTGAAGGGAAAACAGGTCACTGAAGAAACATGTCTCTAGAGAAAAATGTAGGTATGATGCTTCTGGGCTTGTTGTTGTTGTTTCCTGCATAGAGTGACCCTGATCTTGTTTTTCCAAAAAAACATTTGATTCTTAAATACTTTTTGCTTTAGATGTGTACAGAATACTAATTTTTCATACTTGATCTGATCATCTTAGTCCATAATAAGTATGTCATGCTTATTAAAATTGTAGTAACATTTAAAACATATATAACATATACAGAAGTAATGACATATGCTCCATTTCTTAATACTTTCTGGTAATATTTCTCCCTGCTTATTATCCCCTAAAATTATTAATGAACCTTCCAAAAGGAGGCTCTCCTAGTCACAGTTAAAGGAAATTACAGGGTAGTGGCCGTTGTACAAAAGCAGTGAGAAAGAAAGAATAAGAGGAAAAAATAGTCAGTCCTTTGGGTTTTATAAGGAATGTGGTGGGAACCTTTGGGAATGAACAATTTGTCTTTTATTTCAGAGTTTGTAAACACATAAGCGACTTCTCTTTCAAGGGAAGAGAGGTCATAGCATAGTTTAAGACCTGTCTTCACCTAGGCCATATTGTTGTCTCATAAAAAGAAGAAAATTTAATGAATTTGCTATTTTGTGTTAGTTTTAAGTACTTTAGTATTGCCAAAAATAATACATCATATTTAGTCACTGTCACATCTATCCATTTCTGTTAAAAACAGACTCCTTGTGTAACATTTTTCAAGGATATTTGGATTTTGTTTCTTAAGGAAATGGGATCATCTTGAATGCTATTTTTGATAGTGTTAATTTCTACTCTTAAAACTTGTTTCACCGTAGTGAATTCAGACCTAAAATAATTATGCCAGTAATGAAACAAAATTTTTTTTTTAGTGTTTATACTTACAGAGCTATTAAGGATTTATTTAGAGTGCTTAATACTCATGCATGGGAGTTTGAAAAGCTTAATTCAGAAGGAATAATAGTCGTAGTGCTTGACAAGGTAGGAAAGATTAGTTGGGAAATATAGAAGTGAATTTCTTTTAGAGAATTCTGGAGACGAATCATTTTCCCAAATAATTAAAAAATACAACACTGCCTTTGAAACTTCAGCATGTCATTATGAAAAGTAACCAGCTATACAGAAATTTCTTGCATGAAGTTCAGATGGAGTCACTGTATATTTCTAAATATCTCCAAATGGTTTCAAAATTCATTGCAGTGATTAAGTTCACATACCAGTTGTTACTGGGGACCACTCTGTTTGACTTATGCTGTGGCTTAGAATGTTATGTTTATGTTGTATGAAATTCATAAAGTAGCAACCCCAAAAGCTTTTTGCACATTAGATGTTTTTTCCCCAATAGCCCTAGATTTAAAAAATAATACATTTAGAATAGTCTTAAACATATCCCATCCATGAAGATAAGTACTCCTCAGTAGTGTTAATGTTTTTTTGAGCAGTTCATAAAAAAAGTAAAGAACTTAGATCTCAAAAGAAGTTGGACTAAACCTGAAGAAATCTAAATCTTTTCATTCTAAGGGAAAATGAAACTGAGTAGAGAGTCTATGTAGTTTGTCCTGGGTTGTGCTGTTTATGTAGCACAATCAAGGCTGGAACATAGAAGGCTTCTGAATTGCTAGTGCTTAGTAATAGCAATTCATCCTCTATAAATTATTACTATTGTAGTAAATTTTCTAATTTTAACTCCAAAACTTTCTTAAACAGTTAAGTGATTTAATTTTGTGTGAAGGAAGAGGGATGGTGGGCCCTTGGCACAGTCTCCCTGCCCTCTCTCCACCCTGGAATAGGGCCCCAGCTCCTGTCTGTCTTCGTCCCTATCCCTGTGAGAATCTGGTATCTGCATTACTAAGTGATATTAATATTTAAATAATGGTGGAATTCGTTTGTGGGAAACAATTAGTTAAGACACTTACACTCACTGAAAATGTGTTTTTGATTGTCCAGGATAAAAGAATCTAATTCATGTTTTTACTACCTTACTTATTTATGTTTTAGTGATATTCTAGTTTATCTTTTGTCTGTCAATTTACAGTTTTTTTGGTATATGGGATATTTCTTACCATGGTCTAAAAATTACAGAAGAGAAACATTTAAACAAATTTGAGGTACTGAATATTTGTTACAACTATTAGTAGCTGGATCAACTAAATCGAATATATGAGTATAGATATAAAAGTTGCTATAAAAGTTAACACAGTTCATTCTGATTCTTTGATTTAGCCAATTCATACCCTCTCTGCTGTTTTCCACCTCAGATAAAACAATTATGTATGTACCTAAAAGAAAACTAGGTTATTTTTCAAAATTATATAAATTTGTTTTTAAAAAATAATGGCAAATACTAAGTTTTCTTGAAAATCTAAAAGTGAGAGGAGAAAATGAAAGTGGCTCATAATTCCACTGTATTATCTCCACTGACTTTCTGTTTAAAAAACAAAGAATAATGCTTGCAAGTGATTAAAAAATTCCAGTAGTACCAAAAGGCATAAAGTGAAAAACCTCCTTTCCCCAACCCATGCTCTAGAGGTAACTTGTTAGCAGATTTTTGTGTATCCTTTAGGGGAAAAATTTTTTATGTGTGTTCCAGCCCAATTTTCCCCTTCCTCTACACTTTTCTTTTACTCCTAATATAGCTATCTGTTTGTAGACACATACACGCGCACATGTGTTTAGCATTTTTTCCCTCAGTCAGCACAAGCAGAACTGTCTCAATCTTTTTAGTGAATTAGTAATTTCCTTTGCTTGGAAAAACGATGTTTCATTTCTAACTAATTAAATAATGAACTTAAATTTTTTCCCAACTTTTTGCTGTAGACAACTCTGTAGTAATAACTGGGATACACCTATCTTTATGTGCTTTTTTAGTTATGTCAGTAGGGTAAGTTCATGTTGGCAAGATGATCTGCAGAACGCTTTAACTCATATTTCTATCAGTAATATATGAGCGTGTTTTAAGTATATTTTAATCCCCAATGTAAAAAATCTTTACTGATTGCATTTTATAATTTGAGATTTTTCTGAAAATAAGTATTGTTACAAATGAGTACCTGCTTAGCTTTAGTTGTAGTCTTTCACCATCCTTTCTAATTTACTGTAATCATTAATGGTAGATGTTGCAGGTTTTCTGAAGGGTATTGTTAGATACCAGTTCCTAATGAGACATAGATAATAGTCTGACGTGACAAATGACAACTTGCAGTCACATTTTAAACATGCTTTGACTAGATGAAAACCATTTAAAAAAAAAAAGGGAAAGGAGGAGAGAGATAAAGAGAAGTTTTTGGTTTGTTTGGTTTTTTTTTGTGTTGTTGTTGTTTTTAAGATATTTAATAGTTTCTTTCGGAAATACAGAAGGAATTAGGTCCTAGACTTTACCTTCACCACCTATTGTGGAACCTTTATCAAGTCAGTTTTATCTCCCTGGGTTTGCTAATCTATAAAATGAGGTAGATGGGGTAGGTTTTATTGCCAGGTTCATGATCAAGTAAATTTATGCATTTGGAAATATGTAGTACTATATGAACCTAAGCTGGTTCTGCTATTCTTTTAAATATCTAAATTAAAAATGCCCTCATTTCATACTAAAATTTCTGGTATTATACTAAACTCATATTTATATGTATTTATATACTAAATTCATAATGAAAGATGATCAGTTTGTTTGTTGGTGGGCCAAAGTAATGCTTACAGTATAAACTATTTTCAAATGCCTGTTTTCAAGAAGCCGATCTTTGATTTAATTGGATATAATGGACTTCCCTGGTGGCTCAGTGGTAAAGAACCTGCCTGCCAAGGAAAGGAGATGCAAGTTCGTTCCCTGGGTTGGGAAAATCCTCTGGAGGAGGAAATGGCAACCCACTCCCATATTCTTGGCTGGGCAATCCCATGGATAGAGAAACCTGGCAGCTGTAGTCCATGGGGTTGCAAAAGACTCAGACACGACTTAGTGACTGAGCGTGTGTGCATGCATGTGCGCGCGCAGACATACACACACACTCTCTCTCTCCCTCCTTCCTTCCCTCCCTCCGTCCCGCTCTTTCCCTCTCTCTCCGTCTCTGTCTCTCACCAGTCTCATTCCTGTCCTTACGACCCAATATAGTACAATTTTATTTTGAACATAGAATACTAAAATATATATCTATAGGCAAACCATTCCTGCTTCCCCTCCCCCAGTTCTAATCCAGGTATACCATCCACCACATCATGTTTCTTAAAACCTCCTTGTGTGCTATCTTTGAGCACTGGGTGTTCTGGTTTATGCCAGCTATAAATGCTGTATATGCCAGCAGTATAAATGCTATCAGTCATTTAACATTTGGCATCTTAATGAATGGAACATATTTTAGACCTTTTTCAGAGCATTGCAGTGGTAACTGTTTACCAATAAAACAAAACTCAGTATGGTATTTATTTGCATTTAGCACAGTTTGAGGAGTTTTACAAACTATACAGACCCCAGTTGCAATTCAGTCTATTATTGCCAATATCTAATAACATCAGTGAAAGTGTACCTTTTATTCTTAGGTAGAATAACTTATTTTTTATCAGAAGACTGTTAAATGGAATAATTATTGGAGTGTTCAAAAAGGACCAAATGCTCAAAGAGCTATTTCTTTTAAGCTAGTTTGAAAGACGTGCTGGTTTCTCTTGTTTAAGCCTTTCAAACCTATTTCAGAAGTTTCCAAAAAAGGAAAAACGGCCATTGTAAGGCCACTCTTGTGTATAGTGAACCTGGGACCAGATGAAGATAATCATTAACTTTGCTGTAGCCTTGGATAGAGGCTTAAATTTGGGATAGATACTTAAATTTGGGAAATAAAGTTTGAAGTGAAAGTGGATTAATATTTTTAAATGTTGATTTGCTGTGTAATATGTGTGGTGGTTTAATCCATTTTGAGCTAGAAGTGAGCTAGAACTGTTCAAAAGATGTTGTTCAGTTTCCCAGTCATGTCCGACTGTTTGCGACCCCATGGACCGAAGCACACCAGTCCTCCCTGTCCCTCACCATCTCCCAGAGTTTGGCCAAGTTCATATCCATTGTATTGGTGATACCATCCAGCCACCTCATCCTCTAACATTCTCTTCTTCAACATCAAAAGATGTTAAGAGAGCTAAAAATTTTACTCTTTCTATGGTTACATTATTCTCTTTTTACCCTACTCCACAGCTTCCCCTTAGAGGAACCAAATTTAAAAGTAGCACTGTTTCGACTGTCTGGCAGTTCGAGATGGTGGTATGACACTTGAAAATATATAATATTGAATAATGGTCTTTTGTTAAAATGAGTGAGTGCTATAGACAAGAACCATTCTCTTGTAAGAATTAAAAGGAACAAATAGGAACCTTGGGAAAGTAGGCCTTAAAACAATGTAAGTCACCATGGAGACTCTAGAATGTCACACTTACGGCAATAGCGTGATGCAGACTGTTTTCAAAATGGAATTTTTAATATCTCATAAGAATTTATCTTAGAGGCCTAGCTTTTGAAAAATTGGGCACTTTTTGGCTCTTCAATTTTGTTCCCCCCTTCCTGCTCCATATTTCAGTAGAAAGAAGGAAAATACTAGAATATCCGTATCTTCTTGCTAGTACTTTTGAACTTCCAGCATCTCTGACTTCTGATGAGCCTAAGTAGACAGCTTGAAATGAATAGGCAAGGTTTTAGTTATAAAGATTTTGTCATTTGAGGCATCTTTTGAATTTGTGTTCTTGAATTTATCTTATAGGAGTTGTTGTTTCTAGATGACTTGTTTATAACTGTTGAATTAGCTGAATTACGATAAAACACAGCCACAAACTATCCAGTGGTGATAACACTAAAATAATTTGCTAATGGTTTTATCTTTAAATTTTCCAGATGTTTGTGGTTAAATTTATAAGAGGTAGAATGGTACAGTAGGAGTACTATAATAGGAAAGTGTTTGTGATCTCCTATTAGATAACCTTCCTTTATTGACCTTGCAGGATTGCTAACTTTAAAAGTATGTTGTGTGTTAGTAAAGGTAAAGGAATGTTTGTACTTAAGTAACATTTAAATTTTTCCTTCTGCTTTCTTACAATGTAGTTTTTATTCTAAATAACATCTTAAGTTATTTCTGCCTCCCTTCTCACACTGATTTTAAGCCAGAGAGCAGCTTGATAGCAGACCTTGGGTTTAATTTTCCCTGTAGTGATGGGAGCGAATATTTTAGAGAGTTCAGAGATCTGAAATCATATGTTTGTGTGCGTGCTAACTCACTTGAGTCGTGTCTGACCCTTTGCGACCCTGTGGACTGTAGCCCTCCAGGCTCCTCTGTCCATGATATTCTCCAGGCAAGAATACTGGAGTGGGTTGCCATGCCCTCCTCCAGGGAATCTACCCAACCCAGGAATTGAACCCATGTCTCTTAATGTCTCCTGCATTAGCAGCCAGGTTCTTTACCACTAGTGCCACCTGGGAAGCCCAAAATCCTGTCTCTTGAATGACATATATTATAAGATACATATTCGCCTTTGAAATCAGTTACACATTATTGTCTTTGTTTCTAGATTCAGGAATGTTTTATAGATTTTTTTCTCTGTGTTTAAATAAACATGTCACAGGAGGGATTATGCAGGAAGTTTTAGTTTGTCTTAGTTCAGACGTTAAAATGTAACTAGTTTTTGGTGTCATATCAGTTGTTGAATAATTCTGTAATGTTCATGAAGATTTACTACACAGAGATGCTAATTTTTCTTCTTTTCTCCCCCCTCCCCCCCAGCCATCTGTTGAGTCTTCAAGTCCAGGTAAGTATTTTGTATATTTTTTATAATCTTTATTTGGCTAGCATTTGACCTATTAGTTACATAAAGGTTAGAGGAGTTAGACTATCATCTGACTGACTTTTCTTCTGAATGCTTCTTTTCTCTGGGGAAAAAGAAATGGATGAAATATTTGACTGCCCATGAAAGTACAGGTGAGGCTGCTGTGAGTTCAACCTCATGACTTTTTGTGGGTTTCTTCTCTCTCTCTCTTTTTTTTTTTAATGAATTGCCACATGTATTTTGTGTAGTTTTTATTTGCTGTTTGATTTGAAGTATATTTTTAAAAAGGAGTCTTTAACTGCTTAGACATATTTGCTTATATAGAAAATTCAAAGTATTTTATTTGTGAAAAATATTGTTAATGCGTTTAATGAGAGAGGGAAAGGTAAAATAAAAGGTTCAACAAATGAGTATTGTAAATTAAGGAAGTTATTTTAAAATTTTATTAGAATCAAGTTTTTGCCTCTGACCATGTATCTGACCTTGTAGTCTGCTCCAAATACAATATAGATTTCATTTTTTTCTTTAACTTTGAGGTTGCAAATGTATGATGTTTGGGCCAAATCTGGGCATTAATGTTTTTTGTTCAGCTAGTATAGTGAGCTTAAAAAATTAGAATATTTTATTTAAAATCTGGATTTAAGTTTTTTATGCTCAGTCGAAGGTTCTGATACCACTGGGTCCAGCATTCCTGTGTGTCGGCAATTGGTAGAAGCTAAATAGCAGTCAGGAAAGAATTTGGTATATGTTGGTCTTCCTGCCTCAATGTCCAGGGATTTTACTGAGAGCAGAGACTGCCTTCTGCAGTGGGGTGGGCAGGTGAAGGAAGAGCCTAAAGTAGCTTAGGAAGAGTGAGAAAGAGAACTCTCCTGAGGCATGGTATTGTTTTATTTGAAAACATCTCACATTGCATATTTAGTAATGCTATATTACAGACCTTATCAAATGATTGAAGCACTTTTTTGTGTTTTAAATTTTAGGAAGTTTTGGAAAATACTGAAAATAAGCTTTTTTAGTTGTTCAGGGTCCTTTTCTTGAACACAAATCATTGTGCTCTGTGTCAGGTAGGAGTTGAGTTAGAATAACTCTGGATCCCTTCTAAATGGTTCAGTTCAGTCAGTCACTCGGTCGCATCTTGACTCTTTGCGGCTCTGTGGACTACAGCACGCCAGGCTTCCTTGTCCGTCACCAGCTCCCTGTACCACAAATTGACAGTTGATTTGGTCATATTTATTTTAGCTGAAAGTGTCTTCCTGATATTCTTGGAAGTGAAGTACATTATTAGGCTTTGTGACATTTCTGAAACTCAAGGATTTTTTTTTTTCTTGTTTATAAATATGTTCTAGATGGAAGTAGGTTGGAAGAAATTGGAAATAATATGACCTCAGATAAATCAAATTACCATATCCTTTTTAGAATATGGTATTGTGCCTTTATATTTTTTTTCTTTCAAATACAGAAATCATTTTCATTGAAAAGATAAGTTCTAGTTTTTGTAGTGTTGTGACTTTGCAAATAGATCATTTTTCTGTGAACTTTCAAAACTTTCGTTAGGTGATACATAGGTACGTAAACATAATTACTCTAAAAATGATATGAATAAGTGGCTTTCTCAGTTTCCATTGCATTTTTTTTTTTTTTTCCATTGCATTTAAAACAGCTTAGGGTGAACTGGAAGAATAGTGGAGCTAGAAGAAAACAAATGTCTTTGATAGCTTTTATTACTTGCTGAACGCTTGTCTTAATACAAATAGAATGAATATTTTTTGTTTTCAGAGTAAGGAAGATCTTTTGAGGTAGACAGCATTTGTCGCATCAGGCTTCTGTCCACAGAAGCGTTTGTTCTTACAAGTAGTGCTAATTGTAGGCAATTTAAAAAATTGGTGGAGAAATTTGAAATAGAAACTTAATGTAAAAAAATTTGGTCCATTGGTGAAATGCTGTGTCGTTTGTAACATCTTCACTTTGGAATTGAAGTGAAAATCACTCAGTCGTGTTCAACTCTTTCTGACCCCATGGACTGCATAGTCCATGGAATTCTCCAGGCCAGAATATTGGTGTGGGTAGCCTTTCCCTTCTCCAGGGGATCTTCCCAACCCAGGAATCGAACAGGGGTCTCCTGCATTGCAGGCAGATTCTTTACCAACTGAGCTATGAGGGAATTGATGCTAATAACAATAGTCATGTGACCCAGGCTAAGTAGTTTATCTGTTGATTCCACCAGTGTAAACTGTAGCCATTAGAGGTGGGGTTTTAGGGTAGGAAGGTAATAGAATGATTAAACAAGTCCACACGATATATTATAAACTGAATTTATCTTCTGAGTCATTGCAAAGAGGTAAGGCACTTTTTTAGTAATTTTGCAGTAGGATGGGATTCTATGATAAAGCAGTGATATTTGCATTAATTCTAAAGCAAAATATTTACATAAAGCACCAGACTCCTCAGCCCTAATAATTTACTTTTGGGATTCTTCTCCCTCGGAGATAACCTAATGATGGGCCTTAGTAATTAACAGAAAGGTTGGTTAGTTGGTCTTGAAGAACAAGGTAAAAAGAAGTCAACTGAAACAAAGAAGTCAAGATTAAGGCAAGAAAAAAAACTGAAATTGAAAGTTTATAGAGAACAGTGCAGTGTATGTGTGGGGAAAGAAATTTAAAGAGTGTTGAGAGAAAAGGTTCACTTCACCCACACTTAACAAGGCTTTAAATATAATTGGCTTTGCAAATAATGAACAAAATGGGGGACTTCAAGTGTGTGTGTATGTATATATATATATAATACTTGTGATTTGGTACTGTTTTCTCATGTGAGCTTGATTTTTAAGTTGGTACAAGATTGTAAGTAGTTAGGAATTAAGCATAATTATTTTTAACAATATTTGCATCCAGTAGGAATTATATTATGATTAGGATAATAATATGCAAAATGGTAACGTGAGGGTTTTTAGGATCCTTCTGCCAGCAAGGGAGAAAAGTATAGCAACATCTGTAGGAATACATAATTACTGACTAAGCATCCTAGAAGATTGCTGTGTGAAGTGAAAAGTTTTGGGACTGTTTTCTATTGAAAACTGAGAAACAAGGGATAATGAATGGGACAAAAAAGCTATAACTAAATTAGTAATTCTCAAACTGCTCTTAGGGAACCCTATGTCTAGTCCTTCACCCAGTTCTAAGATTCCTTTCTAAAATTGTACCACATTATTCTTCTTTTCTAGAAGTTAGGATAATATACTTTTCTAGATTTTTTTTAACTTTATAATTTGCTCTAAGACTCTGGTAACTAATTTGCACTGTACAAGATAGACTAGCTGATTTAGCAATTATATATTTCGTTATTTTATATTTAATAGCAATATTTTGTTATGTTCCTCCAAGAGCACAGTGACTTCTAAGTGCTTTGCCCTCTGACCCAGCTTGCTTTTTACTCATCTGAGTAAGCCATAGGTTCTCTTCAAGTATTCTTTGAGGCAGAATGTCTACTGCTTCTGAAACTCTTGACTAAACAGGATGCTTCGAGAGCAGTAAAAGCACAGGCATTGGAATTAGCAGATCCAGAATTAAAATTCCATTCTTGGCGCCTACTGGCTCTGTGAGTTTAAATATGCTACTTAAGCTCTTTGAACTTCAAGTTTTTATTTTTACTTCTTAGGATTGTTGGAAGATTAAGTGAGATAATGTATGTGAAGTGTTTGAGCATAGTATTTGGCGCCTAGTAAACACTCAAAAACTGGTTCTTAATGCTAAAAATATCAGGAGGTAACAACCACCCTGGAGTCTCGGGTGCCCCGTTATTCTTAATTGTCTGATTTTCCAAGAAATCAGCATCTGTATTTCTTTGTTTTACTTATTGGTTTTCTTCAAAGAATGAAGTAGAAGAGTAGGTATATCTATTAATATAACATTTAACACTTTAAACTGGTAAAAGTAAATTGCTAATTGATTTTTTTGTTTGTTTAAATAACTCATTTATTAGTTAACAGTCTCTTGCAAACAATCTTTTGTCCAGGTTTGGCATAATGGGGATAGTTTATAGAATATACTCATTATATGCCCAGCATTTGCAATCTACTGTTACAAGTTTTGACCCTATTGAGTTCAGCAATATTCCTCAGCCACAAGGCTAAAAATAGATTAGTTATACAACAGCTACCTACTGGATTATTTTTAATACCTTTCATAAGACTTTTGTATGCAATTTTAATAAACTTTGCTGTTTATACCCTGTCTTTGGGTTACTTCAACTAAGTTAAGGACAGCTATCTTCATATTAAAATATATTTTTGTGGACGTGCTAGTAGAATAATATTTGAGTTCAGTTTTTTGTTTTTCAGTTTTCCCTAGACTATATATTCAGATGATGGTATATTTCATACTATATATTCATACTTATTGGGTCTATTAAATATTAGTCAAGTAATTAAGAATTATGATTTTTTTTTCACACAGAAGGTCATTTTTATTTGATATGACCACATTATTTACAACTGAAGCTTTGGAAGATTACAGTACTCTTCAGACACTCTGCCCTCATTTTATAGTTGCAACTGTAAATATATAGAAGTAAAACAGGGTAAAAAAAAAATCCTTAAAGATGTTTCGTGGGGGGTGATAAGTAAGGGCAGGAATTTTAGAAAACAAGAAATAAAATTTGCTGTGCATAGCTTTTCCCTCGTACTTTTACTTGACTTATATCCAGTTTCAAATAACATATACATTAATATTAATAAGGTACACATAATTTGGTTTACCAAACTGTTCAAAATATTCTTTACCAGGAGGTTCAGCAACATCAGATGACCATGAATTTGATCCATCAGCTGACATGCTGGTTCATGATTTTGATGATGAACGCACATTAGAAGAGGAAGAAATGATGGAAGGAGAAACAAACTTCAGTTCTGAAATAGAGGATCTTGCAAGGGTAAATAACAATAAGAGCTAGAGGATGAAGCGGTTATAACTTTTTTATGGAGAGAGGAAACACTTTAAATTTTAGTTCTCTATGTTATTTTGGGGAGAGTGGTATTTTATATATATATATATATATAAATATATAGTCAATACTGAGAAATTCTATGTGGCCATAGGTGGGATATTTAATGTTTGAAATGAAAGGTATTTTTTAAAAAGAACTTTATTATATGAATTAGAATTCAGTAGTTACTTCCATAAGACACCACAGATACTGGATCAAAAATATCAGAAAAAATGGGTACTGAATTTCATCATACATATCTTCTGTCCTCCCCCAGCTACTGTACCTTTTATTTACTCCCCTTCAGAAGCATGTGATCCTGTTTCTCATGTCTTGCCTGCTCTATAATGTGCCCTAAATTGTGTCTGCCTTTCCTGTAAAGATAACCAGTGATTTCATTGTTACATCCATTGGTCACTTTTTTCTCTGCTCTCAAGAGATATTCAGCACAGTTTACCATTCCCTTCCTGCACTGTCGCGTCCCTATCTTCTTGTTCCTGTTGAGTGGCTTTTGCAGACTTGTCTTCCTTTCCTCAAGGTTTAATGTTGGAATTTCCCAGTTCTCAGGTCTGGGCTTTGTTTTCATCCTTCAGTCCTCCTCAGAGTGTAGTATGAGAGTCAGCCCCATCAGAATCTCCCATGGACTTCCTGAGAAATAGGCATTCCTGTGCCTTTCCCTCAGGCATGCTAAGTCAAAATTGGGATGGGGTGGTGGACTCAAATCTACATTATCATTAAGTATGCACACCAAGTTTAAAAATTGCTCATTACTAGGTGATTGATCTAATCTTGTGTCTGTATGCTTAGTATTTCTTAGTTATTTTTCTAGCATTATCCTGTTTGCTGTCTCCACTACCCACCTGCTTGACATTTCTGCTGGGATAGCTCAGTAGACATCTTTAAATTTTAAAGGTCTAAAGCAGAACTGTTGATTGGTACTCTCTTCATTTGCCTGTTCTTCCCTGTTTTTTCCATCTCAGTAAAATATGGCAACACTCTATACCTTGTTGAATAAGTCAGAAGCCAGGGAGTCATCTTCCTTCATTCTCAGTATCTGTTCCTAAATAAGCCTATCATTTCTATCCAGAAATATCTGACTCTTGTTCCATCTCTACTGCTACCCTCAAGCCAGGTCACCATCATTTTTAGCTTAGAATATTACAGTAGCTTCCTAACTGGTTTCTTCATGGCCTCATTTACCATTTTTCTCCAATGTATTACCACAGTAACCATGATGAACTTTTCAAAATATGAATCAGTTTATGTCAGCCTCCTATTTAACACCCTTCGTTGGCTTCCTGTTACACCAGAAGAAAATCCAGACTCTTTGCCCTGGCCAGCAAGGCCACCTACGTACGGTGCTTTGTTCATGTCTTACACTGCCCCATCATGGTGTCTATAGCTGTGTTAGCTGCTTTTGTTCTTAGATGTGCTGGCTTTTCTCTATTTCAAGGCTTTTCATCTCATTCCCACTCTCTGGTGTGTGCATTCTGAGACTAACTCCTTTTTCTGTCAAGTCCGGGCTTAATGTTCCCCCCTCAAAATGGCTTTTCCGGGTCCCCAGTCAGCTGTTTTTAGCTGCTGTACCCCATTCATTTCTTTCTTTCTATGTAACACAGTTTGTATGTTTGTTAAGTTTTTGTGTGTATTCTCCTTAGTTCCATGAGAGGAGGGATAGTCTGTTTACCAGTATATTTCATAGCACCTAGCAAGAGTGGTCACTGAAAATTTTTGAATGAATGGATAAATCAGTTTGGTATGTTATCATTAAAAGGTGTTATGTGTACAGTCTGCTCTACTTCAGAACAAAAAAATAAATAAATAAGACACATGCCAGTCTCTAAGCATTTGGAGTATATAATGTCATGAAAAAAATGAATTCTTATACCTTTATAGTAATAAAGATTAATCTGTGCTTCGCAATTTTAGTTCGGAACTTTAAAGAGCTGAAAAAAATATTCTGACAAAGTCAAATTTTGTCAGTTCCACTTTGTATCATATAGTAATTAAAACTGGCTTAATCCATAAACCTAAGCAATTCAATATTTTGTTATTTTAAGCCAAACAACAGAATTGATCTTAGTGGTAATGGTGTAGAGCTGTTAAAAAGCTTTTCAAGGATGAGTTAAAAAGCACATGAGGAATCTGGACTCAGAGCTGTTCTTTAGGAGGGGCTAGAAAGCATTCAAAAGACTGGTATAATTTGCTTGGATGATTCAGAACCTAGGCAAACATCAAAGGAAACAGTTGATTTTAAATGTCAGTCATGGTTGCTTCATATATTCATGAAGTGGAAAGGCGATTATTTCCAAATATTTGCCTCTGTTTCAAAGAAATTTACCACTTTGGATATATTTTCTTGTTTCTAAATAACCCATCCATGGGATAAAAGGTAAAGGAAGAAAATCTTATATTTTCCATTTTTTCACATTTTGTATTACTCAAGTAATTTGAGTAATTACTCAAGAAGAGGTAATCAAGTATGGTCAAAATAGGTTATGAGGTGGAATGATTATTATTTTATTTCAGAAAATGGGCTGCTATATTTAGTTAGTACAAAATTACTAAGGGACTTTGCTAAAACTTTTATCATGTTGTGGTCTTTTCCTATTTTTTCCCTTTATTCAGCCTCCTTTCTCAGTCTGTTAAAACCCCCAAATTTGCTTTCAAATGCTCCCTTTTTTATAAAAAGTAATTAAAATAGAATGATTTGTAGAATATATACAAAGGGAGAGAAAGACAATGGAACCAATCTTTATCATTCTTTTCAACCAGACAGTCTTAAACCTTCTCTGAGACTACTTCTAACCTTTCCTAGAGTAATTAAGGCTTAGGTGTAAGTGGCATATAATCACCAGTGCTTTCATCTATAGCTTACAGCTAAGCTCGAGGGCAGATATATTGGATTTCCTGTAGTTGTAAACTCGTTAGGTCCAAACCAAACTAGTTTTGTTTTTATTTAAAACAAAATGAGCAAAATTTTGCCATTGATGACTGATTTGCTTTTATAGAAGTAAAACATTATAGTTATGTTAGGAATTGGTAGGGCAGTTTATGTCTGGTACTTTGGTTGCATGAAAAGGACCTTTGATGTAACGTGGCAAAATTTTGACAGTTGATTAATTCAGGAGTTATCAATGACTGCATAGCCTGAAGCTTTAAGTTCATTTAATTCATTTAATTTAAGTTCATTAAAATTTAAGTGAAAACTAGCTTTGATATGTATTGTTAACATTTCTATGTGTGAATCTTACCAATATAAAAGACATTTTAGTTAAGTTTATCATTTAAATGTTTTAAGAGAATTAGTTGTACAGGTTAGAATTTATTGATAATCTTAGAAGATGTGTCAGAATCATTCCCATAGTAAACTTTGGTTTGTAGGAATGGCACTCTGTTTTTCAAATGTACACTTAAAACCCACCATCTCACTTTGAACAGTAGCAGTCTGTTTTGGAGAAAGGAGATCAGGATCAGCTGTATCTTTATTTGTATTTTTGAAAAATCACATTATAACAATGTTAATACTTTAAAGTGCTAAGCACGTTTTACTTGGTGAATCTCCCGGGCTAGAGAATAAAGATTAAAGTGTGAGAGATATTTTTTTTAAAGTATTCACAACACATGAATTATACAGGTAAGAAAAAAGCTCCAGCATGGGTGCTATAAAGAATAATTCACTGTCTTCATCATCTCTTCCTGGTTTGTTTAATGGTCAAAGCCCAGCCTAAGAGGTTGGTTACCTTAGGAGCTGTCACTCTTGTCTCTTAGGCCTTCTTGCCTGGAAAATCAGTCTCTTTCCTTCTTCTTCCCAACTTCATTTCCTGGTAAGTCACAACAGGTATAAAAAGAGAACTATGTCTGTCCACCAAATGGCCCTTGAACGGCCGGCCACCATATGCTACCACGTGCAGAAATGACTAGTCCCTTGATGTGAGGGAGAGGGAGCCACTTCCTCTGCAGCTAGGAGACAGATACTACTCCATCCTTACAATACTGCTGGTGGTGCTTGGTAACTGTACCCTGTTACTTGAAGATAAAGGTGAAATTTAATTTCAAGTACTGTGTTTGTCTTCGAAAAAGTCTGTGCTCTTTTCACCTCCAACTAGTCTCCCTTCAGCTTATACAGACATTATTTTCCCTCTTTTTGTTATAATAGACAACTTACTTTGTAAAAGCACAATATGCAAGTATAGTCCACATGGCTGTATTTTTATTCATCTTGTACTGTGTCCAGTTTCCTTATTTTTATAGTCTGTCAACACAGCACGTCTTATTTCACTCTCCCTAAGAATGAGGTACCCTTAACATAGGGTCATGTTTCGAGGAAAGGAGTATGTATATGCATATGTATGTAAGGGCTCTGTAAAGCAGTGAGTCAGACTGCCTCTTTAAAACTCAGCTGCCCTGGTTTAATCAGTGAGTGACTTTGGACAGGTTATTTAACATGATTAAGCTTCAGTGTTATTACACAGATGATATATGTAAAGCATTTAGCAAATGTCTGATATATGATAGTCACTCAAATCTTAATAGTTATTCATAAAATTCTCGAAGAAATCTGTAACAAAACTAGCCGAAACTGTGGAGAACCCCTGTACTTGATCCATAATTTTTTTTCACTCTGCTTCTCCCATCTCTTAACACTTATATGAATGGGAACACTTTATTGTGATGTTTCAATTAATTTGAGGAAAGCCCCTTAGTATGTGGTAGAACATAGACTTTGGCAGTATAAGCTAATGAGAAAGTCTATGGAACAGGTAACTGATGGGTCCTAGTATATTGTACTGTCAGCCAGTTTAATCCTCTTTTTTTTTTTTTTTCAGAGGGGAATAACAACTTTTGCTTCACACGGTAGCATTACTTTTTATTTCAAATATTTGGGGGCTAATAATAGAAATCCATTTTGAGCAAGCTTGGGCAAAATGAAGATTTAGTTGTAAGGCTCATGTAATTTCATTAAGGCCAGGGGGAGGTCTGGCCTTCCGGGACTTCTGTGCCACCAGAACACTTTTTTACATGGTGGTGTCCTTTTTCAGTCCAATTTTCGTCATATGTTGTAAGTTTTTAGGCTCCAAGATTTA
This sequence comes from Dama dama, assembly GCF_033118175.1. Lineage (NCBI taxonomy): Eukaryota > Metazoa > Chordata > Mammalia > Artiodactyla > Cervidae > Dama > Dama dama. The sequence continues at coordinate 75,955,802 of NC_083700.1, read as the reverse complement.
TTTCTTGGGATACAGCCTATATTCTTTAGCTCCTGTTGGTAAAAATCTGGAAACAAATTATGGTCAAGCTTGGGTCCTGTGCCCTTTTCAAATGGATGGTCAGGAAATGCAGTGATTCCAGTTGAGTTAGATGCTGTGAGTCAGGGAGGTAAGCTTTCCGTCAAAATACATGCTTGGAATGGAGGAGAGAACATTTCTGGAAAAATGAATGTAGAAAGAAAGGATTGGATGACAGACAACAAGAAATGATACTTGAATTTGAAATTGGAGACTCCTCAGCAAAATTGATTTGGGGTTTTATTGTATTTGTGTTTGCTGTTAGGGCTTCCGTTTAGATCAAGTAAGATACTTTTTAATACTATGTGGATCATGGTTGTTGCTTACTAATTTTTTGTTTCTAACTTGCTGCTTACTTGTTATAACTTGATATTGGGCAACAGAAATTAAAAGTTAATTCCTAAGAAAAGCATAATACCACTACAAATTCTTTTGTTTTCAGTATTAAGCAAGAATTTTATTGATGGACCAGGCAGGTATATTTTGTTGACACATGATAAAACCAACTTTGACCGAAAGTCAACTTTTTAGAAGTTTGTCAAAACTTTTTTAGATGTTTATTGTTTTCAATATTTTTTAGATGTCATATGAATATATATCTAGGTCTAAAAGAATATCTGGGACTAGAAATTCAGTGTCACAAGGACTCTTGATCACTCTTAACCCATGGTTAAATCTGTTGATTTCTTCTGTGGGGTTCCTTGTTTTTTCTTTACCATAATCACTAACTTAGTTCAGATTCTGACTATACTCACATAAATGATAGCAGTGGATTCCAACTTAGAAACTAAATTTCTCCCTGCCTAGGTTCATCTTCAATAATGTGTTGTGTGCGTAATTTTCCAGAAGCCCTTCTATAGGGTCAATCACTGTTCAGCAGCTACTCTCAAATGAAAGTAGACTATAACAAATGCCTTTAGAAACTAAGTAAAACTAGAGAAAATAGGTTAAAAAAACTAGCCAGCCCTTTCTTTTTTTAAGTTACTGCAAATCAGGATAACCTGCTTACTCATGTTTTGTTTCTGTATTCATTCATTTGTTTCTTTGACTTGTCTTGACTTTTCTCTGCCAATTCTGGTACAGTTTCCTCTATTTCAAGCACTTCTCTCTTTCACATACACTGATCAGTCACTTCTGACTACTCTGTTCTCTGCTTAGTCAGTATTGGGGGTGTTGCTAACTTTTTCTTTGAGAAATGAATTTTTATAAAGCACGTCACACTTCTCATATGTGTATCCAGGAGAGAAAAATCTTGGACTTAACCATGGAAGTCAGATATTCCACTTTCCAACTAGTGGTTTAAAAAAGAAAAAAAGAAAAATTCTTTCTGTGCAGTTGGTGCATTACTTATCTTTTTGACATATAACTGAGCTAGATGTCAGCTGTTAGTGACAAGCTTTATTAAGGATAATGATCACAATTTATTAAATGCTCCACTGAAAAGGCTGGTGTCCATTTTCCTTATCCTAGAACTGATGTGAGTGGTTCTCCAGATGGTCTCATACCGACAACTTAATTTCACCTGGTACTTTAAAAAATGCAGAAACTCACGCCCCACCTCAGCCCTGCTAATCTTTGAGGTGGAGTTCAGTTGTAGGTTTAAATAAGCCCTCAAGGTGATTCTGTTGCCCTTGAATAAGGCAGATCAAAGGTAGAGAGCCTGTTGTTCAGCTGCTAAGTCGGGCCCAAATCTTTGCAACCCTGTGAACTGCAGCAGGCCAGACTTTCCTGTTCTTCACTATCTCCCTGAGTTTGCTCAAACTCAAGTTTTATTTTATTGGTAATCGTACCTCTTTTGGTGATCTCTCAAAGTATCAGTTAAACACAGTTGTAAAAATTAGAGGTAACAGTAGCTTATTAAGGTAATCTTAAACACGAAATAAATATTATGAAACAAGCTGTTGGTGAATTCTCAAGGTCCATGTGAATGTTAGTTGCAAGCCTACACTAAAGTGTTTTTCTTGGTTTGGCCCTTTTTCATAATAGTGACCTCAGTGGCGTCTTGCTCATAGAAGTGACTTCAGTTGCTAAACCTGCTTCTAATTAGCGATGCAGAATGAGTTTATGGAAAATATGAGCTGAGATGAAGAGTTCTAGGTGTTACAATAAAGTCTCTGTCAGTACATCATGTTTCTCTCTGCTTGGTTTTCTTATTTACATATAAAGGTACCACTCATCCAGTACTTTTAAAGATCAAATAAGATAGTGTAATATTCTCACTTTGTTTTTGTTAAGAAATGAGAATAAGGTAGTGAATCAAAGCATTTATCACAAATGCCTGGCATATAGAAGACGTGATGGCAGCTATATGTTATGATTGTTTATTTAACCCATCTTTTCTACATCATATTCTTATTTCTTTCTTGATTTTGAAGTTCTTTTTTCTTAAATCCTGACTCCTAATTCCTAAATTTCTGTTTCTTTGTACCAGATGCTTATACTGGACCAGGTATCTAGAGGGACTAGATCCTTGAACACTTTGTCTCTTATTGTAGTTTGAAAGTCACAATAATTAAGTCAATTAAGTATGCCAGCTTGTCATTGATTTCTTTCAGAAACACATTCACAAACTGATTTATAACTAGAGTATCCATTTACAATATGAAATATTAATAAAAGTGTTAAACAGTATTTTCTTCTTATTTCTTTCTATAAGGAAATTTTTTTCAAATTATTGTTGTTTGCTTTTTACACACAAATTCTGAGTGATGGGAGTTAACTGTATGATCTAATTATTCAGTATCATCAGGTTGTATCCTCCAGTCTGATGTATTCATCCTCACTATAATAAGGTGTTTCACACACAGGCTAGACTTGTTTCTGTCCATGAATAAGACTGTGATACTACTGGAGAAATACAAAGTCTTATTTCACGATTATCGTTTTTCTAGGTTCTAAACTGACTCAGTTAAGTTTTCCGCAGAGTGTGTATGTGTATGTTATAGGTTCTGACTCTTGGGGTTAAATCTTCTTTTTATAATTTTGTCATGTTTCCCTGATACTCTGTAACACTTGACTACTGATTAGAGTGAGTACCTTCTGCAGAAATCTCATTTCATTTCATAACATGTAGATATTTCTTCATTTCACCCTCAGGAGGGTGTGCTTTTTTGTGTTTGGGGGAGGTTCAGGTCCCTGGCTGAAACAGCCTGGTATACTGTTAAGAGTATGGGCTTTCGTAATTAGACTGAAAATCTGTTTTCACTACTTGTAACTTGTGTGGTTTTTGGAGAAATTGCTTAATCTGCTAGCCTCAGTTTCCTCATCTATGAAATGGAAATAGCACAACAGTTTTGTAAGATGTACAGTAAAGATTACATGAAATGATTTTACATAACCCTAGAAAAGAATATATGGCTGATGTAATCCAGTATCATTCATGTATGTCATTGCTCTTTTTAATTTGTTTGGGCTGGGCTCTAAATTTCATCCCCCTTTCTTGGTTTGTTAACTTTGTTTACAGTCTAGTTTCTAATTATTCTGTTTCCCCACTCCCAAATTATGTATGGTACTCTTAGTAAATGTGAACTGAGTGTTGGTGTACAATCACTGAATTGAAGCAGAAAAGAATAATAAAGATTAGGGTTTTTCTGGTTTCAGAATTACATTGTTTTACTTTTTATCATTTGTGAATTCTTGATAACAGTCCTAAGAATATTCTTCTGTATGAAGATTTGTGAATGATAGGAATATGAAATGTCATCTGTTAAAAATTTAACTTTTGTTTGGTCTGTTTAGGAAGGCGACATGCCGATTCATGAACTTCTCAGCCTTTATGGTTATGATAGTGCTGTTCGGCTACCTGAAGAAGATGAGGAGGAAGAAGAGGAGGAGGAGGAAGATGATGAAGATGCTGATAATGATGATAACAGTGGATGTAGTGGGGAAAATAAAGTAAGGTTATACATATGTTTTTATCTTCCTGAAGTTAAAATTTTATTGATACATTGATTTTGATTGCTTGTTTTTGTCATTTCTTTTCACTCTAACTTTAAAGGCAATATATTTAAATATTAAAACTTAAGACACAGACATATATAATGCAAATTGGAAGTTCCCTGTAATCTACTCCAGAGAGGCAATAGTTTGCTCTGTTATTCTTGTTTTTTTTAATGCCTGTTCTAAAAATATTTGTACCAACTTTTAAAACGCTGTTTTTTAATAATGGCTAATTGTACACATTTTTATTTTTTTTTGAAATAACTTTAGGTTTGCATAGGAGGTTCAAAGATAATTCAGTGCATCTCTCTGTACTCTTTACTCGACTTCTTCTAATGTTAGCATCTTGTGTAACCATGGTATATTCATGTAGTCTTCTAGTTTTACCTGGGATACTATGACCTTTCATCTGCAACACTTTTCTTTTTTTCTTAAAGAGATTTAATGTATTATTCCATAGGAAGAGAATATAAAAGATTCCTCAGGTCAAGAGGATGAAACTCAGTCTTCCAATGATGATCCATCTCAATCTGTTGCTTCTCAAGATGCCCAGGAAATAATCCGTCCACGTCGATGTAAATATTTTGATACAAGTAAGTAGTATTAGTTACTATTTTTTATATGATTTTTTCTGTTTAATATTTTAGTGTTTTTTTCCAATACTCTGAATTCATTGATTTGGAAGTCTTGCTCATTAGTAATGGGATTTTGTTATAGATGAGTAGCTTAGCTGTACTGGGGCCATGTTGTCCATGAATATGCTAGTGTAATTATTATGTGTCACTATGATACCTGATTTTGAGTGTGTTCCTTTTTTTCCACTTTTGACTATTCTTTAAATTTGTTGTTTCATGGTCATCTTTTTTATTTTTCCTAGTCTTTTCCTCAGTTTTCCATTTTCTGCTTTCTTTGCTTCTCAGTCTAGATACATTCATAAGCATTGCTTTCTCTAACCAATGGTTCCCAAGTCTAAAGAAGTTGTTGGCCCTTGAGGTAGGAATATATTATACAAAGAAAGAACTCTGCTGATGTTTCTACCTCCTCAAAGTCATTGACCAGTAGTTGATACAACATTTAACGTATATATCTTGAATATTTGCATGTGTCACTACTCCATAATGTTTTCATTCTAAGCAGGAATCCTTACCCTAGAAGTAAGATAAGAAGAAGTTAACCATTAGTGTTATTAGTTTAAATATGTAGTTTAAATTTCTGTATTTAAAAAAGAAAAATACTTGAATACAGTACAATAACCTCTCCTGAAATGTGGTAAAGTAATGATTAAACATGGCTACTGCTTTGTGTGAATGACTTCTGTTACACATTTTTGTTTAGAGGTCAGTGTAGGGCTGCTGGTGATAATTTTATTGTGAATTTTTCTTTTAGAGATACAGTCCAACTGAAAAGTGTTATCACTACACAGAGAGATTAATTACATTTAATTATTTGGAGGAAATGTGGTATTTTCCCCCTAGTTAAACCAGGAGCAGGTCCTTTGCCAAAATTTGCTTAAAAGTGGGATACTAAGTGACTGCCTCTTGAAATAATATATCATAATTCAGATGTTATTTCAGTATGCATGGAAACTATACATACAGTGCCCATCTTAGCTTTTCCATAGGAAGAATTAATTTCTATATGTGACGTTACCATTTTGAACCATTGTGTACCATTGTAGAGTTGAGATGCTGACAATCGAATGGTTTTCAGATTTCCCGCTTCTTTATGTAAAGGCATTCTTAGTCCAAAATGTAAACAAATAGCAATTTGCCTGCTCTGAATAAAAACAGAAGTTGGGGAGACATACATGCTCTTTCTTCCTGTGTTACCCCAAAGTGATGTTACAGCATTCTCAAGTATTTTAAGGAGCACTGTTCAGAAACTATTATTTTGTCCCAACTCTCATTTAATAAGGGAAGAAACTGAGATCATATAGTTTATTCTGTCACCAGGCTGTTGGAAGCAGAATTAGGTTTAGAAACAGATTGTCTTGACTCTGAATCAATTTTTTCCCTGAAGTTTTTTGTAGAGTATTATTTCATGAAAATATAGTTATCTAAGAAGATTGTCCTAGAAGATCTATGAGTTTTGTTTTTGTTTTAACTGACAGAGTAATATTTGACTAAAAATATCTCGACCTACCTCTGCAAATACCTTTTGGCATATTTAAGTATTTGATGGTAGATGTAAGAATGGACAGGCTAAGCAATCATTTTATAGTACTATTGTCTTACTTATTCTAGATAGTGAAATAGAAGAAGAATCTGAAGAAGATGAAGATTATATACCATCAGAAGACTGGAAAAAGGTAGTTAGAGCCATATTTTCCCAAAATTTAGATAAATTAATATTTAAAGAGCCATCTTCTTTTACTAAAAGTTTGATAAAGTTGAAGTAAGTCTTTTTGTGACATATGTTCAGACTTTCCCTTAATACATCCAGGTGAGAAATACATAAATTTTCTTATAAATAAAATAACGATATAGAAAAAAATCAGACTTTGTTGAACAAGTTGGTACTCAAAGCAAAATTACAAATCCAAATTTCTAAACTAGTTAGGAACTAGACTTTTGTTAGCTACACTGTAAAAAGTATCACATGTGATTTTTTTTTTTTTTTAATATATCTACTTGAGAAAACAGTTGTGGAGGTTATGGTATTTGTTAAGTAAATTTTGTTTAATGAGTTAGATTATAGGTTTTTCTATCCCATATTAATGTTGATACTCACAGCTCAAAGTATATTGTGTGAAGAGATAGATTTGGACTTTGGATAACTATCCATAATTAATTTCTAAAATGAGTTTAAAGATAATGACACAGTCTTTAAACATAAAATTGTATAACAGTGTATAATTAATCTCATGGTTAAACTGAAGAATTTTAAGCTTCTGCCAAACAGTTGACTTATTAGGAAGATGTATCACATTGTTATGTAGAATTGATTAGGACAAATCATCTATAAGAGGTGATATCATACTTATTGAGACAGATACCTGATTTATCTCTTAAAATCTCTGTTGAGGGTTTTTTGTGTGGTTTTTTTTTTTTTGGTGTTCTTTTCCCTGGGTCTGATTCTGAATTTAGTGCATAAACTGTTGTTTATGTGGAAGCAGAATAGCACAAAATATCAAATCAAGTGGCCTTTCTGCCCTTTTTAAGTCATGATTGTTTACTTAATTAGTCAGTACTTTTGACCCTTCCCTGTGTCTTGTTTGTTAGTTTCTTTAAAGTTGTCTGGTCCGGATGCCAGGGGCACACTTAAGAGATAACCCCCTTTGTGGACTAAAATAAGGGAAAATCTGTATATTTGTAGTTGCAGCTGGGAAGAATGAAGTATTGAAATGAACTTGGACTGTACTACCCAAGGATTATGGGCTTCAGCCAGAATTGATAGATTTATGGGTTTCCAAAGAGAGATTGGCTTCCCTTGTAGCTCAATCACTAAAGAATCTCTCTGCAATGCAGGAGACCTGGGTTAGGGAAAATCCCCCGGAGAAGGAAATGACAACCCACTCCAGTATTTTTGCCTGAAGAATCCCCTGAACAGAGGAGCCTGGCAGACTACAATCCACGGGGGTCACAAGAGTTGGACACAACTTAGCGATTAAACCACCACAAAGAGATGTTTAGGAAAGAGAGACATCAGTGTGGGTTAAAGTGGTAAGGAAAGATTATCACAGTGCAGGATGTATTAATTTTTAATAACTTGAATGATTAATGAATGAATGGTGGGACTGAAGACAGAAAAAAAGGATCACAGAAGTTACTATTCGTGTGACCTGTTGAGCAAATGTTCTTCAGTCATTTCTAATTACTACATCATGCAGAAATTAAAATTAGAAAAGCTGGAAACTTTGGTATCATCAACAGAAAACTATTATTTTCTACCACATATCCAAGTTTGTTTTTTCTCCAATATAAATTGATTTTGTATCTTGAGTGTCCCCATAGAGTATTTGATTGAGCCTTGAATTTTTTCTTTTTTTAAATGAAGCAGTGCAAACTCAAAGGAGGGAGAACATGGTGGGGATAAAGCCCTTATTACTAGGAAGTATTAGTCCCGTCCTCAGGAAAATTATGTAATAAAGCAAGTCCAGATTTATATAATAAAGTAAATCTAGATTGTCTTGTTTTAGTGCGATTTGTAAAAAACTGTCAGGATTCAGAGATTAATCTTCTAAGGCTTGTAAGACAAAATTAAATTTTTATTGAAACCTGGGATAGAGGAAACAGCTTTGAAATCAAACCTGAGTTCAAGTTATAGCCCAGAATTTAGTAATAGTGTGATCCTAAGGAAACTCGTTTTCTTGAGTTTCATCTCCTTACATACATTATAGGAACAGCAAATTCAGCCTTGTCGAAGTTGGTGAGGATTAAATAAAAATTTTGCATAGATATTTGGTACATAATGCTCCTAGATACTGTTTTCCTTCATTTCCCCACAGAACAAATTTAAGGTGAAAAGTTTCTGAACACAGTAGGAAAAAGGAGAGGTGTCTTTTCTTTATACTAAGCTAGGAATTATCAACCCTGACTTCATGTTAAAATCATTTAAAGAAATTTTAATGCTGATTACCATGGCCTTCATCCAGAGATTCTAGTTTATTTGGTCTAGGATGAATCCATACTTTGAATATTTTTAGAAGCACCCTAGCCAGGGTTGATAACTTGACTATTTATTCTCTGATAGGTGGAGATGAGTTAACTTAGAAGAGGCACAAGAAGTGGCAATAGGGTAATCTATTTTATAGTGAAAGATATAAGGAAAATTCCTATATATGAGTAGAGAAAATGTGTGTGTGATATTTTTAGAAAAACTAACTGGTTTTCCTGTACAGGTGCAGCAATAAATTTATTACATAGACATGTCTTTGAAGTTACACTAGATAAAATGAAATTCTAGCATCAGTCGGAAACAGTAATAGGAGAGAGGAACTCTTCAAATCCCAGGAGTTATTTAAACTTACTAGACCATGATTTCATACCTTTGCTACATAAGTCTTTATTCTGAAAATGTAGTAACTGTGTTAACATTTAGCCACAGACAGAAGAGGGTCCATGTAATTAATCTTGGTCCCTATGTCTTATACTAATAAAATCTCATCAGTGTTGACTTCTAATTGTCGTTCTGAACAGCCAGTTTACCCTAACTTGTGTTTTGACTATATAGATTGATTACCAGATTTCCTAAAATAAGATTTAATTATGTTTGGGAGAAGTTATGATTTCATCTTACATTGTTTTAATAAAAGTGAGGCACTGATTACCTATCCATTTGGTTTGAAGTTTTATTTATTTGGCCTCTACTGGGCTTTATTCAAACTGTTTTTGTTATTTCCTTTACCTTAAAGCTCTGGTTCTCAGATTTCATTGTGTATCAGAATTATATGGATAGCTTGTTAAAATACTTAATTGCTGAGTCCCATCCTCATAGTTTCTGGTTCGGTAGGTCTGGGGTAAGACCTGAGTATTTTTGCATTTCTCACAGTTTCCCGGGGAAGCTGATTCAGAGACCATAGCTTAGAGTGGGTACTCTGAAAATATCTTAATTTGACTTTCTGCTTTTCAGAGTTATCTTATCAGTTGAATTACAAGAATTCATGTTTATTTCTTTTTCTCCATATTTTAAAGTAAAGTTCATATCCATTGTCTATATTGCATTTCACCCCATTATTATTACTGATACTTTCATCCAATCATATCCAAGCTCTTACTATTATTAACTCATTCATCCTCACAATACTCCTCTGAGGTAGTTAATTGGTTGTAACTATATTATGACAGAAACCAGGAACAGTTAACCCAGGAAGATGGTAAATCTAGAAAGTGGACATTGTGTTACTCCATTTTGTTAACATTTTATATTTTTTTAAAATAGGAGATTATGGTGGGCTCCATGTTTCAAGCAGAGATTCCAGTTGGCATTTGTAGATACAAAGAAAATGAAAAAGGTGGGTCATTAATATATTTACATAGCTGAATTCATGCTTTTAAAAGGCAGGAATTGATGAACTGTTTTTATAATGGGATAAGAACATGACAGTTCATTTGTTACCCCATGATTTATGAAAGAAGACCCCTGCACCATATCTGTAAGGAATATTTTCTGTTTCTTCACTTTTGTTTGTAGAAGTCTAGCCAAAAAAGAAAAGTGAATGCTTCTTTGGTATTGTATTATTAGATGACTTAAGACATTCTAAGACATTCTTTTAATCTTTTTTTATATTTTAAATACTCTAAATATACCCTTTTATAACCTTTATAATTTATATTTTAAAAGGTTATTTTGTAGGTTCTTTTGTTTCAGTGGAAGCCATTGAGAGATTTTTTAAAAAAACAAGTGTAAACAACTGATAGAAAAAGCTTATTTGCTCCTGAAATTTTTAATGTTATTAATGAGTGTTTTGCTGTTTGTGTTATTTAATTTGGAAAAACAAACTTGTGTACTTAAATTTTGCATGACTTTTTGTTCATTTTTTGTCTAATAGTGCTAAGGTAAGTCATAAAAATTAAATACTTGAACTTCTGAAAACAGAATACTTGAGGGTTTATTTTTTTTAAGTCATTTCAGATTATCCACTTTGGGAAAGTTCCAGAGAGAGAGAGAGAGAGAATGTGTGTGTTTAATGAGTTCATGGGCAGTGTGATATCACTCAGTGTTAGAAATCTTTCTTCATTTCTTTATTTCAGTTTTCTTTTCCACATTTCAGCTTACATATGTAGAGCCTTTGGGAGTCATAAAAGTCTTGTTTGTTTTCTTTTTAACATTCTGTCTGAAAACATACTTTATATTCTAAGCATCTGCTTTCAGGGCAGAGCCCCAGATCAGAAGTCATTACAGGAATATCACAGGCTTTAGTAAATTCTAGTGACAAAGGAAATGTTTTAACACACTAGTAATAGCTTTCAAATGAATTTCTGAAACATACAGGAACATTAAAGGTATAAATATGGAGTGACCTTACTGTATACTGAAATTCTGTGCACAGTTTTTGTAAATCATTGTAATTGTATGCAAAAATGAATGATCCATTGGGTTTTCTATGTTTTTGTATGTGGCAAATTAATGTTACAGTTAAAGGCAGTTTTAATTATTTCTTAATATGTTTGTCTTTTAACATTTTTGCCTTATTAGATATCACAGCGAATAGTGATCACAATTTCCTATTTTGGTTTAGTGTTTTTCCATTTTAGCATAATTTTAGAAAGCAATTGCTTTCTAATTTTTTTTTTCCTGGAAGCTTTCTTACTCTGAGAATTTAAGCAGGTTACATTGTATGAGGAACAGATGAAATTTAATACAGTGACTGCCTTATAGGAGTCACTGTGGTTCAGGTCCTTTCCTCTGTTTTGTAGTTCTATAATAGAAGTTCATGCCTTTGTCATGATATCAAGAATTCATCTGCATTTAGGTTAACCTGTCCACATGAACCAAACTCTTGTTAAACTGTTCAGTAAACCACACTGTTAGGAATAAAACTGTCAAAGGGACAGTGCTGACTAGATCCTTTTTTCCTTATAGAAAAAGTTTTGTATGTTTCATCGATTTGGTGAGCACATTCAAGAGTGAGCATTTAGTTTGGGTGATTTTGATATGAGTCACAAGACTTTAAGATCTCTTGGTATCCACACAGTAAGAAGTTCTTTGGCAGATTGATTAGAATTTTTCATTGCTTTAAGGAAACCCTATTACTGGGTATCCTGAAGAGATATTGATAAAGCTTTTCTCTTAAATTTATGTAAATGATCGTTTATAGTTAACAGAGTATATTATAATCATTTGTTTATTCAGCTTTGTATCCTTAGTATACCTCGAGTGATCTAAAACATAGACACTTAGTAAATATTTGAGTTACTCGATGGTTGCAGAATAATGTTAACAGAACTTATATGGAGTCAGTGAACTTGAGGCTATCTAGGCATTTGGCCTTGGACGGATTACTTAACTGCTGCTTTTTCTCAGGAGTTACGTGTGATGTTGTTATGTGTTGCACTTAGGGGCACAGTGTTTGGCACAGAGAAAATGCTTGATAAATAACATTAAATCATTAAATCATTATCATGATCCAATAAATCCAGTAAATCACTAATCTTACCCTTATGTTTAGGTTTTATTATTCAGATTTTCAGAAGATATCCATTTATGCTCTTTTGCTTGCAGTTGACAAAGTTTAAACTGAGTTCAGTTAGCTTTAGCAAAAAAGAATTTACTTGATTGCTTTACTGGGAAGTTCTAGCTAATCTGTCTTCAAATAAAACTGGATTTAGGGCTTTTTATAATGTTAGATATCTCTCCTTTCCCTCTTTCCTTTATTGTTAGACAAGGTAGGATGGCTGCTAGGAGCTCATGACTTAACACTTTTCACGATCCTAGTCAGGAAGCAGGAAAAATGAGACCATCCCCATCCTGCTTTGCTCCAGCAAAAGTCCTGGAGAGAGCTTCTATTGACTCAGCTTGAATCTTATCCAACCAGAAGTAATTACTGTGACCCAAGAGATGAGTGAGTACTCTGGCTCATTTATCTCTTCGTTGGGCTCCAGGGTACAGTGTCAACCCTGCTCAGACTGTGTGAAAAGGGTTTAATTCGCAAAAAAGTTTGCTGGGCATATGAAAACTATGGTTGTTTCTCCCATGTTAAAAACTGAGTAAATGCTGTATCTTTGAGATAATTCTAAATAATTCAGATGCTTGGTAAACATCTTTAAAAAGCACAGGACCCCTTTCCCCAAACTAAGAGTACTCTGGCCAAAGGTGTCAGTAATGCTAAAACTGAGACCCTTTACTAGATTAATTGAGAATTAGATGGGCTACTTAGGGAAAAAAGTCAAAGAAATAAGGTATTTGCAAATTTTCATGCTTGCATGATGTAAGTTTTAGAGTAAAATTACTCAGCACTAGCAGAGGATTGTGTGAATTGTTGTTTCTAATGAACATTAGACAAATTATTGATTCTTAAGTCACTTACTGAAAAATGAACACATATATTACCCTTGTGTTTCCTGTTCTATTTAGAGCATAGTCAGAAGTCATATATGTGTCATTTATATGTCATACCCTTAGTGTTGAAACAGGCAGTTCCATTAATCTACACGTAGGAAAAGCTCAGACAACTTAAAATTCATGTCATTAATCACAGTGTGACCTTTTAAGAATGTGGAAATTTCTGTGGTGAACCACATTATTACATCTTACTAATTATGTTTTAGCATTTCATCCTCACAATATATTGATTAGGTAGAATTTTTACTTGAGCACTAAAATGTATTGACACAGAAACCAGAGGTTAATAAATTCATTTATTTATTCATATTTATTTGTAGTCACTAGGAATTTCCCAGATTGTCAAAGTTTATGATTTTGTGGTAGTAGTTTTGCAGTTTTCTGCATTAGTCTTTCCCTTTCTTACCCCCAACACACACATAATGAACTTCATTAAATTATTTTGAATTCATTTTGCCTGTCTGACACACTTTAAAATGCCACAAGAAGCACTTCCCCAATTAACCTGTGTTAATATATTTTGTGAACTCTTGCCTTCTGAACTCTTTCACTTAATCACTTGTAAATTATTTTTCAGTAATATAAGGTAGATAAACTTATGATTGCTTTTTAGAAGTTCTAATATTTAAATTTGGTAATTCATTAGAATGAAGTAGTTTCAGAAGATGCTATTACATTTCAGTGATGGGGATCTTTCAAAATCCAGCGTGTTCATGAAGTTATACTAATTATTTATAATGGAGTATTTTTTCTTTTTATTGCTGTTATATTTATAGAGGTTAATGTCATATTTAAAGAGATCATTCCTCCGTATTTTCTTGTGTTTTATCGTGGAAGTCGAGTTTCTCTTGGCATTTAGTCATTCTTCAATAGACATTTAATAAATATCAACTGTGTTTCCTGTTCTATTTAGAGCATAGTCAAAAGTCATATTTTATTTAGAATATAAACTTAACTGCCAAATAATCCATCTACCTCTGGAACCAATTAAGGCAGTGTGGTTTATTCTCTGAGTATTCTAGCTGTTCTCAACTGTGTCGTTTAAAAAAAACTTTTTAAACAATTTTATATTTTTATTTTTGGCTGTGCTGGGTCTTTGTAGCTGCATGGGCTTTTCTCTACTTGCAGTAGATTGGGGTGCACGGCCTTCTCATTGTGGTGACTTCTCTTGTTGTGCAGCACGGACTCTAGGGCACATGGGCTTCAGTATTTGTGGTTCCTGGGCTCTAGAACACAGGCTCAGTAGTTGTGGCACACAGGCTTAGTTGCTCTGTGGCACATGGAATCTTCCTGAACCAGGAATCATTGTCGTTTTTAATTTATAGTAATTGTGTAGCTTTAAGTATCATATTCTCAGGGTTATCCTGTCTGGCTGAGGTGCATGCATGTTCAATTGCAGTCATGTCTGACTCTTTGTGATCCCATGGACTATGGCCTGCCAGGCGTCTTGTCCATGGAATTTTCTAGGCAAAAATACTGAAATGGGTAGCCATTCCCTTCTTCAGGGGATCTTCCTGACCCAGGGATCGAATGTAGGTCTTCTGTATTTCAGGCAGTTTCTCTACTGTCTGAGCCATGTCTGTGTACTCAGTTTAAATAACTATGTGTTTGTAACGTGTGACTTGGGACTTCCAGATTGACTCCAGAAGTATCTCTCAGGTAGCGTGTGTTTGTTTCATAGGCCCAGTGTGGGAGTATCTGGAAGAACACTGGGGACTCAGGGACCCACCCTCCATTGTCTTCTTCCTGAGTCAGGGTTTCATTGAAAGGCACTGTCCATCTCCCACTCTCGCCCCAAGAATATATGGGCTGTAGTATGGAAACAGGCTGAACAGAGCCCAGAAGTCAATAGCAGTATATCAAATTTCCTTTATCATGATCATGGGAGTTTATTGTATTTACAGTTTAGAGATTTTAGTAGGGTTATACCAGTGGGTTAGAAAAAGGATGCAGTTTACTAAGGAAAAATTTCTAGAGATTGTCTTTTGATCTGTACTCTTTTGGGAAACAAGAGTATAATATTTTGAAATGTTTGTGTGTAGTGACAGGGGAGTGGGCAGGGATAAGGTAATTTATAAGAAAACACTTAACACAGTTCCTGGTATGTGTCAAACAAGGAAGTTTGACACTGTTAGCTATCCTTTGACTCTTAAATTCAAAGTCTTTTCTCTAGCTGGCTCCTTTCTATTGGCATCTAAGTGGTTATGTCTCCTATCTTGGGCTTCCCTGGTGATTCATCAGTTAAGGATCCGCCTGCAAGGCAGGAGCCACAGAAAGACAAGGGCTCGATCTCTGAGTCGGGAAGATTCCCCTGGAGGAGGGCATGGCAGCCCACTTCAGTATTCTTGCTGGGAGAATCCCATGGACAGAGGAGCCTGGCAGGCTACAGTCCATAGGATCACAAAGAGTCAGACACAATTGAAGTAACTTAGCATGCACTCACATCTCCTATCTTTAAACACCAACAAACAAAACCAAAAAGTTCTTCAGCTATGCTTCTTCTCTAGCTACTTACTTTGCCTTCCTCCCTCATAGTGGGTCTTTTTTTCAAAAGAGGTTTCTGCTTCTTCACCACCTGTTTCTTCCTCAGTCCTCTCCAGTATGGCTTTGCCTTCCATTTCTGCACAGAAACAGTTTTTTAAAGGTTCACCTCTTCATTAGTAAATCCAGTGCACTTTTAAAATCTTCATCCTGGGGAGAACAAGATGGCGGAGGAGCAGGTGGATGTGTGGTACATCTCTCTCCATGGATACATTCAGGAATACACCTTCAGACATAGAATTGCATGCAGAACTCAGGACAGGAGTACCTGACCAGAGGAAAAGAATATATAGAGCCACCAAAACCTTGATAGGATGAAGTAACTAGGGGGAGAAATGGAAGTGTTAGTAGGACTGGACCTGCCCTCAACAGGTGGAGGAACTGAAGCAGTGGTCTGATCCCCACACTGGGGCAGTTGTCTGAGTCAGAGGAGAAAAATTTAAGGCTGAGAGTGAAACAGCTGATCTGTGGCAGCCTAAATGGAATGAGAATCAGACAGTCCTTGCCACAGCCATACAAACCCCAGACAGGGACGCAGGTCTCGTGGATGATGCGGTGACTGGGACCTGGAGTTTAGGGATTGTGGAGCAATCCCAGGGCAAGGTCTGCTGTTGACTGGAGAGAACAGATCTAGGGGATGTGAGGGAGGAGATTGTGGTGGAAAATGCCTGTGGAGGAAAGCCGGGCAGCCGTGGAAGCAAGGTGATACTGCTGAGTCATGTGTAGGGGCTGGAGCCATAGCCTCTCTCCGCACACTGCTAGCATTGGCAGCTGAACAATAGGGAGGCTGACCCAGCAAATAGCTGATGCACTGAAGTGTAGAGCAGGACCCCAGCCAGGGGGCCCTCTATGTGCCTGACACTCTGAACAGTAGAGAAGGACCCCAGGCAAGGGAGCCCTGTAAGTGCCTGAATGGGCAGAGCTACAGAGAAAGACTGGCCAAAGAGGCCTTCTGATTGCCAGCTGCAAGAGGCTCGAGAAAAGACTGATAAGGCCATAACGCCTGTGGCAGAAGCAGTCAGTGTCCCTGCACAACTTGGCGCCGCCAGAGTTCCCGCAAGCCAAGCAGCTGCGTCACCTTCACACTCAACTCTCACTGGGGCAGAGCTGCCATAGGCAAAAAAGTCTTGGTCTGTGCTCACAGGGTCGCTTCGATAGTGTCTGACTCTTTGCGACCCTGTAGACTCTGGCCTGCCAGGCTTCTCTGTCAGGGAGGGGGGTTCTCCTGGTAAGAATACTGAAGCGTATTGGCCAATACTGGTTGCCATACTCTTCTAGAGCCCTGTATTTCCTGCTGCCCTAGCCGCCAACTCCCCTGAGTACCTGGTGCTGCCAGAACCCCTATGACCCAAGCAGCTGCACCACCTCCACACCTGGCCCTCACAGGGGCAAACCCAAGTCCTCCAGGGCAGTCTCAGGAGCAAACCCCAGGGGATGATTCACATCCAGAGGTGGAAATAAAACCACAGTTGAAACCCAGGGGTAGTGTGGCTAAGGAAGAACACCCAAAACCTTCCCACCAGCTGTACAAGCTGCAGATTAAATCCACACGATCAACTGGCCAGACTCTGTGTCTGTGGAATATGTAAAAGGTCATTGAGAGTGCCCACAAAATAAAACACACCAGTCCTGTTAGCTGTGGGCATTGGAGGCAAGAACACACAGGAGTAGGACCAGATAAGAATCTGAACTGCCCCCACAGCAGGTCAGAGATCAGCAGTGTCATCCTAGGGCATCCTAGGGAGGTGAGTGGACAGTGACTTCCAGTGAGGGAAAGGACTCTGACAGCAGTGACTCAAGAAAAACATTTGTTATTCTTATGTTTTGACTTGTTCTATAGATTCTTTTTTTCTACCCGCCCCCCCCCCCCCCCGTTGTAGTTTTTTATTTCATTGGCACTAGGAAATCTAATTAAACTTTTGAGCTTTTTTTTTTTCCTCAGTCACATAAAAAAAACATTTTTTATTGTTATAAACCTCTGCCTCTACATTGGGCTTCTGCAGTTCTGTGGAGTTCCCCCCCCTCCTTTTTTTTCTTTCCTCTTTTTTAATTTTAATGTTTTAAACATACTGTTTTTTCTACATTTATTCCTTTGTTTGCTTTTCCTACTGTTATTTTCATTGCTTTATTCCCCACTTAGCACCTGCTTTAGTTTTGTTTTCCAGTTTGTGCTTTAGTTAGTTTTTTTCTTAACCGGTAAATATAATTTTTGATTTTCTGTTCGCCAGGCCAGCTACTGTAATTTATTTTTGTTGGACTGTTTTGACTTTGCTCATGGATGTATATGTATATGTATGTTCCATTATTTAAATTATTATTTGCCTGATTTTGTAACTGCCATTTGTCTGGGGTTCATTTTTGGCCTCTCATTTTTGGATATTTGTTTTAATCTCAGTTAATGCCATGGCAAACCACTTGTGAAATCTTTGTTTCTGACTAGAGATCAAGTCCTGAGCCTTTGGAGTGGGAGCACTGACTCCAAGGCCCTAGACTACTGGAGAACTAACACTAGGGATGTCACATAGTGAGAACTCACACAAAGGAAACCACTTGAATACAGGACCTAGCATCACCCAACCACCAGTAGCAACCTGTGCAGGACACCTCATCTAAACAACAAACAAAACAAAAATACAAACCTCATCATCAGAAGACTGGATTACCACCTCACTCAGCCTTGCCTATCAGAGGAAAAGCAAACAAACAAAAACTCAGCACAAATCTCACCCTGTTAAGCTTACACAAACCACTGGACCAACCTTAGGGCAGAAACCAAAAGAAAGAAAAAATTTACCTTGAAGTCACCTTGGGAAAGGAGACCTCAAACAATAAGTTTGAAGAAAGAAAAAAAAGAAAGAAAATGCAGAGAAAGACTGCACAAATGAAGGAGCAAACTAGAAACACAGAAGTGAAAATAAATGAGGAAATAGGCAAACTACCTGAGAATTCAGAATAATCATAGTAAAGATCAAAAACCTTGAAAACAAAGTGAAGCAAATGCAAGAATCAATTAACAAAGACCTAGAAGAATTAAAGAATAAACATACAGAGACAATACAATTACTGAAATTAATAAATCTCAGTAATGCTCTAGGAGGAGTCAATAGCCGAATGTCTGAAGCAGAAGAACAAATCAATGAGCTGGAAGATAAAATGATGGAACTAACTTCTGAAGAGCAGAATAAAGTAAAAAGAATGAAAAGAACGAAGGATCGTCTCAGAGACCTCTGGGACAATATCAAACGCACTAACATTCCAATTATAGGGGTCCCAGAAGAAGAGAAAAAGAAAGGGTATGAGAAAATTTTTGAAGAGATTATAGTTAAAAATTTCCCCAACATGGAAAAGGAAATAGTCAATCAAGTCCAAGAGGCACAAAGAGTCCCATACAGGATAAACCCAAGGAGAAACACGCCAAGACACATACTAATCAAACTAACAAAAACTAAAAGAAAGAATTTTAAAAGTAGCAAGGGAGAAGCAACAAGTAACATACAAGGAAAACCCCATACGCTTAGCAGCTGACATTTCAGCAGAAACTCTGCAGGCCAGATGGGAATGGCAGGATGTATTTAATGTACTGAAAGGGGAAAATCTACAAACAAGATTACTGTATCCAGCAAGGGTCTCATTCGGAATTAATGGAGAAATAAAGTTTTTCAGACCACCAAAAGTTAAGAGAATTCAGTACCACCAGACAGGCTTTAACAATAAATGTTAAAGGGACTTACATAGTCAAGAAATACAAGAAAAATGATCTATAAAGTCAACCCTAAGCAATTAAGAAAATGGCAATAGCAACATATATATCAATAATTAATTTAAATGTAAATGGATTAAATGCCCCCACCCTAAGACAGACTGGCTGAGTGGATATAAAAATAAGACCCATATATATGCTGTCTACAAGAATCCCACTTCAGACCTCAAGATACAGACTGAAAGTGAGAGGATGGAAGAATATATTCCATGCAAATGAGAAGCAAAAGAAAGCTGAAGTAGCAATCCTCCTATCAGACAAAATAGACCTTAAAATAAAGACTATTACAAGAGGACACTTGTAATAGGAAGAACACTGCATAATGGTCCAGGGATCGATCCAAGAAGACATAACAATTGTAAATACCTATGCACACAACATAGGAGCACCTCAATATATAAGACAAACACAGACATAAAAGGAGAAGTTGACAGTTAACACAATAATAGTAGGAGACTTAACACCCCACTCACACCAATGGACAGATCATCAAGACAGAAAATTAATAAGGAAACACAGGTCTTAAGTGATACATTAGATGAGATGGATCTCATTGATATCTTCAGGACATTCCATCCAAACGCAGAAGAATACACCTTCTTCTCAAGTGCACATGGGACATTCCCCAGGATAGTCCACATCTCAGGTCACAAATCAAACCTCAGTAAATTTGAGAAAATTGAAATCGTATCAAGCATCTTTTCCAACCACAGCACTATGAGACTAGATATCAGTTACAAGAAAAGATCTGTAAGAAATACAAATACATGGAGGTTAAGCAACACATTTCTGAATAACCAACAGGTTACTGAAAAAATCAAAAGGGAAATCAAGTAATTTCTAGAAACAAATGACAATGAAAAAATGACAACTCAAAACCTCTGGGATACAGCAAAAGCAGTTCTAAGAGTGAAGTTTATAACAATACAATCCTACCTCAAAAAACAAGAAAAACATCAAATAGACAACCTAAACTTTACACCTAAAACAACCGGAAAAAGAACAAAAAAAAAAAAACCTGAAATTAGTGGAAGGAAAGAAATAATAAAGATCTGTGCAGAAATAAAAAGAAATGAAAGAGACAATTAGTAAAGATTAATAAAACTAAAAGCTTGTTCTTTGAGAAGGTAAAATTGACAAGCCTTTAGCCAGACTCATCAAGAAAAGAAAGAGAAGAGAATCAAATCAACAAAATTAGAAATGAAAAAGGAGAGGTTACAGCAGACAACACAGAAATACAAAGGATATAAGAGACTATTATGAACAACTATATGGCAATAAAATAGATAACCAGGAAGAAATGGACAGATTCTTAGAAAAGTTCAATCTCCCGAGACTAAACCAGGAAGAAACAGAAATTAATGAACAACCCAATTACAAGCACTGAAATTGAATCTGATCAAAAATCTCCCAAAAAACAAAGTCACAGAATCAGATGGCTTCACAGGAGAATTGTATCAAACATTTAGAGAAGAGCTAATCCCTCTCTTTCTAATACTCTTTCAAAAAATTGCAGAGGAAGGAACGCTTCCAAACTCATTCTGTGAGGCCACTATCACCCTGATACCAAAACCAGACAAAGACAACACAAAAAAAGAAAACTTCAGGCCAGTGTCACTGATGAACATAGATGTAAAAATCCTCAACAAAATTTTAGCAAACAGAATTCAGGAACACATTGAAAAGCTCTTACACCGTGATCAAGTTGGGTTATTCGAGGGATGCAAGGATTCTTCAGTATGCGCAAATGAATCAGTGTGATACACCATATTAACAAATTGAAAGATAAAAACCATATGATCATCTCAACAGATACAGAAAAAGCATTTGACAAAATTCAGCACCCATTTATGATTAAAATTCTTCAAAAAATGGGCATAGGAAGAACCTACCTCAACATAGTAAAGGCCATATATGATAAGCCTACAGCAAACATTATTCTCAGTGGTAAAAACTTTAAAGCATTTGGCCTATGATCAGGAACAAGACAAGGGTGTCCACTTTCACTGGTGTCCATTATTCAGCATAGTTCTGGAAGTCCTAGCTACAGCAATCAGAGAAGAAAAAGAAAAAAAAAGGAATCCAGATCGGAAAAGAAGAAGTAAAGCTCTCACTGTTTGCAGGTGATATGATACTGTATGTAGAAAACCCTAAAGATAGTATCAGAAAATTAGTAGAGCTAATCAGTGAATTTAGCAAAGTTGCAGGATACAAAATCAATACATAGAAATCACTTGCATTTCTATATACCAATAATGAAAAATCAGAAAAATAAATTAAGAAATCAATCCCATTCACCATTGGAACAAAAAGAATTAAATATCTAGGAATAAACTTACCTAAGGAGACAAATGTACACAGAAAATTATAAGATACTAATGAGAGACATCAAAGACGGCATAAACTGATGGAGAGATATCCCATGTTCCTGGGTAGGAAGAATCAATATTGTGAAAATGACTATACTACCAAATGCAGTCTACAGATTCATTGTGATCCCCATCAAATTACCAATGGCATTTTTCACTACAACAAAAATTTTCACAATTCATATGGAAACACAAAAGATCCTGAATAGTCAAAGCAGTCTTGAGAAAGAAGAATGGTGCTGGAGGAATCAACCTTCCTGACTTCAGATTATACTACAAAGCTACAGTCATCAAGACAGTACGGCACTGGCACAAAAACAAAAATAACAGACCAATGGAACAAGATAGAAAGCCCAGAAATAAACCCATGCACCTATGGGAACCTTATTTTTGACAGAGGAGGCAAAAATACACAATGGAGCAAAGACAGCTTCTTCAATAAATGGTACTGGGAAAGCTGGACAGCTTCGTGTAAAAGAATGAAATTGTAACACTTCCTAACACCATACACATAGATAAACTCAAAATGGATTAAAGACTTACATGTAAGACCAGAAACTATAAAACTTTTAAGAGTAAAACATAGGCAGAACACTCAATGACATAAATCAAAGCAAGATCTTCTATGACCCACTTTCTAGTGTAACAGAAATAAAAACAAAAGTAAACAAGTTGGACCTGATTAAACTTAAAAACTTTTGCACAGCAAAAGAAACTATAAGCAAGGTGAAAAGACGGCCATCAGAATGGGAGAAAATAATAGCAAATGAAACAACTGACAAAGAATTAATTTCCAAAATATACAAGCAGTTCATACAACTCAATGCCAGAAAAACAACCCAATCAAAAAGTGGGGACAAGACCTGAACAGACATTTCTCCAAAGAAGACATACAGATGGCTAACAAACACATGAAAAGATGCTCAGCATCACTCATCATTAGAGAAATGCAAATCAAAACTACAGTGAGATACCTCACACCGGTCAGAATGGCCATCTTTGAAAAGTCTACAAACAATAAATGCTAAAGAGGGTGTGAAGAAAAGGGAATGCTCTTGCACTGTTGGTGGGAATGTAAATTGATACAACAACTATGGAAGATAATATGGAGATTCCTTAAAAAACTAGGAATAAAACAACCATATGACTCAGCAATCCCACTCCTAGGCATATACCATGAACAAACAAAATTGAAAAAGACACATGTATCCCATTGTTGATTGCAGCACTGTTTATTTACAATAGCTAGAAAATGGAAGCAACCAAGATGTCCATTGACAGATGAATGGATAAAGAAGTAGTGGTAATGTACAGGATGAAATATTACTCAGCCCTAAAAAGAAATGCATTTGAGTCGGTTCTAAAGGTGGATGAACCTAGAACCTATTATACAGAGTGAAGTGAGTCAGAAAGAGAAAGATAAATATCATATTCTAATGCATATATACATTCAGAAAACTAAGATCATGGCATCTGGTCCCATCACTTCATGGCAAATAGATGGGGAAACAGTGGAAACAGTGTCAGACTTTATTTTTCTGGGCTCCAAAATTACTGCAGATGGTGATTGCAGCAATGAAATTAAAAGACGCTTACTCCTTGGAAGGAAAGTTATGACCAACCTAGACAGCATATTTAAAAGCAGAGACATTACTTTGCCAACAAAGGTCCATCTAGTCAAGGCTATGGTTTTTCCAGTGGTCATGTATGAATGTGAGAGTTGGATGATGAAGAAAGCTGAGCACCAAAGAATTGATGCTTTTGAACTGCGGTGTTGGAGAAGACTCTTGAGAGTCCCTTGGACTGTAAGGAGATCCAACTAGTCCATCCTAAAGGAGATCAGTCCTGGGTGTTCATTGGAAGGACTGATGTTGAAGCTGACACTCCAATACTTCGGCCACCTTATGCAAAGAGTTGACTCATTGGAAAAGACCCTGATGCTGGGAGGGATAGAGGGCAGGAGGAGAAGGGGATGACAGAGGATGAGATGGGTGGATGGCATCACCGACTCGACGGGCATGAGTTTGAGTAAACTCTGGGAGTTGGTGATGGACAGGGAGGCCTGGCGTGCTGTGATTCATGGGGTCGCAAAGAGTCGGACACGACTGAGCGACTGAACTGAATTGACTGAATGCATAGAGACGGAATGTAGAAAAATGGTACTGAAGAATTTATTTACAGGGCAGCAATGGAGAAACAGACATAGAGAATAGACTTACGGACATGGGGAGAGGGGAGGAGAGGGTGAGATGTGTGGAACCAGTAACATGGAAACTTACATTACCATATGTAAAATAGATAGCCAACAGGAATTTGCTATATGGCTGAGGATACTCAAACGGGCTCTGTATCAATCTAGAGGAGTGGGATGGGATGGGAGATGGGAGGGAGGTTCAAAAGGGAGGGGATATATGTGTACCTATGGCTGATTCATGTTGAGGTTTGAGAGAAAATTCTGTAAAGCTGTTCAGTCGCTCTCTTGTGTCCAACTCTTTTGTGACCCCACAAACTGCAGCATGCCAGGCCTCCCTGTCCATCACCAACTCCCAGAGTCCACCCAAACCCATGTCCATTGAGTCAGTGATGCCATCCATCCATCTCATCATCTGTTGTCCCCTTCTCCTCCTGCCCTCAATCTTTCCCAGCATCAAGATCTTCTCACATGAGTCAGCTCTCCACATCAGGTGGCCAAAGTATTGGAGTTTCAGCTTCAACATTAATCCCTCCAATGAATACCCAGGACTGATCTCCTTTAGGATGGACTGGTTGGACCTCCTTGCAGTCCATGGGACTCTCAAGAGTCTTCTCCAACACCACAATTCAAAAGCATCAGTTCTTCGGCACTCAGCCTTCTTTATAGTCCAACTCTCACATCCATACATGACTACTGGGAAAACCATAGCCTTAACTCGACAGACCTTTGTTGGCAAAGTAATGTCTCTGCTTTTTAATATGCTGTCTAGGTTGGTCATAACTTTCCTTCCAAGGAGCAAGCATAAAGCAATTATCTTTCAATAAAAATTAAATTAATTTAAAAAATCCTTCATCCTGCTTGTTTAACAGAATTTTAAAAGTCTGTTATATTCTGAAGGGTTTTTCCCCCTTAGCTGCTGTGTTGCCATACTTTTGATGTTTTGTCTGTCTTGTGACTGTTCCTTCTTAATTTCATGTTTTTGTGTCCCTGTCAGGTAGAATCCACAAGGCTCTTGTCTTAGTTTCTTTTCCACTCCTGTCACTTTATTTTTTTCTTCTTTTTTTTCTCTCTCACTTTAAAGATTTTGATGAAATTTGGCCTTAAGTTTTTTTATAGTGGAAATTCTCATGAAATCTAAATGCTTTTTTTTAAAAAAAATAATGACTTTTGTTATTATGAAAATGATTTACACTTAAAACAATACGTTTTCAAGCATCATGGAAAAGTGCAAAGATGTAAGAAAAAATTGTCCCAAATCCCACCACCAGGAAATAAGCAGTGTTGACATCTGGTGAGCATTTTTAGACATCCCTATTCAGAAATCATAATTATAGTTTAACATTATTTAGTGTGTCACAAGTGTTTTAAATCCCTAAAATCTTGTTTAATAGGGTTGTTTTCCCTGTTTCTCAAATGAGGCAGAAAGAAGGAAAATAACTTGCCAGGGTCATACAGATATTACTAATTAAGTGTTGGTAGTGCTATTCAAGTGCTTCCCTGGTGGCTTAATCAGTAAAGAATCCACCTGCAAGCTGGAGACCTGGGTTCAATCCCTGGGTTGGGAAGATCTGGAGAGGCCCATGGCAACCCACTCCAGTATTCTTGCCTGGAGAATCCCCATGAACAGGAGCCTGGTGGGCTACAGTCCATGGGGTCACAAAGAGTCAGACACAACTGAGTGACCAAGCACAGCACAGCACAGTGCTGTTCAAGCTAAGAGAGCTTGGAATTTGGTAAGTCAGACCAGATCTAAAAGGGGCTTAAAGTGGTACCTGTCTGTCTAGATTGCTTAACACTTAGAAATATTGCCTCAGAATAAAGTCAAGCAGGTAGTTGGACCACGCTTTACCTCTTAGTTGTCAGCATTTTGGCTCTAAGTATGAGTTATTTGTTCAATATGTGTTAACAAAAACTTGTCTGAATTTTTGGCATTATTTTTAACATTATATTTTACTAATTTAGTATATGAAAATGATGATCAACTCCTGTGGGACCCTGAATACTTACCAGAAGACAAAGTGATTGTGTTTCTTAAGGATGCATCTAGAAGAACAGGTGATGAGAAAGGTGTAGAAGCAATTCCTGAAGGATCTCACATAAAAGACAATGAACAGGTACATGAATAAGAAATAACTTAAAATTTTCCCAAAATATATTAACCACATATATGTATAAGTGCTGTCACAGTATTTTTCTCTCCACCAGTGTTCCTATACAGATGGTCTCTGACTTAACAAAGGATCAGCCTAAAATTTTTTGACTCTATAATTGGTATGAAAGCAATATGCATTCAGTAGAAATCATGCTTTGAATTTTGATCTTTGCCTGGGCTAGA
Source organism: Dama dama (assembly GCF_033118175.1). Lineage (NCBI taxonomy): Eukaryota > Metazoa > Chordata > Mammalia > Artiodactyla > Cervidae > Dama > Dama dama. The sequence goes on along the minus strand of NC_083700.1, from coordinate 75,929,604 downwards.
GTTGAACATCTTTTGTGATGGTGGGCAGTGGCAGAAAGCCATACCTCCCAGTCAGTCATGCAGTCACAAGGGCAAACAACTGATAAACAACCATTCTGAATCCATACCACCATTCTTTTTCGCTTTCAGTACAGTATTCAGTAAATTAGGTGAGATAGTCAACACTTTATTATAATACAGGCTTTGTGTTGGATGATTTTGCCCAGCTGTAAGCCAAGTATGTGTTTTAAGCACATTTAAGGTAGGCTCAGCGAAGTGACGATGTTCAGTAGGTGAGGTGTATAAAGTGCATTTTCAGCTTGACATATTTTCAACTTAGGATGGGTTTTTTGGGACCCATTGTAAGTAGAGGAAGCTCTGAAATGTCATCAGCAGGGAGTCTGAGGTTGTAATCTGCATAATATACGTAGTATTGACAACACTCATTGGTATTTTAGCCTCAGTAGAAATTTTGATATTTTGCCTGTATGTATTTTTTTATTAGGCTTTTTGAACTTCCGTTGCATATCCCAGAGAATCGGTGGATATCATTAAGCTGGGAATACTCATCTGGGATAATGTAATTCTTTACCTAGTAGAACAGTGCCTACCATGAACCTAATAACAGCATTAGATACTTTACTTTTTTCACCAATGCTTTTTTTTTTCTGATTGTTTAAAATTATCTTTGAATAGAAACATGAAAAAAAAGAAAGGACTTGTGATTATTATAAGATGATTTCCTTTTATTTCTAAATTCCTAAAAAACCATGCCACTGCTAGAGGTTTGCTTATCCAGTACTTTCTACATATTTAGAGGCAGTTAATTATCAGGAATGAATTATGTTTGTTTTTCTTTAGTGTTTTTTATGTTGCACTCACTGGAATTATTTGTCCTCCAGAAAGGATGGAGACACTGGATTCTAGAAAAGCCTTTACTCAGTTAAGAAATTGTCACCTTGAATTGTTCATAGTCCAGGTTACATATTGAAGCCTTTTATTTTTCTAGGCATTGTATGAATTAGTTAAATGCAATTTTGATACAGAAGAAGCATTGAGAAGATTAAGATTTAATGTAAAAGCAGCTAGAGGTAAGCATAAATATTAACTTTGTTTTCATGATATTGCAGAAGTGTAAAACTTAAGCTATTAAATTTTTTGAAATTTTAAAAGTTTAAAAATTTTTAACTAGGTATATCCTAAATTTATTAATACTAATCTTTCTGAATTTAGTAAATATTTGTTGGATAACAGTTTGTCATAACTTGTTAAATAACTTGTATATAACGTAAGTATTACACAAAGCATTATGGGGAATGGGGTTAATATTGTCCTTTCCTTTATGAGAAAATAAGACCATTTAAATAAAAATACATAATGCCTTTCAGCTTCAAGGCATTTATAAATATTTTCTTACTTGATCTTGGTAATGGTCCTGTGAACTGAGTAAAGTGACAGATGTTACCTTCACTGTAAAAATGATGAGAACTGAGGTCTCTTTGCTGAGGGAAGCATGCTTCATAAATAATGAAGCCATAGCTAGAATTCTTTTGTCACTCTTAAACTGGCTCCCACCCCACTTCACTAAGGGTACTGTTATATATCATTGTGTAACCAGTGAAAGCATTCATTCAACAAAAATGGAAGGGCCTACTAAATTGTGAGGCTTTAACTATAAACAAGGCCCCTGAACTCTCGGTGTTTGGAGCCTAGGTAGGAAAGCTGAAAAATAGTTCTGAGTTCTTCCAAGGAGAATTCGAGGGTGCAGTTCAAACTTACTGCAGTGGGACTTTACCTAGTTCGGGGAAAGAATGAGGCGGTAAAAGAAAGCTTCTAAAACAAAATGATATTTTTACTGGGCTATAAACGAATTAGCTAGGTGAAAGGGGGGATGAGATAAGAGGCATGAAATAACCTCTAGACAAAGGGAAGAGCATGTACAAAGTCTAAAGAAAGAAAGAAAATAATGAGTTTAAGGAATTGAAAGGTGACTGGTTTAGTTGGATCATAAAGAATAGGGAGGAAATGGCCTAAGTTGAGGTTGAAGAGTTAGGGACTAAATCATCCAAAATTTTATTAAATAAGGATGTTTTGTTACTTTATCTTTTGAAGCCATCAATAGTAGAACTCAGGAGTAAAATACTTCCGTTGTTACCAAAAGTTATATTTTTATTTACAGTTTTGTTACGTGCAGCATTTGGGAGAATATTGCTTAACAGTTTCCTTCCCCCTCTTTCCCACCCCCCACCCCCCAATTTTGTCAGAGGAATTATCTGTTTGGACGGAGGAAGAGTGCAGAAATTTTGAACAAGGGTTGAAGGCCTATGGAAAGGACTTTCATTTGATTCAGGCTAATAAAGTAAGTAATGATATATGTTGTCTCTTTTTATAAAAATAAATTTAGTTAACCTCGGTCATATGAAATCTACTATATTTTCTAATGTTAAAAGTTCTATAGTGAATATTTAATATGCTAGTATTTAGAGGATTATAAAAGCATGCCTAGACTTCCTGGCATATATTTGCAAAGTGACTGTTCCCAGTGTGTGGTATTTATTGGAAACTTTTAAGAACTGTCTGCTTAAAACTATGTTTATCAGCTTCTGGATGGGATGTGTGAGTACAATGTAATTACTTAAAACTATTTTCCACAAACTGGTTAACAGATTTTTCTTTAAACTTGGAAACTTGAAAGCATTTTTACCATGAAAATATTTACAATGAAAATTTTTTTATGTTTGCTTAAGTCCTGAGTGTTCTAAAATCAGATACCTAATATTTAATTTGCTTTTAATTAAGATTTGATTTTCCATAAAAATACCTCTAAAAGTCAGCTTTATTATGCATTATATAATTTTATAATTTAGCATAATTTATCATGCCATATGAATATCAACTATACAGTGTTAACTTGTATCCCCCCAAATTTCATAATTACTTACAAATTTATTTAGGCTTAATTCTCTTAAACTGAAATCAGGTAAGATTTTTCATAGAACTACATAATTGTAAAGAATAAAAAATTGTGTTCCTAAGGAAAATTACAACAGGCAAAATTAAATCTCAAATATGGCAAATTAAGTAATGTCTAGGCTTATAAATGTCACATTTTTAGCTAATATAAATGACAAGGAACTTGGCTTTACATGTGCCCTCAAAGATGGTATATCAGATGTGTGATGGCTTACCTAGGGTGATGTTACAAGTATCTGGGCTTTATGGGCTTGAGTCTGAAGCTCTGTAAATAGTCTGTCCTCACATCCTCTTTTATATCTCTGGGTGTGATCGGATGGTTTTCACTTGATTTGTTTCAACACGTTTAACAGTATCCATTTTATGTTACATAAATAAAATAGTTGCTTACAAATTCTGAGTTGATTTTTCTCAATTTTGGTGTTCTTTATTGTTGATAATTTTGTTAATTGTGTTATTTGACATCAGATATAACTAATAAGACAGAAATTTTGAGTCTTAGCATTGATTAAAAAAAAGATGTAGCCAAACCATGTTAATGTTGTAACCAAGTCATCTGATAATCTCCAATATGGTGACTTCTCTGTGAAATGGCTGTATTATGCCAATGACTAGCTATATACATTTCTGATTTAAAGAAAAGCAAATGAACTTGGTTGAAAGGGCCAAGATTCTGAAAAAGTTTTCTAGCATTCCTGCTTAAATTCAAACAATACTGACCCAAGCATGCTATGGAGGGGGACCCCTGGGATGATAAGCTCATGTAACTCAAAGGAGCCACAATCCCCCCTGCCCCGAAATCCTTTTTAAGGAGTAAGAACTTAGTAGGTGACTTAAAACTATTAGCCAAACAAACACATGAAAAGATGCTCAACATCACTCATTATCAGAGAAATGCAAATCAAAACCACAGTGAGGTACCATTACACGCCTGTCAGGATGGCTGCTATCCAAAAGTCTACAAGCAATAAATGCTGGAGAGGGTGTGGAGAAAAGGGAACCCTCTTACACTGTTGGTGGGAATGCAAACTAGTACAGCCACTATGGAGAACAGTGTGGAGATTTCTTAAAAAACTGGAAATAGAACTGCCATATGACCCAGCAATCCCACTTCTGGGCATACACACCGAGGAAACCAGATCTGAAAGAGACACGTGCACCCCAATGTTCATCGCAGCACTGTTTATAATAGCCAGGACATGGAAGCAACCTAGATGCCCATCAGCAGATGAATGGATAAGGAAGCTGCAGTACATACACACCATGGAATATTACTCAGCCATTAAAAAGAATTCATTTGAATCAGTTCTAATGAGATGGATGAAACTGGAGCCCATCATACAGAGTGAAGTAAGCCAGAAAGATAAAGAACATTACAGCATACTAACACATATATATGGAATTTAGAAAGATGGTAATGATAACCCTATATGCAAAACAGAAAAAGAGACACAGATGTACAGAACAGACTTTTGGACTCTGTGGGAGAAGGCGAGGGTGGGATGTTTCAAGAGAACAGCATCGAAACATGTATATTATCGATGGTGAAACAGATCACCAGCCCAGGTGGGATGCATGAGATAAGTGCTCGGGCCTGGTACACTAGGAAGACCCAGAGGGATCGGGTAGAGAGGGAGGTGGGAGGGGGGATTGGGATGGGGAATACATGTAAATCCATGGCTGATTCATGTCAATGTAGGACCAAAACCACTACAATTATTGTAAAGTAATTAGCCTCCAACTAATATAAATAAATGAAAACAAAACAAAACAAAAAAACTATTAGCCAAAAAAAGTCTTAACATAATATTGAAATAAGACCTTGATTTCTTACTTATGAAAAATATTTGGGATGGTGTTATTTCAGTGTTAAAAAAGTCATCTGACCTATACCTAATTCACAGGTTTGTTCCAGTGAACCATAGGGAGGACAATTCTTAAGAGGGAGGGGAATAGTCCATTGAAAATATTCTTTGTTTTTACACCTAGAATTGAAATTTGGATCTTAATCATAGGTTGTATTATGCAGACTTACTTAATTGAGGATTTTTCATAATACTTTTGCATGCCACAAAATGTCTTTTCAATTTTTGCTTTCAGTAAAGTACAGTTGACTTGACAGTTGTCTTGTAGAATAAGATTCTGAAAAGGAAGCAAAAAACAGCTTGAGAAGGTGATTGGGGTTTTTGTTTTTAAAACCCTGATAAGCTTTGTCTTAACGCGACATGGGCCAAAGTCATGAAGTGTGATCAGAGGGGCAGAAAGAAGAATATGTGCCACCTAACAAAATAAGGATGTCATAAAGTTGACCTAAGGTCCAGTCAGTCCCACAAAAGATACCCAACTTCAGGATCAGAAACTTATGAGTTAAATCATATCATCTTGCATCTCAAACACTCAATTCAGATACACTTTTCCTTTTAAACTCCCAGTATTTTCTATGCAGCAACCCTACCAGCTCTACAAGCAAAGTAGCAAAAAAGGGAATTTTGTCCACATCATCTGCCAATCCCATATACTTAATATAGGGCAAGAGGAGCCATTTAGTTCCCAAATAGGTATAGCACAGTAAACCACTGGAGTGATTTTGTAAACAAATACTCAGTTCAGTCGCTCAGTCATGTCCGACTCTTTGCAACCCCGTGGACTGCAGGACGCCAGGCTTCCCTGTCCATCACCAATTCCCAGAGCTTACTCAAACTCATGTCCATCAAGTTGGTGATGCCATCCAACCGTCTCATTTTCTGTTGTCCCCTCCTCCCGCTTTCAATCTTTCCCAGCATCAGGGTCTTTTCAAATGAGTCAGTTCTTCACATCACGTGGCCAAAGTATTTTAGTTTCAGCTTCAGAATCAGTCCTCCCAATGAGTTTTCAGGACTGATTTCCTTTAGGATTGCTGGTTTGATCTCCTTGCAGCCCAGGGGACTCTCAAGAGTCTTCTTCAACACCAGTTCAAAAGCATCAATTCTTTGGAACTTAGTTTTCTTTATAGTTGGACTATACATCCATACATGACTACTGGAAAAACCATAGGTTTGACTAGATGGACCTTTGTTGGCAAAGTAATGTCTCTGCTTTTTAACATGCTGTCTAGGTTTGTCCTAGCTTTTCTTCCAAGGAGCAAGCATCTTTTAATTTCATGGCTGCAGTCACCATCTGCAGTGATTTTGGAGCCCAAAAAATAAAGCCTTACAAATAGCTGAGAAAAGAAGAGAATCTAAAGGCAAAGGAGAAAAGGAAAGATATATCCATTTGAAATAAATATTAGCATTTTTATAATAGCTTTTAACTCACTGGAATATTTTTAGCCTTTCTACAATGTAAGTAGCTGAGTCTGGATCAGTGTTGGGATTAGTAAGAGAATCCTTTAAATAAGGGCATTTAAATTCAGTCTTCCTAGGTGTTCTGTGAGTAAAAGTATTTGCAGATTTCTTATAACATTAATTTTAATTCAAATGCCACTGCCAGACATTTTTGATAAAGGAGTATTTATTTTTATAGTAAATGAATATGATAGTCTCTTTAAAAGCATAATGTTTAGTATCTGAAGAACTGTTGCCAATATATTATTTCTCTGAGTGGGAGCTTAGAAAGAGTAATTTTTAACTCAGCTGGTACTGTATTATATTTTATAACTGGTATTATTTATTACTTAAAGGTCAGCTAAATTTACTTTCAAACTTAAGATTTTTTTCATGAAATAACTCCTTTAAGGAGGAAATAATTCTTAAAAAGAAGTATTTGTTTCTTATAGGTTCGAACAAGATCAGTTGGTGAATGTGTAGCATTCTATTATATGTGGAAAAAATCTGAACGTTACGATTTCTTTGCTCAGCAAACACGATTTGGAAAAAAGAAGTATAATCTTCATCCTGGTGTAACGTGAGTTCATTTTTTCTTTTGAGTCATATTCACTAAGCTTTTCTAAATTTTTCTTGAGAGAATTGTGATTTTTAGACTCTTCTTTCTTTAAAAGGATAAAAGTTTACACTAATTTCAGTTTATCCATTTATTGACATCCTCATAGGGTATTTAGACTTTCAGTGTCTTATAAAACATTGTAAACTACAGTTCATATTATTTGAGACAGCAAATTTATCAAAGTAGATGTTAAGAGTATATGTTTTCAGTAGTATTCCTGAGAGGAGATGGATCAGAAGAGCTGTGAAAGCATGTTTTTGTTAAATTCTGTTCCACTCAGTATAAGCACATGCAGTTTTGATTTAATAACACCGAGAGAGCAATAAGAATAGGAGAGTCTGTCTTTTCTAAAACTTATAGGGCCATATGCCTAATAGTCCTTTAAAGAAGAAGGGAAATTCATATTTTTCCTTGCCCAATCTATTTTTAGATCTTGGGAACCAAAAATAAGATCTGGATATAGATGCTGTCAAAGGAAAAAACATGGAAATGTAATAAATCAGGTCAAATTGCATTTTCTTTTTTGTTACAAAATATTTTATAGAGAAATGAACATGTACATGATAAGTTCCCTTTTTCTAAATATTCTGAAGCCTTTTCCTCTAAAAGAAATAATATTTAATAAATAATACAACTTTAGCTAACTCCTACTGATAGAGGGAATATAGTTAGTTACTATATCCATTTTTTAAGCAAAATGCCTCATATGTCTAATCCAGTCCCCATACACCAAATTCTGTTAGCTTCTTTTAGTCTAGCTACTGAATGATACATTATCCCCAATCTCACTAGTAATGTGTTACTGTTAAGTACTTAGTAATAGCGTATCGAACCCTTTATTTCATGTATTGCTCTAAAATACTGATGAACTTTACAGTGAAATTCACTTTACCATACTTGCTTTATTATTCCCTGTATTATGTTTATGGAATAAAAATAATGCAGAGTTGTGACTTCATTTGGTCAGCCTGCACCAGTAAAATTCTTAAGCCTAGCCAAATAATTGCCTTTGAAAGATGTGCTTATTTGCATATTCTTGTGCTTTTCAAACTACTCTACTGGACTGTTTCTTGGTCATATTCATTACAGGTGTTTCTTCTGGTCAGTTCCCTATCTGGAGTATTCAAACACTCTAAAATCCAAAGCAAACTTATCTGAAAGGGAATAAATGGGTATAATTGTCCTTGGAAATCATGAGACATTGAACTCTGCCCCATTCCTTTTTGTTCAAAGGCCATAATGAGTAGAGTTTTATATATAACAGTATTCCAGTTTTTATATAATTGCTTATTATTATCAATTTATAGTTAAATTTTTATTTATTGGTAGCATTGAGACATAATAATGTAGAACTACATATAGCTATCCAGTCTTCAGAGTATATCTTAAAATAGTTTTCAAACTATAGGGAAAAGCAATAGTAACATCTTTCATTTTTTCACCCATTTCAGAAATAAAGTTCACACACGAACTGCAGGCAGTCTGTCGTCATCAGCAATAAAAATATAAGAATTGCCATGCTGGGTCAGACCTATGGTTCATTCAGATTTCTCTTTCAGAAAGCATCACCAAGGGAAGTGTTGTGGGCTGGCTTAGTTGGTCCTCTGTGACGTCTGGCTCAACAGGTTAGGTAGGGATGTGCCACTAAACATTTTAGTTTTTCTAATAATCTCTCCATAGCTTCTGAAAAACCGTTTGACGCTACTTATATCTGTCACCTTGATTCTTCTTAAGGTTTAAGAATTCTGTAGATGGAGTTCAGTTCAGTTCAGTTGCTCAGCCATGTCTGACTCTTTGTGACCCCATGAATCACAGCACGCCAGGCCTCCCTGTCCATCACCAACTCCCAGAGTTTACTCAAACTCATGCCTGTCGAGTCGGTGATGCCATCCACCCATCTCATCCTCTGTCGTCCCCTTCTCCTCCTGCCCTCAATCCCTCCCAGCATCAGGGTCTTTTCCAATGAGTCAACTCTTCAATGAGGTGGCCAAAGTATTGGAGTTTCAGCTTCAGCATCAGTCCTTCCAGTGAACACCCAGGACTAATCTCCTTTAGGATGGACTGCTTGGATCTCCTTACAGTCCAAGGGACTCTCAAGAGTCTTCTCCAACACCACAGTTCAAAAGCATCAATTCTTCAGTGCTCAGCTTTCTTCACAGTCCAACTCACATCCATACATGACCACTGAAAAAACCATAGCCTTGACTAGACGGACCTTTGTTGACAAAGTAATGTCTCTGCCTTTTTTTTGTTTTTTGTCTCTGCTTTTTAATATGCTGTCTAGGTTGGTCATATCTTTCCTTCCAAGGAGTTAGTGTCTATTTTAATTTCATGGCTGCAATCACCATCTGCAGTGATTTTGGAGCCCAGAAAAATGAAGTCTGACACTGCTTTCACTGTCTCTCCATCTATTTCCCATGAAGTGATGGGACCAGATGCCATGATCTTAGTTTTCTGAATGTTGAGCTTTAAGCCAACTTTTTCACTCTGCTCCTTCACTTTCATCAAGAGGCCTTTTAATTCCTCTTCACTTTCTGCCGTAAGGGTGGTGTCATCTGCGTATCTGAGGTTATTGATACTTCTCCCAGCAATCTTGATTCCAGCTCATGCTTCCTCCAACCCAGCATTTCTCATGATGTACTCTGCGTATCGGTAGTCATAGTTAAAAGTAATCCCGTATCTTCTCTTTTCTCAGGCTTTAAGAGTTAACAGTGTGTCCCCTGGTGTTACGGTATGAAGTGAAGAAATGTTTTCCTGCTAGACAAGAACACTGTTTTGTAGTCTTCAACTGTATTCCCTCTGGGTCTTTTGTAAAGTTTTTTTTTCTTTTTTTAACTGAAAACTTTTTTTTGACTCCTCCTGATCCCTTTAGCTGTGTTAAGTCTCCTATGAGAAGCCATGACTAGACTGTATATTGCAGATGGGGAGAAATTGTGGTTTTCTCGAGCATAGAAATATTTTTGTAGTTTGCTTCCAAGACCTTCTCTTTCCATTAATAGTTGCACTTTAAGCGACCACACAAAATTTAAATGCCTTTAGACAAAAACATTAAGTTAGTGCCTTTAGACAAAAATTTGACTGAATTTTTCAATCTTCCTCTTTAGTCAGAATGTATAGTTAAGAACAGATTATCCTGAAAGTTCTTTGCTTTTTTTTCTGTTACATAGTTACCTTTGATTTGTTCACCAAAATGAAGCACATTTGCCACTTTGCTGCCTATACATGACCTTTGATAAATCCTACTGCAGTCTCTCCATTCACTACCTAAAAGAATTGGTAGCCATATGCAAATTGAAGATTTTGCTGTAACAGCCTTGCAAATAATTATAATTTTTCTTTTTTTTAGTGAAAAATAACTTGGCATAGTTCTAACTATTTGAATGCTTCTCCAACCCCCTGGGTGGTCTACTTACCTCCTCTTTCCTTAAGCATTCTGGATGGCATTAACCTTTAAGAAACAGTAGTAATAAGTCTTTAACGATGTCATTGTTATATTCAGAGATTTAAAATAATTTTGGTATCTCGTCAGTTCTAGTTTCCTTTGAGTGGCTTTTAACATCTTCCATTACCCATTCCCACTATACCAGATTTATTTCCAGCAATTCTTCTAGTGCATTATCTGTTTCTGTTAGTTTTAACTTCAGAAGTCCCTTTGGCATTGCATTCATCATGTTCATTCTCTTTCTATGTGCTTCAGATTTGTTACCTAATTGTTCTATAATAATGAATGACATAAAGACAAGGAGATCTTAAAAGACCATCAAATTTAATTCCCTCCATTTATAGATGAGGAGGATAAAGCCTAAAATGTTAATTAGTTGCAGACTGTTAACCACAGACTTTCAGTAAAGTTCCAAGCCCTTCCATGGTTTCTTTCTTGTCCACATTCCTACTTACCCTGCTCACAAAATTCTGAAAGATTTGTCTTAATATTTTTATTATTCTTGTTCTGAGGGAATTTAAAAATAAATAATGTATTAAGGTTTTTATTGTACTTCTCTACACTGTGCAAACTTAGGCACCAATGACGCAGAGGTAAAGAAAGCAGACTGAACTCCCTGCCTTCACGGGATTATTCATTACAGGTGACATCAGACTTTTCCTGTAAAGAGCTGGAGAGTAAATATTTTAGGCTTTGCAGATGTTAAGTTCTTTTGAAACTACTTAGGTCTGCTGTTGGTGTGTAAGAGTTGTCATAGACACTATGTAAATGAATGGATATGACTGTGTTCAGTAACATATTATCCACAGAAATAGATCGCCAGCCCACAGGCCTTAGTTTGCTGACCTTTATTCTAGTGACTCAGTAGCACTTCATAGTTCATAAAACACTTTGCTACTCATATCCTGTACAACAACCCAGTACATAGGTCATGTATGATTACATGCATTTTATAACTAAAGACACAAAACCTGAGAGAGACAGGTATTTAGTTCAGATCTAACCTCAACCCAGTGTCGCTTACCACAAATGTCATCCCATGCCATTGAGCTCAGAAATGACTTAGGGAAGACGTAAACTCAACCCCTGATGATATGCGGGCAGACGAAGCTAGCAGATAAGCCCAGGAACTTTGCGAGCTTATTATAGCTCAGCTCTAACAGAAGGGTGATAGAGAAAGTAACAGGAAGCTTCAGGAAGGTATTTCATTATTAAGTCCTAGTTTGTCTTTCAGATATTGCCATAGTCATAAAATAATCTTTGTCAGCTTTACAGTTCAATTTGTGTTCAGAAATTCTTTTGTACTCCTTGTGATTGACATCATCCCTCTTCATTTACAGCCTTTCTGATTTCAGTTGGGCCACTCTGATCACTTGCCTACAATTTCTAAAGTTTTAAAACTGCCTGTTGGTCCGTAACATTTACTAGTGTAAAGCCCTCACACGTTTTCCTACAGACATTTAACCAAAAGGAGCTTTCGATTTAAATGTTCGCACTGGGATTAATGTAAAAGAAAATTAGGGTATACTTGCTAATAAAGCCTTGTAAATTTAACCTCAGTCAGTTTTAATTTTCAGCTGTTTTTAATATAAGAAAATAATTATTGTTTCCCTCAATTTTAAGGGATTATATGGATCGTCTTCTAGACGAAAGTGAAAGTGCTGCTTCCAGTCGAGCACCATCTCCTCCCCCAACTGCCTCAAACAGTAGCAACAGCCAGTCTGAGAAGGAAGATGGCGCTATAAGCAATAGTAATCAGAATGGTAAGCAAGCAGAGAAGCACTTGTATTTCTTCATAATGATGGGCACTTCTCCTTCAATAGCCTGGGAAATTCGGTTTCTGTGTCTGTTAAACCCTCAAAGCAGACCTAAAGTCATAAATTCCAGATGAAACATAATATCAGGGTGCATATATACTAACACAGAGAATATGTACAAGTTAATCCCATTGATATCACTAAAAAGTACATTTAATAAAGTATACCATCAACAGTGACGATTTCTTTTAAGAAAATAGCATCTATTTTCTTATCAGGTTGGAATGTCTAGATGTAAGTGTTCTTATTTGTTAAGTCTTAGACCAGAACTCCAGCCATTTCACATCAGAAGTACACAGATATGAAATACTTTGAGTACTTACAATAGTCTAGCAGGAAACCACTTTAAGCATGTAAATGGAAAAAAGCAGATAACAAGGATACCTTTTAAATATTTTTTCTCCTTGATAGCATAATAACCTAGAAAGGTAAGAAAAGATAAAACAGATGTGTCAGCCTGTGCATTAATATTATACAGAGACATTCATTTTTACGCCCATGAAAAGGAAACACATATTTGAGATTAAGATAGGTTCTGGTTTAAAATATACAGTGGACTGAGGATCAGTAAGGCCTGGTCAGAGAATTTTCTTGATTTCTACTTTAATTAAAGTAGTCTTAAGGAAGACCATCTCTAAGCAGAAAGTAATAAATCTTCTCTGATCCTCTTTAATAGGAAACTGGTAAATTAGAGATAAGCTCTGCCCACCTGCATTCTGATGTAACAGTTTTAGGGGAGGGCCAGTGGAGAGCTAATCCCTTCCCCCCCTCAAAAACTAGAAGAGGAACATTGAACAATTTGACCTTTCTTCTGATCTTTGCTCTCACACTGGCATTTAATATACTGTGGTGAATATACTTTTTCATTTAATGATCCCTTTCCATTACCTCATTACTTCCCCTCTAAGAACAAGCCAAACAAATATTAGGGCTCAGCAGCCATTTCCTGATTCAAGAACATTCAGGTTCACTGACATGATTTCTAATGCCAATCACAACCATCCTAAAGTTGAATAAGCAGCTGAGATTGACCTTGGTACTAGGGTGGAAAGTCAGGTAGGCAGACGATTGGTAGTACAGTCAACCCTCTGTATCTGCAGGTTCCACATCTGCAGATTCAACCAAGTGCCTATCAAAATACTTAAGGAATAATCTCTAGAGTATATGTAATACCTAATAAAATGTAAACACTATTTAAGTATTTGCCAGCACAAAGTAAATTCAAGTTTTTGCCTTTTGGAACTTTCTGGAATTTTTTTTTTAAGTGTTTTGATAGGCAGTTGGTTGAATCTTTTTAACCATTTGGTGATAACATGCAGTTAGCCTAGGAAGAGTGTTCATGAATTACTTAACACATTACTCCGCCCAGAAGCGATTCACATGCAATACAATTAAGATTTCCAGGCTTTTCAAGGAAAGGAAGACCTTTCCAAACCAATTGTCTTTTTTCATAAGGGGCTTTAATTAGTGTCTTGAAATCTAATAGTGATTTTTGACCTAATGATCGTTTAACCTAGCTTCTTGTGCTTACTGTGGAAAAATCACTCCTTTTATATCATATGGTGCATAATCCCATAAGCAATTATGGTTTGAGTGCATTTCTGAGTTGAGAAAATAGAATACTTTCTTTGACCAAAATGTGTATTTGAGGCTCATTCTTTATAGTGAATATTTTTCAGGTAATTAAATTTTCATTTTCTCCAGTAGCACATTCTGTATTTTACATTAAGCATTCACAAAATTTGTCTTCCATTTTGCAGTCAACTGTAACATGACCTTTTGTTACATTATTAATTATGCAGTTTCTTTTCTCAGTCTATTAGGAAGGAATTTGTGTTTGCCTTTAGCATTTTCAAGTGTATGCTTGTATAGTGCAGGCATTAATTTAACATTATGACAGATTAATGTCAAGAATGAAAAAGTCATGTCATCTTGCTTTTGTAAGGCAATTAGAAAACTCAAGCTTCTATAGAAAGAATATAATTTTTTCATTGTTTTAGAAAGTTACAAACTGCTCAACCTGAATAAGTTATGAATATCTTTGCTTTAACTCAGCTTATTTAGACTGCTGGTGGATCCATTGCTTATTTGTTGTCATGTAAATACCAGCATGCTATTAATACATACCAAATCCTGGTCTTAATTGTTTACATTCATTAGCTTAATCTTCACAGCAGCCCTATAAATTTGTTATCCTCATTGTATATGTGTGATCAGACTGAGGTACAAGGGAATATAAATAATTTGCCTAAGGTCGCACAGCTACTAAAGTAAATAGAACCAGAATTGAAACTATATATATATACACACACACACATATTTGATACCTCACTTCCTTGATAAAAAGTTATTTTACAGCTGTTTATAGCACTTTTATAATAATTTATGAATTTAGCTTTATAATATTAGCAGTTTCTTTCATGTCTCTTCCAACCAAGGGGTGTCATCTAATGGACCAGGTGAAACATTAAACAAAGAAGAAGTGAAAGTTGAAGGATTACATGTTAATGGACCAACAGGTGGAAGTAAGAAACCACTTCACACAGATATGGATACCAATGGTTATGAAACAGATAACCTAACCACTGACCCAAAAGTCGCCCATATGACTGCAAGAAATGAAAATGATTTTGATGAAAAAAGTGAGAGACCTGCCAAAAGGCGAAGGGTAAACAGCAATGGAAAAGAAAGTCCAGGTGGTTCTGAGTTTTTCCAAGACACAATCTCACATGGAAAATTTGAAGAACTTGAGAACACAGATGACTAAACTTTACTTTCTTTGGAGTAAATTCTGGTGTGACTAAAATTTTCAGGGTTGATGGGTTACCTTAAAAAGTTGATTTCCTTGAAGCAGTTGGTTAAAATTTGAATTGAGTCCTAACTTGAGTAAATAAGATTTTATAATTCTGCCTTTTGCATATTTTTTGCTTTAAAATTGTAAAGGCCCTTTTAAGGAAATAACAAATAGTTTAGTAAATTTGAATGAACTACAGATACATCTGTACCTTCTCATTTGATGTATTAATCCTAAAATTTCACTACAAGGTACTTTTTGCTTAGTTTGATGGCAGAGAAGAAAAAAACAAGTTCAAATTTCTGATTAACACCAATTTTTCAGAGTTTCTTAAAATGTCTTTTATAACAGACATTTTTCTCTCCATACAAATTGAGTATCATTATTAAGGAAACCCTATGAATCCTGAAAGTTATGCTAGCATGATTTTTTTATATATAGAAGTTTAAAAATAAACCAAGTCAGGTTTGTATATGTAAAATTGTTGACATCAATGATGTCTTTCCATATTCTTATCTGGGCTTAAGAAATACATTCTGTATTTTTCCAGATTCTTTGTAGCCTTTGAAAGATTTTTACAGTACATATGTCTTGACTGAGCTGTCCTTTCTTAACACAAAAGCTTGTATAATTTTCTTAACTTGTACAGTTGGTAAACTTTTATGAGAGGAATTGATATTCTGAGTCTGTCAGCTTTCATTTTATTTTGCTAAGGTTTTTCTAATGAATTTTTAAGTGTTTGTGTAGTAACTGAGTCATGTTTCTTATCCAGGTGGTAAAAGCATTCATAAAGGATTGTGAACATTTGTTTTTTCAAGTTTTTACTTAAGGACAAATAGTTTGAGAACTGAAATTAAGCATGATACTTAGATCACATAGTTTGTTTTGCATTTGTTATAATTTTCAAAATTATTTTTGAAGCAAAACAGAAGTTTAATGTTGACTTCAAGTGCTTAAATGTATCATGCTGACCAGAATCCCATTCAGTTATTTTTATATGCTTTATAAAATTTCCCATTTTTGCATTAAACAGGGGAAAAGGTCAAGTGATACTTAGATATTGGCACACACAAGGAGTTGGCAGGCAACGATACTGATTTTATGAGGAAAAAGTGATAAACTTATCTGGTGGAAATAGATCACCAGATAATTAGATTTCCAATTACAATCCAGCTTTTCATATTTGATAGTGCATTTCCAAAGTGAAAATAAGCTATTCAGTAACCATTGCTCTGTGTGATTACAAATAGGATCATCCATTCACAAAGAGTTGGACACGACTTGAGTGACTGAACTGAACTGATTTTGCATCACCTTGCAAGAGTGCCATTTTATTTTTAGTGCAAAATTCTTATTTTAAAAAAATGTAGTTTTATACAGCTGATAGACCAACCTATATCCAAACTTTTATAAAAGATTATTAACTACTCTTATCACACAGACATATCCCCAGATATTTCTGGCAGTTCATTTTCAGCCATCAAAGAGCCAATGTCTTTTTAGAATATATCTTCTGTGGTCTTGTTTTTAATGGCTCAACTGTCTAATGCAATTGAGTAGAGGTTTGCACTGAGAAATTATGGTTTAGGCCTTATCCTCCATGAAGTATTACTATTAACCTATGTTCAGACTGCTTCCCTCCACCAATGTGAACAACTTTTTTCCCCCAAACAGTGTTAAAAGCCACTTTACAACACTTGACTTTACATGATGTAGATTCACTGTTATTACGTATAGACCCAAGTAAATCAAAGTTTTGGGTGAATGTGGTGAGAAGCGTGAGCTTTTTGTTGTTTTTGTTTTACCTAGAACATTAATTTATCCAGAATGGCAGCTTTAGCAGATGGTCACAATCCATTTTCTAAATCAGATTTTATTATATGAATCCAAAGTATCCTAGCTCTTTTTCAAAGATGGTCTATAGAAATAGTGATGATGTACTTTTTTTAAGTTGTTGGCAATATTAGAGATGCCATTTTCACCTTTTTTTAAAAGATGCATTTTGTTAGCAGGTTTGTGAAGTTCTTGCAAACTGATATTACAGGAACATTTTAAATAAATTCTCAGGCATGTTTGCAAATACGGCACATGTTGTATACATGTTAGGAAATTTTACTTTTCTTAATCTTTTTAAAGTCTGCCTAATGAAAAACATTCCACTATTATAATACATAATGCTCAGCTTTTCATAGAGAAATATTTAATTGTATTTTATGTTTATACAGGTATTTGACACAGTACATTGTTCTTTATAATGCAGCCACTATAACTTGATAAGTCATTGCACTACTTTAAAAAATTTTAGTAATATCATGAATTTAATTTGCTTAAGATTTAGTACATTTCATAACTCTTGACAAACTGCATTGGGAAAAGAAGCCTTCGTTAATAGTTACTTAGTCTCCCTCACCCCATACCTACCCCCAGCAAAGCACTATCTTCATTTGGAATGGTATTCTGTTCTGTGATGTGTTTTCAAATAGAGTTCAAAAATTGCAACTCAGTTCAACAAAACAAATCTGTTGAGCTTTAAAACGTATTTGAAATAATATTTAAATAGGCATTTAAAATTATGGATTAATGTTTTAAAATTTATGCATAATAATTTTGCACTGTAAAATAATTCCCTTCCCCTGTTCCCTGTCTGCCATTCTGAATATGCTTATTAAAATATTTTTTTAAACATATTTGCCTACATAATGCTTTGTGAATGATTTTTAGTAGATTGAGTAGGTGTTAATTATAGATTTTAAGCTTGAATGATGCAGTTTACAACGTGAATGTATACAGTTTGTTCTTTCAGCTCCTAGACAAGGGTGGGCAATAGTGTTTCAGTGGCTCCTGACCCCTTTTACCTCATGGGTAAATGGACAGATGATGTTTTTTTGTCCTCCAGAGAGATCCTTAGGTCTGTGGACCTCTATTCACGCATTTCTCTTTCTCTGAACTACTTAAAAACATTTTGTTTCCTTCTTTTACAGTGCAATTTATATCACATAACAGTTTTGCAAAAAAAATTTCACTTTACTCTCAACAGAAAATTGAGTGGGCATTTTGAAAAGTGGGGGCTGAAGAATTTTCCAGGCAAGATGTGTGCTGATGACCCTTGGGGTGTGTAACCAGCTCTGCTAAATATCACATGTAACCACTGCTAAATACCAAATCAGAAATAAAGGTTTTTCTAACTATAATCCATATTTATGCAAAGTACCAGTGAGGAAAACCATATAAATTTCTCCCTAAAAATGACCTTCCTATATCATTATGCTTACTGATTATTTAAACTTTTTTATCATAAAATCAACTCTGCTGTTTAGTAATCAGGTTTATCCTTTGCAAAATCTTATCTGCCCCATGTTATGGACTGACTTTATGTATTTAAACATTTGCACTAATCTCTGTCTTCTAATACCAATTATCCATAACCTTATTTCTTTTTTACCCTTAGTATTGTGCTGGCATCTTTGACATCTGACATCTGTGTTTTTTCTTTACCAAACATGATTATTTTTTATCTTATTTTTATACTAGGTCCTGTGACTTTTTTAGAATATATAATATACCGTTGACCCTTGAACTACATAGGTTGAGCTGTATGGGTCCATTTACATGCAGATTTTCTTCAGTAGTAAATACCACATGATCCATGCTTGGTTGAATCTGTGGGTGTGAGACACTGGATGACAAGAGGAATACTATACAGAGGGCAGACCGTAAATTACACACACAGTTTCAACTGGGTGGAGGGTCAGCACCCCAGCCTCTGTGTTGTACAAAGGTCACCTGTACTTAAAGTTTCATTTTGCTTGTTCCAAGAAGTGAACTTGAATGTGCATTTAAAGTCTACTTATTCTGCGAAGAACATTGAGGAACTGCCGTTTAAACTAGGGTTGAACTTCTAATTCTCCTTTGTCCAAATTGATGGTAAAACCTTCTTCATGGGGGGAGGAGCCAAGATGGCGGAGGAGTAGGACAGGGAGACCACTTTCTCTCCTACAAATTCATCAAAAGAACAACTGAATGCAGAGCAAACTTCGCAAAACAACTTCTGATCGCTAGCTGAGGTCATCAGGCGCCCAGAAGGGCAGCCCATTGTCTTCGAAAGGAGGTAGGACAAAATATAAAAGATAAAAAGTGAGACAAAAGAGCTAAGGACGGAGATCCGTCCCGGGAAGGGAGTCAGGCGGCATTGCTTGGGGTAGGGTCCTGGCCCGAGTGCCCTGAGGACAATCGGAGGGAGCTTCTGTGAGCTGCCAACTTGAACTGTGGGAGAGCAAAAGAGAGAGAGAAAATTAACCGGCCCGAACACACTGCCGGCCGTTCGCAGAACAAAGAGACCGAGAAAGTCCAGAGAAGAGCTCGCAGGCTGCGGACCGGCCCAGCCCCGCCGGAGGCAGGAGGCAGGGGGGAGGGGAAGGTCGCGGCGAGACACAGGGCGCAGGCACCCGACCGGCGCGGGCGGGGACTGGGGCTGGGGACGCGGAGGGCAGAAGGCGCGCGCACCCGACTGGCGCCAGCGGAAACTGAGACTGGGTCCGCGGAAGGGAGGGGGCGCGCCACACCTGGGGAGAGTGCGCCCACCAAGCCCCTCGCTGCCTGGACCACTCTGACGGGGAAGGCACAGAGAGCAGGTGCAGCTTTTCGTTCCGCGCTTTTGTGGAACACCCGAGGGCTGGAGCCTCGCGCAGCGCGGGGCGCGCTCCATATAGAACAGCCGGGAGCCTGAGCAGCACAGAGGAGAGAGCAGCGTCAGCCCCTCCTGGCAGCCCCAGCCCCTCCCCGCAGCGCCAGCCTGTCCCCACAGAGCGACGGAACTAGCTACCTGAATAAGAGTCCACCTCCGCCCGCCTGTGTCAGGGCGGAAATGAGGCTCTGAAGAGACCGGCAAACAGAAGCCAAATAAACAAAGGGAACCACTTCAGAAGGGACCAGTGCAACAGATTAAAATCCCTCTAGAAAACACTGACTACACCGGAAGGGGCCTGTACATATCGAGAAGTGTAAGCTGGAACGAGGAGCTATCTGAAACTGAGCCGAACCCACACTGACCGCAACAGCTCCAGAGAAACTCCTAGATATAATTTTACTTTTTTCTCTCTTTTTTTTTTTCTTTTTTTCTTTTTTCTCTTTTATTTTCCTTTAAAATTCCCTACTACTCCTCCATTACTCCTTAACTTTCATTTCCATAGATTTTTATGATTTTTTTAATTAGGGGGAAAAAAAATTTTTTTTTTCTTTTCTTTTTCTCTTCTATTTTCTATTTTTCTTTTTCTTATTTCTTTTAAAGTCCTCTAGTACTCTTCTACTACTCCTTAATTTTCATTTTCAATACACTATAACCTTACAAAAAAAAAGAAGAGAAGCCCTATTTTTAAACCGAAGATTATTCTCTCCCAATCTTGACTCTCTGTTTTCTACCTCAGAACACCCCTATTTCCTCCTTTCCCTTTCTCTTCCCAATCCAATTCTGTGAATCTTTGTAGGTGACTGGGCTATGGAGAACACTCTAGGAACAGACAGCTGCGTAGATCTGTCTCTCTCCTCTTGAGTCCCCCTTTTTCTCCTGCTCATCTCTATCTCCCTCCTCCCTCTCCTCTCCTTCATGAAACTCTGTGAACCTCTCTGGGTGTCCCTAACGGGGGAGAATCTTTTCGCCAATAACCTAGAAGTTTTCTTATCAGTGCTGTATAGTTGGAGAAGTCCTGAGACTACAGGAAGAATAAAACTGAAATCCAGAGGCAGGAGACTTAAGCCCAAAACCTGAGAACACCAGAAAACTCCTGACTACATGGAACTTTAAGTAATAAGTGACCGTCCAAAAGCCTCCATACCTACACTGAAACCAACCACCACCCAAGAGCCAATAAGTTTTAGAGCAAGACATACCACCCAAATTCTCCAGCAACGCAGGAACATAGCCCTGAACGTCAACATACAGGCTGCCCAAGGTCACACCTAACACATAGACCCATCTCAAAACTCATTACTGGGCACTCCATTGCTCTCCAGAGAGAAGAAATCAAGTTCCACGCACCAGAACACTGACGCAAGCTTCCCTAACCAGGAAACCTTGACAAGCCAATCGTCTAACCCCACCCACTGGGTAAATCCTCCACAATAAAAAGGAACCACAGACCTCCAGAACACAGAAAGCCCACTCCAGACACAGCAATCTAAACAAGATGAAAAGGCAAAGAAATACCCAACAGGTAAAGGAACATGAAAAATGCCCACCAAGTCAAACAAAAGAGGAGGAGATAGGGAATCTACCTGAAAAAGAATTTAGAATAATGATAATAAAAATGATCCAAAATCTTGAAAACAAAATGGAGTTACAGATAAATAGCCTGGAGACAAAGATTGAAAAGGTACAAGAAATGTTTAATAAAGACCTAGAAGAAATAAAAAAGAGTCAATTAAAAATGAATAATGCAATGAATGAGATCAAAAACACTTTGGAGGGAACCAAGGGTAGAATAACGGAGGCAGAAGATAGGATAAGTGAGGTAGAAGATAAAATAGTGGAAATAAATGAAGCAGAGAGGAAAAAAGAAAAAAGGATCAAAAGAAATGAGGACAACCTCAGGGACCTCTGGGACAACGTGAAACACCCCAACATTCGAATCATAGGAGTTCCAGAAGAAGAAGACAAAAAGAAAGGCCATGAGAAAATACTCGAGGAGATAATAGCTGAAAACTTCCCTAAAATGGGGAAGGAAATAGCCACCCAAGTCCAAGAAACCCAGAGAGTCCCAAACAGGATAAACCCAAGGCGAAACACCCCAAGACACATATTAATCAAATTAACAAAGATCAAACACAAAGAACAAATCTTAAAAGCAGCAAGGGAGAAACAACAAATAACACACAAAGGGATTCCCATAAGGATAACAGCTGATCTATCAATAGAAACCCTCCAGGCCAGAAGGGAATGGCAGGACGTACTGAAAGTAATGAAAGAGAGTAGCCTACAACCTAGATTACTGTATCCAGCAAGGATCTCATTCAGATATGAAGGAGAATTCAAAAGCTTTACAGATAAGTAAAAGCTGAGAGAATTCAGCACAACCAAACCAGCTCTTCAACAAATGCTAAAGGATCTCTAGACAGGAAATGCAGAAAGGTTGTATAAAGGTGAACCCAAAACAACAAAGTAAATGGCAACGGGACCACACCTATCAATAATTACCCTAAATGTAAATGGGTTGAATGCCCCAACCAAAAGACAAAGATTGGCTGAATGGATACAAAAACAAGACCCCTATATATGCTGTCAACAAGAGACCCACCTCAAAACAAGAGACACATACAGACTAAAAGTGAAGGGCTGGAAAAAAATATTTCATGCAAACGGAGACCAAAAGAAAGCAGGAGTCGCAATACTCATATCAGATAAAGTAGACTTTCAAATAAAGGATGTGAAAAGAGACAAAGAAGGACACTACTTAATGATCAAAGGATCAATCCAAGAAGAAGATATAACAATTATAAATATATATGCACCCAACATAGGAGTACCGCAATATGTACGGCAAACACTAACGAGTATGAAAGAGGAAATTAATAGTAACACAATAATAGTGGGAGACTTTAATACCCCACTCACAACTATGGATAGATCAACTAAACAGAAAATTAACAAGGAAACACAAACCTTAAATGACACAATGGACCAGCTAGACCTAATTGATAGGACATTTCACCCCAAAACAATCAATTTCACCTTTTTCTCAAGTGCACACGGAACCTTCTCCAGAATAGATCACATCCTGGGCCATAAATCTGGTCTTGGAAAATTCAAAAAAATTGAAATCATTAGTCACCTTTTCTGACCACAGTGCAGTAAGATTAGATCTCAATTACAGAGAAAAAATTGTTAAAAATTCAAACATATGGAGGCTAAATAACACGCTTCTGAATAACCAACAAATCATAGAAGAAATCAAAATATGTATAGAAATGAATGAAAATGAAAACACAACAACCCAAAACCTATGGGACACTGTAAAAGCAGTGCTAAGGGGAAGGTTCATAGCATTACAGGCTTACATCAAGAAACAAGAAAAAAACCAAATAAATAACCTAACTCTACACCTAAAGCAATTAGAGAAGGAAGAAATGAAGAACCCCAGGGTTAGCAGAAGGAAAGAAATCTTAAAAATCAGGGCAGAAATAAATGCAAAAGAAATACAGAGACCATAGCAAAAATCAACAAAGCTAAAAGCTGGTTTTTTGAAAAAATAAACAAAATTGACAAACCATTAGCAAGACTCATTAAGAAACAAAGAGAGAAGAACCAAATTAGCAAAATTAGAAATGAAAATGGAGAGATCACAACAGACAACACTGAAATACAAAGGATCATAAGAGACTACTACCAGCAGCTCTATGCCAATAAAATGGACAACTTGGATGAAATGGACAAATTCTTAGAAAAGTATAACTTTCCAAAACTGAACCAGGAAGAAATAGAAGATCTTAACAGACCCATCACAAGCAAGGAAATCGAAACTGTAATCAAAAATCTTCCAGCAAACAAAAGCCCAGGACCAGATGGCTTCACAGCTGAATTCTACCAAAAATTTAGAGAAGAGCTAACACCTATCTTACTCAAACTCTTCCAGAAAATTGCAGATGAAGGTAAGCTTCCAAACTCATTCTATGAGGCCACCATCACCCTAATTCCAAAACCAGACAAAGATGCCACAAAAAAAAAGAAAACTACAGGCCAATATCACTGATGAACATAGATGCAAAAATCCTTAACAAAATTCTAGCAAACAGAATCCAACAACATATTAAAAAAATCATACACCATGACCAAGTGGGCTTTATTCCAGGAATGCAAGGATTCTTTAATATCTGCAAATCAATCAATGTAATACACCACATTAACAAATTGAAAGATAAAAACCATATGATTATCTCAATAGATGCAGAGAAAGCCTTTGACAAAATTCAACACTCATTTATGATTAAAACTCTCCAAAAAGCAGGAATAGAAGGAACATACCTCAACATAATAAAAGCTATATATGACAAACCCACAGCAAGCATCACCCTCAATGGTGAAAAATTGAAATCATTTCCCCTGAAATCAGGAACAAGACAAGGGTGCCCACTCTCACCACTACTATTCAACATAGTGTTGGAAGTTTTGGCCACAGCAATCAGAGCAGAAAAAGAAGTAAAAAGAATCCAGATAGGAAAAGAAGAAGTGAAACTCTCACTGTTTGCAGATGACATGATCCTCTACATAGAAAACCCTAAAGACTGTACCAGAAAATTACTAGAGCTAATCAATGAATATAGTAAAGTTGCAGGATATAAAATTAACACACAGAAATCCCTTGCATTCCTATATACTAACAATGAAAAAACAGAAAGAGAAATTAAGGAAACAATACCATTCACCATTGCAACAAAAAGAATAAAATACTTAGGAGTATATCTACCTAAAGAAACAAAAGACCTATACATAGAAAACTATAAAACACTGATGAAAGAAATCAAAGAGGACACAAACAGATGGAGAAACATACCGTGTTCATGGATTGGAAGAATCAATATTGTCAAAATGGCTATTCTACCCAAAGCAATCTATAGATTCAATGCAATCCCTATCAAGCTACCAACAGTATTTTTCACAGAACTAGAACAAATAATTTCACAATTTGTATGGAAATACAAAAAACCTCGAATAGCCAAAGTAATCTTGAGAAAGAGGAATGGAACTGGAGGAATCAACCTGCCTGACTTCAGACTCTACTACAAAGCCACAGTCATCAAGACAGTATGATACTGGCACAAAGACAGAAATATAGATCAATGGAACAGAATAGAAAGCCCAGAGATAAATCCATGAACCTATGGACACCTTATCTTTGACAAAGGAGGCAAGGATATACAATGGAAAAAAGACAACCTCTTTCACAAGTGGTGCTGGGAAAACTGGTCAACCACTTGTAAAAGAATGAAACTAGAACACTTTCTAACACCATACACAAAAATAAACTCAAAATGGATTAAAGATCTAAATGTAAGACCAGAAACTATAAATCTCCTAGAGGAGAACATAGGCAAAACACTCTCCGACATAAATCACAGCAAGATCCTCTATGACCCACCCCCCAGAATATTGGAAATAAAAGCAAAACTAAACAAATGGGACCTAATGAAACTTAAAAGCTTTTGCACAACAAAGGAAACTATAAGTAAGGTGAAAAGAAAGCCCTCAGATTGGGAGAAAATAATAGCAAATGAAGAAACAGACAAAGGATTAATCTCAAAAATATACAAGCAACTCCTGCAGCTCAATTCCAGAAAAATAAATGACCCAATCAAAAAATGGGCCAAAGAACTAAACAGACATTTCTCCAAAGAAGACATACAGATGGCTAACAAACACATGAAAAGATGCTCAACATCACTCATTATCAGAGAAATGCAAATCAAAACCACAATGAGGTACCATTACACTCCAGTCAGGATGGCTGCTATCCAAAAGTCTACAAGCAATAAATGCTGGAGAGGGTGTGGAGAAAAGGGAACCCTCTTACACTGTTGGTGGGAATGCAAACTAGTACAGCCACTATGGAGAACAGTGTGGAGATTTCTTAAAAAACTGGAAATAGAACTACCATATGACCCAGCAATCCCACTTCTGGGCATACACACCGAGGAAACCAGATCTGAAAGAGACACGTGCACCCCAATGTTCATCGCAGCACTGTTTATAATAGCCAAGACATGGAAGCAACCTATATGCCCATCAGCAGATGAATGGATAAGGAAGCTGTGGTACATACACACCATGGAATATTACTCAGCCATTAAAAAGAATTCATTTGAATCAGTCCTAATGAGATGGATGAAACTGGAGCCCATTATACAGAGTGAAGTAAGCCAGAAAGATAAAGAACATTACAGCATACTAACACATATATATGGAATTTAGAAAGATGGTAACGATAACCCTATATGCAAAACAGAAAAAGAGACACAGAAATACAGAACAGACTTTTGAACTCTGTGGGAGAAGGTGAGGGTGGGATGTTTTGAAAGAACAGCATGTATATTATCGATGGTGAAACAGATCACCAGCCCAGGTGGGATGCATGAGACAAGTGCTCGGGCCTGGTGCACTGGGAAGACCCAGGGGAATCGGGTGGAGAGGGAGGTGGGAGGGGGGATCAGGATGGGGAATACGTGTAAATCTATGGCTGATTCATACCAATGTATGACAAAACCCACTGAAATGTTGTGAAGTAATTAGCCTGCAACTAATAAAAAAAAAAAAGAAAGAAAGAAAAAAGAAAAAAACCTTCTTCACATTTAGAAGTCAATGATGACAAGTTCTCATCATGTTTCCGTATGCAATATTCAGCAAACGTTTGGGCCCGTACTTGTGCCGGCTACTGTGCTTAGCTTACGGCGTCAGAGATGTAGCATGTTCTTCCTAAGGCATTAGGTGCATACAGCAATGTGAGTGTATGCTGAGCCCAAGGAGGGCACCGGAACAGAGTAGGCATGAGCTCAGGGGAATAAAGAGCTAACCACTGTTGGCCCATAATTCTAGCTAAGTAAGATCTTCCTTGAACTTACTGTATTTGTTAGAAATTAAGCAACCATAAGAGGAACTAAACAGCCTCTTGATGAGGGTGAACGAAGAGAGTGAGAAAGCCGGCTTAAAACTCAGCATTCAGAAAACTAAGATCATGCCATCTAGTCCCATCACTTCATAGCAAATAAAAAGGGAAAAAGTGGGAAACGGTGATAGATTTTCTTTTCTTGGGCCACAAAATCACTGCAACTGGTGACTGCAGCCATGAAATTTAAAAACACTTGCTCCTTGGAAGAAAAGCTATGACAAACCTAGGCAGTGTATTAAAAAGCAGAAATGTCACTTTGCTGACAAAGGTCCATATGGTCAAAGCTAAGACTTTTCCAGTAGTCATGTATGGATGTGAAAGTTGGTTCTAAAGAAGGCTAAGCGCCAAAGAATTGATGCCTTCAAATTGTGGTGCTGGAGAAGACTCTTGAGACTCCCTTGGACTGCAAGATCATCAAACCAGTCCGTCCTAAATGGGAATCCTGACTATTCAGGATATGGGAAAATGGGAAACCCTGACTATTCATTGGAAGGACTGATGCTGAAACTGAATTAATACTTTGGCCACCTGATGCGAAGAGCCAACTCACTGGAAAGGACCTGTATGCTGCAAAGATTGAAGGTAAGGAGAAGGGCAGGAGAGGATGAGATGGTTGGATAGCATCATTGACTCAATGAACATGAATTTGAGCAAATTCTGGGAGACAGTGAAGGCCTGGGGAGCCTGATACACTGCAGTCCATGGGGTCACAAGGAGCTGAACATGACAGCTACTGAGCAACAACAAGCGACATAAATGTGTGAGCCCCATAAGAAGGCTTTTGTTTTTACCATTTCCTGCAGGGCTGATTATAACAGCCGTGGCTTATTCAGGACTCACCCCCTGTTACTCACTTTCCAGGGAGAACTACTATAAGGTGAGGAGACTTGATCTGAAGTTTGAGAGAGGTGAAGGCTAATGCACATTTGGCCTGATTAAAATTCCACTTTTTGCTACCATCACTAACACTTATGGTTGACTGTAGAGTTGGCTGAACATGTCTTTCTGCACACCAACTAGAAAGTGTGTTTATAGAGTTCAGTAAGTTTTAAATGGTCTTCCTCTTTTTCTCTGAAAGACCAATTAAGTGTATAAAAAGCTTAAGGTCTTAAAGAGAAAAAGAGATATGGACCCTGAATTGGGGTAGTTTCTTTCAGAAGCGAAAGAGATCAAGTAGAGAATGGCATCAGAGTCACTTCAGATTCCTAACCAGGAAATCTAGGTTTAGGGAGAGAACTTGCCCTTAGTCTACTCCTGTCACTAGGATGCTTTAGTTGAGTGAACGTGAGAAACCAGTTCCAGCTACAAGCTAAAGAGGTGCCAGTCATCCTGAGCATGGATACTCCGTTAACCCCCTCTGAACACAGTTGTAGACAGTGGGTTTACTTGGTTGGCTGGTGGTTCTGAGTTTTCAAACACCCTGAATTACCTGCTTCGTTAACTGCTTTGCCCTGTGGCCTCGTCGCTGCATTGCTTTTTGCATCTGCCTCCACTGTTTAGTAGGCAGGCATCTGCATTTTAAAAACACACTCTAAAGACAATTGGGCTGTGTCCACAAATTTCATAAGTGGCTAATGCTAGTAGTAATACTGAACCTAAAATGGCCAAACGGCTCCCTTAGCTGTCTTACCTCCCACAATCCTGCGTCACACCTTTAAGTGAAAAGAGCAGGGTGTTCGCGCTTTTGTTAAAGGGATATGTTTCATGTAAATATTTGGTTAGGAAAATCAATGAAGGTCATATGCCAAAAATAATAGTTATTTCTAAGTGCTGGGATTATGGTGGTCTTAAAAACAAGTCTTCTATGTAGCGCTTGCCACAGGTGCCATTTGATTTTGTAGGGTTATCCCCTCCTGATCATAAGTCTCATGAAAGAGGGCCATGTTTTCTTCACCGTATACCCAAATCCAACCACAGTGCCTCTTGCCTTACAGATAGCTCAAATATTTGCTCACTGGGCATGTTAAGCTGCTTTTCCAATTACTTATAATAACCACTTTTCCTATGTGCTTTTAAAAGGGCCAGGCCCAACTGACTAGACTCTTGGGAGATTTTCCCACTTGATTTCCCTGTACCTTTGGGGATAAAGCCTAAATTGTACATGAAATACTAACCTCCCCCCTCCACCTTTCTTCATTTGTGAAGGTACATTTTCATTTAGACACTCCCATCAGTTAATATCATTGCTGGTAAAGATACTACCAGTTGCCTTGGGACTTTGCTTTAGCTCTGACTGCAAGGATTTTGAAACTTATTTCCTCAAAAAGTTTCTAGTTAAAATTATGAAAACAGCATCTCCCATTGCTTTTGTTAACTCTATATACCTCAACATAAGGGCTTCCCAGGTGGTGCTAGTGGTAAAGAGCCCTCCTGCGAACGTAAGAGACACAAGAGATGTGGGTTCGATCCCTGGGTCAGGAAGATCCCCTAGAGGAGGGCATGGCAACCCCCTCCAGTCTTCTTACCTGAAGAATCCCATGAACAGAGGAGCCTGGCATGCTACAGCCCATAGCATTGCAAAGAGTCGGACACGACTGAAGCAACTTAGCACACATACCTCAACGTTCTTCCTCTCCCTAAAGTCTGTTGATGAGGGGTGGGGGTGGGAAAAAGGGTAGAGGGGCTACATGGGTGAGTGGAAGAAACATTCAACATGAATGTCAGTGGTTACATGGCTAGCCTGCATCACCATCTGGGCTCCACTTTAGTTGGAGCCTACTCTTTAGTTGAATTTTAGATTAAGTATCCTGTTGAAAAGTCATCTTATTATAGTTAAAAACAATATTTCTGAAGCAGGGTCAGTTATATCCATCACTGACTCAATGGACATGAGTTTGAGCAAACTCGGAGATAGTGGAAGACAGGAACCTGGCGTGCTGCAGTCCATGGGGTCACAGAGTCAGAAAAGATTTAGCAACTGAATAAAGCATTTACACGGTATATCCCATAGGCCAGCAGTAAAAGCAGTGAACTTAACCTGATGGCTTGGAGCCTCACTGTTTTTAATCAGTACTTCTAAATATTTCTTTTCAGAACAAATAGCTGAAAGCCCCACAGTGCCTGGCCTTGTTATTTCCTTATTTCTGTTTATACCTCATACTGTACCTCATTTCCACCAACAGACAGTCTAAAATGTGCACAGTTGACCATTAACACAGATTTGAACTGTGTGGGTCCTCTTATATGAGGATATCTTTTTCCAATAAATAGAGTATCTGCATTTTCATTTTGCAGATCTTTAAGTGTGGAGAAAAATTTGTGTTTGATTAGAGATCACAATACCTGGAATCAAAAGAACTAGGGTTTGAGTCCTGATTGTATCCAAAATGGCTCAGCTTCCTGCCTTTGGGCAAATCATTTACCAATTCCTTTGTTTTTTAGGCAGAGACAGCAGGACTCAGGTTTTCAACTGCTCAGGGTTGGGGTAAGCATCTCTAATAGCTCCATTATTCAAAGGTCAACTGTGCTTAGAATCTTCCTTTTCAAACAGCATTTTTTACACTATGCCACCTCTTTGCATTCTACCCATCCAAATTCAGCCATATTTCAAGATTTCTCCTCTTGATTTGGCCATTACTTTCTAATCTTAAAGCTTCCCTGGTAGCTCAGATGGTAAAGAGTCTGCCTGCAATGAGACAGACCCAGGTTCAATCCCTGGGTCAGGAAGATTCCCTGGAGGAGGAAATGGCAATCCACTCCAGTATTCTTGCCTGGAGAACACCATGGACAGAGGAGCCTGGCAAGCTACAGTCCATGGGGTCACAAAGAGTCAAACACAACTGAGTGACTTCACTCACTCATAATCTTATGCTAAAGAAAACACTAAAACTGCCCATCTGTAAAGCACAATACCCACAGTGATATCACACAGATGGGAATGTTTATCCCCAGAACCTACTAGATGCTCAGTAGTTGCACAGATTTATAATCCCTTATCCAAAATCCCTGTAGCCCTAATTTTTCAGATTTTAGGGAGGTAATATGTATATTTTATAAGAAATCCATAGCAGAGTATAGAACCACTTAATGTCCACAATAAAACGTATTCATGGCTTCCCCGGTGGCTCAGTGGTAAAGAACCCACCTGCCAATGCAGAAGACATGGGTTCAATCCCTGATCTGGGACAATCTCACATGCCACGGAGCAACAAAGTCTGTGTGCCACAACTATTGAGCCTGTGCTCTAGAGCCCACGGGCCACAGCTACTGAAGCATGTCCTAGAGCCTGTGCTCTGCAACTAGAGAAGCCACTGCAATGATGAGTCTGCACTGCAACTACAGTAGCAATTTGCCGCAACCAGAGAAAGCCCACGCAGCAACAAAGACCCGGCACAGCCAAATAAAGTTATTTTTTTTAAAGTTGACTTTTAAAATATGTATTCATATTCATACAAATGTTAGGTCAAATATCATTGCCAAATGAGTCTGGCAACGAACTCAAGAAAAAAAGAAAATGGTTTTCAGAGTAATGTGAATTTCAGAATTACAAACTTGCAGTGGCTTCAAATTTGGTAGCAGTCACTTAGCAGTTAATTCCAATTTCCTTTACTTTGCTATATAACGGGCCAAGAGGCAGGTAATCAGGAAGCCAAAAGTAAACTAGCATGGTGTGCTCTGATAGGTACAACAGCTCCAACAGAACGCTGTACAATGGGCCTTCTGCAGAGCCAACAAGAAGCCTATAAATGAAGCAGCAGCTGGGTGAAAGGAACCTGCCAGAGCCCAGAGTCGGCAACGATTTAGCACCTGGAACTTCCCACTCAGTCCTCAAATTTTTTGGAAGGGAACACGTAAGGCCTAAAATGGGGAAATGACAGGTCTAAAGTTCAACAGGCTTAGACTGAGCTTAGATAAGCTTCCCTTTGTTCTCTTCCTTCACAACGCTTAATAGTTTATGTATTCTTGGCTAGGACCATGGGTTCAACCCTTAGCTTATCAGTCCCTCTGGCCAGGGGAGTGAAGTCCTATCAGCCACCTTGCAGGCAACTCATAAGGTGGCAGCCCCTTTTGGATTCATTTGGCTAGGATGGTTGGTGAAGAGCCATTCATTCAAAAGGAGCATGTGCTGGTCACAGATGAAGGGTCAAGGTGGCTGAAACAACACTATTACAAATAATACCGTGTACCATATTGAGTGGTTGCCATTTCATGCACTAGGATCAGTTCAGTTCAGTTGCTCAGTCGTGTCCGACTCTTTGCGACCCCATGAATCGCAGCATGCCAGGCTTCCCTGTCCATCGCCAACTCCCGGAGTTTACTCAAACTCATGCCCGTCGAGTTGGTGATGCTATCTAGCCATCTCATCCTCTGTCTCCCCCTTCTCCTCCTGCCCCCAATCCCTCCCAGCATCAGGGTCTTTTCCAATGAGTCAACTCTTCGCATGAGGTGGCCAAAGTACTGGAGTTTCAGCTTCAGCATCAGTCCTTCCAATGAACACCCAGGATTGATCTCCTTTAGGATGGACTGGTTGGATCTCCTTGCAGTCCAAGGGACTCTCAAGAGTCTTCTCCAACACTACAGTTCAAAAGCATCAATTTTTTGACCCTCAGCTTTCTTCACAGTCCAACTCTCACATCCATACATGACCACTGGAAAAACCATAGCCTTGACCAGATGGACCTTTGTTGGCAAAGTAATGTCTCTGCTTTTTAATATGCTATCAGGGTTGGTCATAACTTTCCTTCCAAGGAGGAAGCGTCTTTTAATTTCATGGCTGCAGGCACCATCCGCAGTGCTTTTGGAGCCCAGAAAGATAGCCCAGAAAAATAAAGTCTGACACTGTTTCCACTGTCTCCCCATCTATTTCCCATGAAGTGATGGGACCAGATGCCATGATCTTAGTTTTCTGAATGTTAAGCTTTAAGCCAACTTTTTCACTCTCCTCTTTCACTTTGATCAAGAGGCTTTTAAGTTCCTCTTCACTCTCTGCCATAAGGGTGGTGTCATCTGCGTATCTGAGGTTATTGATATTTCTCCCAGCAATCTTGATTCCAGCTTGTGCTTCTTGCAGCCCAGCATTTCTCATGATGTACTCTGCATATAAGTTAAATAAGCAGGGTGACAATAAGCCTTGACGTACTGCTTTTCCTATTTGGAACCAGTCTGTTGTTCCATGTCCACTTCTAACTGTTGCTTCCTGACCTGCATACTGGTTTCTCAAGAGGCAGGTCAGGTGGTCTGGAATTCCCATCTCTTTCAGAATTTTCCACAGTTTATTGTGATCCACACAGTCGAAGGCTTTGGCATAGTCAATAAAGCAGAAATAGATGTTTTTCTGGAACTCTCTTGCTTTTTCAATGATCCAGCGGATATTGGCAATTTGATCTCTGGTTCCTCTGCCTTTTCTAAAACCAGCTTGAACATCTGGAAGTTCTCAGTTCACGTATTGCTGAAGCCTGGCTTAGAGAATTTTGAGCATTACTTTAGTAGCGTGTGAGATGAGTGCAGTTGTGTGGTAGTTTGAACATTCTTTGGCATTGCCTTTCTTTGGGATTGGAATGAAAACTGACCTTTTCCAGTCCTGTGGCCACTGCTGAGTTTTCCAAATTTGCTGGCATATTGAGTGCAGCACTTTCACAGCATCATCTTTCAGGATTTGAAATAGCTCAACTGGAATTCCATCACATCCACTAGCTTTGTTTGTAGTGATGCTTTCTAAGGCCCCCTTGACTTCACATTCCAGGATGTCTGGCTCTAGGTGAGTGATCACACCATTGTATTATTATCTGGGTCATGAAGATCTTTTTTGCACAGTTCTTCTGTGTATTCTTGCCACCTCTTCTTAATATCTTCTGCTTCTGTTAGGTCCATACCATTTCTGTCCTTTACCGAACTGATCTTTGCCTGAAATTTTCCCTTGATATTTCTAATTTTCTTGAAGAGATCTCTAGTCTTTCCCATTCTGTTGTTTTCCTCTATTTCTTTGCATTGATTGCTGAGGAAGGCTTTCTTATCTCTCCTGGCTATTCTTTGGAACTCTGCATTCAAATGGGAATATCTTAAATCAAAGTCACAGCATTGCTTTCCCCAACCTACAAAATGGGAAACTAAGCCACCTTGAGAAGATGAAAGACCTTTCCAATCATTTGGATTTTGTCCACTTTCTATTTTTCCAAGTCAGATCTTTGCATTGCTTTCAGGAAAAAGGTGCTGTGAGGTAAAAAGCACATGTTACTCACTAACAACATTTTCTCCTAGACTATTTCTCACAAGTCAGTTCTGAAAGAACAAAGTCCCCAAACTGGTGGAGGGGGGAGGAGGCGGGGATGGGGATATGGCCCATAGGCTCTGGGAAAAGCTGGAATGCAAGTCTCATCATCTAGCAAGACATCAGCGGAACAGCCACACAGGGACAGGACAGGCCGCACACAAGGCATCGGAACAGGAAGAGAAACCACCCCTGTAGCAAAGTTTGGAATCTGTGCTGTCACCTGCCTTCAAAGGACACAGAGTTAGTCACTAAGAGTGGCCATGAGGGGCTGAAGGTGAGAAGGTGCCCCGTCTACATTCCAGGCATCATACAACTCCCTCAAATCTTGTCTAACCTTAGAGAAGGACTAAGATTGAATGTCCTGGTAAGTGGCAAGATGGGGACTCATCTGATTTGATTTAAAGGAATATCTTGACGCTACCTCCACACCCAAACATTACACCCTACTGCAGCTCTAGGAACTCAGAGCATACGGTAGGCCGTACACGAAGGCAGGTGTATATTCTGTGAAGCAAGAAACCTCACAATTTCCACCGTCCAGCAATGGGAACTTCCTGTGCCTGTTTTTTCATCTCTAAAATAAGTTTAATAACATGATACTTTAGAGAGTTAAAATGTATCAATATGTAAGGTGCCCACAAAAAATGCCTACCTAGCACTTAGCAAATGCTCAGTAAATTTATTTTTACTGCGGATAATGCAAGTACTCTATTTCATTGCTACACACCAAATTTACCTTTGTGGAAAACACTTGGAAACCTAAGATAAATACCTTAAAAATGTTCATGTTTGGTCTCCTGAGGCCAGATTTAGGTTAAAAAAAAATAAACAACTCACCAGTTTTACTTATATACAAAAAATAGAAACAAATTTCATCATCACCTACTAATTCTATCTCCTAAAATAATGCAAATCCTGTTTCTCTTCCATGCTTTCACAGCCACGTTAGGGCCCCAGTTTCTCACCAGGACCATGCATCCTTCTCTAGTTGAGGTACTTACCTG
Organism: Dama dama; assembly: GCF_033118175.1. Taxonomy (NCBI): domain Eukaryota; kingdom Metazoa; phylum Chordata; class Mammalia; order Artiodactyla; family Cervidae; genus Dama; species Dama dama. The sequence continues at coordinate 75,894,813 of NC_083700.1, read as the reverse complement.
TACAATCCCCCCTTCTTTGACCTTTCCCTGACAGCATTCTCATCTGACCTAAAGTAGTTCCTTGCTTTAGGCATAATGGCAGCCAGTGGACCAAACCTGGCTGGCAGATCTGTTTTGTTTTCATTTAAATGCCTTTAAGCAGGTAGGTACCACAAGCCCTACTGCTAACTATTATGTGTGTTGATTGCGATTATTCAGATTCATAATTTTTACCTGCCTGGCCCCTGTAAGATTTGAATTCATCAGTCTACAGTATACAATCCAAACACTGCAGCTGGCATGATCTTCCTAAAATGAAGAAAAGGCCATGTTTCTGCCTTGCTGTGCTCAGTAAATGTAGCTACTGACTGGATGTATTCAATTCAAGAAATACTGTGTCCCTACAAACATATCCAGCACTGCTCTAGGTGCCAGGGACACTAGAGCAAACAAAACAGACCAACATCTCTGCCTTCGTTGAACTTAAATTTCATCAGGAGACAAGTGCCGTGGAGGTGAGGCATGGGAAGAGGTCGGGGGTGTGGTGGGGTACCACTTTAGACAGGCTGGCCAAGACAGGATGGCCCAGAGAGATGGGGGCATGCATTACAAGGACATTGGGGGAGGGTGGAATGCATTCCAGATAGAAACGTATACAACGGCCCTGGAATGTTGGAGGCCTGTACCTCCAGTACTTTCTCAGTTGAATCCTAGCTGTCCTTTAAGAATCAGCTCAAATGCTCTTTCTCCCAAGAGATTTTCTTACCATTCCCAGTTAAGATGGCATTCTTCCTCCCACAGCTTCTTACATATAGCTCAGATAATTTCATGATTCTGTCATCATTTGTAGATATTGTCCTCAAAAATATTCATTGAAAAAAAATAAGCTACCTGAAGGATAAGCAGACACGATGAGGCACTCTGATGAACTCTCCTGCTGCAGTCTCCTAAAACAGGGAGGTTATCTGCAATTCTTTAAGTAGGCTTTGGAATCAAAGTTCAGATCTAAGTTTATCAGCTGAGGGACAAATCCCTCAGCCTTGCTTAAGGTACCATTTGTACGGCAATACTGTAACATGAAAACACATGATATGATGTTTTAACTCCATGAAAGCATATAGTAGGCATAATATAAATAAGTAATACTGCTTTTCCTTCTTGTAAAACAAATGGTGGCTCAGACGGGAAGAATCTGCCTGCAATGCAGGAGACCTGGGTTTAATTCCTGGGTGGGGAAGAGCCCCTGAAGAAGGGAATGGTTACCCACTCCAGTATTCATGCCTGGAGAATTCCACGGACAGGGGAGCCTGGCGGACTACAGTCCATAGGGTTGCAAAGTCAGACACAACTGAGCGACTAACAGTTTTACTTTCCTATCATATAGCCTCCAGAGGCAGCTGCTGCCACAAGAGGGCACCATCAGCACAGCTGAAAAGCATGGCTGGTTGCTCTGCCTTCTCAGGTTGAACCAGCTACCAGCTTCACCAGCTTTAAATCCACTGTGTATGAACTCTGAAGAATGCCACCAACAGACAGGCCTATGGTGGTGATAAGATAGGTACCACCAAGTTTATTCACCAAGTTTATTACAGGCAGACTAGGAGAAGGAAGAATCTAGTTTGAGAACTTCCCTGGTTGTCCAGTGGTTAAGAATCTGCCTTGCAACAGAAGGGATGCAGGTTTGACCCCTGGTCCGGGAACTAACACCAGGGGGAGCAGTGAGGGGGAGGTGGGGGGCGTGGCAACTAAGCCCCAAGTACTGAAACTGCATACCCCAGAGTCTGGAATCCACAACTAGGGAGCCGTACAGAAGGAAAGATCCCACATGATGCAACTAAGACCCAACACAGACAAATAAATCAGTTCAGTTCAGTTGCTCAGTCATGTCCGACTCTTTGCAACCCCATGGACTGCAGCACACCAGGCCTCCCTGTCCATCACCAACTCCCAGAGCTTACTCAAACTCATGTCCGTTGAGTCGGTGATGCCATCCAACCATCTCATCCTCTGTCATCCACTTCTACAACCTTCAATCTTTCCCAGCAACAGGGTCTTTTCAAATGAGTCAGGTTTTCACATCAGGTGGTCAAAGTATTGGAGCTTCAGCATCAGTCCTTCCAGTGAATATTCAGGACTAATTTCCTTTAGGATGGACTAGCTGGATCTCCTTGCAGTTCAAGGGGCTCTCAAGAGTCTTCTCCAACACTACAGTTCAAAAGCATCAATTCTTCGGCACTCAGCTTTCTTTATAGTCCAACTCTCACATCCATACATGACCCTGGAAAAACCAAAGCCTTGACTAGATGTACCTTTGTTGGCAAACTAATATCTCTGCTTTTTAATATGCTGTCTAGGTTGGTCATGACTTTTCTTCCAGGGAGCAAGCGTCTTTTAATTTCATGGCTGCAGTTACCATCTGCAGTGATTTCCGAGGCCCCCAAAATAAAGTCTGTCACTATTTCCATTGTTTCCCCATCTATTTGCCATGAAGTGATGGGACTGGATGCCATGATATTAGTTTTCTGAATGCTGAGTTTTAAGCCAACATTTTCACTCTCCTCTTTCATCAAGAGGCTCTTTAGTTCTTGGCTTTCTGCCATAACTGTGGTGTCATCTGCCTATCTGAGGTTATTGATATTTCTCCCAGCAACCTTGATTCCAGCTTGTGCTTCATCCAGTTCAGCATTTCTGATGACATACTCTGCATATAAGTTAAATAAGCAGGGTGACAATATACAACCTTGACATACTCCTTTCCCAATTTGGAACCAGTCTGTTGTTCCATGCCCAGTTCTAACTGATGCTTCTTGAACTAATTAACTAAAAACAAAAAGAATCTCGTGTGGTGGTGAAGAGCAAAGACTGATCAGGATTGGAACGTGGGTTCTACAACTCCAGTGCACAGCTGTGCCTCCCTGAGCTTCATCTGTAGAACAAGGTTGTGCCAGGCGTCTGCTAGAGGCTAGGTGCTGGTCCCAGTGAGCTCAGTCTTACTGCACAGATGGATGGATGGACAAGAAGATGTGTGTCCCTTCTTCTGCAGGGAAGAAGTCCTGAAGGGCCCTGGTTTCTGCTCACCTGCTGTGGATACGCAAAGGCCCCAATTCTGTGCTCTGCCTGTCTTGGCAGCACCTCTTCCGCTGCTCCCCAGTAACTGATGGCCCTGTGAGTGGAAGCTGAGCAAGATGATAAACCAGCAGAGGAAGGGCTGTGTGAAAGAGCACATATCTCACAAATTAGCAAGAAAAAACTCTGAGAAGATTTTAAAAGTTGATTACAATAAACACCTTAGGGACGGTCTCTCAAAGCTGGATATTCAAGCTGGGAAAAAAAAAAAATGGAGTTGGAAGTAGAACCATATACAAAAACTAACTAAAAATAGACCTAAGATGTAAAATTATACACTCTTAGAAGAAAATATAGAGAAAAGGCTTCTTGACAATGGACTTGGCAATTATTTCTTGGATATGACAACAAAAGAATAGTCAACCTAAGTAAAAGTAGACAAATCACACTATATCAAAATTTAAAACTGTACATCAAAGGACATCAGTCAGTAAGAATCAAAAGGCAACCTACAGAATGGGAGAAAATATTTGCAGATAATATATTTGATAAGGGGTTAAAATTCAGAATATTTTATATCTGCAGAATATCTCTACAAGTGAAGAACCAAAAAAATCCAATTAAAAAAGAATGGACTTGAATAGACATTTCTCCAAAGAAAGTATATTACCTGACCAACAAGCATATGAAAAAATGCTCACTAGTTGTTAGGAAAGTACAAATCACAATAAGATGATATCATCTCACACTAAGCAGGATGGCTACCCATAAAACAGAAAATAACAAGTGTTGACAAGGATGTGAAATTGGAATCCTTGTACACTACTGGTGGGAATGTAAAATTTGCAGCCACAATGGAAAACAGTACAGCCACTCCTCAAAAAAATTTAAAATAGCATTATTATCTGACCTAGCAATTCCAAAGAAGAATCAAAAGCATATTTGTACAGCCACTCCTATAGATTTTGTGTCCCATCCCCTGCCCCCAATTCATCTGTTAAAACCCCAATCCCTGACAAGATAGTATTTACAGATGCGGTCTTTGGTAGGTAACTAAAATGAAGGTGGAACCCTCAAGATTAACAGTCCTTTTAAGAAGAATCAAGACAACTTGATTCCTCTCTGCTCTCTCCCATGTGAGGCTATGAGAAGATGGACATCTGCAAACCAGGAAGCGAGCTCTTAGCAGCTGCCAGATCTGCTGGCATTTTGATCTTGGACATCCCAGCCTCAGAACTCTGAGAAATAAATGTTTGTTATTTGCCATCTATGGCCATTTGTTACAGTAGCTCAAAGTGACAGCTTGGCATGTTTAGCAATTCTTATTCACAGTAGCCACATGCTCGAAGAAACCAGTGTCCCGCAGTGGATGGATGGATATACAAAAGCTAGCATATACATACAGTGGAAAATTATTCAGCCTGGGAAAGAAATTCTGACACGTGCTATGACACGGATGACCCTCAAGGACATTATGTTAAGTGAAATAAGACAGTCACAGAATGACAGGTACTGTACGATTTTACTTATATGAATTATCCAGAGTAGTCAAATTCAGAGAGGCAGAAAGTAGAATGGTAAGTTGCCGGGGTCTAGGGGGCAGTGGGAAATGAGCTCTATAATGGTTATGGACTTCAGTTTTACAAGATGTAAAAGGTTCTGGAGCCTGACTGCAGAACAGTGTGAATATACAGTATTATTCCTGAAGTGGACACTTCAAAAGCATTAAGACAGTAAATTTTACATTATGTACTTTACCACAGCTCTTTTTTAATGCCTTTATGTACTTCTACCTGTTTTTGCCAGTACCAATAAATGCTTCTTGAATAGCATGTTTTGTATGGGGGTTATTTCTTAATAAAGTTATTCAGAGTCTTAAGCAACTGATTAAGGAGATGAAATGTTTTAAAGGCAATTTTTATATGCATTTCTTTCCTTTCAGTTTACCACAAGTACACCAAAGACACTGAATATTTAGTCATGTGTGCTATTCATGCAAAGTACTGTAGAGCTGTAAAGGAGAACTGCTCCCAGGTCATCTTCTCCGCGCTGTACTCACATTCCTGGTTACCAAATATGTGTTTCTGCCCCGTACCAAGCCAATCTGCTACATGGGTGACATGAGCTACAATTCAGTTCTGACACTGAACTTGGAGTTAGCATCAGGTCCTGCAGCAAAAGGCTGAGTCCCACAAGACTATTCCTTCAACCCATTTCCAACACAAATCACAAATCCCGATTGCCACCTGTGCTTCTGACCAAACAGCTATAAATCACACTCTTCTTGGGTTCCATTAATTTGTGGGAGTGGCTCACAGAACTCAGAAAAACAGTTTACTTACTAAACTACTGGTTTATTACAAAAACATGTAACTCAGGAACAGCAGATGCAAGAGATGCAGAGGGCAAGGTGTGTGGGGCACGGTGCTGAACTTGCACACTGTTCCAGGAGCACCATCCTCCCAACACCTTGGCATGTTCAGTAACTTGGAAGCTGTCCAGATCTCGTAGTTCATGGACTTTTATGTAGGCTTCATTATGTTGACATGATTGACTAAATCAATGGCCACAGATTTAACCTCCAGCTCCTCTCCCCTGTCCTCTCTTCTCTTCTCTTGGAGATAGCAGATGTATGGAGGCTGAAAGTTCCAATATAAAGCTCTCAGTTGGTTCCCCTGGCAACCTGCTCCCAGCCTTAGGGAGTTTCCAAAAGCCATCTTATTAACATAACCTTAGGAATGGTTAAAAGATGCTAACAAAAGACACCCTTTTCACCTTTATGGCTCTGGAGCTATTTCATGAACTGGAAACAAAACTGCATACTCTAATAAAAGATTTCCCTGTAGCTCTTATATAGAAAATTACACGGGTTTTAGGAGCTGTGTGCCAGGAATAAGGACAAAGACCAAATACATATTTCTTATTATAAATCATAATATCACACTGACAAACAGTATTTTCTCTATTGTGTCTCAGTCAACTAACTGGGATGCTATCCTCTTAAACTCAGGCAGACTTACAGCTCTTGACCGTCTTTGCAGGCACTTAGAAAGAAATTTTAATACATGGGTTGAAGAAAAAGTATTTATTTGACACCTTTACAAAAATATTTAGGCACATAATTTTCATATTTATGTCACCTGATTTACATATCTCAATCCTCAGTACCTTTTAAAAACACTAAAATGGTCATTTGGTAAATAGAATCTATATTGAAAAAATACTGTGACAGGCCAACATTTGTAGACAAAAATCAGTTGATTATCACCATGAGAAAGAAATGCTTATGAACAAAATAATCTCTAAAAACATCTTTGTGAGACAAAAAAAATCTAACCAGTAGATTTCTTTTTAAAAAGTATTTTCAAAAAAGGAAGCTTAAAAAAAACCCATCATAGAATATCTCCTCATACCATGATGAAGTGGCATCCTAACAGTAAGAACTAGAAGGTAGGCTTAGAAAACAGCGATGGTGCCAGAGGTTCACAGATACCAACAACTAATAAAAGCCTGGACGCAGAGGCAGCATGAAGCCAATGCATTTAATTCAGAGATGAGAAGAAATAAGTCCAACCTACACAATTCGTTAAGGTAACGAACTGGGGCAGTTTTAACACAACCACCACTCTGAAGTGTAATTATTTTTCTCTGAGATAGATACTAAATTTTTTTTTTAATTTACCAAAATATGAGAGTCATTTCTCTTTTCTTTTTTAAAGAATAGAATCTTTTGTAAAGGTAGAATCACCTGCATCATGCAATAGCCCAACTATACCCACTATATATTTTAAAAAGTTGACGTGAGCAGAAACTCTTCTTTAACCATTCTAGAAGCAATCAAATTATAGGGTCACATTCAAAAAGAAATACATTGCCCAGGCCTCTAGCATTTAAGGAGCACAAATTAAGACTCTTAATCTTTGCCTACAGTCTAACCCTGAAATCATGACAGTAACAACATTTGCTGAGTGCCTGATATGCACGAGGCATTGTGCTGAGGAGTTTGCATCCCTTATCTTATTTATTTTGAAGATTATTATTTTTCCCTCAGGGAGAGAAAAATCACTTACAGCCTTGTTCATAGGGAGGAACCAGTAGTACACAGTTATGTGGAAGCAAGAATACACGCAGCAGGGAGCAGAGCGATGCGGGTAGTCACAGAATTCGAATGGCCTGGCTCTCACCTCAGAGCTGGAGGACTACTATAAGTCCTCTTAGATTAAAGAAGTGCTTCAGTCAACTCCATGGGTGGGAGTTGACTCATCACCAGTGCTGACAACTATGCAGACAGCTTCTACTCATAAATCGCTGACTCCTTTCATCTGCTTCTTTCTCTCAATCAGGGTCTGGCTAAAGAATTATTCATTCCTTGAGAATGAGAACCATGTCCTCTTCACCTGAACTGCCGCAGAGCTTCGCATAATGCCTGGCATAAGATAGTCAATCTCTGCTCACTGAAAGATGCCATAAAAACCAAAACAAAGGGAGGCCTGCCCCAAATCCTGGGTACTACTCCAAAGTAGTCAAAAGTGAAACTCAACTCTCCTCTCCATGAAGATCCTATATCAGCACTATTGCTGTGAACTTTTCATGCATGGCTGATACAATAAGAACTACAAACAACAAATGCAAAACATACTTCTCTTTCTTAACCTACATGCAAGCTGGATCCTACAAATGACTGACTCCTACAGTCAACATTCACATAAAGGAATTAAAAATCACCTGACATGCTGGCAACGTGTAGCCTGACCAATCAGGTTATTCAAATCAATCTGGCACTGCCTTAAAAATAGACTGGTCAAAGAGGGCATCACTGTCATTAACTCAAAAAAAGGAGCCACTAGTCACAAATGTGTTTTCAAGTTCCTCACCACAGCTCATCTGTCTCAAAAGCCAAATTCAGGATTTAATTATATACTGCCTCTTTTTCTCCCAGGAAGTAGTTTAGTTAACAGATCTAAGAACGTTTGCCTTGTAAGATGCTGGAATACCAGGTACATCTCTTCATGTGCCATAACCAAGCCTGCACATAACTGAAAAGAAACTACAAAAATGGTGGGTCAGTCTATTCAATCTCCAACTTCCCCAGGCTTCTTGCTCTTAAGATGATGGTGGCAGGTGAAGGGGAATCCAACAATCAACATGAACAGGGCAGAAAGCCTGAAGCCACTCTACTGCTTCTAATCAGTCAGAAAGCTCAGGATAGGCCACGGGCCCTAAGGTCATGTGCATCTAGTGAAGTTGTAACTAAGCATGATTTTCTCAAATAAGACCTGGAGAAATGACACTTCTTCAAGGAAACTGACTCTCCAAGAGGCAGTTCAACACTTCGTGAGGCAGGGGGACGGGGTGGGGGGTCTTGTGTGCACCTCTAAATGCACACAAACTATTTCTAATGTCAAAGTTCCCTCCTCCCAGTAGCTCAAAGAAGAAGGAACAGAACTACCAAAATTAGCTCCAAAAATGCCTTTCCTTTGTCCCCGGGCAAAAGTGGGCAGGGGCAGCAAAATTCATAGGCAGAAGTGCGTGTCATCCATGGCCAGCCTGGAGTGAGACAGAAGCTCACGCACACAGAGTGCCCATCACTCCCTGATGCACAAAGCCTACTCCTTGCTGACTCTAAATCCCCTCACTCACTCACCTCCTCAAAAAAAAGAGCTCAGGCGAGCTCAGCTGACACCCGACTTCCTCACTTCCTCAGAGGAGAAGCGGGGGTTACCAATGGCAGCACAGTTCAGTGGAAAAAAACAGGAATTCTGACTTATTAGCAAGTCATCTTTCTCCGAGTCTTGCTTTCTTATCGATAAAACAGGGATATGATGACATCTTGCACAAGATAATATCCTATTCTCCCACTTAAATTTTCTCAGCTCACATAATATTAGGGAACAGTGAGTCTCAGGGCCCCTACACGGAGCTACTACGAGAGCTGGCTACGAGGCTAATTCTAGGGGCCCAGCACCACTGGCTAGGCTTTGACAAACCAAAAATAAGAGAAAAATATGAATATGAAAAGGACCTCAATATAACTCTTTTTCAAAAATAGGAAGAAATCAAAACCTTCCAGGTTCCCTGTTGAGACACCAGAATACTAGCCGTTTGGGTCAACGAAGGCCAGTAGATTGCAAACTTAATGAAATGAAAGCCAGCATGTACACCAATGCACAGGTAGCCAGCCTCCTCCACACTGACTGCATAGCTAGCCTGAGAAAGCGTTTATCTCCAAAGTCAGTGGATGGCTCTAAGCCAAGTCACACTGCTGTGTGTGAGTTAACACCCGACCTACCCAAAGAGGCAATTCAGGAGAGACCCATCCACGGCTGCTCTCCCAGGATGTAGCACTGACCTTGAGAGAAGCGGGCCTGCTCATTAATGTGGGATGTGGTGGGAGTGGCCAGAGGAAAGAGGTATGCTCAAGCCACTGAAGGAAGAGGAGGGGAGGTGACGGCCCTAACACTGACAGTGCCAGCCACACAGTCCAAGCCCCGAGCACACAGAAACATCTAACCAACCTTCCCCTCAGATCACACACTCAGAGATGTAAGACCAGTCATACTGATTCAAGCAGGAGTAAAAAGAGTAGCAACCAAACCCAGAGGCGGGAAGCAAGGGGAAAGAGATGAAGGCCATGCTCCCAGCACGCCACTGTCACTTGGGCAAGAACAGCTGAGCTCATGGTTTATGATGGCAGGGTTCATGTGCATTTGATGTACACTGCAGCATTTGGTTTCACATCGCTGTGGAGCTGGTGCTTCTAACCCCGCATACAGATTTGCAGTTTCTGAGAGCTGAGAAAAGCCTCTAAGACTTGTTCACAGTCACGACATCTTCTGAATAAATCCCATGGAGCTAAGTTCTCAGTCTTACCCTTGGTCACTATAGCAGGAGCGAGATCAAGCAACTACCTCCAAGAACATCTCTCCACCCCCAGCACTCAGCACAATGCCTGGCACGTATTACATGCATGATACATTTTAGTTGAATGAATGATTCTGACAGATGAATAAAATGAGGAAAAGGTCTACTTCCTTCACCCCTTCATTTTCCTCATCCTACACAACATACAGGGAATAGGACATTTTCAAGGAACGCACCCTGCTCACCCCATGACTCTCAGGAAAGCCAATGTAGAAACCAATACACTTTGAAGCCACACACATTTCTTTAGTGCCAAAGATGTTCTCTTTGGCCAAAGCAGTGATGATAGCCTCATGAAGGAAAGGCAATCGTTAGGAAAGAAAATTCAAAGAGTAACTTCAGATCCTCAGCTGCATTTCCAGCAGAAGCAAGGCCAAACTGCCTCCAGACTCAGCAACGACATGAACAGTGAGGCTCCTGACGGAACACTTTAGATACGTGGCTCTCAGGGACACCTGGATATCAAACTACGGAATAAAATATTTTCAAAACGTGGATGTTTCACTGTCGGCATAAAAGAAAAATAAATTAAAAAGCCCAGTACATTTTCCAGTCTGATATAAATTAATTCTAATGGCATATTTAAAAGAGTCAATTATAACTGTCTCTCATAAAATTTTAAAAGGCAGCAATCAATCCTCAGATTGTACAAGTGCAAAGGAATGGTATTTTCTCCATGATCAAGACACCTCAGTATCTGTGTAAGAACTCCCAGTGTTCCCATCTGATCGAAAACTTGGGCCAATGCAGTTGATGCAACCCTTGTCATACTGCTCCTTTCCCCTTAACGTCCAGCTTGCTACTGGCCTCTGATTGTTTGCTCAGCTGCTCTTCAGAGAAGGTGATGTAGGAATATACCAGGCTCCCAGCAATGCTGCAAAACAGAAAACCACCATCAGGGAGGAAGGAAGGAATGGCAAATAGAAGGCAACCTGGAGTGAGGGTTGGAGCTACCTTTATAAATCACCACCACATAAAATGAAAACATACAGCATTTTCATTTACCAAACTAGAGACATTCCCTCATCACGGTACTATCCACTATTGTTGATGCTTTGGGAAAACAAATGTTTGCATATACATGTCAGCAGGAGTGCCAATTTTATACAGTCTTTCTTCATGACAATTTGTTGAAATAAAAACCTCAGAATTCTGCTTATCCTCTGACCTAGCAATCTATTTCATGGATGGACTGTATACATCTTCATAGACCTATTGACAAAGCATTTATCACAAAATCTATAACTGCAGAAAATTAGCTAAAGGATAAGTATCTCATAATAGAGTATTATATAAATTCATACAATAGAATATTAGGCATTCATTCAAATGACAGAAAATAAAGAGCTCGCCAAGACCTTTAAAATGAAAAAATAGTTCAGGATTCTCCAACCCCATTTTATTTAAATGAACATGAATATGTATATTAATGCATCAGAATAAAGTCTGGAAGGGACAAAATAAGAATATTAATGATAGTTACATCTAGACTGAGATTACAGGTGATTTCTACTTGTATTTTCTACATTTTCAAAAATAATCATTCGAGACAGAAATACTTTTTAATAAGAAAAAACATCCCAGTAAGTAAGAAAACAGGCTTCCCAGGTGGCACAATGGAAGGAATCCGCCTTCTCAACGCAGATTGTCAAGGAATCTCCTGTCAAGGCAGGAAATGCAAGAGAAGCGGGTTTGATCCCTGGGTCGGGAAGATCCCCTGGAAATGGCAACCCACTGCAGCAGTCTTGCCTGGAAAATCCCATGGACAGAGGAGCCTGGCAGGCTGTAGTCCACGGGGCTGCAAAGAGTCAGACATGACTGAGCACACATGCACACACACAAGAAAGAAAACATGCAGACCCTGGGGAGATTCAGAGCTGGTTTCTCTCCAACCAGAATCAAGTGAACAGTGGAGAATCTACATCGTCTGAGCCCTCGGCCTCTGAGCTGGCTACTGCCACCCCTCACACATGTCTACCACACCTACCGCCAGGAGGGTTCACTCTTCTGGGACAGTGATTATTTTGGGGACCTCAAGCCCACCTGGGTGACACAGCCTCCTGAAAGCTCTTTTGAGGGAATGTATTAAAAGTTACCTATCATTATGTGTGTTTAGGAATAAATGAACTTTCCCAACTAGATTACAAATTCCCTTAAGGTAAAAATTAGTCTATGCCTTTGCATACTAATCAGTTACCTCCTTAAGGAGACAGGAGAATAAAGACAAGCCATTGGTAAGACAGGAGGTAAGCAAAGAGACTGAAAATGTTCAAAACAAAGTGGAACTATTTTACTCACTTATCCCATGTGCTCTCACATGGCTAAATCATGCAGCAGATTTTTATAGTCAGATCAGGGTTAGAGTCTCAGCTCCGCTTCTTACTATGGTGGCTGTGTGACCTTGGGCAAGTTATTTCACCCCTCTGAGTCTCAATTTCGTTTTCATGTGAACTCGGGGATGATTAAATGAAACAATGTTGTAAAGGTGGCCGTCACAGACTAGGCACTCAACAAATATTAACTCCCTATGTTGCCTTCACAGATATCTATCTATGTCCTTCCTATGTCAAGGTGAGTGTCGGTCTGTGCACATACTTTATTTAGTTTTTATTGAAGTACAGTTGATTCACAATATTATGTTAGTTCCTGGTGTATGGCAAAGTTATGCAATTTCACATATATACACATACACACGTTCCTTTTCATATTATTTTTGTTATGATTTACTACAGGACATTAAATATCATTCCCTCATGTGCACATACTTTAAAAATAGAAGTACCTCAGTCACAAAAGTCCGACCAGGATGTTTGTTAACCATTCTATCTGCCTAGGAGGTTTAGGAATTTGGCCAGGAGTAAATTTACAAAAAAATAAAAGGCTCCCAAACTTTGTTGTGATTTCTTTGGAACTCAATGGCATTGCTAAGGATATTATTTGTTTTATTCCTTGATGTGAGTCAGGTAGATGCTCTCTTTTAAGATCAGAATTCTGATAAGATTGACTTCATGTAAAATACAGTTTTTTTTTTTTTTAAGGACTCAACTAGAGAAAAGCTAAAGAAATAGAAGAATATGAAGCTAAAAACTTGCCTTCTACCTATTCTTACCAGTTAATGTTAGTGTTTTTGGAAAGGGGGCATTTCTCTCACATATTTAGAAACAGGGTTTTAGGGGTTTTTTTGCTTTCCTGATATCTCTAATACTCTTCCCCAACTCGGGGCTGAATCCAAACTACTCAAGCATTTCCATCCTTTTCTCCCCTACTTCTACTCCTTTTTCTTTTCTGTCTCTTTAAACAAACAAACAAACAAACAAAAAAAAACCTTAAAATGTAGGTAGAGGACTCCTGTCAGAACTTTCAAAAAGGTAATATATATGTTTCCCACACCTGGAAGAAGTTCCTTCACATGTCATTAGTCTCCTGCAAAATAACTTTAGACCTCATGACCAGGGTCAATCAGAGAAGTTTAGCAGCCAAACTAAAACAGACAACCCTAGCTTAAAAACTGAGCAAAAGAAAACTGAGGTTATGAAAAGTGAACTATAAATAGCTATGGCAGTACCCATAACGGAACACAAATCTGCTGCTATATTCCATTTCAGTGCTCTTCTGTAAGGAATTATAATATCGCAAAGGGCCAGCTAACCTCCCTACATCCTTTTAGAAGTCAAAG